>NC_142720.1:12021250-12695000 GCF_055471065.1 Atractosteus spatula
GGACAATGCTATTAAACTACGCTACTGGAACACTGAGGCTAAGAGAGAGTAAAAAATTCCATCGTTGATGAAGGGAATCAGTCCGTAAATCATAGCTGAAGTTACTGCCCGACCTCGGGGTTTGTAAAATTCTCACATTCTCACAAAAGCAGGCCACTGCCTTGTGCATAGAAGCACATGGCAAAGCGAAATAAATGCCCCATTTTATTCTGCATCTGCTGTTGTCTGCAGTTCAGAGGTCACGTGAATTGAAATTTAAATGCCCTTCAGGGACACTAAAGGGGGAGAAAAAAATAATCCACTTTCCTTTTACCTTCAGCAGTAATATTGTGTTTTAAACTTTCTTAATCTTTCAGCCTACAGAAACATGGCTAAGGCTGAAAACATCAGGTGTAATCAATCATCCTCAAGATACCCCTTCAAACAAACTTGTTGGAATGACAGCGGTGTCAGTCCTGGTTTCCCACATCAATCTGGTTGGTGCCAATACTTTTTTTTTTAATTCGCTCTCTGATAGCAAGCCATGCCATTTACTCTGTCAGTGAGTAAGGGTTGAGAATGATGAATGCAGCTGAATACCAGTGGTTTTTTTGGTCCACAAAGACTACCCCCAAAGAGCTCCTTCGACCAAATCCCAGGGGCCTGTCAGTCTTGTAATTGATGATGTTTTCACTCCAAGGTGTGGGACCGGGATGCATCACAGCTCAATGGGGAGCAAATGCAGATGAATTGACTCAGCTGCGCCTTTTTGCCAGTGACTTTTAATAAGCAAAAACTCAGTACTTCCAAATGTTTCTCCGTCAGCTGAAAACAATAGGCAGCCAAACGTACGCAAGGTAAAGTCCGACAAAAACAACACAAAAAAACCCCCCAAAATAATTTTTAAAATCTTCAGTCTCACTGCTAGGCATTTACTGTCTGTAATGTTCTTCATCTTTTAATTTTGTGGCGCCTCCAATTCTGACTGCTACTTAGAGACAATTAAGAAGTAATCAGCGACCTTAGGCTGCTAAATTGAATTTACAAATATTAATATGAAAATACTTTTTCTTGTCATACGTACTGTATGTAAAGACAATATATATACACAGAGAGCCAAAGCTAATTTGGGCTCTTACTGTAAGCCTGTACATTGTGATTTATATTTTCAACATTATGGAATGTGAGTCTCATGAGATTTGAACAGCCAAGTTATGAATGTGAAATGGAAGCCTGAGAAGTGGGCTCCCTGCCAAGCCTGTGACAGTGTGCCTTGCCCAGGTTGCCATGGGTGATCAGTGTGCTGACATCCTGGGGCTCCGGCAATAAACAACCAATGACTAATGGCATCTGAAACCTTCGTGACCTTTGACCTGCAATGGCCTGGGCCGTTTGACGAGGCATTTCGAGAGACTCCCACTAACTGCTACCATGCCTATGCCATTTATGAAAGTGTCCTTTTGGTCCAACAGTCCCCCGTAATGGTGGGTGAATCGTATCCATGTGGAGGCTGAGTTCATAAAGTTGAAGGCGGCACGAGGCGACAAAAGACAACAGCATCTCGGAAGAACTTAACAAAAACTTCAAAGTCTGATGTCACTTCAAAATGATTTAATAACTGAGATGCCAAACCTGGGAGGGATACACTTCTGCATTTCTTACAAGACAACTAATGACCACTGATGTATGTGTCTGTCGCGCTGGAAGCAACGGCGCCAAATATCCGAAATTCGCATCTTGCACAGCAGTTTTTGCGTCCTTGTCATTAGGGATTTGGTCCTGTTCTAACACCAAGGGCTATCGACTCTAATACACTGCAACAAGCAGGCTTGCGGCAACACTAACCGCCAAGTATGCTGTCCGAACCTTAATGATAACTTTCATCACGGCGCATTGTCACCATAGCAATGCGACCGGACGGGAGTAACTGACAAGGTTCTGTCATCACTCAGTACCACATTACGAAGCCCAGGCCTGACAGCTTTCAGGACGTTTTTTTTCATCCGATGAGAATAACTAAATACACGCACAACAAGCCCGAGAGAAATGTTCCAGATTTTCGGAAACGTCAACAATTTTTCCATTGGTTTATACCACATGCATTCAGCTAAAACGAACTGGGCTCAAGAAGGCGTCGTAGTTTTCCTCTTTGTTCTTGATGGCTTATTTGAAAAGGAAATGTAGTTTTAAAGGTACTTTTACAAAGTTCTCTCTAAGAATGGGAAACTTTTCAACTATATAAAATGGTGTTCTGTCAGTAATGGAAAAGCAAAAAAAGCATGAGTATACATGAAAAAAAACAGGATTATTTACATCTAGTCTAGAGGCCTGATTTGTTTATCGGTGAGACCACCTGTCATTCTATTCCCAGTACTCTGCTTCCTTCAAGCAGTATGTATAGACAATACTGAAAAAGTATCCCCCCTACAAAATCACACACAGTTTTCCAAGCATTAATTCACAGCAGGGTCATATGCTGAACATCTGTCATTCTGTCCAAAAATCTATGAGGCAAAACCAGAACACCACCACCCCAATTGATTTTTCCTAGTTTTGACTTAAGTATTAAAAATCCATCGGTCCCCGAAAGGGCACATAGTAATTTCCAGCTTTTAGGCAATATTTAATTTTTGATAAATTTCTCCCTGCAACTGGTACGTTTTGAGTGCTGAAATGAATTATGGAAGTTTTCACACCTGTTTCTGTTCAAAAGCTGCTGCATTGAGGTTTGTTTAATGTGCTTCCAGGGAAAATAGCTACCCAGGCATTGTTACATCTGTGTGCAAAGGGTGGTAAATTAGCTCCTAATTGCATTAACAGGGATTATGCCTTCCAGTTCAATTTTTACATGAACACTCCGTGAAAAAATTTAGAAAGCTCTGCTGTGGTTTACTTTTACGAGCTGCGATCATGGCTCCTTTGCATTCAGAAGCTAAATATTCTGTTTACAAATAAAAGAAGAAGCAATGAGCCAGCTTGCCAGGGTAATAATCTGTTGTTCCAGCAAGGCCTCACAACGTCTGCATGGCAACAATCTGAAGCCTGGGTTTCATCTAATTACTCTATCACATAATTCCACAAATTGCCTTTTCATTGGGGAGCCGAGTGCAAAACACAGTCACAGTGGGATTTCAGGCAATGGCTTTCATTTACTACTCATTTCTTGTTAAATTAAACAAGAAAATACCATTTGTGAAAGGGAGGAGAGAGAGGAAAGAAAACCTCCAATTACATGCTAGAGAAACAGGAAAAACAGAATACCCATTTCTCGTCAGGATGCCTGGCACAATTGTACCATTATTGTTAAGATAAACAGAACAAACAAGGGGAAAAAATAACTACAATGGTTGGGCTGTGGCTTTTGTTTTCTTAACCACAAGTTTATCACAATGTGTTCACTGGTACTTGAAAATTTGCACAACTCCCAATAAATGGCAAGTGTTTTTGTTTTAATTTTTCCTCTGGACTCTAAAAGAGCCTTGCATGTACAGTATGAAAAAATGTCAAATAACAAAACATCTCAGTGTATAAAAAAATCACCGGTTTAAGACCTGATGTGAGGCTTTCTAAATCTTAATCCACTAATGATTCCCAAACAATGGCTCATCACAGTTCTACATGTGGGCTGCTCAAAGCCCACCTCTCTCCCCTCCCCACATGAAAATGACTGCCTGAGTAAAAGAGCTCAGCAAACCACCCACTTTCCATTTCACAGTAACGTCTCCTTGCACACTCACACTTTCGGCTGGGCTGAATTCCTCACAAGCCTGGTTGTAAAAAGCTCTGGGACTTTATATAACCTTTTTAACAGCTCACACACTGACTCTTCCTCCAGCTACTGAGCATTTATCTGCTTTTTTAGGGCTAAGGACAACTGTAGCAAGCAGCTGCAGTGAGAAAATCATTTGGAAAAACACCACCACCTTTTTCTGAAGAGGACTAACATTGTCAAGCTAAATAAGGAAGGTATGCAGTGTTAGATTTTACTCCAGTGGATGATTTCACAAAAGAAAAGTACAAGTTATTAGACAAAGATCTTGATCTTTAAAATTACTGCTGTTGAAGCCTATTAACGCTTTGCTTATGGATGCATTTCTACAATTAATTCCAGCACGTTAGCAGTACTCAATGTCTTCTACGCTTGCTTCACCGTTATTTATGGAATTAAATCACATGCACTGAAATTCAATCAAACAAAGTTAGCTTTTTCTACAAACCAGAACTCTCATAAATAAATTCCTTGAATACATTGTACCTTTTTTCTCTACAATCTACTGTATCAGACAGTAGACATTGACCAGGCTGTTCACACTCCCCAAAGGGAACTGGAGATGAACGGACAGAAAACTCTTAAAACCTGTGAGCCGCTCGGTCACATATCTCCACAAGACATTGCAAGCTGTATTTTAAAGTGAAAGACTTGATGTGTGGAGGAAGCAGAAGGATTTTCTTTTTCTAAAGGGTTTACTTTCACAAGCCCGATATGGTCCATCATATATCAAAAACAAAAGTGATTTCAAATGAGCAAAACAGCCAGTTTCGAAGACGTCTTGCAATTCATTAACCTAAAGACTTCACCTTCACCTCTAGTTTAATATTTTCAACTACATGGATATTTTCAGATGTGTTACTGTCAATAAGCCAAGCACATTTTGAATATGAAAAAATATGTCTGTATATACATTGTAAATAAAGCTTTTATTGACAGCTTTTAAACAAGTGGATTTAATCCAGTATGCAAGACCATTTTATACACTCACCAAAAACCAGTGGCACACATTTTAATTTCTTTGCACATTTCCCACAGGCGCTAATATATAAGGATTGCCTCTCTGCAGAGTCACCCATTTGGCAGTCAGACAATTTCAGGTTACGAAGCTTAGCTAGCTGCACGAATGCACAGATCTGACCTCCCAGGCCTCCTAGCAGAATGACTGTTTCTGGCAATACAGCAGTCTCCTGTCATAAGGTCTGAATTTAGACCCAGCGTCTGGACAATAGAACTGCCTTATTCACAATTCACAGAAAGGCATCCAAAGCCATTTGCATACTTGGCCTGTCAGAATTCACAGCTTCCCTCCTAATGTCTATGGTGCATCAAGGCAGACTGTCCTGTACTTCAATAGGTACTCTGTAACAGCGTGGAAAATCGTATTTCTTTTTCTACAGTAGACGCTAATCAACAACTGTGAAATTTAGTACTGTATAATTAATGCCTTTATACATGAATCACTTATCACATTTAGGCAAGGGGAAGGCAATAACAAACACCCTTGCATATATTATTGCAGACCCCAAGATATGCAGTGTGTATTTAGCAACGGCGTTCAAACTCAAACACCTTCACCTTTCAAAGGGACTCTGACAATTTTAGAATGGAGGTGTGAGATAGGTGCTGCTTGTACACACTTCACACCTCTTCGACTCGGATGTATGATGCATGGAAATCATAAAAAGCTCCCGCTTGATTAAGGTTTCACTAGAAACATGTTTTGAGTGTTTTAGCAGCCTTGGTAACTAAAAGTCTAAATATCAGACAGCCAAATTTAAAATAAGCTCCCAAATCACACAGAAGAAATACCTTATTGGTTGAGGGAACTAGGAAGCAATTACAAGACAATGCAGGATGTGACATATATGCTTAAGGAATTACTATTGTCCACTTTTTGGAAACTTTCAGCACTACATAGAATTTTGTAAAAACAATCTGCACAGCTCAACACATATTATTGAAAATGTTACTTTACGTAACGTCTAAATCAGGGCTAACAACTGACATCTTCATAAATATGCTTACCTTTAAGTAATCTTCTAACATGTCATGTTTTGACATTAATCTATATTTAAATAACTCTGTGTATCTTTTTAAAATGGTCTCAAGGAATGGCTTCCTTTTTGTTCCCTACACAGCCAATTAATACCACAAAATAATATAATTTAGGCTTTTGTTGAGCCCACCAGACACACTTGCAAATGAAGCTATGGATATATTTACTTTACACTCACATTACATGTGGCTCAGGAAATTACAGTATCTAACAGTAGATTGTGGGCAAACCACATCAATTGGTTAATTTCACTATTGCAGGTATGGTTTAATTGATAATTGATAAGAAGGTAAAATTAAAAGAAAAAGGCTCATCTTTAAAGCCTTGTTCCCTAAGCATACTTTAGCATCTCAGTTCTTCTGAAACTTACTATCCTGAATGGCACAACCACACTTTCATAGAATTGAGGCATTGGCATTGGACACTATAATGTATTCAGCCTTTGCTTTCAACTTTTAGGCCAATTTTTGGTGCTCAATTTGGTATACTGAGACAGAAAGGACAGCAATCAAATGCTTAAGCAAAGCTCAAGGTCTGACATATGATGTTCAAGCAAAACAAAAAAAAAACTTTTGTCAATAACCAAAAATGTCTGTGCCCAGTAGCTGAGCTGTTTGGATTTGGAAATATTCTAAATCAAAGCTGAATGACTCAATCCCAGTTTGGGAATACAAACCCTATTAGGATATAAATGTATAATGCTCACAGGTGTCTAGTTATTATCACTACAGAGCAGCTGTGGCAGCAAGACACTCTAGAACACCGAGGTGTAATTATTGGGTGTCGTTCCTGAGGTCACACACAGTAAGACAGAACAGCAGGTCACTCACTGTCAGGTGCTGGAATAACCACGCCCTCATGATGTTTGTTGCTACTTTTGGAAAGATCCCTCGCTTTTTATTGCGCTTTTTCTCCTTGTCGGGGTCATCATCATCTCCTGTGCTGGGTGAAGCCACGCTGTTGTCCAAGCCATCACCTGTCGAAACATGACACATGACACAACCTTCAGAGGGGCTTTGCAGATTTTTTGGTCCCATGCCAAAGAACAGAACACAGCAAAGGAGAGCCTTACACAACACATTTGGCTTGTCCTGAAAATCAAAAACTTGGTTGGCATTCGGAACAGTGATTTTTCCAACACTCAACTGACATTAGGAAGTCAAATGTAATGAAATCACAAAGGACTTTTAGGTTCCATTTCACAGTTTCTGAAATTTACCAAAGACTTAAACGTGACACAATGATTTAGTCATATTTATTTCAACTCTTTATTTAAAATGCATTTACCTCAGGTGAGGGAGTTATAAGGAATTACAAAGAAGATGGTAAAAAAGTTTAAGCACAAACTGCTGCTTTGAAATCAAGCATTTTAATAACAATGGTACTTATAGCAACCTGTCGGTGCTCGATAAGATTTCATTAAGGGCAGTTAAACAAAACAAGCAAAAAAGCTTAGTGTTTTTGAACTGGAGACAGCACTTAAGGCCTACTCTGCATTTAATGAATACAGAGCACGCACATTCTTTATTTATAGCCACAATTATTATAAGCATTCCATACAGCTTTGACAGAGAAATTCTCTCAGAGCCAAGCATTGAAAGGGCTTTTTTATACAGAGATGAAGCAATTTACCATATAAAATAATAATTCATAAAAGAAACATGAGCAAAGAAAATGACTCAACAGCACTGGAAATTTCAATGGGATAACCCACTTTTTTCTGTTCTCAACAGAAGGACTAAGCAGGCGAAGAACTGGATACAGTTATTTATTGATTAAATATAAAGCACTTCTAAACCACACTGCTATTCACTGCTCCAAGGCAGATAACCATATTTTAACCCTGTCTGCTCTCCTACTACTCTGGTTTCATTTAGTAGGCAACACTCGGCACCTGGCTGCAAATTCATTGATAATTTATGGAAATATCTGCTGTAATCCAGTGGAGATGACTTTTTTCCAGCTTTGTGCATCAATGGAATAATCAAGGCCTTAAAACAGCCTTTGCTTCCCATTACCTCAGGCAAAAGAATTCCTGAAAGCATGCCTTTAGGGCACCTGAATTATATACACCATTAGGAGAGGAAAGGCTTTCTACATTCCATATAAAACACTCGCCAGAGCCTTTCCTGTTTTCTCCAGCTGTAAGAGAGAAGCAGCCCTAGAAACAGTGATTTTTAAGTGAAGACTTATGTAGATACAATAGAGAAAGCTTTTAAGCAAGGGCCAGCTTCCCTGCTCACTCACTGTGGAAGTGACCTGCCCTGCCGCCCCCCCCAATAGCAAGTTTCTATTACATCATTAGCTCAAGCCAAAAACAGCCTTGGCTTAATGCACAGTTTGTTCTTCCTACTGTTTTTAGGCAAATAGAGCTACTCTGCTCCCATCTGGGAGGGAAATTACACTGCTGGTTTGTAATCTAAGACAAGATTTTCATTGGAAGCAAATGCTTTCAATCCGGTGTAAAGACCAGTTCATGTTCGGCAAAGCCTAAAATAATAAACCCAGGGCTTGTCCCACGCGAGTTACAGAAACAGGAGCAAGCATGGGATTTTAGGAAAGACACTGTCTGGTGTCTTAGGCAAACTATTTTGTTTGTACTCCAAAGCTTTCTTTTGAGCCTGCTCTTTATTATTAAAATGTTTAACCTCATTTTCCCAATATTTTTACTTAAGGTTGACCTCTGCGGGCTTAAACCTTGGAGGAAAGTCCAAGCCGTCAATTTTATTGGCATTTCCATTTTCGCTGCAATTTGATACCGATCACCTCTGTGAGGTCTGGGGCTAATTTCTTTCTTTTTTTAACATCAATGAGCTAACTTGGAAAGCGGCAGGCTGGGCATATGGCAGCAGCTATAAGCCACATTTGTAAAATGTCAGCAGCGACTGTGTTTCTGAAGTTGACTTCTCCCGCCGCCAAATAAAGGCAAATTATGAAGGCAGGCTGAAAAGGTGGAAATAATCATAAAAATGATGCTAGTCCATAAACAAGCTTACAGCCTCATTAGTACAGCAGCAGGCTCCACTGGGTGATTTATGCTCGTTTTGCTGATGCCATGAGGAAATGCCATAGGGTAACTTTGGCCAACTGCTAATGGTTTGTGACAGCTTCTTAGCAACTAGTACAAGGGATGTTGTGGTGTTCACTAGTGACAAGAGCTGAAAATGTCATATTATCTGCCCATGTGTCACGGAGTCTGTGTGGCAATTAAAGAGCAGGCCAGTGACTTAGGCAGGCCAGAGGCTTTGTGAGATGCCTCGCGGCTATCCAAGGAGAGAGTACACACAAGAATTTTTTATTACCCTCACATGCTGATGTGACGCCCCTATGCAGAAATCAGGTTAACACTCCCCAGCCCTTTGTTACCGAAGACAGGCGAGCTCCTCTCAGATCTCCCCCGACTGTGAAGGAAAGCCTCTGCTAGCTTTCTCTCTCAGGGCGTTGCATGACATTATCAGAGGAATTTAGGGTAATCCGTTATGATCTGATTGCTCGAAAAACGGCACTTTAATTGGCAGTACCTGTTTCTTTGTTTTTGTACATGAAGCTGAAAGGTGACAACTATTTTTCTGCACCCTCACAAATTAATAAAGCAGACTTAATTTGCATTCAAGAAGCAGACGAGTTGCTTGTCAGACAGCTGGGGTCATACAAGTTAAAAAAATCCGTATGCATATTCACGATTTATTTAAAAAATAAGATACCATTTTTTTCGCAAGTTACTTTTATGAATTGGACAACCTCAAAGCTAAAGACCACATCTTTAACACAAATATTTATGGCCACAACAGGCAACAATAAAAGACTTAAATTTAAGTCTATGTCATTTCTCAAAGTGTCCGGTTTAATTTCATTCCACCTTCCTTTAAGTATTTAAGTATCATAAGTATTATTTTCTGAAAAGTATGTCCCATACAGTTCTTTTATGACGTATGCGGTAAATACAGAAACCACCATAAAGCATGTGCTTATATATTTACAGTACATTTATTTTGCAAAAAGCAAAAAGGCAGCCCCTTAATAATACATGTGTGATATACATACAGTATGTTACATTAAGGGACTCCTGTCTTCCCGCAAAATTTGCCATTTTTATCTCCACCATTGCACATGTCTATCTGCTTCCACAAGGAACCCTGAAAGGAGAACCCTATCCTCCAAATTTCAATTTTCAAGCCACAGACGATCAGTCAAACTGTCAAAGGCTCCTCGCCCTTTCAAATAATTTTAAGAAGTGTTTTGACAACATTTTATAGGCCACGGTCTAGTGGTGGGGGGCAGCCAGCAGTATGCATTTTATACCGCACTTCATCCATGGACAATTTCTTGTGAGACCTGCGGCCTATCCCCATGGAGTGAGGCAGGTGACCTGTACTGGCTCCCAGACTGCCAAGTCCTTAGATTTCAAACATGTTCAGCTCATATGTCCCAGGGTTGCCCATTTTAAGCAAACCCAGGCATTTAGGGCCCTGCTATCTTGTTCCATTCAGACGAGAGACAGAAGGGGGGAATAAAGAGAGAAAGCAGCATTTATTGTATTCAAGCCATTCAGCGGGTCAGAATGGCGATGTCAGTGGGGGGTCTCCTCACACAGGTCAGATGCCCCTCCCACCTTCAAAAATTCAGAGCATGTAGGATTTCCTCAGTAGTATTTCCCAACAATTGCTTCCAATTTTAAAAGATTCTTTTAGGGACTGAGAATTTCTAAATCGACTACAATATTTTGGTGTGTCATCTCTTGGGAGAGCAACATTTAATGGGTAAAAACAGACTTTTTTAAAGACATGTACTGGGCTCCTCTTGCTGAGCCATTCACATTTAGACTAAAGCCATGTGCTGTCAGCAGAACAATATGGCAAGTCTAGACATTCTTCCTGTCATCTTGGCTTCTCAAAGAAAACATGTTTTGCGAATATTTACATTCATGCTAAATGCCAGGTTCTTCATTCTTCAAAAAAAGGCCTTCTATTTTATTGCTAATATTTTGCGATGCACACATTTAATACCGAATAAAGGGAGATCTTCTAAGATACAGAATTTTCAACTTTTAAAATTCTCAAATCAAAAACAAAAATATTTGTTAGAAATAATACTATGATCTATTGGTGATCCCTTTAATACGATAGCATTTATTTATAAAACTAATTAAATCAATGGCCACGTTATATATAATAAGATATATAATATCTCACATTATAGTATTGATAGCACGATAACAGCATTTGTTGGCATATTATTCAACAGGCATCTTTAAATAGTGATGGAGAGTAGACAACGATTTATGAAATTCAATTAAGTAAAAAAATATGAATTACAAAGTACTACATAGTTACTACTAATAATGGAAGAAATGGGATCGAAAACTGGAGATATTCCACTTGATCTTTTTACATAAAATATTCTCTGCTGTTCTCATTAAGATTAAATTATGAATAATTATGAATACATATTTTGTCCTACATAATCATGGATTCCTAAGGTGAACTACTGACCTCTCTATAGGAAATAAAAAATGCCTGTGATTTCTCTAGTATCTTTTATTTTTGTAGGTGTAAGAGTCACTTTCACCAGCTCTGAAAAAAGCACTGAAGCCTTAGGGGAAAACACAATATTAAACTACAAACACCCATCATTCTTCTCCTACAACACCATAGTGCTGAAACGTAGGGTCAAATTAAATTGTAGGTCCTTCATGTAGATCACCTCTGCAAATACTGATTGGTTTTTAATGTGAAGATACACGCCAGTGTAAAAAAAGAAAGCACATACAGTACAGCTCCAACATATATAATGTAAGCTTGGCAATTTCGATGGCATGAACACTGAATGGACAGTTTTGATGCCTTCCTGATTCATTCTATATTAGTGACTACAGTAGGTACTAAAGATGATCAAAGTCTGCAACCTTTGGACATGTTGCAGAGCACATCTGAAGGAGAGGTACAAGTCCAGCAGCAGGGGCACCAGCACATATGAGCTCTCAGACACCAAAGCAGTTCCCAGTGTGCCAAACAAACTGGTATTAAGCTCATACCACATAGAAAGGCAACTAAAATAATACCTGGAGTCATGGTTCTCAATGATGTCAGTGGCAACTGAAGCATGAGGAAGTTCCTCCCTGGTAATTACTGAAAAAGTCAAAACACCTGATGTTCAAGGAAGAAAAATTGCAGCAGACTGAACTGAATAAGGACCATGTTCAAACCAGCTGGGGGTTAGGAAGCTAACCTGCAGAGTCAAACGAATCTCTTTGAGGTCTCAGGTTAAAGAGAGATAAATTTAAGAGCTGAAATGCTGTTCCTAACTTCCTGACAAGGAGAAGGTCTATAATATGGTTTCAAAGCCAAACCCAAGAATGCCATGTGCTCTACATTCTCACCAGAGGGAAACATTAAAATATGACCAAAAGAAGTTCAAAGGCTGAAGAATGTCGCAAAGTAATTTTCTGCCTTTAAAAGCAGTATACAGTGCATTTAAAAGGTGCAAAAATATAAAATTTGAAACCAGGAGAGGAGTAAGGACAATAAGAGTTTGAATGTGAGGATATTAAAAAGTTCATAGAGATTTTTTATCTTCTTTTTTTTTCTTCTTCCCTTTAACAAAAAGAATTAAAGAATGTAACTAAAGTAGATTGCAATTAAAGCTGATGGGCTAACATGTCAATTCTTTATCAAGTGTTTTTTTTTTACCTTTTAATGAATGGCAGAGACACAGTACAAGCCCTGTTCAGAGAGCTCTCCAGTTTACCAAACTAGCTTTTATTATTAGCTTCTGGCAGATAATTTTCCACATGGCAGTTATCTAAATGACACAGGCAAAAGATAAGTAAGCTTAATATGCAAGGATTTTCCCTATAGCTGCATATCTTTATAGTTCGGCTCAAGTACAGTTGATTATACAAGAGCATTTAAGCTGCCAATAACACCTCTCATCATTTCCAGAGGTTTTGTTTAATTGAGGTTGACACCTAAGGAATATTATAGTACACTGTCTATTTACAGTGAACTGAGGAAGTAGCTAATGGGTCGTAGATGATAACTAGGATTCAATACATGTACACTGCACAATACAAGCAGGATTATAGGTTTAATTCAGTACACCACAAATCTAAAGTGTAAAAAAACAGTTGCTGAACATGTTGTTTTCTTGAGTTCCCATTATTTTGTATCTCTAAATAAAGAGTACTTAGATGTTTCAAATGTCCTTGATGGACCACAATTATTGTAACTGTATTATGCTGTATTAGGTTATTTAAGGTAGACCACAAGAAGCTTAAACATGGAAAGTGGGGATTTATGGTTCTTGTTTGTAAAACAATGAGCGGTGGAGATAGAGATGCCTTTTAAGTGATGGAAACAGTGCAGAGCGGGCTTTTCCAGTTTCCTGACAAGTCCGGCTTACAAGCCATGTGTGCCCCCATGATATGGACCAACACTGTTGTTATGCTTGTATTTACTCCACTGTATTTGTTCCTGTGAACAAACCCTATAAAAACAAAGAGCTGTGACAGCTCTGGGGAAGAGATATGGCATCTTGAGTTTCCAAGCCTTTTATTTGCAAGCTTATCAACTGTTTTCATCACTGGAACCCTGCCCATTTTTTTTGAAACACAGGCAAGCGATCGGGTTACCACTTAAAATGAGTATGATTCTTCACACACGTCCATCACCCCCCACCTCTTCCAATAAAAATAAGTCAGATGCAATATTGGGCTATTGGGCAAAACGGTTCATGTTTTTTTGTTTTGTTTTTTTAATACGTAAATGTGTCAGTGTAAACAATCAACCACAGCAAACTGCTTAATGGGCTTCGGTTTTGTAAGCCTAAATTCAGAATGGTCTTTATCTCTTTTACCAAAAACCCCCTCAACAGGTATCCATGTCAAAAGAAACTGCTTCAGCTGGGGGGATTTTCTTGGCAAGGGTCAGGCACAGGTCAAGCTCTTCGCCAGTTGTTAACACAAAGCTTCCACCCGTCCACTGAGATTTGTCCCTCCTATAGCAAAGACTGCTGCCCATGGAAGGGCTTTCTCACTCCAGCAGGAACAAATAATCCCCTCCCTGTGAAGTGGTCCTGGTGACAAATAAAAAGGTCAAACACTTTTAGTTGAAATTGTAGAAGAAGCTAAATTCCCCAAATATGGAGCTTTAGTAGTGTTTGCTCGCATGAAATAGGCTTTCTGGAATGTCATTTTAAAACAGGGCTGGTAAATTCTTCAACTCTTTGTTAGGCTCCATGCATAATAGTCTTTGGAAAAGAGGGTCTAACGTATCTAAATTGAATTATTTCAATTCAAGAGAGGGAGCTTCATTCTTATTCAGCTTTGCAGATTTACATGTAAAAAAAAAACGGACAGAAATGAATGAGATTAACTATATGCCCATACTTAAGAGGTTCCTAAGAAAGTCAATAAAGCTGAGATGAAAAAAAAAATCTTCTCAACTCGGTGATTTAACGCTAAGTGCACTGCCTTATTTCAAATTAATTAATTGTTCAGATCTCCACCTAAGTCCTGGGAATTTCCACACATTGAAACAATAATAATCTCCAAGAAAATATTCTTCACTTTGAATATTATCGGCAGGATAGCATATGGTGAAGTAGCAGCAGGCTATTTATCTTCATCCTCTTTGGAAGCTAAAATTAGCACAATGCTGTTTGTGGGTTTAAGCTTGACTCAAACTAGAGTGATACTCCTAATAAAAACCCTGCTGTCCTGTAACAGAAAGACAGGCCAATGCATGTTGTTTGTAAATATATTGTACTGATCGCATCAATAAACAAAAGATGGTACTACAGTACTAAAATGGTCTTGAAAATAGAAATAAAAAGGTAATATATTTAAGTCAATAATTTACAAATATACAATATTTTTTCTGTTGTTGCTCTTCTAGAAAACAATTACACTCCCACTGTTATGTGTAAAAGAGAACACATCGAGATTTTCCTAATTTTTTTACAAGTAAACAATTATTTCCAAGCAACCTCTGAACAAAACTGGGCTGATTACAGTATTTTTGTCAAAAATATAATAGCAGATCGATCAGCATTTTACTAATAGCCATTTATGGGCACAGTATTGATTTAAAATGCCAGCCACAAACACAGAGGGTTTTTTAAGGCTACCCTCCCTTGCCCAGGGTGACTTTCTTAATCTCTTTATCAAATTCTTAAATAAACTGAAGGACTCTGTGATACGGGGACAAACAAAAGCAAAGAGCCTGAGCCAGTTGTTAAAGCTGTGTTTGTTTACTGTCACTCTCTGTCCCCCTGATGCTGAGCACACCCTCCCTCCCTTTGCTGCCTATCTCCACTATCAGCTACTGACTCGCAGATAGACTATCTCTCTGGGTGCTATCAGGTTTTTCCTGAAAAGTTGGCTAACGTATCTGATGGAGTCTCCCCGGGCCCCTATGCCTCTTCGGGGATGTTGAGTAATGTTCATTCAGGTTTTTATCGCAAGATTTAATCCATTGTGACACGTCAGTGATGAGTTGCGCTGATTTCTGTCAAATTACATATAAACCTTTACTGCTTAGATTAGAATCCAGGGCATTAGGAGACAGCAGAAGTTCCTCTGCAAAACTGGAATGAATTGGAAAGTGTATATCAAAGAGGAGAATACCGCCTGACGAATCATTTCACAGTTTTTTTTTCAGTGCTTGTTTCCATATCTTGAAACACTCATTCCACTGTACAAATATGTGGTACCATTTGGTCATGCTAAAATATACATGCTCTTCAGCTGTATAAATTTCTCTTATACAAATATGGTGATAAAAGTCATTTTAAAATGCACACATTTAAGAGCATCTGTTCAGGTCACTCACTGTGCTAAAATGTGTTGACACCTGACGTTTTTGTGCTGAGGCAATTGTCATTAAAAGTATGCAGTACAGAGGTTTCATAAAGTTACAATAAGTGGTGGCATTAGATAACACTGCCATAACAATTACACCGCTGAAGAGAAACTTAAGGAAAAAAATTAAGGATGTCTATACCTCCCAGATATATGTGAAAAAGATCTGAATACAAAATACCCATTTGTAGAGGTGGTTCTTTGAAAAACTGCTCAGTAAGTTATATCGTAGAAATGAATATCATCATGGATCATGCCTGTGCACAATGTTCAGATGTTATGGATCACTCAGAAAGATTATGCACTGGTATTAAACATGGAGCAGAACATTTTCAGCAATGCTCTTCTTTCATCTACCATACCTCTGTCTCGAATTAAAACTCAAGAATCTGTGGGAAATTCCTTTCCCACTGACTTATAGTGGCTTTCCACAGTGGAGATGCAAGAAAGTTGCATAAAGTGGCAGCACTTGAAATTTGCAACATGCAACTAGTATGTCACATTTTTTAATTAATCAAGTATATGGAAATACTTTCCTTTCTTCATCAGGTGGTCTCCAGATTACTAAAGTACTGTCACTATATGTGCTTCAAAGGAAACTTGTTAGTTCATAAAGAAACAAGATATGTGAGGTCCATATTGTAAATTATGTAGTAAAATTCACGCTGGGAGAAACAAGGCTCTTGACATTAATGAATTTAAGTCATTCTAACTGTTTTAAAGCAAGCAGTGAAAGCACAGTGATAAAACATTTCTGAAAACATCTTACTGGAATATGTCTATACCTTTGAGAGAGCAATATGAAGAATATTTGTCAGTAAATAGATACGTTAGAATATTTACAACTGTAAACTGTATATATTTAAGTATATATAACAAAGCATTCTTTTTACCTTAATTTTAAAATATTACTGCTCTTTAACAGTCCTTAACCTTCAATCATGAAGACTCCGGGAAACTATGCATGCCCATTACTTTAAACTGACTTTGACATCATCAAGTGAGACATGAGAATTCAATACATTACATGCTCCATATAACCTTCTACACAGGCTGCACGAAAGCAAGATGCTTCTTTAATTTGTATTACCGAAATCAGAAAAAGCCACTCAAACAGGAGATAAGGCAAGTGCAAACAGAGAAGCAAACAAAACTGACAGTTTAGCATTAGTGTTTTACGACTGTACCCTGTAATGAGGCAAGGTGTTCAATCAAGCCTATAAAGCTGAACTTAAGGAAATGATTGGGGAAGTGAAATGCTGTTTGATATATGGAAGGGTGGTTTGTTTGAACATGTCCTCTTTCTCCCACACAACCCCAAAACTCAGGCGTTCCTGACCAATCTGGCACTGCCTGCAGAATAGTATGCAGTTCCCCATGGTGAATTGTACCTTACTATGGGAACGAATATAATTTCCCCTTTGCACTGCGTACAAACCCTTATCAGCTTAAGAGCAATAGAGCCATCAACTGCAATAACTTGCAGTAAAAAAAAAAAGTCAAGGTCAACAAGTACTTGCATTTTCATTTATCTTTTTATGCATTGCTACTGATATTCAATTGGGCAATAAACACAGGGACTGTTAAACGGGTAATTTGGAGGCCATCACAGGGAAAAGAGGCAATTTCCAGGTAATCAGAAAATCCTGTTGTAACAATTATGATATGAGTGCATTCGTTTTTTAGAGGCAATCTCCTGTCAATCCTCACCAACTGTTTTAATACCTATCTTACCCGCAGACCTCCAGCAGATGACAGGTACTGGGAATAGACATATTCCTAGCCCTTTGAGCTTTTGCGTATGCTTATTCAAATTCTCCAACAACAGTTGGAAAAATTAGCACCTTTAACCTTTAAAGTTCTTTCTTGTGTTTTCCTCATCGCGTACATATATTTGTTATATGTGCCCAGATAACAAGGTTTGCCTTTCCTTAACGGTATTAAAGCATTCTCTTCAAATGCTTAAATACCATTATTCTGGGATGATGTCTTGGCCTTTCTTCTCTTTTCAAAGACTGAAAAGCAGCAGGAATTCCTTTCCAGCTGGTGCTGTTTCAGCGATGCCAGTATCAAAAACCGCATACCTTTTATCAGCTATTATGCTTTTGATTTAACCAAATTACTATGCAAACTGAAGATGAGAAACAAAAACACAGATAGTGTCATCCTGCACTGACTGCGTGCATGCCAGCACCTAATTGAAAATAAACACAGAGCAGAAAGCTGACAAGTACAAATTTCCCAAATGTGAAAAAGTATATCATAGGAGCTGATTTATAGTTCATGACATAAATGGGCGGCTTTGAGGAGGTGCCGTTTTAACCACATCACATAGGTAATGACAACAATTAAAAAAAACATTAAAAGATTTTAAAAAAGGAAAAAAGTAATCTCATGATTTGAAATATGAAATTAAAGAAACAACATCAGAGGAGTGTATGAGTAACTAAAGCTGTCAGTGAACGATGGGTTCTTCCAGTCTAGTGGGCAATTTTTGGAATTAAACTCTGACTAAGCTAAACAGGGAGCAAGGAATCAGCACAGCCACTTCAGTGATGCTAGTCCTTTTATTTTAAACATAGTCTGACAGTGACTACTGTCCTGTCTAAACTCCACTAAGGGTCATGTTGAAACAAAGCCAATCACACGATAATGGCAGCAGTAAAGGTCAATCAAAGGCACACAGCAGCTTCTACTGTCTGACTGACCTTCGCAGACAGTCACAAACCGCAATAGGTCGATGTTGACTAATGACAATAGCACTCAAACTGATCAATTTGTTAAAATGTGATCAAAATCCTGCTCATGGGTCATTTTATTTTCACCTCCCCTGTTCATGAGCTAGAGAAGCTTAACTTCACTCAAAAATTAAAGATGCAGCACTCAAGTCTTCCACTACAATGCTGTCACTCAAATAGCCAAATTTTCTATGAACGCCAAGTTGTCTCCGATACTTAAATGTGTTTATAGTTGGAACTAAGTGCAAGAATGATCACGTTTAATCCAAATGCCAACCTGATTTCTCACAGTAACAGAAGAAATAAAAATGTTTCTTTATAAGCAAAATCCACAGCATCATTTCTACTTAATGTAGAATAAACTGATTATGTGCACCTAATACGGCTTTTTAATAAAACACAATAACCATGTGAAATATGACAACCACACAATAACAGCTCCCCACTCTCAGACTTCAAACTAGCAAATCCGGTCCTGGTCTATAACTATGGCACAAAAGCTAAATATATGCAGACAATAATACAAAACATATAGGAACTGTTTAACTTGGCACAAAGAAGGCAGTTCACAAATGGTCACAGTAATTGGTGATACATATCTAACTACTACAGTCATCACCTTTTCCCCCTTTTTTGATCCGGCAGAACTGAAAGGAGTATTGAATCAGTTTTTTATGTCACCCTGATACCTGCCTTTTCCTGGCAGGAAATCATTTTCATGCATAGCTTGCAGCACTACACAAAGAGCAACCTTTAATCTGCACTTCCCCGGCTTGCAAAGTGAAGAGAGCGAATGGTTCTACAATGGTCAAGAGCTTTAGAACTGCGGTCATAATAATGATTTGTTTTCTTTTGCCCTGGAAAGCACGTTACTCACAAAAGGTACGATCCAAGACATAATACCACAAGTAGTCTCCCGAGAACAGCCTGGTTAAACAAGGGCAGGCATATATGATCTATTGAAAGCAGCCCAACTTAATAGACTAAGACTAATTAGAGATGGATCGCTCTGTTTCTTGGGCAAACTTTCACAATATCTCCCTACTGTAGCAATGGACCTGCATCGGGATAAACATACTTGTCTTTTATGGAAATGCATGGGACCAAAAAAAGAGCATTACTTGTGAAGCAAATATGATGATCCCTATTAAATCCTAGAGAGTAGCTCACAAAAGTTTTGCAAAAGTACTGATGTATACAACATTGCATCCCAAGGGATTCTACCATAAGTTCAGAATACTACATTTTAATAAACAAAATACAAAGGAACTAATTAATAATAGAGGTGCAATACAGATTTTATTTTAATTCTAGTGTTGCAATACCAAGAAGCGCAGAAACTGAAAAAAAGGGCAGAACTCAATGTTGTGTTCTCTGTTGTGGAATTCATCACTGGGAGAAAACTTTTTTCGGTTCCTCCCACAGATCTTCCAGTATCCTTGAGGCTAATAACATGGTGTAGTTAAGTTATTGCAAAACGCTCTGCCCATGCACCGGGAAGAAATGAAAAAAGAAACTTATTTTTACCACAGACTTGTAGCAAGTGGTTCAGATTTTAGATGCAGTGGTTAAAAGAGATTCCTGTAACCACCAAAACACTGCTCCGTGTTTCACTTTTCTCCTAGATTATGAATTACTGCTTGAAAATCAGGAGACAATGATATTTATGAGGTGTGCGTGGTCAGGCGGACTGGAGACACTGAGGAGAAACTCGCTGTAGTATCAGGAGTGAAAGCAAGTGGAAAAGAAGGAGAATGGCAAAGGTCAGCAGGAAAGCTATCATTCTCTAGTGAAGAGAGAGGAGGCACAGTCAGATGTTACAGGATAAAAATAAAAGGCAGAAACCACATTAAGGAGATGAATGGGGAATGCTATATTAGCTAAAAGCAATAACTTGTTATTGTTATGGTTTAATGGAAATTCTACACAGTAAGAACCAAACTTCTGCATGATTTATTCACATCTCATACTCTCAGTTTTATCCCATCTTCCATCAACCTGCAATTGCACAAACTAGTTTAGAAAAACACACCAGAGTATATTAACAAGAAATAAGGCTGCCTAGGTATTCAGATTATATCTGTAGTACTGGACAATGAAAGAAGGCAAAATCAGTATTTAAAAATATTATACAATTTTTCACACATAGAGATATGCAAAGACACTTCCAGATATTTTCCTGTTTTTGTCGCTTGCACGTTGTCTCGTGACAACAAATGAAATCAGAAATAAGGGGAGTAGCCGGGGCAACATTAAAGCTAAGCTATAATTGGAAGTATGTGAAAAATGAAGTGTCAGATTGGTCAATAAAGAGCAAAGGTCAGAGGCAACTGCAGCCCAAACTCTGCACAAAATGTGCTCATTAAGACATCCAATCAGAGGACTCCTGCCCGCCTATCCCATTAGTCATCAGGCATCTGACTGTTTCAAAATGCCTGGCTCTGTGCTGTTATTACTTTCCTTCTTCATGTAAAAAGGAGAGCTGGTATATAAATCGCTGCTCAGTCATCTGGAACATAATGTGGTCCTTTTTCCCTCATCCAGCTCTGCCTGCTGGCTGTGGAGGCCTGAAACAACTGCCTTGAGATTCCCTTCAATAATAAATGAAGTTGCTTTTTGCCTACAGTTTGTTTGAACTCCTCGCTGGAGACAGAAAACATTGTGCCTATTGATAAATAAAGACCAAATCAGTGCCATTAACACTGATACAAATAAAGCTTTCATTTACTTATTTTCCCCCATATTTCTGATAAATCTGCAGAAAAATGCTTAAGATGGAAAAAGATGCAAGGACGTTGTGAACACATATATATGTATAATTTTCAAATAATGAAGGAGTCCAGGCCAAGAGGTCAAGATGTGAAATGCAAACAAAATGTCCAAGTTTTGGGGTTTTCAGTGTCACACTTTTTGAAGTTCAAAGAAGAGCTCATAAATGACAAAAGGTCACCAAATGTCCTTATTAGGTCTTTAAGACATATGAAAAAATTAAGAATTATTATGAACTTGGTTGAAACATCTTTAAAAAGAGCCTATTAAGTCACATAAAAACACAGATGAGGGACAACACATTGTGATTGACAGTGAAGGTAAAAATAGCTTTATATGAGGGAAAGCTTATCACAACTGGTCTACACATTGTTAAAGCCTGACTGCATATCATATGTTTCAAAAGCTTGTTGTGATTCTATGATTTGCCTTTTTTTTCCTTTTGCAACCTCAGATAAGCCAGTGCACCAATTAAGACAATGTGGCTTTCTGCATTGTAATGAACTTAAAAGAAACCTCTTAGGTTCTCACCTTGTTCGCTGCTATTGTCCCCGCTGTGTGACGTGTGTCCCCCACTCGAGGGGCCTGGTGTCCCACCTGAGCGAGTTGATGCTGTGTCATCATGATCTCTGTTCCATGAAGTCTGCAGGGACAAAATTAGTGTTCAGCCAACAGACTAGAGACATGGACTGCCCTGGCAAGCTGGAGGCACAATGTTGCACAACAACACCACTACTGTTTGCAAGGAAAGAAAGTGGGACATTTTCTTAGTTATCCTTGTATCCCTGTAATGTATTTGAAGAAGAAATACATGTGTACTCTACATGAAACAAACCTTTTCTGAATTTCTCTCACCAATGTTCTCAGTTAGGGTGTTGTACCTCACCAGAATTATTGGCTGTTCAGTGGACACAAAGTAAGCATAAAACGTGGAGCAACTTCGTTCAAATCCTAAATTTGGGCGGTTTCTTACTCTTTTGTTGGAGTTAAAACTATTCTCTATCTGGAAAATAAATATCACTGCCACTCATTTAGCTCTTTTCGTTATATCAGAGAAAGGAGCAACAGAAATGACCTGTTATTGCCAGAGAAAGGCAAACCATTGTCTGCAGGCAAAAATTAAAGTTGGGCAACAACAAATAGTCAAACTTGTGTTTAGTACCAGGAATTCTGCCACTCAACAGGGCTGATATGAGGTGAAGGATGATGGGAGATGAGAAAAAGCAATGTAAGGCTGTAGCTTGTGTAGGCCTCAAAAACATAATGAACACAAGATAGCAATAAGCTTTCCAAAAAAAAAAACTCATTCACAATTAAGCTTGAGTCCATAATGGCCAGAATGTGTCAGCTGTTTGCCGGATGGTATGTGGCAAATGGACCAGACACTGGAATAAAGAGAAACGGGAATAACAATAGGCTCACATGGCCTGTGTACACTCAGCCCCATGCAGTGCCTTCTTGTACTATTGAACAGAAAACAGATGTTGCTTCTTATCACTGGGCGCGTTGGAAAGTAGCATTTGTACAGGAGAAAAATAGCTGGAAATATAAGCAATAAAGAACATAAGAATAGAACATCTTGGCAACCCCCACCCCCGACTGTATGTATTCACTTTATGGTGAATGCTTTTAATTAAGCTAAAAAAAATCATCCCTAAATTAAAATAGCATACCTAAACCACGTAATAATCTAAACTTCATCAAAAGTAATATCAAACTGTCCATGTAGATAGCCCATACATGTATTTCCAGCAATACATATAAATAACACTTTATTCAGCTGGGAACAGCACACAATAGGTTTTAAATTTAGAACAAGAGTAACTGCAATAAACTGGTGTCCCCTTTTCAAAATGGTATTCATATAGTAATAGTGCTCTGGCTCCCACTTTACAGTATATTCAGATTTTCATGCCAACCACTGAAAATACATTCGTGAAAATGCATCTTTTAAAAACAATATATAGGGTATCTTTTTATGTACATACCAAAATTATGTAGCATGCCAAGAGAATGTTGTAAGAGGTAATCTAGAACACATGCTCAGAATGCAAACAGTTAAAGAAGCAATTGCCAGTTCCTACAACTAGAGCTTTTAAAAAAAGGGGGGAACTTGTTTATTCAGAGCTTTGTGAAAAAGAATGGTACAGCACCCTAGGGATATGAGAATGCCAGGCACAAAGCCCTGGTGCCTCAACATGTAAAAGGATGTTTTTCTATGTGCTACAAATCCCACTTGAAAATATAATTAGAAGGAGAAAATGGCAAACTATTGCATTAACTGTAATTGAACAAAAGACCAGCAAGGCATGTGGGAGGCTGCAGGGTCCCTTGGGAGTTCTGGGATGCTTCAGATCCTTGGAGTGACATCTCCAGGGTGCACTCAGTCTATTTATAATGCCCCTCGCCACACTTGTCGATTGGTGATCTAACTTGTAATTAATAGAAAATACAAAGATAATATGATAGAAAAGGGGAGGAGAATTCTAAAGGGCTAGCAATAGAAAAAGCTGTGAAGACTGTGCTCGGTTTGTGGCTCAAGAAAGACTTGGGGTGATGTGAGCTGATGAATTGTGTGGTGGCGCAAGGGAAACTGTCCTGCTGCACACAACAGCATACTTGATATATTCACTATCCCTTAATGAGCTCCCTTGCATTTATTCAGCTGTTTTCTCCTTCCCCTCCCCCTACTCTTTTTTTTTCTACAGTGCAGGATGTAGATTAATTCAATGCTTAATTGTTTAGTAAATTCAATTTTCCACATTCTATTCTGCATAGCTTTAGCTAAGGTTCTTAAATCTCCAGTGCTGAGCTGAGAGAGCAGTGTTTGTGATCTGTGCCTACCTTTTCTTTCATTACCATTTTCTTCCTCCACCACTTAATTCACCATGAAAAGATTTTCCTTGCTGGAAATTCTGATTCCGCTATGATCTGTGAGGCATTCCAATTCATTGCATTTTCATTGTGTTGGGTCTTAGATGCTGGGCTCCCTTTTTCTCACAGCCTTCCCATATTATACAAGCACTCATGCAAGAAATGTTGGGTTGCCAATTCATTTATAATACAAAATGTAACAGGCTGTCATGCAATGCTCTTTCCTTAAAATAATATATACACACACACACCAACAAATACACACGGTGATGTCTAATTTTCTTATTTTAAAAAATATTCTCAAGCACAGTGACCTTATTTAGAATTAAGAGCAACTCTCTCTGCACTACTGCTCTTAGAAACTATACTGTATGGCTGAACAAATGAATTGACTATTCTGCAATACTAGCCTCTAAACCAGGAGTTAACACAGATACTATAATAAATCTTACTTTACATTCTATTGTAAACACTTGTTTGTTTGTACTTTCTACAAGCAGATAAGATAGGGATCAAAAGCACAGATAAGAACCCCACTGCCTGTTCATTAAGCACACCTACTCACACCAAGTTGAAAACACAGGTTGAAAATTAGGTGCTTTGAACTGAGAAGATGTGATAATGATACTTTCTGCACAACAAGCAAAGGAGCAATGGAATGCAGAAATAACCTAATTATCTTTGGTATAAAAAAAACAGCATATCCAACTGAATTCTACAGTCTTTTATGTAAACAAAATGTAAAAAAAAATCATTATTCTGGATTCAAAAATAGTTACCAGAAAAAGCATTAAAAGATAATTATGTTTTACTAAATTATTTTATCATTAACAACATTGTCTGCTAAGCTACTGGCCTGAAAATGACTACAAAATAATCCATTGTTATTTCAGTAGGCATTTTAAGTTACAGTAAGCTTATTATTGTTAAACAATTTAAAATAGCTTTCATTTTGACACAAATAAGACAAAACACTGACTCAGACAATCAAATGTTATGTCTGGGGCATTTAAGCTTTGATGTAACAGGTCTGCTTCATGATCATTACACCTAGGTATAGATAGGCAATATTATTGATCACGCAAAGAAACTTAAAGGAGATCATAGGAGAATGGCAAATGATTTTCTTTGGCTGTAAATATACTCATTTGGTTTCAGAAAGTACAGTAAAAGTGAGATTTTAGCAAGACAAGGTTTTGTTATGCAATCTGCAGCTGACTAAAGCACCTAAAGCAGTAAGCTTCTGTAAGATGTATGAGCCTGACACAGCAAACTGCATTATTTTTATAGACTAGTATATTGCTTTTGTGCATTCCTCTCCGTTAGCTAGCATCTGCTGATTATCACATTCCGAACAGTGATCTCCTCATCTATCATTTGAAATGTTTAACCTTCTCATGAAACAATTATTTATAAATAAAATGCAGAAAGCTTTCTTCAATGATTAGAAATATTCAGCAAGTTCGCATACCTAGTACTTTAAACATATGTATTAACATTTAGCACACTTAGTAACTTAGTACACAACTAAAATAAGATATTTTCACACAGTCTGGATAGTTATCTGTGCTTTTGAAAGATTTCTACCCTCATATTTTCTAAACAAACTATAATTTGTTTCCCAAAGACTGGACTGTTCAAGACAAGAGAATTTATTTTCCTCCCCCACAGGCTTCTCACAGGAAATATGAGTTGGTCCAACTTTTCCATTATTTTGCTCCCTCTGTGAATGAAATTTCTTATATGACTGATCCAAATCATCCCCACTTGTTATGCCCCAGTCACTATAAACAGAAAGGGCCAGCAGTCACGTGCTTACTCCTTTGTATCATTTGTTGAAGCCACACAGCAGTGGAGAATTCAAAACTTAGTAGATAAAATAAGAAGTTAAATTGAATGGGAATGATTAGATACTAAAATTGTTCTTTAAACAGAAGAGTCTTAACATATCAAATGTGCAGAAAACGTATTCACTTATTCTCATTCATTATTTCATACATACATATTTATTGTTTCCTGTATATTATGTGGCATAGCAATTTCTGAGATTCAACAGTTGCTAAACAAGGCTCAACTTTTAATTTTAAAAGTCTGTGTCCTTGGGAGAACAGACTGCAGAACTGAGAGACCACCAAATATCAACACAGGAACATTTTCATAAGAATGCTAAGAAAATTATGGAATTCTCATGTCTTATTTCTGCCTTCATCAACAAACCCAAAAACCGGAGACACCGTTTAACTACTTTTCTACATTCAGACGTACACTTGCCCCATTTAATATCTATCATGATGCTCGATCTAAAATATCAACATAAATAATATTAATTGATAGCAACAACTATTACTTGCCTCTTCTACATTCGTAGCTACATCTAAAGCTATTAATCATTTTAAAAGATTGCCTGCAGTTATAAAGGTATTAAAATGTGTTAAAATTCTAGCAACTCACATTACTATTGTTGGAGCAAAGAAGAACTAGAGATTTTTTGTGTATATAAGAAGGTTAATGCATCAATACTTATTGTTTGTTGTTATACACATATAAACATAGAATGCACTATTTTTGTTGCAATACGTATAAGGCCATTAACACCAACCCTCATGCACTAAGCTTTCAACCAAACAAAGTATCAATGGACTACCTTCTGATTTCATTCTCACCCAATATCATTTTAATACCAAATAAGCGAGTGGAAAATGTATGACACGCCACCATTCAGAGGGTCTCTTTTGTACTCAGCCAGTATTTGTCTGAAAGCTTTGAAAAGTTTAGGGTCTCAAAGGGCTGTGTCTGAAAAATCTCACACCTTTTTTTAAATATATATTTAAAAAAATTCCCAGGAACACAGCAATACAGGATTATTTTTTTAAAAAGCAATGTTGTCTTAATAATACTCCACAACAAAACCAACTTTAAGAACCAAACTCCAAACCGAAGTTTTGGGTTTTTTTCGGGGTCAGGCTTGACACATTTTCAGTCTCAGTTTTGTACTTGTTGAGGCAGTGGGTACACAGCATGAGCACTTCAGTCATCAAGGAAAAGAGCATATCTGCCCTTGTGGAAGATTAAACACAGAAAGAAGCGGGCTCAGTCTTCTGTTCAAGACCTCTCCCCTTTACACGGAACGGTACTGTTTTTATTTCTCACATTCTTTAACGAAGAGGACCAAATGCAGTTTCAATGGACAAGACTTGGATTTTAATCCCACTTCAACAGATTCTTTGTGAAAATCACTTCTTCATTTCCTCCCCTCAGCACAAGTGGATCAGCTGACAGTCTTTTAGATTATAGGCTAAATGTATAGGAGCCTAATACTCCTATAAGTTCCAGGGCTGAAGGGGTTAAATTCGACAACCAGTCACTCCGGCTCACATAACACCTGAGGGAGATCTGCATTTATCAGCACCGCCTGAAGTACACAACGTGATTTCAAACTGGCTAGGCCACATTCACAAGCGAGTGGAGAGGCTCTGACTTTTTCACCTTTAAGCTATGCTATGCTCTTTTTTTTTCATTGGGAGGAGTCCTGTATCTTTCGCCAACAGAGACTTTCAGAGTTGCAGTCTGTATTATAATATCCTTAAAAACGAAAAACGATATAAGGTCCAACACGTTAGTCTGCTGCGAATGCACAGGCGGTGAAACCTTTCTGTCAGGGAGCTGGACAGGCCTAGAGTTAGGGAAATCCAATACAATCCACTGTATTTTTTTTTTCTGATGCTGCAGCCCCCATGCTTGAATAAATTGGTTTATGAATAAGTAAGCCTCCCTTCTCCTTCTTGTTAACAGTGTTGAGAATTTGCACAAAGAACATTTTTCCAGTCCAACTTCATGCCCGAGGGCATATATTAAAAATACATATGGAACGAGATAATGCACACAGGACACAAAGTCGTTACTGATGTCACCCCTTAACCACCGCAGACAGGGGCTTTACAGGTTTAGAAATGCGGAGAGCAAAAACTTAAAAAGCAATGCAATTCATTAAATTAGCTCAACTTTGTTGTTGGTGATTAAGCTAACACAACATAAACCAATTAGGCCTCCTTCATTGTGTGACGAAAACCAACAAACGCGCTACAGAAGGTGCGCAAGAAGAACTGACAGCAGTTTGCATTTAATTCTAAACATTTTTTTCGGTTTTGTCTCCTAAAAGGTCACGATGAAGCAACACATTATGAACTCCTTTCGAAAAGTTACAGATATATTCATGAAAATACATATTCCAATACAGAATATGTTGCGGATAAATATGTAAAAGTGTATATATAATTGATGACAATTAGGACATGCATATTCATCTTAAACTCAATTAAAGATCTGATAACATCTGTGCCCCCGAGCTCCATGTAATTTTCTCAAATGACTTTATATACCTTTGTACACTGGGGTCTTCAGAAAGTCTATTTCTGTCTCCGGTAACTGAAGTTTCTTTCTTCGCAATCTGACACAAGTAATCACTAAAGCTTGGGGACGATTCAACATAAATGTCTATTGGAATAATTGAATGAAATTGGTCTTCAATGCGATGTTATAATGTTTTGCGTTTTAAATTATGCTATTTTAAGATATTTTTACAAAGGTCTAATAGGGAGAGGTTACGCTTTTGTACATGTAATACGGAGTGTTTAGAGAGGTAACGTTTACATTTTAATACCGAGTTCAGTCACAAATGTGACTAAAACGCGCCGAGCTATTCACTTCTTAGTGTGCAAAATGACCGATGACTTATCTATCCTCTGGACAACATACTGTACAGCTTGGACGTTCCTTCTCTACCACTTAGCTATATGGAATTTCAGGGATTAAATTTAACCTCGGCGCCTTGTTATTCTTGATGCAGGTGTAGTAATGCTGATTTTTTTTAAAGTCTAA
The DNA here is from genome assembly GCF_055471065.1 of Atractosteus spatula. Classification (NCBI taxonomy): domain Eukaryota; kingdom Metazoa; phylum Chordata; class Actinopteri; order Semionotiformes; family Lepisosteidae; genus Atractosteus; species Atractosteus spatula. Next base: position 12,050,176 of record NC_142720.1, read on the forward strand.
TGTTTTTAGAATACCACCCCTAAACATAAACAGGGAATAAGTCAGTAACATCCTTGAAATGTGAGCACAATAAATGCACATACCGTAGCACTGATTTGATCAGATCAATGAACGCCTATTACAAAGATTTTAAGCTGCATAAAAAAATTGAGATTTCAGGCTCATTTCCCCACACAACACAGCGAAATCTCCTTACCACAGCAAACCTATTAAAAGCAAGCAGCTTACCACCTATTCTAAACATAGCCGAGATTTTTTTTTAATACAGCTATCCAATTTACTTTAACAAAAAAAATCTAATCTCAGATGACGGAAAATACAATATAAAAACACAGCAACAATACATATACACAAACACGCTTTCAGCAAAAAGTCCTCAATAAGCAATGTGCGCTCATGTCTAAGAAAAAACACTGACATGACAGCTAATGAACCATGCACTCCCAGAGAAAATGCAAGACTCTACCTAAGATCCAAACTCTTTCTCGTATGTATCTCATGTCAACTATCTGAGAGTTTATTCCAGGCAATTTTTACTTCTCCTAGTTTCTTCCTTCTAAAAATACCCTCAGTTAACATTTCCATTCTGCTAAAAAGGCAAATAAAAAGACAGAATTAAAATCGACAAGAAACAGGTCAAGTTTATGGGCTATGCTTTTACAAGCTAATCTCGCCAGGTCGGTTCCGGGAGCAATCCTTAATGAAGCAATAATAGCCGCATTATTCAAAATTTTTCATTTCGATGGAAATTCATTTAAAAAGGACTTAATCATATGCAAATAATAAACGGAGAAGTACTGACCCAGCAGATGATCTGAATACAAATTTCTGTAATGCAAGGGAAAGGAACCCACATACCTGATCAAGATTCCCCGACGATCTCGTGATTTCTTCACTATCTGATTTTGATCCGCCTTCTCTGTCATCTATAACCAAGTCGATGGGCATCTTTCCTTTCAAGCAGCTAATATACCGATGGCAGAAATTGTCACACAGTTCGTGTACCTAAAGATAAAAGGAAGTGTCCAAAAATAAAAATCACAAAGGACATAAACGAAATTGACAAGTGCAACCAGAGCTCCCTTTGACATGAAAAGTTCCAAATAGTGGAAGTACTTTGCAATTATCCTCCAGAGACCCGGAGACGCATCCAGAATTTGGAATAACTTTCTTTTCGCGCAAAATAGAGTTATCGCAGAAAATTGACAGTGACAAGACGATTCACAGGCTACAACATATTCAACACCCGTGCTAAATTCATCTACTCCTGGGGCTGTGGCCATTAGAGGGATGACCTGCATGAGTGACATTTAAGGTAAACTGTTTAATTTCGTCTAGTTATTTCATTACAATCCCCTTTCCAGGGAATCTCGCCATTCAGAAGGTCCAAAGGCTTTAAACAGTCATAGAACATCGCCAACTGCGCTTCTGTAGTTAACGTCTAAAAAACTGAATGATTATACTATTAAACCTCTAACTAGCATGTAGCCTTAGACCCAAACATACACACAAGTGTAAGCGTGTCCAGGAATGTACACATTCGTGTATCTCTCTATATACACACATTTGCATATTGTATGTATCTATATACACACACACACATAAGCAAAAATAACTTTTTGACTTTGTACACAGAATTATTTTTTAGCGTAACGTAACATCTTAAAAACCAGCACATCCCTATTTTTAATATTTAATATTAATTATTAATTTTAAACTAGCGAAGGTAATCTCCTTTTTAAGTAAATCGAAATATTTTTGTGTCAAACCTTAATCCGATTTCCTACAACAGACTCTGTTGCATTACTACTATTAAACTACTACTGTTAATAGTAATCATAATACCCCAATGTTGTCCACGCATACTATATAAAATTAAAAATCACAATGCGGAATTAAATCCTAGATTATTAACAGGGAGTATATAATCCTGGTTTTAGCAGTCTGACTTGTAATTAAACTAGGGAGAGAAATAGGCGCCAAAATTGGCTTTGACACTAATTACAACAGACCAGAAAAAAAGACATTTATGCAAATGTACCCCATAGGTCTGAACTGTAACATCAGTCTGTTACACAGTGGTGAAATTACCTTCTCTAATTCCAGTAGATGAAACCTTAATACTTGAATGGCTTGAATCATCTGCAAAAAAGTTAACAGACATCAACTTCAACCCGGGAAAAAAGGCAAATATTAAGTTGCAAACTTAGGCCTTAACTGCATCGTAATAACGGATCGGCCATAAAATGATATGATTTATGACAACGGCACTTTAGTAAATAGCAGCGGTTGGTACAATGTTATTTAACACTTAAAACTTTTTTTTAATTCACTAAAATCCTGATTGTAAGAGAAATATAGCGTGGTTATGCAGGTCCTACGATCTTTTTTTCTGGGGAAGAATAAACGTATTACTTTATCGGTGTTAAAATCGTCACTGTTTCACATGAAAAAAAATGGTAAGTGTTGCTTGTAACATAAGTGAAATTAATTTGCATATAACTTTTCATTGATAAAAACGCAGAATGTTCAGCGCGTTCTGACAGCTTTCCAATAGAGACACGGAAGATGGTTATCTGTGGTGACAACTAGGGCTATCGTCAAATCAAGCAATCCTTTTTGAAGCTTATTCTGTGAATGAGAATCATGCATGTGCATCCATGAACACAAAAGAGCTGTTTACTTATCGCATTCATTTTTAAACTACTAATTTGTGAATATGTATAAATGAATATAAGGCCTACTCGTACAGTACTATAACTCCCAATTAATTCTGCAACATAACATGAACTATGTATTCTTACCAAATTATCCAGTTCTGGATTTGACGAAAATAAAGGTTTTTCTGCCCGAATCTAAAGAAAGAAAGTGCATTACTATTGTTAATAAAACATGATTATTTTCAATCATAATAATTTATGCATATGAGATTCTAGTCAACTTTATTATATCAGGACAATCTACTTTTAGATCGCCGTACCGTACATTAATTTATGTTGTGGGATTAATCTTCATAACGCTAAGAAATAAAAAAAACATAAGTCACTTAACTGATATTTAAGAAAGTTTAAAATATACAGAAAAACTTCCTGACCTGTTTTGCAAATACTGCTATGTCTTCATTGAAAGACTCTGACGAACAGACGTCGCCTCCTGCAACTCCGGGTTCCCTTGGCGTACAAGTGGCTAATTCACATTTCTCAAAAATCAGTGCTAAAAGAGGAAACAGTGGGTGCCTGGAAGAGAACAGAACCATCAAGTCCATTAAGCGCTACGGACAAAGAGTTTGAAAGTCAGAGAAAGCTTATTGGAAACGCAGACAAGCTTCTGTAGTTACCGTCTAAAAAACTGAATGATTCTACGATTAAACCTCTAACTAGCATGTAGCCTTAGAACTTAATTATTGGAAACGCAGACAAGCTATACATAGATAACACACCGTGAATATAAAAGCGGACCTGTGCAATGTAGAATTAACCCAATAACAAAATTTACGTTTCACAATAAAGTAGCCATATCAGCATCGCCCTCGCTTTCTCACCATTAGCATTTCTGGGGAGCTTCTGGAACTTCTCTGTTTTTAATATACCAATGAACTAAACGGGGTAGTGCAGAACAGAATGATGATTGCCGAACCAACATTTATTTGCGTTTGGAAAAATTGCTGTTTGCTTTCGTGCACCGATCAAAAATACACCATCAAACGTACTGCGCATGGTTAAGAGCAAACTCAATTCAGCGTTTCAGCTATCCGAGTTCTTAGTACAATAAATCTGAACGTGAAAGGGAATATTACGTTTTCGTAAAACATTTATGAAACATCTTTGTTGCATTTAAAACTTGAAAGAGCTTGTTCTACAATTGTTGTGTCCAACCAAGTGACAGCTTAGATACTTGACCATTGTAGGCTGTGAAGAATATACGTAAATATACTGCACCTTTCAATAATATTTAACATAGCAATATTAGTACTGTGTAACATAGCTTTATGTTTGCTTTGCTCTTTTATTTACCTTAAGTGCAAACTAAAGCGTATTCTTCAAGACAGCACTAGTTAATGTTTTTAGGCTACGTAAACTTGACTAACCTGCTGGGAAACGTAGACTACATACAGTAGATTCTTTCTCGGAATCCATGTGACATTTGTGCTTTTTTTTAATTCCTAAAACCAGCGGAACACCCAAAGTGTTCTAACTTTGCAAGTTCAAATCCGAATTGCAAAAAAAAAAAGAGAGGTAAAGACACAAGTTTTCTCTTTTTAAAACTTCATTTAAAAACTTTTAAGTGAAAAGCGGTGCTCTCCAAAATCTTTAACAATAGATTTGAAAAGATTTGGCTATGTATCACATTGGGGGCGGCGGGGGTGGGGGGTTGGGGGGGGGTAGTTTGGAGTAATAGTACAGCTTTCTGAGTCTGCAAGTTTGGTTCAACTCCACTTTCTCCCAACTTCATAACACACTCAAACTATCGCCCCTTCAATTAACAGCACAAAATCATCAGTGGTTTTACGGCCTCGAGCATCACATATTAAAATGGCTGTCAACTAAACCTACCCGTATATGGCATCTTTATCTCTTTTTAAAGCATCGTTGACCGAAGAGCCCATGCTCGGGGGCATGGGATTGGCGTGCGCCGTGTGCGGGTACTGGTGAGAGTGTAGCTGGGGACCGTGATTCAGGTGAACAGCCTGCATAGATCTGGCAGCGTGAGGATCCCCGTACATGGTGGCAGGGATCCCTACTCCGTCCATTCCATAATGGGGTAAATCTTCGTACTGCACACAACAAAACAGGCATGCTTCAAAAAATCAGTACTGTCTCTCGAGAGGGAGAGAGAGGGAGAGGCTGGCCGGAGCATCTCTTAGAAGGCAGAAAACAGCAATTGCGTAAAAAGCTTTTTTTTTTTCCGGTCATGAAATAATACCGATAACGATAATAATAAATCTGTATACACGAGTTCCATAATATGTAGATGTTCTTTCGCCCCATAAAAAAATGCGTAAGGAGCAAGGCACACGCTCGTGAAAATGTATGTCAGTTTCACTGGTTGTAAACAAAGTAAAACTATCTATCACGGTATTTTTCCACCTTTCCAAAAAGTGCTCATCACATGAAACACAAGAGTAAAACCTCTTAACGTGTGGATATTGTTTACAATTATAATATTTATTGTACACACTTTTACAGTTCAATCCATTGTAAAATGCACTAAATGAAATAAAATGTAACAATAACACATTTGGTACTCGCTACCTACTTAAGAAATAACACATTGTACAATGAAATCTGTTACTTAGAGGGCTAAATCGAATATTAAATTTTTTAAATATATATTCTAAGTTAATGGTGTGTGATATTTGATTAAAAAATTCTTTTTTGTGTGTTTTTGTTTCATCTATGTTTCATATGTAGTTTTCAAATTATACTTTGCAAATAATTATCTGAATATCTGAACGTGACAAGACAATTACAGTGAAAGTGAAAAAAAGAATTAGCACATCCATGCCATAAAACTATAAAGGTGTCAATATACCGCATGTTTCTACTCCAATTGCAGTCTAGGCAAGGTCTCAGAAAGATTTTTTGATAAGTATTTTTAAATTAATTATAATTAAAGCCCCCAAAATAGTTACTTTTAAAACGCAACACAAATTACGTTAGAATTTGTGGCAGTGATTTGTCTTTAACTTACATAATATGTTTGAAATACTTCCCAAGACATAGACTACATACTTTAAAAATGTTCACGAATACTTTTGATTGATCAATTATTATCGAGGAAGGAGTCGCTTTTTAACAGGAGCCAAGAAAGCCTCCGAAGACTCTGTATTTGAACACTTTGAAAGCTGTTTCGCTTAAAAATTAAAACAAATCACAACAAAACCTAACTGAGAGGAGGGAGAGTACTTGCTTGACAACAGCCTGGCGTGAGAAAAATGTACTGGTCTTTACTACCCCAATTTCTGTTTCTATTGTTTCTTTAAAAAGACATGCTCCGTCTGAAGAGTGAAATTATGCAAAATAATATATAAAGTTTACCGACAGTTTAAAAGATCTTTATTTTTACAGTGATCCGAATGTACGAAGCAGGGGAAAACCCTATTATGAAGTACACTAGCATGCCATAGAAAGGAAGGAAAAGTTTTTGCTGTCTGTCATCAGCCACGTTTCAATGTTATACATTGAGTTGCAGAAACTTTTCTTAATACGTACCCTTTGCGCCATCGGCCTGCCTCACCCCCTCTTCTTCCTTAACTTCAAATATATCTCCTAGGAGGCCAGCGTGAAGGGAAATAAACACGCAAACTCCAAAGGCTAGATTAAAAAATCCTTATGTCTCCTTCAAGAGGACGAACAAGCCAGACCTTCAGCTCAAGTTCAGCTAAAGGTAAAACACAAATAGCGCAGAAAATAGCTCCTTCTTTTTTCCCAGCACAGCACCGAGGAGAGAACAAATCTTCTTTTCCAAATCAGTATAAAAAATGCCCCTCAAACAAAACTAGCGAGTCTCATGGCTTTTTGCCACTCCGGCTGTCAATCAAAGGCGAGGTTGTCAAAGTACTGAATGAATGATGATCCGCCGTGCGCTTCCACTGGTTGGGACACCTTAAATGTTAGTACTCAAATGCATACAAAAATCAAGCTCTCCGTTTCTTTGATCACTCTCAGCTCCTGAGCAGATTTTTTTATGCAATAGCCTCTAAATGAGATCGAGAGGAGGTGGGGTGATATTTCTGGCTGAGTTTTTCTTAAAGGAGCCACGATCGATGCTGCTAGCTTGCCTGCCCGTGTGTGTACAATGTGTGTGTGTTGCACGGAGCAGAGAAGTGGATTTGGACCAGAATGCTGGAACCCGGAAGTAGTGGTGGCCATAACAGGTCGCGTCTTACACAATGCACTGGGCTACATCAAGTTGCTCACACAGGAGGGGGGGGAATGAGAGAGAGGGAGCAGGGAGGCGAGGCTGGGGTTATTCTCTCCGTCCTCTCCGTGGTGCGCTGTAGCGCGCTGCCCGTTTGATGCCAGGAGAGCGAGTGAAGAAAAACAACTTGAAAGGAATAAAGACGGAGCCTGGGCGCTTCTTTATTCCTCCCCTACCTCATAGGACTTCCACTGTAAGAATAACACGGGCACAAGCTTCAGTTCCACTCCCGAGACCGGAGGAGAAAAGTTGATGGGCTGAGATTTTTTTGAGGAATCTTTACAATTGCCCGAATAAGCAACAGCATATCACTACCCCGATAACAGTTGCATGCCGATTTCTTTTTTAAGATCCAGTGTTATTCCAGTTTAGTGTGATACTTTTGAGTGTGGAGTGTCAATTTGCGTCATTGGGACCTTCTGATGTAGAAGCCTGTTTCATGTAGTAAACGTCTGAAAAAACTAAAACATCTCATTTGAGGTCGAGCGCGTCAGCCCGAGAGTTTATACGTGATGATGTCTAGTGTAATTCCTTTGTTGGCATCATCGTAACAGGTTCAAGTGCTGGAGTTGCAGCCGTTCATTGCTCATGTTTTGGATGGTCAGCTTGATTTCGCAACAGAACGCTGCAGGGAATATTTGGAAAACACTTTTATCTGTATATATAACGCGTTTATGAGCTACACCAGACACTTCAATGAAAGTAAAAGGAAAACGCATAGAAAAAGCTCGGACCAAGCCGCATTTCCCAAATACACTGCAGCTCCACACCCCTGCTGCTAGGGAGAAATGAGCTAGCCCAAGTCGCTGTAGATTTCAGGAGTTTGCAGTCGATGTCCAATCAAAATGTACTCTAGCGAAGCTAACCTTCCATTGGCTGCAAAGATGATCAATTATCAAGTGATCGATCAACTTGAGTTCTGATCTGTGGGGAGGAGTACAGTTTGTAAAAAAAAAAACACACCCCAGCAAAGACAAAAGTAAGTGTCTCTTCATAGCTAGAATTATATTTTAATAGCTATATATAATGTATCCGTGGATGCATGACTAGATGAATGATGTACCAATATAGGTATACATTAAAGTATGAGTATTTCCAGTCCTAGTTTTATTCGCAAAGCTACTCAGTAATTTCATGTGTGAGAGAAAGTCTAAACCGTACAGGTTCTGTGTGGAATAGCCATTAAGCATTGCGCTTTCTTGTAAAAGTATAGCTGCAATTTAGTTTAGCGTTCGGTCAGAGCGGATTATGGTATTTGTCAGTAAGTCACTGTCTAAGACCGCACACTGCCTGTTTTTTATACGCACGACTGCTTTCTGGAAGGTACACACATCTATTGTATAAAAAACGAGATAGGAGTACAATGAATTCTAAAATGTAAACAAACTGTACAGCAGGTCCCAGATATAGGAAAATATGTTTTGAGTACTTGAGTGTCCAAATTCCACACGATGCCGGTTGTGCAACTCATAGCGAAGACTTCCACTTGGTTACGGGGTTTTCAAAACATTACAGAAGAACATTGCAGATTCGTGCAATAAAGCAACGTCTTTTGACCACATTATTAAGGTGTAATTACAGCACTTAAAATAATTTGACTCCTTACAATCTTTACATTACCTACCGTGTTATTTGTTTATATTCAAATGAACCTGTGACAAGGTGTATGAAGTTTGTCTAAAGAGCGTCTGTCATCGATCTGAACAGTTTGGTGCTGGTAAGAGTGTCATATCACATAATGCAGGCTTCACACATTCTGCGATCTCCGCGGTGGAGCTACACTGGGGTCTTTCGTCTAAATTTACAGGCATGAAATTACTATTAAACCCCCAAACCGGCAGGAAAACCTGCAGATAAGAGACGTTAAGTAGCTCCGTTTCGGATACAAAAACACCAGTTATTAGATACAAGTTAATTTAAGACCAAAATAGCTAGAAATCATGCTTTGTGTTTTTTGGAGGCTTAATGATCTTCATAAAGCCTTGGTACAGTATAGCACAAGCTGACGTCTTGAACTGAAAATCCTGCAGGGTAAGTTACCTCTTTTTTCTTGAAAGTTTGTTTCAATTTACCGGTGTATATTTATATTATATACTTTTAATGGCTAGAATATTTGTGTTGATTGTTTTATTGCCTTTTCTTGTAATGCATACGGAGGCTGCGTTAATTAAACTTGATTTGACACTCAGAAGTAAAATATCTTATCTGGCTAGTCTCTCTTGGAGATTTTTATTGATTTATTCCAAATGCGTTGCCTTTATAACATTTCATCTTGATTACATGTAATAACTCGTATGAACTCAGATAGTGTGCGGCTTTTACGCTATGCAAACAAAGGCCAGACGAAGCTGACAGAAAAGGCAAAATACACGAAACCCATTTGCAGTTGTAATAGAATGGTACTATAAAGTAATTAAGTAGTTTCAATTAAAGTTCTATAAAAGGACAACACTAACAATCTCAGATACAGATGATTGCCGACTGTAAACCACATTTTAAAGCCTTGTCATTTGCCCTGTTCTGCATTGTCTATCTGCAACGTAATATTGTATATCTTTTTAATAAATTTATAACTATGAAATAATAAAATATTATTGTCCTGTGACTGTTCGACCCAGCAGCAAGTCTCCGGATGAAATTAAGTGGCATACATTTCATTTATATCAGTTGTCTTAAGGTAAGGTAATTTTTGTTAACTCATTTTCAAACTTTAAACAATAAAAGAGCAGAAGCGAGCGATACCATAACACAAATCTAAAGCGTATTAGATAATGCGCAATACTTATAAAATAGTATATTCCCTATCTAGTAAAGGAAATTGAATAATTAAAATGATGTGCTAAATACATCAAAATTGGAAATAGTTCTGCCTAATTTAGCTGATATAATCTTTATACTTTTTTAACCTATCAGAGAATTGATCACGAATCACTACATGCATATCTTCTATACAAATACCTTGCTTTAAGAAATAAAAACACACTCGCCCCGATTGCATACATTATAGTTTTGTTAAACTATCTGAAAGACAGCTAAAATAGCCCAAATAAAATCAAACGTTTATTAACAAAGGGACGTGTATTTAAATGAATAAATTGATAAAAACGTTTTAACATTCATTCTTCGGTGCAGCGTTCGTAGTAGCACTAATATGCAACGTATTAATTGATCCTGATTATGCACTGTTCTTTATATGCAACAAGTTTGTGTGTGATTTTTTAAGTTGCTTTTGTAGCTCTGTTCCATCATACTGAATAAACTGGGGCTGCGTACTTAAGAAGTCAACTGAAGGTCAGTTTTAACAGTCTTACTGTAGCAACAATCTTGGACAGAACCTGTTGAAATTCATAAGAGAAACTGTACTGGAACACATCATTACGTCATCAAAGTGAAGATTTTGACCACATGCACGATTTGTATGTGTGGGACTGAAAGAAAATAATTCACGCAGTTCGTATTTTTCCTTCTACATGTAACATGTGTACTGTACACGATCTAAATCCATTTTAAATGTGTCCGTTAGATCTATGACATTAGTTAACCCTGAGTCAGACTTATTTTGAGAATGTAAGAATGGAAATAAAAAAAAAGTTTTCTATTAAAGTTTGAGGCTTTGTGATTCAAATGGAGGATTTGGCGATTCATAGAATGAAAATATATTGCTGCTCTAAAATGCATTGAAATGAATACAGAAGATCTATTCACCAAGCGTTTCTTGTAACAGTTTAATAACACTTTTCTTTAGGAAAGGATAAGGGAACTCGTGACACTTTATAAACCAAGAACTAATCAAAGATAGAAAATGTTAATAATACTTAAATCGTTTTAAATAAATACATTGCACAAAAGTTTTATTTATTCCTTATTTTAGGCTATTTTGTTTCTCGATCAACTAATCCAAACTGCTAACATATAAGAAAGGAATTCTATTAGGTGTTAAGTGAGCATTTCCTGTGAAACAAAACAGTCCGCTTTTGATTTAATCTTCGCAAAAATAAAGACATGCATCTTTTAATAATACTATAGTGAGCCGCTGAATCGTACTGTTAGTTTCTTCAAACATTTCACTTCAAATACTTTTTCAAAATGTCATATAAGATAGATGAAAGAAGCCATCTAAGTTCCGATAGTTTGCAATTTCGAGAATCGTTTTATGTTATTATTCATGTGGAATGCGAGATATCAATATACTTATTCTTTCTGATGTATATTTTGTCTTGATCTGTCCTTGCTTCCCAGGAGTCATTTTTCTGCTTAACCTTTAGCGCCGTCTACTGGTCACTGGGGAAACAACAATTAAATTAATTTTTGTATGGAGACTCGCAAACATCAATAACAACTCTCAATACCAACTGTCTTTCAATTCTGCAAAAATATCAAGCGAAATAAATGCTAACATTATAAATACGTTTAATGAATCAGTCAGTAAACTGTTCTATTCGCTTTCAACTTACATTTGTGTAATTTGTTTAGTAATGCTAAATACGTAATTGAAACAAATATATGCGCTTTTATTTTCTGGAGAGCGTAATAAAATCCTAAAAAAGTTGAGTAGATTTCCGTAACTACATTTCATAGCTTTGGTAGCAAAAATAACAGTTTAAATTACTTTCATTACATTTTTTTTGCATTGCACAAAATAAAGCAAAAGGTAAGGTGTTTATTTTAATTTAACATTGCATACTGTATATCATAAATGTTTTTTTTTATTAAATGAAACTGCTTAATTATCAACATTTTCTAATTAGGGTTTGCAAAGACAGCGTTTTCCTGAATGTTGCTATCTAACGGAAAACGTTTCTAATAATTATTTACTTTTGTTAAAAGAGAAAACTAACTTTAGGACTTCCAAATTCATCACATTCTTCACACTAAAAAGAACCTGTATTCTCGCTAAATGACGTAATGATAGGGCTGATTGTCCAGTACACAGAATTGTTTCACAGATCAATACACTTTGTTGTAGTTTGTTGCATAGTCAATGTTTTAAGTAAATATTTTGAACTTTTCATTGTAAATTGTGTGCTAAAGCTAACGTGCATTATGTAACTTTACACCTGTTGTTTTTACAGCAGTTAGTTTAAACTTCTGTTTAAACGTTTACACTTAAGTCAACTAAATATGTGTGTGGAGCATTCTAGAGAAGACAACGAAAGTCGATCACAAGGAAAGTAATACAGCTTCATTTCTATTCGCGAAGTGCTTGATCCATTTGTAGAAAACAGGATCGCGAAACATTAACTTTTTATAGTTTTCTAAAGTACAGCATAGACTTGAGATAAAATCCAAAACGTATGTAAAAGTAGAATTATACTTTAATTTAGAAATGTTCTTATTGTTGAAAACCTTATCTAACAAAAATGCTAAACACCTTAAGTATTTTAGCCTTCTGTGCTGTATGTTACACAGTTTAGATGACTTTATATAGAACAAGGACTATGTACAGAAAAATAGATTTCTAATCATTATTGTTGTTTACGTTGAACGTGTCTGTTTCATATATCATGATAAAGTTACAGGTAAATTATGTAAACATAAAAATACATATCCTTTCTTGACTCTATTAAATTATAAGAGAAATGATCAAAATGTATAAGTAACCGGAAGACAAATTGCGATACAAAGGCATCTGTTTTAGGACAGCTTTCATGTCTTTTTGTGTGAACCCCAATCTAGCATGATACATAACTTGTCTTAGAATTTTTTATATAACAAAGCAGCTTTTACATTTGAATCGCAGTGTATCTTATCTTTAACAGTAAAGATTCACAAGACTTAAGATTCCCATCTTAAATGTTAACTCCATTGTTATTGTTTTAGAACAGGTATTCTCGATACAAGCTATGTGTACAGTATATTTACAGTTAGTGGTTTGAGATAGCCATGCTATCTTCTATCACATTTCTGTTGGTTGTTGTTTCCTTTTAACAACTTTCTGTACTTAAAAGTTCCCAGCAGGATACCCTGTGGTAGAAGAGTGTGAGGACAGAGTAATAAAATCTTACATCCAAGGTTTTCAAATGTTTTTTTTTTAAATTAAACATAATGCTGGAAGCCATTTTGAAATGGCCAGGACCTCATAATATGCAAGAAAATGGAAACGTTCTATATCTTGTCTTGTTAATGTTGTGAAACACCATGTTCTTTCAGTAACAAAAGTGTTCTATTTTTCTTTGTCCAACTGTTACATGCTTGAAAAAAACTGAATGCAAATTTGTTCAAAGTTTTAAATGCTATTTATATATTTCATATCACTGACTGTAAATTATTTGATGCATTTTGCAAGTAAAGAAAACTGTTAACATCTCTAATGCCTAAAAAGAAGCATCTATCCAAACAATAAAAAGAAACAAAGTAACAAAACGTGGTGACAAAAAGTTGTTTTTTTTTCCTAAGGGAGATTGCTCAATTTTCACATTTATGGCTGATGCTATTGGCTACATATGTAATTTGAGCCATGTGTGACTGTTGTTTCTGCTAATAAGATTGCTTATATTGAATCTTCAGACATTGGTCATGAGAAAATCACTCTCTCGGAGCTGAAAAACATACAACCTCAGAAACAAGGACAGCATTTGTCACCAAGGCTATTATTTCAGGTGTGCTAATGGGATTAGAGCTGTGTGAAAAATCGGTGGATTAGTGTGATTCCATCTCCCATCTACTCTCTACATTTGTTGTCTTCAGAACATTGATATAGCCCAGAGGTGAAAAGTGAAGGCAACTACTCAGATGCACTGGTACGAGAGTGAGAGGCAGTGTCACGTGTGGACCAATCATAAAGTGAAGGAACAAGTCTCGCACCTCCCTGGGAGACTGTTAATTGATCAGCACCTGAGAGGAAAAGTGAAGGAGAGGAAAGCCAGCTGCAGTGTGGGTGCGAAGAAGTGTATCTCCTGCAAGGACATGGGGAGGGACCAGCCATCTTCAAAGCAACCTTACCAGCGGCTAATGAGCTGCTGTGTCCCCTATCTATGTCGGCAAGTCTGCAAATACAAAAGAGGCCTACGTTATACATGTCCTCTCCAACCCCTGTCTCTTATTCCCCATGCTTTCCTCCAGCAGAAATGGAATATAGCAATGCATTCTGGAATAAGTAATCATGGCCTATATTCACAAAGGATTTGACATTGATGCCCTACTCACAGCCCTATTTCTAAAGAGAATAAAATACAAACAAAATTTCAAATGCAAAAAGTGCTTTTTGTAGCTGCCCTGAGTGTAACTCAATCGTCACTAATTTCTAAGGCCTAGTTATGAGGATGTTGAGCCTTCAGGAAAAAAAAAGCGCTAACACCGAATATGGGCTTATTTCCAGAAATATGCAATGGCTGGAAAAACTGCCCTCCTAAAAAATAACCTGATCCGATTTTTCTGGCGCAGCTGATCGGTGGATGTTTATTTTTAAAAACAGTGCTTGATATCAAGGGTAAACTCCTGCAGGCAAGACATTTGTGAGGGATGTCCATTTTATTAAGTAAAATTCTACAAATAATAGGAGTTTCAATAAATTAAAATTGTTCACTAAGGAAAAGACACACGTTTTTATGTAAACCTGTTAACATTGAATTCATACTTTGTACGCACTGAGACAGTTATCACTGTGGACTATCTAGGCCCTCCGATTTCTAATGCCTATTGCTCTTTTAAGCCAAGTGTTTCTCACTGTTGGGTTTTTAAATAGATCAGTCAGAGGTTTCTGGGAACTGCCACTGAATGTTTTTAAAAATGCAGAATGTAGAAAATGAAAATATCTTCTGCATAGGATACTTCTTACATCAGACTGCAGTGCAGAGAAGTGTGCTGTACTATTATGCAGCTCTCATAGCAGAAACATTTTTGTTCAGCATATGAAAAAGACCAATGTAAGGCCCAAAGAATCACCCATTTTTCTATAAATCCTTTTAGTCTTTGAACAAGAATTTAATAAGTGGTTTTCAGGATTCCTTCAAAAATAAATTGCCTTCCAGTATGAATGTTCTATGAATTTAATGACACCTAATAGACACTATATGCCTCAGGAGATCTGCTGTGATAGGTGTCCTTGTGTGAAGAACAAGTAGAGACGTTTTAAGAAAAACTTAACATAATAATTGAGGAACAGCTTAATATCGTAGCTGGTGAAAAATTAGATTTTAATAACGGCATACTGTTCTTTAAACTAATCACAGTGGATAAACCGGGGGACACTACAGGGAATTAAATCTGAGCTACTTAGACGATTTGATGCACAAGACTGGTAACTGAGTCCTACGCTGGTTTTGCAAATGCTAACTAAAAGCAGGAGTCATGGGCACTAAGAAAATCTATATACAGTACTAATTTTTATGTTTGCCTTTGTCCAATCACCCTCTCCCACAGGAAGGTGATTACTGGGACGAGACAAATGGCTTCTTTGTTTGTGACAAAAAGTGTGAGACATCCTTTGCGGCTGACATGGTGCTTGGTGCCCCATGGTGCTTTACAGTACCTGTCCCGAGTGGGCACCACCCATTCTTCTTTAAAGTGTGCTTAGTAGAACACATGAATGAGATTATCAAACAGCTCCATCGTGCTTGTTGTGGAAGTGAACTGTTTCAAGCGCTGAGCAGGCCCCTGCATGCCGGCGCAGGAACAATGCAGGTCTCCTTGGGGAACGCCAGCGAACTCCTATGGTAGTGAGGAGGCTGCAGAACAGGGAGGAGGGGTGAGCGCTTTCTGCGGGCAGACGCTACTTTTCAAAATGACAGCAGTTTATTTAATCACATACCTGAATGCTGGATCTGAGAACTGATATTATGAAGTGCACTGTGAATACGATCATTTTCAAATGGAACATACAGATGCACTGACTATTCTCATGTATGATTAAATACATTATTGACATTATGAATGGAAGGATCAATTACTAAAGCAATTCCCATTTTCCAAACAGAGTTAGAAGTAGAAGAGTTTCCCATGGGAACCTACATTGTGAGAACAACATACTCATGGAAGCTAAAAATGATCAGGGACTGCACACTATATGGAGCCTGAATGTTAGAGATACTCTAGCTTGTTGCTGAAAAACCCACAAGTGACCTGGGGATAAAGGTTGTGTTATTGGATATATAGTTAAAGAGATTTTTGTTTGTTTTGGGAGGTGGGGACCATCTAGGTTAAAAAAGGCTGCTTTAGAAAACCTAATAACATTTCCTGTAAAAACAAAATGTGGAAAACTATTATACTCACAGTTTGAAAGAAGCTTAATTAAAAAAAAGGTGGCTGTACAGTATGTGGTAAGACGCAAGGTCATTTGCCTAAAAAGAGTTTTTTTTTTCAGTTTTGCAATTATATACAGTATGTATTGTCACAAAGCACAGGAGCATTTTCTTTACAAAACAAAATACCGTTCTGCACTGGCAGATGTCTTGTGTTGGTTCAAGTTGTGTGTCTGAAAATCATCTTAAACACCTAACACCTGGTCTACAGAATTACTGTATGTTTCTGTCCTTGTGCTTTTCTAATTGAATTGTAAACCTGCGTACAGAAAGCATTCATTTTCAGCAATTTCCTAACAGTGATTTATTTAATGAAAGGCTCAAAGCATTAGCTAAAAGCAATCTTGTAAATGACTTGCATCACTTCGAGTGCTTCATCACTTCATTAATTTAAAATATTATCCATAGGCACAAGTGCCATAATTTTGAACAATGCTACATTGTTAACTTATTAATGCAGGAAATCAGACAAGTCATTTTGAACTGATTTATTTTTTATTATTACATCATTTTAGGATATCTTTCCTTCGACTGTCATGGATGATGTAATTCAATGTGTTTCTAAAGCTTAAAAAGGTAGCACTTGGCACTTCTCTTGTCAGCAAAGAAAACATCACAAAGGAAATTAGTACTTAATTGCAACTCTTACAAGACTATACAATAATATTTATTGATATCCTTTTAAAGAACAGTCACTGCTTCAAAATGGAGAATACCAACAAGCTTTCTGCTTTAGATTACTGAAAATAAAGCCACAAATACCAATTTTCTTGCTTTCCAAATGTTTGTTTTCTGCAGAAGATACAGTCGTTGTATACCTAGTAGACAAACAGCTCTGTGTTCTAGACTTTTTTTTGCAACTTTCAGTAACCAAACCTTTAGATAAATGACTTCATAATAGCCCCTGACATGACAAAGTCTCGACAACTTTTTTCACTGTTAATCATCATAACACAACAAAACGTGTAAAAAAATGCAACCAACACCCCATGGCAAGACAATTAAATATGCACAAAACCAACCAAGTGTGATGTTGTCTGATAAATTTGTGTGGAAAAACATGTAAGGAAAAACAAAATAAAACAATATTTTGTCAACCAACACAAAGCACAGGGAAATACAAAAAAAACATTACACAACATGATTTTTGTACCCCCAAGTTTTTATTTTTAATAGTTTAAGTGAACAAATTTGTTCTTGCCTTGCTAAATTGGTCAGCTCGTCACAAGAAGAAAGTCCTTGATCTAGCACCATTTCAGGTAAAGTACACAGAATTACTATTTGATTTAAGAACATGTCACACATGAGAGGAGGCTGTCCAGCCCATCTAACTCATTTTGTTTTTAGTAGCTAATTGACCTGAGGATCTCATCTTGTTATTTGCCAAAAGAAGTCAGGGTATCAGCTTCAATGAGCATAGGTAGCCTATTCCGTATTCCCATAAACCTTCATGTTATAAAATGCCTTCTGTAAATACAATTTTTCATCATTTCCCCTTATATCACCATGGTTCATTCCACTGTTGGCCTGAAAAAGTCCATGGAGTTGAACTTGTCAGCTCATTTTAGGATTTTGAATATTTGAATCAGGCTTTCTGGAACTCTTCTCTGACTTACTTTACTAATGATTTCAAAAGAGATTAAAACACACCAGTGTATATGCACTCTCTCCTTTACAGGATGGATTACCTTAATCCAAAGGCTTTAATCAAGAAAAACCTAAATACACAGATAATAATTAATACACCTAAACAAAGAGGTGATGAACGTGGCAGTAAATAAGAATGCCAAGAAATGCTAGTGGAAAATTCAATCAACATCAACTAAAATCTGGCTTAGAAGCCACTACAGAGTTATTAGGAGCTATCAAGAGGGCAAGCAGGTAATGTATTGAAAAGGAAGAAAATGCTTATCAGCTCAACAAGTGAATCTGTTCTCATGTGTTTTGTAGAGTATCTGTTCTGAAATATTAAATCATCATGAAAGAAACAAAGCCAACCCAGTGAAGGTTCTGATATCCTAAGAAGTCCTGTAGTTACTAAATGTAATGCAAAAATGTTATTTTATTCCCTGTAAATTTAAGATCTGAGTGAGATCACTTGACGTAAGCTCTCTTTTTATGTTCAACAGTGATAGAGTTATTATAGTACAATGTAGATTTAATAGCAGTCTTTTTTAACAGCTTAAGAGGAGTTAAAAAAGGAGAAAACACAGAGACATTTTTTCAAAGGATTTATCATTAACATTGCATTAATTAAAAAAAACAGACTGCTTGTCTTAAAAAATCTGAATTTTTGTCTAAGGGCAACCAGATTTTAGTGGAGGCACACAACATAGATAAAAGTAGGCAGGCAGTTCTTAGAAAACCTTATAAAAAATATGAATCTAGGGTGTAGCGGAATACTCCAGACTAGCTGTGAACAACATCAGTTGTTCTTTGAAATAGGCTGTTCTGATTACTTTGAACATGGAAAGCGTACAGAGGAGGTTTGCAAGGGATCTCAAGGCCACTCAAGTTTAAAATTCAGGCAGGCAAACCTTGCTGTTACTGGCCAGAGAAAATGTCAAGATCAGGTTCTTTTGAGCAACTCAATAGGGCAAGACGTAGGGCAGTAATACGCATCTAAAAGATTGACCTCTGACCTTTAAGAGCTGAGTACCACTACACGAACATTTTGACTCGAAGTAGCTCTCATCTCAGAAGATTATTTCACTCCTTCTCAGTCAGACATACTTGTTTTTCAGCTAAGTAGCACTTGACAGCATAAGTGCAATTTGAGATCACATTAAAAAGGGTCTACCTGCCTTTACAACGCAGTTAAACCACACTCTTGTTGTTTTACCAATTTACTGCACTGTAGTTGTTCTTGAACTGCACGTGTTTTTCATTTGGTATCCATTGAAGATGAAAGCTGAGGGCTTCAAACTTGAACTCAACGATATTGTTTTGTTCCACTGTAAGGGGTCTGTCAGATTTTAAGGACCCAGAGTATAACATATACTGTATAGAAAATTCATATACTGCAAAAATGATAAATTCCATATCAAACTGCTAGTTTTATGACTGAATAATAAAGATAGTCCATTAAATTAGTCAAGTCCTTTAATAAGTAAAGAAATGTACCTGTTACCACACATTTGACTTCCCCTTGTTATAATGAACAACTCAGTCAGCTCCCTGGTGAAGAACTTAAGAAAGTTTGCAAATAGGCCATTCATTCCATCTAGTCCATGTGGTAGTTAGTAAATCTAATGGTTTCTTGAAAGAAGATAGGACACCAGCTTCAGCAACATGGGTAGATAGTCTGTTCCATACTCCCACAACCCTTTGTATCATTAATGAACACACCATTAGCTGTGTTTGTTAATATTATTACTTGAACAATATTCTGCAAAAATCAAGCAACAGAGACACACCTTTGCTATTATGAAAACCACATCCTTTGACAAAGCAGTTGATATGTGTCATGATGCATAACGTTTTTATCAACATTTCGACACAAATATATAACATCGCAATCAATTGTAATCTTGTCATAGTCCATCCTGATAAAAATATAAGAAATAAATGTTTATGCTGGTTTACAAACCATGCACGTGTAACAGAAAGTGCTTGAAAACACCTTTTCCCTCATGTCTACAGTAAATCTAACCACAGAGGGCTGCAGTATACTGTATACTCCAGCCCAGTAGTGAAAAATGATCTATTTTTTAAGGCTTCCTCCTCCATCTGATGCTAACTCTAGGAGTCTCGATGTAAAAACTGGTTGCAGTTTGTGACAAGTGCACATTGGAAAAGAACTCACCCACTCGATAGTGCAAAGCTCATAATGGTGAGTAATGGATTAACAAAAGCTTTGTTAGGTGTGATATTTCCAGATTTTACTACAAATTGATATGATCTATAGCAATCAAGTAATATAGGAAGTAATTTTGTGTATCACATGACAAAAATGTAATTTCTGTTTCACTTGTTGTTTTTTTTTTTCATTTTAGTGTTGAAGAGCATTGGTCTCAAAGAAGAACAAGTTCTTGCTGATCCATTGTAGGAAAATAATGAATTCTCCTTACGAGCAAGCCAAACCATGCTTTGGCTCAGATAATCTCTCATACAAAACAGTGCTTTTTTCCTGATAAGACTGATATAAATCACACAAGCAGAGCGACATATTTATGAATGTTACATGGATTAGAGTCTCAGCCGTAGCAAAAATACAAAACACTTACCAGAAATAAAATGTAATACATGACTGGTGACAAGCACTGAAATCTTTCTATATGCTTATTCTTTTTCCCACAAGCCTCCTAACAAGCAGAATATCAAATGCTTACAAAGTAAACAGAACCTAAACTTTTTTTTTCCACTGAATTAAAACCACAGTTTTCACAATGTGCTCTAATGGTTTCATTCGCCTCCTTCCTCGTCTTGAATCCTTGCAGAAAATCCCTAAAATCTCTTCTCAGGTTGTTGTGTGTCATCCACAAAGAAGATCTAAATCCTTTGTAATTAAAATCTGAGAGTGTCTCAATGACTGTAAAACTACAATAGCCTGTTGCCTGGGTTTTGACAGCATTTTGCAAAGCTCAACAAGATCACAATGCACTGTGCACTTCTGAGTACTAAACCGACCAGAGCCTATGAACCTTGCATAGGGAGGAAGAGATTCATTACTGGCACTTCATTAGGAAATTGCATAGAGGAAGCAACCAATGTGACTCTCTTGACCAAAAACTTAGCCGTGTCTATTTGGAAAGCAACAAAGACGGTTTTAGAAGCTGGACTGTGGCTCCACTTCTACAGATTAGGTAGAGTGATAGGATTAGTCTTTAATGACTTGGAGCTGAAGACAAAGGGAGTTTCTGCAAAGAGGCTTAGATATGGAAGAATTAACACTCTCTCTCCCACCAGTGCCTCTCTCTGATGGCTAACTAACCTTTCTCCTCAACAGAACAGGAGAAAGCTTCTGGCAAAAGCTGAAAGAAGTGTTCCTACAAGATGTAAGACAACCTAACTGCGACCACTAAGCATTCATTCTAGTGCAAGACTTATGACAGCACTACTTAAATGTTTAGGTCATTTTATGTTCTATTGTGGGACAAAAAAGAACACAAACATACTTATGTTATTATTATCATATTAATCCATACACTTTTTTTTAATAGGAAAAAAGGAATTTAAAAACTCTATTTTAAAAATGAATCAAATTATACATACTTATAAAAGTCTGTGCTTGTATTATATAGGACATTTTGAAAGAAACTTACAGTATCATGCAAAAGTAGAAGCTCCTTCTTGTACTCCACACATCCTAACCATTTTGCAGTTTACTTCATTTAAGACTATGCTGAAGATTAGATATTGATTACAAGGAAATAAATTATTCCAAAGTGAAAGCCGAACAACACCGTCATTAAGGTTCGACTATTGACCAATCCTTATATTTCATTAGGTCTCGAGGTTATAGGACAGAGGTGGAGGAGAAAAATGTTAAAATAATGAGACTGGAGCTTTTACAGCTTGTGTGCACTGTATTTGACCTTTAGCAATTTACTGTAAATAAATACATCCTTTAAAATCAAGTTTTGAAAAGCATTTATTTTTATATAGAAGCACAAGACAAATTCTTGGGTTACAGATCTTTCCAAACTATTTTGATTTTAATTTTAAACACATGTTGTTTATAACACGAACAGTCAGCACAAAATAATGTAAACTGCAGTCCAGTGAAAAAGTGCATTTTGAAGAAATGCTTTTGACACCTCAAAAAGAGTAATTTTTCAGAAACCACAAGCTATTAGAATGCTATAAACCACCATCAATTTATGTAAATAAATCCTGTAGACATTTTCTAAATGGTGAAGTTTTTGGTCATTTAGTTCAAAGCATAAGGTTAACCATTTATACTTATTTACAAAACAGGACTCATGAGGTGATACTCAACTATAAATGCAGATCATCCAGAGTTTTTGATATTATTTTAAGCAGTTACATTGAAGATTTTAACTTTATAAACACTCTTTTAGTTTTCAATGATTTTAAATATCAATTTCCTAACAATTCACAATTTCCACCTCAATTTCAATGCTTTCATTCATTGAAATAATACTTCTGCAAGTACAGATCTCTGCTGAACTAGGTTAGATTTTGACTGATGCCAGTAACCCATGGACTGTTCTTAAACTAGGAGGTATTTTTAGCAGTACCATGATGTTATGCCCATGAAATGCGCATGGCAAGCAGCCCAGATGTTTCAATTCAGTTCAATCAGTGCTCACAAAATCTGTTTCAATTGTCCTTTCCTTTGCTCTTCACAACCAATTTGTTTCACATCTTACCTTAGAAAATGTTAGCATGAAGATGAAAATTTTTGCATTGGCTGCATGTTGGAAGGATTCCTTTAAAATATATGGAGTGGTCCCAAAGTCGTCTTAGAAAACACAGGGTTCTCCAATGGAAGACAATTACTTGACAAGCTTGGCCTTTAACACAAACTATGAGGAAGCTGTGTATTAGGTCAAGAACAAACCTCAGATTTTCAAGATTATCGGGTTTGTACAATCTTCAGACTGCAATGTGTGACTATTTCAAGGTACCTGTGGCAGAATGAGAGTAGCCTTGATTTTTTGGTCAAGGCTACTCAGATTTTAAGTGTGTGGAGCCAAGAACAAAGTTCATGACTCTGGATTTTACAGTGTATTTATGAAGTAGGCCTACATATCTCATTGTATTACAATACTTGAGTCTGAAACCCTTTTGTTGCAGTAGTTATAACGTTAAAGCTTACAGTGTCATGAGGCGACATCTGTTTGGTAGCTTGTTTTTTTAAGTTCACTGAGAAACATCGAGAATTTCACTACTTCCTGTTCAACTTTTTGTCTGTTTGTTTTGTTTTTCAATTTTAATAGCGTGTAAAACACTAGGGAGAGCCCAACATTTATTTTAGAAGCCGAGGTGTTTGTGTGGAATGAATGTCCCTTGTGAGTTTAGCAAAGTGTAAAATGCTTAAACCATCAGGACAACACAATCCCTGGTGCTTAGTGTATAAATCACCATATATTCTTATTTAAAAACCTATCTCTGAGCCCTTGTTATAAGTAAATAATTCCAGCAACTGTAATTCCACAAGGATTTATAGAATCGTCTCAAATAACCACAGCCTTGTGTAAAAGACAGAAGCTCTTTCAGGAGTGTGACAGGTAATGCATAACAAAACAACTGCATGACCCAGGATTTTTCTATTCAAAAAAATAAAATCAGAACTTTAGTTGCTGTTACATGTTATTTTTGTGTGCCAACACTCTAGAAATTATGTACCATTTTAAAATAAATTTATAAATTGTAACAAGTGGATCACAAAATAATCATTTAAAAAGTATGTTTACTTATTGAATTAAAAACTATAATGGTAGGTGTCAATTTAAACAATTATTTTTTAAAAAGTGGGATATGTTTGTTCCAGGTCTGTAACTTCAACTAAAATGTTCTTTTTTTTTTCCAAAGACAATCAAGGAAGCAGTGTAACGAGTTAGTGAATTGTTGTCACTTGCCATTTGACAACATATTTTAAACATTAGTATTCAGTTGAATTACATCATGCCCTTTGTTTTTAAGAAACCAGAAATACGTCTGTTGCAACATTCCTGCACGATTTTCAACTACCTCACCTCCTGTTTGCAGTGTGGTAAACAAAAAAGTCTCATGGATACCATTGGAAATGAAACTACACTGATCTTCAAAAAGAAACTTACCATTGAACAGCTGCAACAAATTCCAAAGCTATTATCAGGAAAATGATCTCTTTTTGTAGCAGGTGCACTGACGCATTATTGAGTAAACATAACATAGGTTAATTCATTATGCTGATTAACATTTGTCATCAACAGCGCTGATCAACACTGTGAAAGTCCCAGGCTAGTAGTACCACTGGAATTAATACAAGCTGTACATCTGTATCGCATACTTTGCACAAGGTTGTAGATGCAGTCTTGTGGGATTTTGGGCCTTTTCTCTTCTCTTGTAGACCCTGGAAAAACATGTGCCTGTTCACTGGTCTCGGAGCCCAAGGTGCCAGATGTTATCCGATCTCATCCCATAAAGGTTAAATGGGAATCCAGTCTAGTGACTGAGGTGCCCACAGTATAGCTGTTACATTCTTATCACACAAGAAAGCACATGCTTAAAGGGTAACTGCAATGCTATTTTTATATTTGGGGTTAGAAAGAATCAGCATTGATGAGCGCGTCTCAAATCACAATTAAAACAGACGAAATTTCCTGGTATGCCCAGCACCATATTCTGCGATTCAAAACAAGGCAACAAAACTTCCATGTGACGTGGAGTGGCCCTATTGCATTGTAATGAAGCAGGCTTGTGAATACAACTCTTTTAATCTTTTAATATTGCTCTTAACTTCAAGACACATTTGCCAATAAACGGAACTTGCTTGTTAACTTTGCACGCAGATTATATTGGAAACATTCTGCTTTGAAATATCTGCAGCACATCCTGTACTTCATTCACTGGTACATCACATTACATTAGTTATTACAGTGACTAGTGAGCAGGAAGGGCTGCTTCATGTCACGATTCATGGAAACTCTCGCTCTCGCCCATGGCGAGACCAGAGCTTTGTGACAACATGGCGACTTACAGCACTTTCACAAAATTCACAATTTTGTGCTTAATTTGAAATTTGTAAAATGTTTCTATACTGTCAATGTATTTATTTTGTTACCAAGATTTAATAACCAGTCTGAGAAATTGGGACAGCAGTTCCCCTTTAACAAACAGCATCATGATGTGCATTGTCCTACTGGACAGTACTAATGTCAGAATGAGGCTGCAATAAGGGCAGCAAGCTGAGTTCATGGATGATCAACTGTCATACCATAGTGTCAGATTGATACCAGTTCTCTAAAAGTGGAGTTATGTAGCTGCTACTTAGTTTTCAGGCCATCATATTTGGACCACATCGATCTCACCATGGTGTTATGACTCATGGTCTACCATTGCGGTCTACCATTGATGGACTGTCAGTCATGAATAATGAATTAATGAAAATGACCCCATTAACATTTAATCAATATCCAAAACCTAAGTATATACACTTTACTTTTCTAAAAGCATAAGTAGAGTGATACATTTGTTTTGATGCTCAATATATTATTTGGAATGAACTACCGTTCTGATTAATATTCCTGTAGTTTGATAAATGTCTGATTAAACCCTTACAAGATTACATTTACTTAACATTGTGAAAGTACTGTGAAGAAATGTTTGAGGAGATATAGCTGAACTTGAAAATAGTGAAAAACTACAGTAAAGCAAATTAAAAGCAGTGGCAAAACCATGAAAACTACAAAATCACACAAACCACCAACCACAAACCACACAAATCACTACAAAATGCTCTGGTAAACTTGCAAAAGGCAACTTCCAAGGACCAGGAATTCCTCCTGTTGAGTGTGCCTGGAATAGAGTAGGTATATACAAGGAACATTTGCCCAATTCTGAAAAGTTTAGGACCCAAAAACACTGCCATTAGCTGCAAAAAAGAATACAAAACACAAATGTTTATAAATGTCTGTTAAATAAATCCACTGTGATTTTATAATGCTGCTCAGTTTGCACCAAGTCAAATTGAAGATAACAACCAAGACATCATCTTCTATTTCAGACTAAATTATTGGTATAACTGTATTCAAGTTTCTCAAAGAAGTGCTTAAAATGTAGCAATGTGTGGGGAATAATAATACAGTATAAGGTTTTTACATTTCTTTAAAGACTTCATTATTTATTCCCAAAACTTGAAATTAATTTAAATTGACAAAGTAGACTTTTCCATTTTTAAACTATTCTAAAGTAGCTTTTTGTGAAAGTCCTAATCTCATAAATTGGATATTGTGCTCTAGTATGGCAAGGAGATATATTTTCTTCATATCGAGAAATTAGAAAAGCTCTGATCCATTTCACTGCTCATGATCTTCAGTAGATACTGAACTAATATGGCCAAGACTGGATTGGTCCTAACTTTATGAAGCTCAATATTGGGGACAATATAGGATTTATCATGCCTTTTTGTGCGGGGGAGTGCAGAATTATTGCATTTCTAAATTCTAAAGCTTTTGCTTTCAATTTGAATACAAACATCCAAATAGAAATTTGTTTTCATAGCATTCTCTTTCACTGTGTATCTAGTTCTGCCTAGTGGTCTCCAGCTTTAGAATGTGAAGTATATTCTCTTCTCTCTGCGTTCTGACTGCTACAATAGCAGCCCCCTGCTGTAATCCTTCCAGGGGCAATACCATCAGAGAGTGTGAAATTAAATACATTACAGCATTAGGGATTAAAGTGTTTTATAGGCAGTTGTTCATCCACATCAAACTTTAGCTTTTTAAACCCTAACATTTGATCTCAGGACAGGAACCAATGCCTGAGAATGGGATTGGTATATTTGCAGTGCCCACAGGGCAGAAAACCCATGCACACCCTTCAGCTAAGAAACGCAAGTATCCAGAAGACAAAATGTTTAAGAATGTTGCTGCAGAAGGATGCAGACTGAATGAATTCTATTGCAGATGGATGCATAATTTAGCTGTGATTGCCAAGTATTTCATACATTAACAGTATGCTGGTATACAGTCTGTTCGTGGGGTTGGAATTTTGGAAAAACAAAGTTTTCTTTTATTTTCATTCACACAAAAATTGGACTCAATTATTCATAATGCTTTACAGGCATCTTACAATACAGGATGCCACATGGATTTACTACACACTAAAGAGTTACAATGTATAGTAGCAAGACAAATATATAAGTCAATTTTGGGTTATATTTATGGTTACCTTATTGTTTGCCTAAAAGAAAACCTGCAAATGTCTGCACCACTGCTTTAAGTTACAGTCCTTATTTTATTTATTTTTTTCTGTACACAATGGAATAATCTGCCACTTTGTGAAAATGTATTGAGAAATAAATAAATGAAGAAATTGACTGTGAGTGTGAGGTAATATGTTCTCAGCCTAATCGTGTAATCAATGAAGGGGTTCATCAATAAAAAAAAATGTTTTCTGTCTTCTGCAGTAATGTTAATTATGTCTGTGTTTCACAACATATAGGTATAGAAAAGCACATGTATATTTGCTTTCTACTACTGAAAGTAGAAAAACAAGACAGTTCTTTAAAACATCAGACATTTCGGATAAGTATTACTCCTTTCAGTGTGATCAGATAAGATGTCGCTGTAGATTTTTAGTCTTCTTTTTAAGACTTGTTTCCAGCCATTGTATCCCATACAATAGAATCTGGTTCTTAGTATCCTATTTCCCCTACTGATAGTTTTCTATATGTAGACATACCCATCAGGTTGGTCATTAACTTTTTCCCAAAACATTTGCCATTATTTATCAATGTGTTGTAGAACTGTATTTATACCTATTAAGATACCAATTCTTATCCCAAAATTTTCTCCATTTTACCTGCACTCCTAAAGTAACTGGGCTTTCATAGTATATTTTTAACCTTAATTATTGTACACTTGTTCTCTTTATATAAGCCAAGATCTAACCAGGAAAATTGGATTGAAAATATAAGGATAGGATGTTTGCATATTAAAAATGTAAATTAAAATGACAAAACAAACTCACACACACAAATATATATATCTACAGACAGGTAGAAAAAAAGGCATCATAAAAACTGCAGCCAAGGAAATAGCACAGGTAATGTCAAAGACTAGACAAATAGAAAAA
The DNA here is from genome assembly GCF_055471065.1 of Atractosteus spatula. Taxonomy (NCBI): domain Eukaryota; kingdom Metazoa; phylum Chordata; class Actinopteri; order Semionotiformes; family Lepisosteidae; genus Atractosteus; species Atractosteus spatula. Next base: position 12,078,084 of record NC_142720.1, read on the forward strand.
AGCACTGAAAATTTTATGAATAAAAAAATGAAAAGGAAAAATCTTCATGGATATCCTCCAATCCATTTTTAGCTCAAGGCACAGTTTGAAACAGACAGTAGGGGGGAAAATCAAAAATACAAAGATTGGAATTCTTGTTTTCCACCTGAACTTTCCACAAGCTAAGCTGGAGCTGGAGTTGTATCGGAGCTGCTCCAAGCTGTGTATAGTACTGAGGAAGGCCGGCGATCCTGCTTGTCAAGAAGTGGCCAAATTAGTGTAGCCAATCAACCTAACATTACGAGGTTGAGCAAACACCACACGGAAGGCATTCAGGGCCCTAGACTGCCGCCAGGCTGAATTATTATTGCTGAAAAGTCCATGTTTCAGCCAAAACAAGGTCACAGGATTCAAAGCCACTAAAAAAAAAAAGCATGATGGCAAAGATAGCCTGTAATTTGTGGATATAACTGTCCATTTCTAGAAATTTGCAGGCTCACTGAACAAGAAAGCAGAGAACACTCCAGACATTTTCTGTGGCGGTGAAAATAAAAGTTTCTAAGCATTGCTTTTGTTCAGCTTTTCTTGGTGGACTCCCTTACACTGTACAGCACAATAAGAAGCCAACTTCTTCTAGCACTTCATATGTAGGTGGAAAAAAAAAACCCTCACCATATGGAAAGTGAGAAGTGGCTTACTGTTAAACACCTAATGAACTCTGAAAATTAAGTTCTAGACTAAAGTCATTTGTTTTGGCTTCTGAGAAGAATACTTTCAACATTAAAGCAGCAATTAAAACATACCCAGTCATTCCAAGACTTTGTATCAAAGGATAGGTCCCTGAGGATTAAATCACCAACAACTGAGAAAAGAAGCAATTTGAAACATTTGCTAATGTTTTTGTAAAACAGAAGCTGACTCTGCTTAGAAACATTAATATGGATTACGAAGAAAATTACACTTGCCGCCCTCCTTTGGATTCATGTTGTATTGCTTATTATCTCTTAGAAGACCAATAATAATACATGTAATTTTATATCCATAATAGAAGGCCGAGGTTCCATAGTCAGTGTATGTTATGTGTTTAAGAAAATATAGTTAGAATATTGTAACAGCAAATTAAAGCAGGTATGCTCTCAGATACCATCAATGACAAGGTGCAGGTTTTAGTTGCTATTGCTGGAACTGTCATTGAAAAACTACTGCTATGGCTCATTTTATATTTTGTTAAATGATAAGATTTTACCCGTTATTAGTACAAAATTAATTTCCTAAAAACTCTTCAAAGCTATGCAAGTCTACCATGAAAGCGTAGTTTGGTGCATATGTAAATGCAGACTCCTGATATATGACATAACACAGGCAAACAGACAGGTGCTTTTGAGCAGATAAAGACAAAGTTCATTAAAGAAAGCCTTAACCTCTGTGGAATAGTTCAACCACAATATCTAGCTTGATTAGTTTCTGGAAAGTGGTTAAAGCATTCAACTTAAAATTGAATTATATAAACAAGTTAAATATGTTAAACAGGCTTGTTGTCTCAAGTTTAACATTCGGGGAAATCGTAGATTTTCATTAATACTTTTAAAGCCAACCCTTTCCTTTGAACTTGCTGCTAATTCATTATGCATCCGATTTCTGGATGCCCTTGTTTAATCAGAAAAAAAAAAATTTAACTGCCAAAAACATTCTGATTGTTATAGTCTGTAAACCTAAATAAAATGCAGACACCATAATTCTGTTTGACTGAGGGATTTCTATAGGCGGGGGTACTTAGTTAGGAAATGTCCTCCGTCCCCCCTAAAAAACATAAACTTTTTGGTCGCGTCCTGTTCTAAAACCGGAAAAATAAAAAAAACATTTAAATGAGACAGTTAATCTGCACCAAATGAACAAGCTGCCAGAACCTGTCAAGACTTCTCCCCTTTTTTCTCCCCTAAGGCCTTGTCTCAAAAGCAAGGTTCAGCTTTCTTGCTTACAGACAGAAGTGCACTGACTAACACAGCAAGACTGGAAACACAAGCATGGCCACCCAGTTGAGAAAAAAAAAATGGAAGTGCACAGGGTGGAAGATCTACAATGCTGATATCCTAACCCCAGGCAACTGAGATCGCCAGCAAGCTGAATTCACTTGTGAGCTGAGCTGGATTTTAGCCCAGGCCTGTGGTTTTCAGAGCTAAACACTCCACCTAGTTTCATACTGTGTGAACTACAAGGAGGGATCTATTCACTGCTTCACTGCTGTGTCTCAAGGCTTCTAGTAGGAAGACTTGTCGCTGTCTGAAGAGATGCACCCAAGGCCTGACCAGGTCTGGAATGTCACTGATTTTCCTCCTTAGGGATTGTGGATTGGCTGTTGGAAAGAGAAGGCGCCAACAGATTGAATTCTGGGCCAAACTCCCGAGGAATTATCACTACATCTCATTCACAGAGGAAGGCAGGATTACTAGTTTGCACCACATATGTAAAACTGTACTGTACTTGTGTGAGGGTGTGTGTGGAGCCCTCCATGAAATCTTCAGGTTTTTTCTGCTGCTTGAATTCAATCAAAACCTTAGACAGATGACAAAAACTACAGATTTAAAAACTTTATTCATAACTTTATGTAACGTCCTACACATTTAAAATAGGAAGAAATAAGTAATATGTAGCCACAAAATGAGAAAGTACAAAAAGAACTTCTAAGATGTTCAGTGTTGGCTAATTTAGAGCACAGCATTAGTTATCTTCACAAAACAGATGGAATCATACATCAGTTTAAGGACTAAAGTGAATGTATCATGATGTATCCAATGTATCCAAAAGAAGAATTTTGCATTTCAAGAACACATTACTCCAAAAACGCTTCCAAGAAACGTTGAACCATAATCTTATTTTCTGATAAATTCAATGTAAGATTAATTGCAAAATAGGAAAATATGTAATTTCTATAATATTTTATAAATACTAAATATGTAGTTAAATATGTAGTTTTCTATAAAACTAATACAGAAAAGCTCATGTGCATTGCTGTATTTTTACATTTTTTAACGTTTTAATGCTGGTTTCTTACAAGACACAAATTGGTTATTTGTGAGGCAGGTTAACAGTATCTCTATATGTATAGCTATAGCACATTTAACATGTATAGTAATGGCTGAAAAACCAACAAAATTGGTGGTTTACTGCCTTTTAAATTCACTGCAACATCTTCATAATAACAACTGAATTGTACTTCAGCAGATTTATCTTTGACTTCTCACTACCTTCTCTGTTAAAGTCTAAGGATTATCCACAGGAAGAGTTTTGACTTAACACAATGACAGCCGTCCTGTGCTGATTTGTGAAATTCAGTATATGAGTCTCCTGAAGAACAGGATACAAATGCTTTTGCATCACACCGCTCATTGCATACAAAGCTGTGCAATTGATGAAAACCTCTGCAGAGGCATTCAGGCTCCTCCAATTCTGATGTACTGTATGCCCTGGATGTGTAAGTGGTCTACTACTGGTGAGGAATAAGGTATCGTGTATTGTCTTCTGCTTAGACACATGACCCAATGTGTAGTATGCTTCGTGCATCGTTGTTGCCAAGATAGCTGACTTTATTCGGCAAATAGAAATTACACGAGTTATGAGAATCTGTAGAATGCACACATGTACTGTACGTACAACATATTTTTACAACCAGTCTGTAGTGACTTATGGTTCCATCGTACTGGATTTCTAAACTGTTACATTATTGTGTTTCATTGTTATTTGGGAAAAGGAAAGAAGGATACTGTATTCTTAAGAAAGACAGGCATGGATACTGTAAGATTCACAGATCTTTTGGCTACTATGAACCAAATGAGCTAGACATGCTGAAGGCCTCCTTTCGCAAAACTCTGCTTTGCCTAGAATATTATGTTAGTTTGTCTTAAAGATTCTCAGTAAATTAAAGTCTTTGCATTCACTGAACTCTTCCACAGTTCTGAAGTATTAAGTCTCTGAAAGCAGTCCCGGTTAAAGTCTGTTTTGATCTCGAAAGCTGATGATTTATGGAATCTATTAGCTGTACAATTTTAAATTTTCAATTTCTTTTCACGTAATGATTGTAGCATGGAGTCTGATGAAAACTGTAAATAGCTGCAGAGTTTTGCCACAAACATGGCTGGAGCTGTAGAACTAGGATTAACTGATGAGCTCAATATTTACTTGTATCTGCACTGAATCTCATGCCAAGGGGAAGAAAAACAGTATTTAAACTCCATGAGGACAGTTGCAAAGGCAGTGATTTTACAAAGAGCTGCAGTTTATTTTACCAAACAGCTGCCAACTATTAGGCCTTCTTTTCCATGAAGTATACATGGGGGCCATAGAACAGCGATACTTGCATGCATCGCTGTGCTTGTTTTTTGAGGAAGAGAAAAATAAAGAAACCAATTCAAATCTGTTACAAACCTGGGTATGATTTTAGCTCAAGACTGAAATTCACTTGCATCTTTTTGCAGTTTTTGCATTATTTTTTAAATGAGAGGGTTTTGAAAAATGAAATACTGATGCACTCTCCACTGTATTTTTATGACGGTCTTAATATATTCTGTATGAAGTCCCACTACAGCAAGGATTTGCAAATGGTATTTAATGTACAGATATTCATACATTCCTATATCAAATAAAGCATAGAAATGTTATGTTTTCAGGATAAGAGACATTTCTCATGTAAAAAAAAAATCTTAGAATTGGTCAAATGTGATGGATGTTGAAAAAGTAACAGACATATTAGAAAAGGATATTTTATGACATTTTTGCACATAAATATCCTTTTCTTACATGTCTATTACTTTTGCAAGTAATGCAGTAATGTAGTACTTTAAAGAACTCCTTCTCAAAAGCAGGCAGATATTTACTGTATCTGCCTAATTTTGAGAAAGGAGAAATAAATTTCTTTTAACCTAAGCCACTATGGAAAGAAGAATACATACTACAATTATTTCTATTATTTCTGTGGTTTTGATTTTTACATGGTTAAAATATACCCTCACTGATTTAAAGAATGTGGGCTCTCATACTAAAAAAGCAGAAAGTTGTCAGAAGAATAATGATTAGAAATAAAATGACATAGGCTACAACTGCCAAGGACAAGTGTAAACTCCACAAGACAAAAACACAGTGAGAGAAAAGACAAACTGCTCTCGTATCTTTCACTTTTAGGATAAATATGAAATATCATAATCAATTATTTCATACCAATTACCTCATGCCCTCATTAAATGACTTTGAGCATATTTTTTCAGGCTTGGGTTACTAACTTTTCAAATAATGCCCAAACTGCCCTGTCAAACCTCTTTATCCAAAATTAATCACGAGGTCTTGTAAACAGTCCTGTGATCTGATTTCCAGAGGGAGCAGAGCTGTAAAAGGCCAGGGATTTGCACTGGATTTGCACATATACAATTTCAGCTAAGTTACCAAGGTCGGCTTTATGGCCTTTCTCCCGCACAGCTTTAAATGCATTTACCACCCAGCCTTTTCTTCGTGCCACATACAGTGTGTTGGGGAGTGAATTCATGGAGGCTATATGAACTTCAAAAGGAGGTAATTTAAATTCTTTTGCGCAGTCAGTGGGATTTGATTTAATGAGCTGAGAAGAGCTGTTAGAAAGCTGACTCCTACTCCTTGTGTTGGAGAAAAGGAGAAACGTGCAGCTGTCTTCTTCCACCACAAGTTCCTCAGCTTTTGCAGGGGTCAGTAGAGTGGTTTACTGACGAGGCATTTGTATGCTCTGTGGACAGGAGCAGTGGTTCCCAGCCCTAGTCCTGAGGGACGCCTGTCTCTTAAGGATTTCCTTCCAACTGGGCCCTTAATCAGTGGTGCTAATTGGTGCCTGCTTTTAATAGATGTGCTTGCTTGTTTATATTTTATTATATTATTATATCAGCTCTTCATTGGCAATTTAGGATGACCAGACCCAGGTGAGAATGACAATGAATCAAGCGCTCCCACAATGAGAGTTTGTTTTTTTGCTCCTGCTTAAGTTCAATTGGTAACATTACTCTTAACATACCTGAATGATCTAAGTTCTGAAACAAGGGAATTGACCCCAAAAAAGTGGCACAGTGTTTTTTAAAAGCTGAAAAGCAAATTTAAAAAGACATTTAAAATGGAAAACTGAAATTACAATTATACACTAATAGAACAAAAACTAGAGGACATAATAATCTTCCAGGACCAAATTTAAGAATAACTTGACTGCAGTCAACCAAATAACCTAGAAGGGTTGAATGATCTCCTCTGGTTTGTTACTGTTCTTAGGATATTATAGACTATAGCACTGCATATGCCAAACAGGATAGAACACTAGCTGGCCCATTCTGCTTCCGGGCAATTATATCTTTATTCCTCCTTATCCTGAGGTGTGCATGAAAGCAATCTGTATTCCTCTGAACCACTTCTTTTGGGGTCTGCTAAAATGTTATATCTAGACTTGAACATATTTGAAATGTATAGCATACCTGAAAAATGCAAGTATATCAACTTATATCCTTACTGTCCTCAAATATTTGTGGAAAACAAATGTGTCGGAAGTCTTATCTCAATGCATTTGTCCATTTCTGAAGGCTGTCATTTGTTCAAACTAGATGAAAACCAGTACTGCAGTTCTTCACAAAATCTTGGGAGAAGGATAACAGCCCAGTACCAACCAGCTGCTTTCCAGTGCTTTTTCCTCAAGCACCCCTCTATGAATGCAGTTGCTATCACCAGTGCAACAGCCCTTTTACTTGTTTAATGGGAGCTTCTGACTGCTTCATCCACATGGGAATGCTGTCGTCCCCTCAGGTCAGATAGGTTAAAGTTGTATAAGTTCTTAAACTTATACAGTACTGTCCTGTTCCTCCTAAATTCTAAGTACTGCAATTAGAAGACAGTGTTCTGAATTTGTTTCAAGGAAGCCAGGCAGACACATTTGAGATGACTTTATAATCGTAACCATGAACACCTTCCAATGAAAGGGAAATTCCAGACAAGCAGGACAAGCAGGTGTGGATCATATCATTTGGAAGGTGAATACTTGGCAAGCTGCTTGACTGCTCTCTAGGAGCAGAACTATATCAAGTGTACAGTATGCTGGAACCGTATTTGTAGGTTTGCCAACTGACCATGACACTTGATCAAGTTGTAGCAGAAAGTCTGCAAGTCCTATTTCTGGTGCTTATGAAATGTAGTTCATGGGCAGAACAAGAAGCCTTTCCTTCTACACAGAGGGTTAAGAGCAATGTGTCTTGACTCGCACAGCTCTGTCCTTACAGAACGTTCAGCTGTTAGGCCTGCCTGTTTTGGGAGATCTTCTTTCATGCAAGCCTCTCAGACAATGGTTTGACATGGGCTACATTGACACTGCCCAGCTTTTAACAAAAAAAAACACATAAAAATTGTTGCAGGAGCTGAAAAACATCTCTAATTTTGGTGAAAGAGGGGCATATTTTCCATTCAAGTCATCTGTCCTCCATTACATGGAATGGCATATTTCACAGCTAATGATCGAGTAGATCAAGGATTAGGGGACAGAAAAGTGCAAAGACTTCAGAAAAGTACAATTTGTCATTTTGCAAGAGAACTCCATACATCTGTCTCTGTGTTTCTAACACATATGAATAAATCTCTTCAGAAGCATACAGGAAATATTTATGTCCTTACTGTATGCTTTTGTGTCTTCGCAGACATCTTCAGTTTTATCATTATGACATTTGGAAAAGAAACGCAGACAAAACTGGCCAAACGGTACAATTCATAAGTAAAAAGACTCAATCTCCAAGAAAGATTAATTACAGATCTATCCCAAATCTATCCCAAACAAACCTTTTTTTTTCCTTTTTCCATGTACACATACAAGCAATACTTCTTTATTATCTAGAGAAAAAATCCCCAGTGTGCAGAAAGTCTGAAATATAATGGTAGGCATGCCAACAGAATATGACACTTATGCTAATCTGCACCCTGCTGTGGAAAAACATACACAATGATTCCATTACCACATTCATTAGGCTGCAATGCACTTCATCTTGAATAGGGATTATGGACCATGATAGTCTGCAAATAGTCTATTGAGTTCACTTAGCCAAGTCTGTCTGACATCATCCAAAAAAATGGAATTATGAGGAACAACAATTAGACATTTAATCTTGCATCACATTGCAAATAAATGGATTTCAGATCTCATAATTATACATTAATTAATGCCAATTGACTGAAATTAAACTTATCGTAAGCAGATGTTATATTCAATCGAGTGAAAGAGGACACCAAGTGTTCACTGGGAAGTGCAGGTATCCAGCTTTGGATCTTTTCCATTTTCAAAGCATTTTTGGGCAACACAGCTCTGTATGTTTGATGCTAGCCATCATGTGATGCCCCCAGAACAGCTCTACCATGCACCTGCTATGCAGCTTTTTGGCAAATGTGCTTTAGATTTTTTAGTGATTACACAAGAACAAGGAGCTACACAGTGACATCAGTGTACAATTTAAATGGTAATTAGAATCAGATGGAAAAAAAAATATTTTTTTTTCCCCCCAGTATTGAATTCAAGTTTCCAGAAATGTAACGTGACATTAAATATAACTGTACAGGATATATTTGTTGATGATGTGATTTGATGTTGAATGCTCAGCAAAGACTGCTGAACCTTGACGTTGAGTCAAAAAATCAACTTTGCAGTCAAAGTTCATAACTTAATAGCAGATTTAAATGAACAAGGCTAAGTTTTCTATTATCTATTAAAGGTTGTTCAATGCTTTCTGTACTATGTGTTTTCTGAAAACAAATGTCTCAGATGACGCATTGTGAAATTGTTGTACATTGTATTATAGTTAGAATGCACATTTACATATATGAAAACATACTAATTATTTAATGACCATTCTTTCCTTCTTAGATACAGTAATGAACAGCTCTAGAACAGAAAGAGATTTTTATAATGCTTCCAATAAAAAATAACACTTTTTTTTAGTTTATTGAGTGATCTGGATCTTACACAGTGAGCTATCACAAATATCTGGCATTGTCTCATTTTCTCCACTGTGTTACTGGGTGTGTTCCTCTCTTGCATAGCAGCAGATAGTCTGAAACTTGAACTTTGATTTAGTGCCTGCCATTAATTTTGAACCTCTAAATATTTTCTGAGGAGATTATTTTTTGTTGGTTTTAAATGGATACCTGTCTGACATTCCTGAGATGAAATCTCCTCAAACTAATGAAAAGGTACACTTTCTGGGCATTTTTCATGAAACATTTTCTGTCACAGTGAACACTTGATACACCACATTTACAATTAATCAACAGCAGCCAGCAAGGAGGTGATTACTAACCATTATCTACCATTCCAGGAGAGTAAGCGCCTCAGGCCATTATTATACTCAAATGCTCCAAAATCAGCAGTAATTACCATCGTGGAAGCTCTTAACAGATACTAATCCAACAATAACAAAAGCGTTAAGGTCACTCTTCTTTAAGATCTTTTTAGGGTAGTTTGTTTGGTCACAGTGGCAAAATGCCAGAACAATCTCTCCTTCCAAAAAGCAAAGCTAAAGAATAAAAATTATACTATGTACCTAAAAGTAAAAGATTGTGTTCAAGCTTTTTTCACGTACTTAAAAATTCAGTCTTTTGTTTTGCCCTCTTTTGGTTCATTAAACACCTCACTTCTCCCAGCATCTATGCAAAATATGCACACACATTAAATAGAGCTTCTTTCTCGTGCATCACAAATTCACAAAAAGTGTTCCTGGGAAAGAGGCTAAGTAAGAAAATAAGATTTTTTTAAAAATCTGTCCAAATTATTTCCATTTCTTTGAATTTAAGTGTGCTGATCACAAAATATTATTTTATCTGAAAGCAAGGACAGGAGGGGTTTGTGAAGGTGAGAAATGGCTGATAGGTGTTTAAAGGAGTCACGAACAAAACAACAGCAAGGAAATTTTAAATCTCGAGTGGATGACTTTCAATTTTGTGAAAAAAAATCTAAAAAGTTCTCTGAAAGTTGGCTGTATTTTGCAAATGTTTGCTCCCTCTTGTGGCAACACGATAAATTCTAAAAAACGTGGTGATTTTTGCTTATATAATTTTCCGACCTATAATGGTAAAAAAATAATAAACATTTTTTTGCTGGAACAAAGTAAAATGACACACCTGAGATGCTGTATTTGAATTACAATCTGATCATTATCACATAAGAATGTTCTGGTGAATCACAAGTTGTGCAGGAATTACAGAAAAAAAGGCTTCCAACAAAATTCAGAAAAATTCAGTAAAACGTCACTAGCTCGAGTGAGCTGGAAACAACTCAATTCACCATACCCACTGCCTTTCCAAAGGCCATCTGAGATACTTTGACCCACAGCAAATTCTTCCCCAGAGCTGCTGCAACAGTTAGGTTTTTATCAGGCATGTGCATGTTCGTGCCTGCTCTCCGAAACCTTTTTGAGCTTTCCTTCTCTTTCATTGTTTGACATGCTCTATCACCCTTTTAATGTTATTTGCATGTCTCCAGGTTTAATTCATGCAGGCATGGCGTTTTGAGATGAAAATACTGACGAGCAAACAAGATCATTTTCCTCCGAGAAGCTACTTCAAATTGGATCACAACCTGCTGTAATTATCCACAATAATTACCAGTGTCATTCTGACAGATTTCAGACGTTCTTGTTTAACTTAATTGTTTATTAAAAGGAAAATTAAATGCAATATAAAACCAGGTCTCAGGACACTGGAGAATGCTGGGTTTGATTTATCACCTTTTTATGCATTAAGAGAATTGCCCATAATGTTGGAGTTATAAATTCTAATCGAAGCCTCTAACGCTATTACTGTCCCATCACTTGACACTTCCAAAATGGTGAATTTTTATTTCCAGAGGTGAAAGCATTCCCTTGCTTGCAATGAGATTGTACTACAAGTCAGGCTCTCAGGGAGTGAAATACACAGCAGTGCAAAACTGGGTTTGAAAACCTCTTTTATCATTCAGTGTCTCCAGACTGAAATCATTTTTGACAAGCTCTGCAGAAAACAAGCAGCTTTCTGGCTACTGGCAGGTCGATTAAAGAGGGGAAACACATGTTCACTGTCAGAAGGAACCCCTCGAGAAAGCATTGACAACCTTTTAACCCCTTTCCCTATGAAAGTGCCCAAATGTTCCTGTGAAATAATGCTTTTTTAGCTTTGTTATGTTTGGTGTATTATTTATGATTCAATATATTATAATTGTCATATTTTACTCCCCCAATATTTCTTTTTCTAAAAGTAAAGCAGATCACAGAATTTACATTTTCTGACAAAATTTTTGTTAATTGGGCTTTTAATTGACACACTTCTTCATCTATGATGCATTTATTAGTCCTACTGGTGTGGTGGCACTAGAAGATAAGGGTGTGAAGCATAGAGTATGTTTTAAAATTCTCATTATTATGACATGCTTTGTTGATACAGGCATAACATGTCCAGTTTCTTTTTTTCTATGTGATTTGACATATTAATGTTTATAATATCAACTATGTTCATGTTTTTTGTTTCTTTTCATTTCTGAATAATATATTGTTATTTTCTTCAAATAGGAAATTTCTGAAAAAGTTCCAAACAGCTGTAGTCACTATCCATAAATCTTTCTTTAATTAATCAAATCTGTTTATTAATTTTCCAGTTCTTGTAGGTGTAAACATGATATGTATATAATATGTAAATCCATTACTGTTGTGATGTATACATTCTTTCATTTAAGATTTTTGCTTAAATTTAATTTAAGCATGTCCACCCACTATCTGGGTTTACATTAATTTCTTAAGAAAAAATAATTGTATTCTTTCACTATGACAAGAGAACGTACTGTAATGGCAACTTTGATTACTTTTAGCGAAATTACACTGCTGTGTTTGTCCAGTAATTGACAGAAGTGGGAGTGATTCCACAACAATAATAGCACAAGAGAAAAATGACTTCATCTGCCCAACAAGAAACAAACATACAGTACAACATGATTAGGTCCCTAGCCTTCAAAAGCAAAAGCTGTGGTTGCTCTTCTGACAGAGACTCACACCTCACCTCACTATTCTAAGTTCAGATGTGTCAGACTCTCCTCAGCAAGTTGCCGATTCACAAAAATGACCTTAAATCCCTGGTCCCGTACATTGACTGAAATAAACATACTGTGCTTCAAGGTTAGGTATAGTACATGCTATATTAGAGATTTAATTAAAACATACTGAAGGTTCTTCAATGTGCCACGATGGATGCTTAGGACATTATTACATTTTTTCAGGTAATATAATTCCTTATGAACTTGTTTGTATATGTAGCAGCAAGTTAGGCAACAAAGTCACACCTTTTCCATATGCCTTGAGATTTCTTACAATCCAATCACTCTTAATTGTCAATTATTCAATATGTCAAATACTGGCATATTAAAATTCTGGAATGCAGCAGTTCTACAACACTACAATAAATGAACATAGCAACTTGTTAATTTGTGAAGATCAGTTGCAAGGAGTTCTAGGTCTAGAGCCTAAAAATAACACAGTGCATGGATTTTGTTTTCCTGCCGGGCAGAAGGTGGACAAGGTGAAAGAGATCACGTGAAATTCATAGATATGATGAAAATGAGCTGATAATGAGGATGGATGAATAAGAAACCAACTGAGTTCCCCTTCCCTTTCTTGGGGGTGGAGAAGGTACTTGCAGAGGCAGAAAATGAAGAATGATGATCATACAGTGAAAGGCATAATAACAGCAGCAAATACCTATTTATCTATGTTAAGCCCTTCTAATTGGAGAGATGGGATGAGATACAGAACTTTAATTTCTTCTGACAGAGTTTGAGATTTACTAGAGTAAGTGCATATATGTAGAGTATATGATATTTCTTGTTCTTCTACAGTACATACAGTACATACATCCATCAAATCTAAATTTGTCCAGAAATTCAAAGAAAAACAATACCATAAGAATACAACAAATTGTACTTTTACAGTACTGTAAGAAGTGATGAGCACCATAAAGCAATTCATGGTCACTAGTGATTAAGTAGAAGTCTCTTAGTACTATATATCAGCTTTCTTCTCCTTTATTTTGATAGACCAGATAGTCATAAGTCCACTTTCATCCTGACTAGAAAAATAGGATTTGCTGTTTAAGAATGTAAAACTGCTTTCTATTTATAGCTCCAAGCAAAGCAACAACAACAAAATAAAACAAACTGATCAGATTGCTTGTTTTGTTTCTGTTCCTTGTCAGTCACTTTGATTGACAGCAAAATGTCTCTGCCAGAAAATGTCACGCACACCTGAAACCCCTCAGCATAACACAAGCTGTGGCATATTTTAATATTTCATTGTATTTCTGTGAAAAGCTCTTACATCCTTTATTTTACATTCTCATCTCGTTATGATATAGACTAGCAAGGGCATGTAGCGAAGAACTTGAAGCAAAAGGGTCCTTTAATTCCTCCTGTTTCTTTCTGAGGGTAAACAAATTATTATAAATACTATTATTTTTCCATTATGCATATATATGTTAGAAGCCTGCTTTTACGGAGAGCCTTTCTTGCCTAAATGGGGTGGATTTACTTTATCAAAGACCAATACATTTAGCCCCAGTCACAGCTGTGCCCTTTCAGGATCTCTAAATTGGTCATCATTAGGCAATAATTCATCTGTTTCTATTTACTAATGCAAGGCTGTATCTAATAAGAGGACTGTGAGTCAGTCTGGTTTTTCCCATCTACTATCTGACTGTGATCATCTTCAGTGCTCTTAGCAAAAAATGTTTGCTTTTTCTTCAAAAACAAATAAAGATGAGAACTGTACTACTGCACTTGTATATTTATATAGTGCATTATTTGCTAACTAAATGTTGAATGCTTAGCTACCACTCTTAAATACTGTATATGTGCAAGTAAACCTTACATTACATTTGAACCACACATTTGCCCTTGCACTCTGTTCAACTTAGTTTTTTACATTGGCAGCTTAGGCTTTCCTGTAATTTAATGGGGCACATATTTGTGTCTATTGTTCTTACCATTTTTTACTGTGTCCACACCTTGTCAGGACTCCTTGTCAAAGAAACACTTAAATCTAGCCCAGAATTTAAAGTTCTGTAATCCATCCATCTGTCAGTCCACTGGTATAGATGAGGGTCGTGGAACTGCTGCAATTATTTAATCATAAGCATGAGTCTAAAGACTCCCCACACTAATTTTGTGGGATCCACATTAATGTTTGTATTTGCAGTTTGTATTCACTAGCCCATTGTTTCCAGCACTAGAACATAGGGTTTCATGTGCTAGGGTTGCTGCCAAATTTCAATTGTTTGCTTTTTCTTCAGCGGGGGAAAAAAAAAAACAGAATTAGCTTTCCGTCTCATTCTCACGCCTGCAATTCTCTCCTAATTGCTTAATTAAATTTGCAGATGAAGGATTGCCTTTTCAAAAAAAGAAAAATACAAACTCGACTAAGCATTAAATTCAAGGTAACAGCCTTCGCTGATACATGTTATCGTTGAATCTAAGTAACTGTCCTGTTAGAAAATCAAACAAAATAATGTATGGTAGTATATAACAGCTGGCCCTGCTTTGCTGTCATGCAATAATTCTTCAGCATAGTGTTCCCAGTGAACTCTGTTCTGGCAACTACGAGCTCCTTGAGAAAGCCTTTAACATTGGTTTGAACTTGGAAACAAATATTCAAACTAACAAATTTCATGATTATAGCTAGACATAGGATTGGTTTGTAGTTCCATGTGAGCCCTATTGTGTTCGCAATGATTATCCCCGGTTGAAACCAGATGGCTTCAACATTGCAAGCTTCAGCTTTTCAAAATCGTAGCGTTTTAGTGCATTTGGCCTTATGCGTGGATGAATACTTCCGGAATTCCAGTAGAGGACTTTAAAAAAAAAGTGCACACAGTTAATTTGGGAAAGCCATGTCAGCACAGCACAATACTTTCTACTCAATGAGATGTTTGGCTCACATCAGGTCGCATTTAACCAGTGTGAGGTTCATTTAGCATTAATTACATTTGTTCTTTCACCATCTAGTAGAATAGTGAAGTGCTGCAGTTAAAATTAGCCTTTGAACAGGGCAGTTTTCATGCAATTGCTAAATAAGTATCCACCATAATAGGTAGCAATCTTCGGTAATATGATGAGATCATTTGAAAGTTTGAACTGTTGATCAAAAGCCTACATTATACAAGTTGATGCTGTGACCTAGGGAACATGTGGACACAGCTGTAGTGTCATGTGTCACGAAGAGAACAGCTGCCAGCTGGCACAGGCACAAAGGAAGACCAAGCCAAACAATTACTGTTATTCATAACAGCAAACGTGCATTCAAAATACACAGCGTTGGTTTTATAAAACAACTCCGCATTCAGATGTATCCAGACTGCTGAAAGATTCTTAATCACCTGTCAGTCTGAACATTGCAGGATATACAGAGCTAATCCTTGAAGTCAAATATCATTCTTCCCCAGTTCACACCGGGCTTTTAGCAAAATTCCAAATTTAAGGACTGCAGTACTACCCAAAGATCAGCTGGAAATGATGAAAACACGCAAGGTTTGAATACAGGAAGGCTTTAATTTTTTTTTTCAATGATTAAAATAGCTAGACTATCATTGAGGACATTTTTCTTCCCAAGTGCTTGCAATTAAGTGAATCATTCAAATTTTCGACAAATTTGTTATAGCCCAGTTTCCATTTGGAGTGCAAAAAATAAACATAATACTGTAATAAAAAGGGGACACTCATTTTCAGTATTCCTCATTCCAAGGAACACATTACAGATCCAAATTTCTACTTAATCATCTTACAATATTTTCAACACCTAATATTATCCTGTGTTAAATGCAGTTTGCTTACCACATAAACTTGGGATTTTGGAGTTTCATGACAAAGCAATGCATGGCTTCCTATAGAAAACCATTTACCTCTAAAGCACTAATATACCCCCTAGACATTAGGGCATGATCACAGTACAGAAGGAAAAGTTTTCTCTCAATCTTTCTACGAAACAGATTTTTGCCATTTGTATGTCTTTGCACCCTATTTGAAGACTGAAACATTCCGTTCTGATTACTAGAAACATGTCAACACAGTACTACCTAGGAAATTAAGACATACAGTATACTATCATTGCTCTCTCACTCTTCTATTGCTTTCAAACTGATGGATAGAAGTAGAATCATCTAATTCATTAATTAGAAAGCGGAAGGTAGCTTCAAAAGAAAAACGTACAATTCACAATACAGCTAATAAACATGACAAAAAAGATATCTATAAACATTGAAGCCATGACCCTCACCAGGAAATGTGAACTGAAAGCAGATGAATAGATTAGCTATATTATATTGTTTTACTTAAGAGTACACATGCTTATGAGTATAACTGGAAGGTACGGCCTAATTCTACAAAGCCATTTATGTAGTCCTGACTTTTTGAACATCTTGACATAGATCTTCATTTCATTACCCAAATTCTTAGACCTTTATGTGAATTGCTAATGTATTCAAGTGACACTGGGCTCTGATATTACTGCTGTTTCTGCCAGAGGCAAGTCAAATATATGAAGAACCTTTATACCACCTAAATATTGATAGCAAAAACACTTTAAACTTCAAAAACACTTGAATGTGTTTTGTTGTTTTGGTCTAACTAGCACATTTAAACCAACAGAATAATAAAAATGATTTGTAGAAAAAAGTTGGAATCCCTCTTAGATAGAAAAAGATTGTGATATGTTCTTTTTCAGACATATGTGAGCATACGATGTCATGCCAGCAGCCATATCACTCTGCAGCTCACAACTGGCAACCCACTGAAGCTAAGCAGGTGTGAGACGGGAGGGATGGGAGACCTCCTGGGAAAACTAAGGTTGCTGCTGGAAGAGGTGTAAGTGGGGCCAGCAGGGGGCCCTCACCCTGTGGTCCATGTGGGTCCTAATGCCCCAGTATAGTGACGGGGACACTAGACTGTAAACAGGCGCCGTCCTTCGGATGAGACGTAAAACCGAGGTCCTGACTCTCTGTGGTCATTAAAATTCCCAGGGCATTTCTCGAAAAGAGTAGGGCTGTAACCCCAGCATCCTGGCCAAATTTCCCATTGGCCCTTACCAATCATGTCCTCCTAATAATCCCCATCTATGAACTGGCTTCATTAATCTGCTCTCCTCCCCACTGAGAGCTGATGTGTGGTGAGTGTTCTGGCGCACTATGGCTGCCATTGCATCATCCAGGAGGATGCTGCACATTGGTGGTGGTGGAGGGGAGTCCCCATTACCTGTAAAGCGCTTTGAGTGGAGTGTCCAGAAAAGCGCTATATAAGTGTAAGCAATTATTATTATTATTATTTCAGTTTAATATTATTTTCATTACTATCAATGACATTATTTCTTAGTCCAAACGTAATATTTAAGTGAGGTTTTGAGGTGTGTGGCAAACTAACTGTACCTTTAGTTGGTACTGTTATACCTTTTAGTCATACCCGCTGCTGAGATTGTCAGGGTGATAGTATCTTAACAAAAATATGCAGACAAGGTGCAGACATTTCCAAAGCAGGAGCTGTCAAGATTGCACTTGGCTTTTCAGATGATAGATTAGAAAATGTGACAGTTATGAAAGTGTGCAGAGGAATGATATGGAATACAAAATGAATTAACACTTCTGATATGTTTACAAAACAGTACGAACAGAGCACGGTACATTAAGAGATTTTTTGAGGAATCAATATTTACCCCACAAGTCTTTCAAAATTCAGAAGCTGGCATTCAAGAGAACCACTCAGAGATTAGCACTAAGTAAGGAGCATGCTTATTTTTGTAGCCAATGAACCACTTGTAGATGATCCTGAGAAACCTGTATTATTGCTCCTGATCCATGGGCACATGTAGTTTTACACTTAATTTGACTTTTAGGCATGAGCTTTATCTTATACTCATCATACACCGTCATATGTTGAGACCTGTAGCCTGTAATCTCAAGATACTGACTTTAATGAGTCAGAATTATATGAGACTATGAATTGGGGTTTCAGATTATCTCATACACAGGCCTTTGGATTTAAGAGGGAATTTAATGCACACCTTTGACATTTTGCTGTTGTGGAATAGCTACAGTACCAATATCCTGCAACCGCTAACAAGGGAAATGGATAAGTAGAATGCCTTTCCCTTTATTCCACCTCATATCCTGCATCGTAGTGAAAATCTCCAATATTGGACATTCAACAGCCTGCTAGTGAGCTAGTCCCACACACACAAAACAAGTAGACATTACTTATTAATGGCACACCCTGCTCTTGATGGAATGGATTTTTATTATTTTTATGCTTTTAAATTTGCATCAAGAATCCACTTTGGGGATTGAATGATTTAACAGACAGACGCATTCAAAAGAGGCAGTCTTATGAAAAGTAAGCAATTAATGTTGATACTGCCTCCTTTAATACCAAGTAGTTACTGGAGCTTCTCTCATCCAATGCTCCCATTAATTTTCCGGCTTTTCCTTTGCGTGTTTGGAGAGCATCAAAGTGATGAATCAAAAAAGGAAAAGAAAAAGAGAATAAAGAATCCCAGGAGATCTGCTTTAATGATCCAAACAGAAGATGCATTAAAATGCCATTCTGCTTGATAATTGGTTTCCATAGTCCAGGTTTTTACTGGACATCATGTGGGTGAATTATTTCTTCTTTTGTCCTGTGGTCATGTTTCTTTCTGCCATGGTAAGACTCCTGAGTGTAGGTTACAGATGGGCTTTCAAAGCTGTGGCAAAAAGTTGACTGGAGAGAAATACAATCGAGGGTACAACATGTGTAAAAAAACTTACTTCAACATTGCTTCTTGAAAGGTCTTGACAAGCTGACATTTAATCATGTGCAGTTATAATCTTGTCTTTATCTCACAAGCACAACCAACTCTCTGCTTTAAGCTAGAATCATAGCAATTAGGAAACATAATACACTGTTCAATTACGGAGGAAGAAACCTTAAGCTTGAGCATTGTGGTAACAAAGGCCTTGTCTTTATAGTGCACTGGAAATATCAATCATTTTAGTTTAGCTTTGATCACATCTACAGTTTATTCTAATTCACCTTTTTATGCACAAAATTTTTAATGTCCAAGTACCAACTGTCTCAAATCTTTCATAATCTGGATGGTTCAATTCTGCTGAAAAATGAGCTGTTTCAGTACAGGCCTAAGAAAGTTTTTGAATGAAGAAAAAACGATTGCAACTTTTTTCTTTGTGGATTGTATTGTCAGTTGTTTTGTTCTTTCTTCTGTCCAGATAGTTGTTTTCAACATTGACAAAACCCACCAAATTCAATATGGTCTTCTCTTTGAATGTTCAAAGGTAACACAGTTAAAATAGAGCTGTGTGTGTTTATGCCTTGAAGGCATTTCAGTCCATGTGAAAAAATACTACCATACATTATTCACAAAGAACTGCAGTGGACACTATCCTCATAAATAAGGTCAATATATAACTTTTTTTCTTTTAAAATCAGTAAAATGCACTTATATGCATGGTGTTAATTACACTAACTTTCTCACATGTGGCATTTAAAAAACCTAGGACTATACAGTATGCATTGATATATGGTTAGTGTAATAAAGCTAGGTTTTAGCAGCTTTTACATCAAAATCTACCAGTACCAGGTATTATTAGGGTGTCAGATTAAGAGAAGGAAAGTTTACTGATTTCATGCCTTAAACTACAGTACCTCAGTTTGTTTTTTAACTTGAAATAGTGCCCCAGATTTTTAAAATGTATCCAGAATTTCTAAACTGTAATTATGATTTCTCATCTCACAAAAAAGACAATGCATGTAGTTCAAATTTTCATAATAAAATGAGAAATGCAAATATGTTTATTTGCTTTACTGGAGTTATTCCCTTTTACACGGCATCAGGAGTTGCACATCAATTAGCAGAACTGGTTATTTCATTCCCAGTGATCATTTATTTACTTAAATAAATCTCAGGAGATAGATTTATCAAGTGTAGCACATGGCTCTTCGGAGCCCGAGAAAAAAGCCTCACTTACTTACACGTTGAAAAAGTCAGGAAAGCTTCAAAAATTCAAATCAACATTAAAATTGTTTTATTTGAAGACTATGTAAGTAAGATTCAGTGAACTCCATTATTTTCACCCACTATTTGCTTGAATAATTTAGGAAAGATAGCTAAATTATGGATAAAGTGTACAGTTAGAAGAAAAAGTTCATGCACAGCCTCAGGCTATAGCCATCCCCTAATGATGTCTGTTCTTGGTGGAAGAGAACTCGTTAGGATGAGAGTAATTTTCCAAAGGATTAAAAAGCATCTCTTAAAGCAGTAATGCTCTGCTGAGTCAATTTGAGGCAATTTCAATTTTCTAGGCCGAAAACATGGAGCCTCAAATATTTAAGGAAAGAAGGACATACTCTCAAGGATTCACCCTTGATTCATTTTAGTAAAGACCAACAAAAAATCACAACTGTTTATGATCTATCGGTATTTTAAAAACCTTTGAAATGTTATTCAAATGAGAATTTCACATGTAAACATGCGTCAGTTATTGTTTTGCACCTGCAGCTGATGAAAAATTATAACCACTTATTTTTAGCTCATGACACTACACTCTGGCTGGCTAACTGTATGGATTTTCCAGTGTATGTTATATTTATTATGTAAAAGACCAGATTGACTTGTTCTTTTCCCCTTCGACATAAAGTTATTGCGCAACAATAACACCATTTCCGTGTTTTTATCAATATATTAAAGTTACGCAAAATAGGTCGTTGCACTATCTGCACTAAAGGGAGCCAAAAAATGAAATGAAGAACAGAAGAGCAAAACAGGCTTTCGGTTCCTCATTAACATGCTTTTGTAGGCTACTGATCTAGTAGAAAAACTCAATAAATTAATCTTACAGTGTATATCGTTATTGTTATACTGGGTTAAAAACAGAACACAGAAGATATTTTTGTCTTTTTGTAGTTGTTTTGTAGGACAGGAAAAAGACAAGGGGATTTATTTCTTGTCTGTTATATGTTCTTTTAATGTGGACAGTGCTTTACTCTGTGTCTCTATGAACGTCCAGGCCTATCAGGAAAAAAACAATACCTCTTAAAATTGTTAGGAGATTTCATTGGTATACACATCCCGTCGTACCCTTGCTGTCAACACACACACACACACAATAGAGCTTCGAAGGAAGAAATCTCACAAAATGACATAATGGCAAAATTAATGTCAGTTGGCCCCTTTGTAATACCACAGGCCCTGAAAAACATTTCTTCTACCTGCCTTTGAGTCGTAGCATTTGCTGAAACAGACATTACAGGGCCTGTAGTCACATTGTTTAGGCACTTAAAATCCCATTGCCTCCTATGGGGTTTTAAGCACCTACTGTAAGTGTTTTGAACACAAGGTCCCTCAATTTTAATTACTCAGGTCGGTTAACTCTTTTAAGACATGTTTTACAAGACCAGCTTTGAAAATGGATCACAGCCGGCAGAGGCTAAAATTGTATTTAAAATAGATGCTGTTGTTATTATGTGGGAGAATGAAAGATTGGAAAAAAAACACAGACAACAAAAGTTCTCTTCTGATCCCCCGATATTAGAACAAGAATACTGTCATGCAGATGTAGCATAATGCAGCAGAAACTCCAGATTGTTTTTTCCTTTATTCATGCACATCAAAACTTGATCTTAAATTTAAAGGAACAGTGAACACGTTGGGGCTGCACAGCACAGATGTTAAGGGGGTCTGTGGAGTGCATAAATTGAAAATGAGCAGCTTTTATTTCTGTGTTTGCATTACAAACATATGCATAGCAGTAAAGATAATAATACAAAAGGGACGTAACCCATGTCTATGGGGGGAAGAAATCTTAAAGAAGGCTAATTTGTCCTATAAATAAATATGCATCAATTCACAGTCCTGATGTTTGTAGTTCAGACAATTCTTATTTGATACAATCTAGTATCCAGTAGGCTCCTTGCTATTGCTCGTTTCTTTTGAGATTCCGGTCTGGTTTATTATGTTTTACCTTGATAAATATACATTTGTACAAGAACAGATGTTGTAATATCTTTTTTTCTTTACCCATCAACAAAATTAAAATCTTTGAAGCTCTCCCTTGTTTTATCTTACTGTCAACATTTTCATTCTCTGTGAGGTGAAGTAAGGTATCTTTAAACAATGTTGCCTTTTCTGTCTTTTAAGGTATGAGAACAAACAAAAACAAAAGCAAAACTCAAATTTGGTCTTCATAAAACCCACAGCTGTCACTACACACAATCAAAATGACTTCCATTCAGCCCTGCATTATAAATGCTCTTTTGTTTCAGTCGAAACAAAGAGTTTTTAGCTCAGCTGCTTAATTCAGCTGGATAAACGTTTTTTGTTCTTGACTAGTTTTCCTGGTCTAAACAATGAACTCTTTACTTTGTGGAATGCGCAAAACAAAATCAGGATTAATTCAGAAAATAGCAAGTATATGGCCATGTTTGAAAAAGTTAATTTCTTTACACTGGGAGAATTTTCTCCGGGAAACATCGAGCTACATGTTTCTGCAGAAACATAATTGCTTACGTCTTTTTCTTATTTAAATGAAAAGAAACATTTTTGTAAAGTATGCAGAGCTCTGTGTCCTATTCAGTTTTTAGGTTATATAAATGTCATCTGGTATCCCTTCCTATTTCAACTACTGTAAAACAGAAAAGGCAAAAAAGAAAAAGGAAAATAAACTATGCATCTCTGCCAATGTGCTGAAAGTGTTTCCTTTGAAAGAGGTCAAAATAGATTTGCTTCTTCTTTTGACATCACTTTCCCCACTTGGGCAACTTTCATAATATTTCCACTGGTACAACAGTGCAGCCATTATGAATGACATACAGTATAGCTGGCTGTGACTCTTGCATGACATAGGAAAGAAAAAGTAATGATCTTAAGACAAAACTGATAAATAATTACTTTAATGAGTTAATCCAACTCTGATTAATATTAGGCCCCTATATTACAATGAATTCATATGTATGAATTGCTGTTTAGCTAAAACATAACTACATTAATTTTCCAGTGTTCTCCCAGTATCTTGTGTTCTTGTGGTGTTGGAAGTGGGAGACTTTACTTTGTTTCAATAAAAACTATTTGACTAAAGCCAATGCTTGTCATGCCACTTTTAATGCAGCTTTCAGGCAGAGTGCTACGTTTACATTATTTCCTAACAAAGTTCCCCCTTCATTAAGATGTCCAGTACACATTTGCTTTTTTTAAAAACATTTTTATACCATAATGCCTGAAACTGAAAATATCCAGATATAAATGAAGTGGAAAACCTAGAGAAGACATTGCTTCTAGTAAACACTTTTAATTTCTAGACAGGATGCTTTTTGAGCTAATGTTAATTTTGCCCGAATTTCAAAAGTTGTGAAAGCACACTTAAACTCAAATCCAATTGCAAATCACACACTGTAATCTCAGGTTTACAATAAGCAAGGTACTGTATGGGGGGAAAAAGATGGGATTTTAGGGTACGAGGTACAGTATAACAGCAGACAGAGGACGTGACTGTGCACAGCAGCCTCCTCTCACACCGAGCCCTTCGCATGTTCGACTGCCTTCTCTTTCAGCAGCCAGCAGTTCACTGACTTGTGTCAAGAAGCCATCATCCTCAGGTCATAATGCAACATGACATCAACACTGAATGCAGCTACTTGCCTAACCTTAGCATTTAAGGTCAATAAATGCCATTCGCTTACTTGTCCTAATGAAGTCCTGCTGTAATAGAATTGGCGTGGACACCTTCATCAACCTGTGAAATATCCCTTGCATAACATTTCCATCATGCACACAAAGAAATACATAACTCATGTTCAGGCCCCCTCTTCAGAGCTGTGTAATCTATTACGCTTTCCGATGACTGCAGCCTTGGTGTAATTTAAGAGGTCATGAAATGCTTCTCACTCCCATTTATCCATAAAGCCCTGCCACTATTAAAATAACCATCAGCCCTACCTCTGGGCTTTGTATCCTTGACCCTGCTCAACCTATTGACTCAGCTAGGCTAGCCCAGATGGGAACAAGGTTTCCCTGGCTTTGAAGGCCCAGCAACCCTCTATGTTCTGTGTTGGACCTTCGAAAAGGCACTTTCTTGCTAGAGCAAGGAGATTTCAAGGCCAAACCCTTCACAAAGTGTCTAAGGCACTTACACACCTTTTATTACTTCAGCTGTTTATTCAGGTATTTCCTTGCATTAATCATCAGGGGTAAGTAAAGCTCAATTCCATTCAATTAATTCCATAAAGCTCCTAATTACTTAATTGACTCCTTAATGGCTCCAATGAAGGACACAAAATAGAGATGGCTTGATAACGAAGCCCTGTGATAGGGCAGTTTCCTGCCTTGCATAACAAGTCGTCCTGCTTACAATATGAATGAGTGTTTTTAATGTCTCTCGGTATATACAGTAATCATATGCTGTAGAGATACTTTTTATACCTTTATATATATTTTCTGGAATTATGTATTTCCTGTGGTCAGGTATATTTGTATTTTTACTAAAATGTTGCTACAATTTTAGCACGCTCTCGTGATGCATGCTAAATCTAGATCACCATATAGAAACCTTACCTTGGCTTTCCCCAGGAGAGAGACTGCTATCTTCTGTGGTATCTTGGGTTGTGATACTACCTACTGAAATCTCAGCACATTATTAAAAAAAAATCTAATCACATCTACAGTATATCACCCTTTGTATTAAACCTTTCAAAAAGTCTTAATTTAAATGATAAAATCATTTAGAAAAAAACTCATTTCTCACCTGATAACATAGCATGAATTACAATGCTTTTTAACTTCTGAAGCAGAGGAGAAAATACACCAGTAGGTGTACACCACATGCTGTACACTATACTGTATATACTGTTATGCATATTCTGATGAACGCATGTATCTTCCACGCTGATATTCCCAAGCATCTATTACCCTGCTTTTAACTGAAGGATCAAATCAATGGTAGCACAAAGCACCTGGTTATAAAAAGCTCTTGTTCATCAGACAGAGTTAGATTCCCGAAGGAGGCAGGGAATCAGAATCATGCCAGCAGCAAATGTACAGGGATTTGCAGGAGAGACAGGAAAAATCAACAAGAGGATGAAAATAGTTTTTAAGATACTGTTTTTGTAATGTGTTAATCTGCACCTTCGGGAAGAATTTGTGTAGTGGTGAATTCACACAGCCCTTCTTTAAACAACATCATTTATTACATAGATGGGGGAAGCTAAAGGGATCTTTACACTGCTGTTACCTCATAAATAGGCCAGTGCCAGTGAGAAAACTGACAATAAAGTGAATTTGAACTTTATGAAATGTTCCATTAACAAAAAGCCAAAAAGTTTAATAAATGAAAATATTGCAGTGAGAAAAGCAGAACCAAAGAATCATAACATTTCCTACACAGTGGCAGCTAAGGCATTAAGAAGCCTATTTATTTATTTCATAAAATGTGTGGATGTATAACCTGGCATGCAGGTAAATTAATGCTAGTAGAATGCTATTGATCTCATTCTTGCTCTGTGCTCGGTGACCAAGCTGAGTTTTTTTTAGTACAATAAATCATTGTAAGAAATTGCTAAATGCTATGTAATTTTATACTTATATCATGGCGACAATTTATGCACCCAATATGAATGATTTTGGTAAATAAGCATACAAACCTGAGCACCACTGTGAGAAATGTTATTCGTTTCTGTAATCTAGTGAGTTTTGGGGGTACATATATTCGACCACAGTAATCAAAGAATTAAATATCCTTTATGTGTATTGTGACTAACCAGCAGAGTAAATGGAGAAAACAGATGAAAGACAGCATGACCTGTCTGGATTATCAAGACAGTGTTGGCATTTTCACAAAGGTATTAGGGAAATCAACTGCCGGACACGCTAACACTGGGATTGTATACAGGAGTCTGGAGTTAAGAGAGAAAGAGAAAAAGGGAGGAAAAAGCTTAGAAGCTTCTTGACCAAGACACTCACCGGTAGACAATGGAATCAGTGAGAGGGTACTACTGGCACTCAGTAGACAGAGCTCTGTTACTGCTGCTCAGAGAGTTTATTTAAGCTGTGAGAAGGATATGAAATCATAGTAAGAAAAGAAAAAGCCTAACTTTCTAGAGACAAACTTATAATCAGTAAGGCACAACTGATGATCATGGCACAAGCTAACCCAGTACTCAGAGTTAGAGAAGGTGCACAATAAAATAAAGGAATCAAAGAGAAAGATAAAGAAAATATCATGAGAAGAAAAAAATCCAATCATCCTGTTAACTGAAGAAGGTACAGCTAGGATTTCACACCGTGGACTGGCCAAATGAAATACTGTTGAAATATAGGATGCAAACAGAATAAACCAATTAGAGATTAATCATTAGCATTTTAAACACCTTACTAATCCACGTCTTCAGTTTCGAGGCCTATATCTTGGTCTAACCTCACACATGGAGTGTAAAGGAGGCACACCATGTCATTATATACAGTAGTATGGTCGTCATTAGCATCAGTGACTGTGAGGTATCCCCACCTCGTGGACGCTGTGACAGGGGTGTGTTCTGGCTGTTTAAACTCATCTGAAGGTAGTTATAGAGGTGTGTTACCCTGCCACATCTTCTTTAGTGCTGGCATGATTGCACATGGGCACCCTGAACACTAATGTCTCAGAAGAGCATGGATGGTGTTTTTCTGATATAAGAATTGGTTTGCCAAACTTTGTTGGGACAATGCTGATTGAAGCTTGCCTAATGCTTGATGATGCTCATTATTGAATAATTGTGGTATCACTTTATATACAACAAAGACCTTCTTGTTGTGAATTTGTATATTGTGTCTTCTTAACAACTGCAGTTACTTCACATGCACCACTTAATAAACAGTACACCTTGCTTGCGCAATCCAAGGCAATTGACACACAGTGCTTGGACACAAAGGAACAAGTAAAGGTTTATTCCAGGCTGAAAAGAGAAGAAAAGAAATGCAACGTTTCGGCTGTGGAGCCTTCTTCTGGTGTGACTTGCTTGGACACGTTCCTTTGTCACCAATTTTCATGTGAAGAATGTGTTGGGTGGCAGTAGGTTTAAGGCACAAATCGCAATGATCATTTTCTGGAATTTCCATCATTACTCTGTAAAACCTAGACCACACTTCATTTCAAGTGATTAACAAAGCCAGGAATTTTCAGTATAGTTACGAGTGGCCTGTTTACCTTTACCCAAGCCAAAGAGGTTAAATACCTCTGACATAATGTGATACCCATAGGTCAAAAGCTTTAAAAATAAAGATTTTGCAAAACAAAGAGGGGCACCTCTTTGTGCATTGGTTGTAACTTAGAACAATATACCATCCATTGCTTACAAGCAGTTACGTTATGATGCAATGCACTCTGAATCTAAACAAGGTGGTCCACAAACCCATATGAGAGAAGTTAATGTGCATACTCTTTATCAATATGAATGCATTTTAATAACTCATGTTCTATGTATAAAATTTCCTATCGACTTTGCTGTATCATCTTGAAAATCTATTTTGCTGCCAGACATCCAAGATATCAAAGGAGATTGTAGATATGAAACCCAAATTGCTATTTCATCAAATTAAGGGGGCCTATTAAGATAAAGCATCGCTTTGATGAAAACAGGAAGTTTGAGACAACATTATAAACACCCAATCTTCTCTGCACATCCAGAAGAAAATTCCCTACGGCTGTGTATTGTAAAAACTGAATAAAGTTTTCCAAGAAAGTCGAGCATTGATCTTTAAATATAATTCTAAACCAAGCAGCAGAATCATCTGGCATTTGTAATGTGCTGCCAAAGCTGTGGTTGTTTCTCCTTTTTAATATGGCAGGTTTGCCAATTTGCTATGAATTATGTCATACGCCGTAGCTTTGAATTTGCACATAAAGTTCTGAAATATTATGGAATTGTTTATTTTGTTATTATCTCTGGTTTCAGAGTCTGAGAAGCCATTGTACAAATCTGTGTTTTGAAAATTCCAAACAAGGGTGATGCATTTTAACCAATTATCGTGGGACCACATAGAAACCTAATCAATTATTTTATGATATATCATAATTGCTTTTTTTAGATAATAATATAGGCATAAAATGTAAAAAAACTTTTGCATCATTTTCTTTCAACACTTCCTGAATGTTTTGGACAGATATAGCACTCACAATAAGCCATTCCGTGATGCACAAATTTGGATATATGCAAGACTTTTGGCAACTTAAAGTGAATACTAGAAAACTTCCCACTTTCAGGTCTCATGCCAAGAACAATTTGAAAAAGCTTCTGTATCTCATATCTGACAGAAGAACCTCAAACTGCTTCAGGGTTTTCTTAAAATATCCCAGAAAAATGTCAATTTCACTGTTACATACCAATTTAACTATAAGCTCAAAAACTAAGAGGCATATAATTTATATGTGTTGTAATCAACTTGATTTTCTTCTGCTACATTCTGCCTACTTTTCTGCCAAAGCAAGCAAGTATGGCTAAATCTTCATGAAATCCATCTCTTCAACTAAAATACAACATAAAAAATAAATTATAAACAGTGTATTATATATAGCAATTAATAATAAAGAAAAATATTTCAGTACTGGCAATGTACAATTGATGGCTATATATGTATTACGCAAAGTATCTTAAGTTTATACATAAAAATAACACTCTTAAAGGTAATTGTACTGGTAGATACTGAATATAAAGCTTCCTGGATTTAGGAACAGTACAGTATGTTTGGAACCTTGATGAACTCACTTATCTCTGTCATTTGCCTGCAGGTGAAAAACCTGGTCAGCTTTTTTTCTTTGTTAACTGTAGCCAGAGAACTCATTCAAGACTGCTAACATGTATCTAAGCACTGCAAGGCACAGACAGGATTCTTAAATCTCAGTTTTATTTAAACCAGAATTTAGGGCACCTCCTGTGTCTATTTTGGTGGTAGTTTGTCCTTCCTACCAACATCTTTTGAGTGTCTCTGCATACCAAAGGTGGTTATGACTGACATGAAAAGTAACCTACTTCATTGTCTCCAGAGTATTTGCTAATATATAAAATTAATGTGAAAATATTAATGTTCAGTATTCAACTGGCCACCTGGGGTTAATTCATAGAAAACCCTTTTTGGTCCAGTATATACTGTAATTTTGACTGCTTCTTTATTCTTTTTGATACACTTCCGCTAATTTTACAAAATATTACATTATAAACCTAAAACATGTACACAGAGGATAGACTATAGGGTATGCCTTGTACTGCAGCAGAACCTGAATGACTGAATCAGCTTGAAGAAGAAAAAAGGAAAACCTGTAATGTTTTTGCCCACAATCACACTGGCCATCATCCTGGAAGAATCTTGGTTTTCTTCCTTATTAAAGGAGTTTGTGTCCACCTGACAGAAGTGTCTCTTGATTTTTTAACTACCCTCTCTCTCCAAAACCGGTCCTCGTGTTTGCAGATAAAAAAAAGTCCCTCAGACTCTTACTCTGCATTTAGTTCATACACCATTTGTGAGAATACATACTGTATGAAAAGAAATCTTGCTGAGACATCTTTGAAGCAATCACAATATACGACAGCATTAGGAGAACGCATGCTTACAATTTGGTACAGTACTTTGCTTAAGCATGCACACAGGCTAATTTCCACTAAAAAGAGACTAGATGTAAATGTTTATTGCGTGTTTATGGGCAGAGATGGACAATCTAAAATTTGTGTGCTTTTTGGGTTGGACACACATTTGTGTTAGAGCAAAACTCTAACAATATAATTAACAAAGAGTTGTAAAAACTCAAGCATATTCAGTGCTGATGAAGGTTTCTCTTAGGAGTTAACTATTATGAAAGCATCTTTATGAAAGGAGTATGCTATAGATTACCAAATGCATTTGGTAGTGGTGGTTTGTATTCAACAATCAAGAACATATGGTACAAAAGAAGAAGTAGTTCATATGGGAGACTTCAACTTTCCCTACATAACCTGGGAAAATCTGAAAGGAATGCCAAAAGTGAAATGGTAGGCATGGACAATCACTGCTTTCTTTCAGTTTCAGTTTAAGTTCAGTTTGTTGGAACAAGAGGAAATGCTTGCATTGATCTCATCTTTTCAAAATAATCAAGACAATGCTGGAAAGAAGTAGAATTGTACAGGACAAATATGGAATCAGTAGATAATGGGATTGACAGTAATAGTTTAAAGGGATTCTGCTTGAATAACAGAACCAATTTATCCCAAAGGTTAGGGAATGAAAAGGTAAAATGCAATAATGAGTCAACATATCAATTAGGATAAAAGAGACAAATTAGGGTAAAAGAAGGCTGTTTTTAAAATGATAGAAAACATCAGGATCTTGTAAAAGAAAAGATGTACAATGAATTTCAAGCACAGGCACAAAGATTTTAGGAAGCTCAGGAAAGAAATAGAAAGGAACAATGAAGGTTAAAAAGTAATAAAAGGTTCTTTCTGTACTACAAAAGTAAAAGAACCGTAAAGGATTAAATCAAATCTATCTGGGACAATAATGTTAAACCTCTAGATAATGAAAGGGAAATGACTGATAGACTGAATGAGTATTTCACTCAGGTGTTCACCATGGAAAAAGTCAACAATATGTCTCTGGGAGTGAAATAACAAGTTCTTTATTAAATAGTGTTAACGTAGAAGAGACAGAATTTGTTAAAGTCCTAGAAGCTAGAAGCCCTCTATAAATAAATCAACTCTCTATTGGCCAATACGTTCCTACCAATTGGACTCAAAGAAACAGGAGATGTTATTCAAAAACTATTGATGTAACACTTTCAATAATTATGGAAACAATATATAAGTTTACGGAAACAATAATCAGAACTAAACTACAGCATCACCTATATAGAAAAATGTTCAATGCAGTAGTACGACCTCACATGAGTGTTGTTCACTGTATTAGAGAAAAGATACAGTATTACAGCTCTAGAAAAAATCCAAGGAAGAGCAACCAGCTACAGTCTAGGACACAAAGCAATGTCCTACTCTACAAGAGGACATGATCAAGTCAATGACAAAATCAACCCAGTGGACTTCTTCAAAATAAAGTGAGACACGATCCAGAGAACACAAGTGAAAACAGGTCGCTTATCATTAGAATAATGAAGGAAAACAAAAGTATATCAAATAATTGGATTGAATAAATGCCTTCCATAATACAACTTTCTTTTGTGAAGATCCTGTAAATGTAATGTTTTCATAACAAGGAAAGTCCAACACAAACCTTTGTCACACTTGTAAAAACATTTTGTTATTGTTTAGCCTCACCAAGAGATTTTCAGTAATACTGATTCCCACAAACTCATCAGTGAAGGACAAGTAGGAAAACAGGTAATGCAACAAAAAATGTTAATGCAACAAAAAAACAAAAAGGGTCATTTGTATATATTGATTGCTATGAAAGATGGACATCTTTACCCACATGTGTCATGGTAGAGTTGCAATTTAACATTTTTATTAATAGTAAAACATATTTCTGTGAAGTATTTATTTTGAAGACTTAGTTCCAAATGATTTTCCCCTTTCAGCCTATTTCGTGGCCATGAAAATTGCATAACCCACCTACATTTTCACACATAACAAATAAATGACAGTCAGAATCAAACTCCTCGCTGTTGTTTAAATCACATCTCTACTGCTCTGCTACAGATACCTTTCTGCTATCCTTACAGTAGTAAAGACAGACACTCTGGGTCTGGGTTTTAACAGTAGTATTGCGCTCTGTGCTTCATTAAAATGTAGGGAAATTAGGTATAGCTAATATTAATGTAAAAAGTACTTGGCTCATTTAAAGTCATATTTTAAAAATATCTGCTCTTATTCTACAACTCCAACTCTGGTTTAAAGGGTATTTTAAGGGCAATTAGGATTAGAATAACTTTAAGAAAATTTGTGCTGCATTTTATCCATCCATTTTCAATAACAAATCAGTCCACTTCAGGGTCACAATTTAACCCAACAAAAAATAGACACTAGGTTGAACACATCCTGGACAGTACACCAGTCCATTGCAGTGTGCCCACACACATCTGAGATCTAGGGCAAATTAACCCAGACAGCACGTCTCTGGACAATGGGAGGAAACTGGAACCCAGAAAAAAAAACAAGGAACAGCAAACTCCACACAGAAGGTGTGAATCGAACCTAGAATCCAAAAGCTAAAAACTAGAAGCGCTAAGAGCCACACCACCTTATCCTCTGAGAGATTATAATTGCTTTTAAATTTGAAGTGGCCAAATCATCATTATAAATCTCTTTTTATTACCATACTAAGGGAATGTGTATAATATTAAATACTCAAAACAGGGCATGGTTCTTTAAACAATTAATGCTATTTTTAGAGAATAAAAAGGATTTTCTTAACACGGCACTTGCTTCCTGTTTGCTTCACATTTTAATGGTGAGATGGGTCTTCACATAAGGAGTAAATCCCTTCCTTTTTGATGGCAAGGTGAAACTTTTTCCTTAATAATTCTATTATTAATGATTAGTAAACAGCACATAATTGATTTTTTGCTTTATTGTGTATTTGATGTGTTTTGATCTGACTTGTTCAAGTCATGCAGTTTCCCTTTCTTAAAAAAAACCTTTTTTAAGGGCTGTCAAATGGGCCAATTCAAATTAGAGCCATGAGTTCTGAACCCTGTCAGCACTAAGACCTGAATTTCAGTTAATCCTCTTACATGTGCTTTGTACCTAGTGCCCTGTTTTGTAAATAAAAGTATTTCCTTTTTTAAATTCTGGTTTTATGCTGGGGTTATCATCCTAATATATTACTGAACTAGAAACTAGAAACTAGAAGATGCTTGTTATTTTTACATTACAAACATCACTCAGTCACTAAAGGGAGAGCTACCAGAAGATGTATCTGAAGTATTTAAGCACTGAAATGATTTTTGCATCACCCACTTTTTATGTTTATTGCATTCAATCAGGAATTTCTCAGTCAGCTAGGTTCACCTTCCAAAGATCTCTGTGCT
This sequence comes from Atractosteus spatula, assembly GCF_055471065.1. NCBI lineage: Eukaryota > Metazoa > Chordata > Actinopteri > Semionotiformes > Lepisosteidae > Atractosteus > Atractosteus spatula. The sequence continues at coordinate 12,111,117 of NC_142720.1, forward strand.
GTTTGAAAGGTGAAACAAAGGACCAAACGATTTTCATAATCAATTTTAATGCCACAAAAGGTTAAATCCAGAGGAGATTGTTTTTAATAATATGTTAATAAAGCAATGTCATTTATATTTGTTTCGTGGATTTGTCACCAAAACAATCATAATACATACAGTATTTTCATAAATAATATTTTCATTTCATTTTGAATTCCATAATGCAGTAGCTTCCTTTCTTGTCCACCCTTCCTTGACTGTTTCCCTGCCTCCTCCCAGGACTTCCACCCACTGCCATGTAGACTCTCAAGCTTATCAGGTTTTTACCCTCTAGAATAGTCATTTTAGTTGCTATTTTGTGGGGTGATTCTGCATAGAATCCATCTTTATTCATTCATAGTAAATATCGGACTCCTACATGCCCTCAAGCATCATCACTTTCTATGCTGTTTTTTTGGGGCTTCCATTTGGCAAAAAGCATCCATATTGGCCTACGAGCTTCAGTAAATGGTTACTCTAGAAGTTCCTGTTTCAACGTCGGGCTACCAAGCCAACCTCAGTGTTGATACCATTTCCGGGACAGTACTGTATCTTCCACTGCCCCTTCGTGCTCTTCCATTAAATCCTAGATCATTGTTTCTCCGAAGCCTTAGAAGTATCCAGATCTCATGCACAGCAAAGTCCATCATTAAATAATTCTGCATGTGCATGAGGTTCTTTCAATCTCTTCTGGGGCTCCCATCAGCCTTGTACTCACAGACATGCTGCCTTTTTCTCAACCAGGCAATTTACAAACAACCTTTTATTGTGTTTCATTTCAAAATTTCAATACATTTTGTCTCCATGTTACATTAACTAGGATTTGGACAAAATACTAAAATGTTTTTAAATGGAGGTTTGGGAAGGTTGGAAGAGGACCACATCTCCCCTTTTGAGATTTGTTTTCATAACACCCCCTTCTTCACCTTTGCAGCGGCACCCTGGCTCATTCCTCCTGAATTTGCTGCTGAGTACGCAAGTTACGCCAAATAAACTTTTAATACGTTTTAGACTTTCAATAAACTTTGTCCCTGTGGGATATAGCCAAACTACTCAAACACAAATAATTTCAATAAACACCATGTATGAAAACTAGAACTACTAGAAGTATTTAGGTAGAGAGTTTGATTATGCATACACTATTTAAAGGCTGTAACAGATAAGTTTATCTGCTTCAATTCAGCTTTACTGCCATTTTAAATCTTGATCAAGATAATGCTACATCTTAGTTAAATCTATTGATTTCCCTAAAACAATTGGTTGCTTCTGAGCATAATTTGTTAAAACAGTGTCCTGTCATGAAGCAGACCTTGATCCTAAAATCAGCAGTGTGAGTACATGTAGTATCAATATTAAAATCTCTTTAATTTACAGCCTCTGATTAGGTTCCTGCTCAGCTCTTCTACACACAGCAAGCAATCCCAAACATGTCGACTGATGCCAGAAATTACCTATTAATTTGATGTTTGATTTATTTAAATTTAATGCAGACCATGCTTTAGATTTATTAAAGATAATGCATGCTCTTTTGTTTAATATGGTAGAACCAAGGCTTAATTTGCTGGGATCACTCAAACTGGCATCAAAGTGATTAATTCTACAAGCAAACCATTATCAAGTGATATCCCTACTGTGCACTGTGGAAAAGGAGGCAATAACACAGTAATTGGCTACACTTAAACAACTTTGAGGTTTTGCTGTAATTACTGGCTGAAAGTCAGGCTTATTTTCACCCATAATGCTTCATGCCCCTGACTGCTTGTTTAGTTTTAATTTCTCATAAAATTGCAATGCAGAGAACACAAATGCAAAATGCAGTGTTGCATCTTTCTGAGGCATTCCATTTCTTACACTGAAAATGACAACATAAAGAACACTATCGGAATAAGTGTAAGTTTTTTTCTATTTTCCAATTACATTCGCTGGGACAATGTGTTATTTAATAAAAACAATAAAAACAATTAAGCAACCCTTTTAAAAGAATTTTGGAAAGGTTCAAAGAAACTTTCAAAACACAAAACTGAGAATGGGTATTTTTACATCTAAACATTCAAACTTCTGATTGAAGAAATGGTATATTAGTGGAATTCAATATCCTATCAAATCTCCTTGACAGAGATTTTTCTAGGAAATAATCCTAGAAAAAGCATTAGAGTTAAATCCCTTCGGTTTGGGTTTCATCTGTGGGCTAAATTCTTACTTGCGTGTTTACAACGCTATCGATGCCTACTAATATTTTCTGACATGTGCTTAATTTAATATTCCTATATTATACAATAAACAGCATATCACGCAAAAAGTATGAATAATTTTTGCTCATTATTTAAAACAAGGTATGTTTTAGACTAGAAGAGCTAACTAATCAGAAAACTGCATTAGCCAGGTGGTCGCACATGAATTAAAAATAATGGAACATGAATTTTCAGTCAGGCCCTGTTTTTCCTCCTGTATTCCGTGACAGAAGGCTTTCTTTGCAGTTGTGCTAGGAAATGCCAGAGGAAGGTGACAACAGAATGACAAAAATAAGCACATTTGATATTTCCACTGATTTAGAACAACAGAACTCCACATTTATCCTGTTTTTAATTTCTTTCCAGTGGCATACTGTTTCTCAGAATGTTTTTGTATTTGTTTTAACATTACTGAAGTTTAAGTCACCCAGCCATGAATTCCAGTCACTGGGTGAAATGTAAAATAATGAATAATAATAGAATCAATTGAAAACACTTCCATGAAATCTAATAAAATAATCTTACATGTAGTGTACCATAATCCATCCAAACTACTTATTATACTGTAAATCCAAGCAACAGATCCGCAGCCTGTGTCATACCAACATAATCTGTATAGTAAAAGAAAACCACATCAGCTCAATATGCTGTCTTTAAATATGATTCAATTACGTGCAGTTTTAACCGTGGTACTAACTTGCAAAATCTTTACACAAAGAAACATTGAAGTGTGTGTCCATTGTGGTGAGATGTTTCTTTTCAGCTGTAATACTTCAACAAACTGAAAAGCATAAATAAGGAAATTTCTAACGATCAAAAAGCTTTGGGGAGAAAATGAAGGGCACATTTATTAAAATATATTACACAAGACCAATATACTCCACTTTGTGAGAAAGGAATAAAAAAAGAGATGATTAATTTGATAGTTATGACTCTGTACCATCAATTTGTCAGATTTCCAAAAAAAGGCAAGTAGCTTCCATTTTAATGCACAATTATTGGTATGAAGTTAATATGAACAGTATCTATAATGTCTTTGCAATGAATGTCAGCTAATAGGAATTATTGTAATGTTGATCATCTTGTTAAATTGGAAGGTTTTAAAAATGTCAGAAACTAAGCCTATTCTGGAGAATTTATTGTACTCAAAAAGACCACAAAAGAACCATCATTTGATGACAAAAAGAATGTTGGCACAGTAAAATATTTTTGAAAGAAAGGGAATAAAGTCTTAGAATCATAAACAAAAGCACACTAAAATACAATGTACGCTTTATTTTTAATATATGCTCAATCATCCTGCTATTTCCTATTCCTCATTTATTACGCTCTGTCGGGAAAGCAGATGGGAATTATAAGGCTCAATAGCAGATTCCGGCACCACAATCTGTCTCTGAGGTTTATGATAAAATTTGAAGAAAAGCTTTAAGTCATACACATTTGTGCACATATGTACTATTCATTCTGTGCCTATGCCAGTGAGAATTTAAAATCAGATATCTGAAAACATGTACACAAAAAGAATAACGCTGCATGACAGTTGATGCTTTCTGCTGCTCATGAAGTAAAAATAAACCATAGCCAAATTATAAAATTAAAAATGCTCCAGAACAAACGTATTGATATACTGTATATCTACTTACACTCACCATTTGTGGGTTAATTGTTTGTGATGCTAGCAAAAGTGGCTAGTAGCTTAGGTACTGTATACAAGAACTGATGGCATTCACCATTCTAAAAGATTATTTCCACTGTTTTTAAATGAAGTTGTTCAAACATCTTTTTATACCTATATTTTAACACTTTTAAACAAGTAGTATTACTAGGTTGAAAGTGCGTAATTACTCTCATAAGTACCCCATAAATATTCTCTCTACGTATGTTGAAGTTCATCAACTGTTTTGTGTTGTAAGGGTGGTAGAGTGCAGATTTCCTTATAACGTAAAGTCATTTTTGGTAGTATTTAGTTCTGCAAATGAAGACATTCTTTCACATCATATTGGAATTTAAATTTATTCCTTTAAATTAATAAAGAAACATAAAACAGCAACAACTTTTAATGCATACCATATTATTCAAATGAAATACATGAAGTACCCTTAGCACAAAACTGTGTAAAATGTTCACTGGCTGTGTGTATAAAGCACAGTATGTTATAAATGATATATAACAGCACTGAAGATATATAAAGTATTTATAGATATAAAGGATACATGACAAATAAATCTAGATGCAAATCTCACTGTGTGCCACTGGGATTTCTCCAATGAAAACCATCTGAATAATTTAACAAGAGAAGAAACATTTTATCAATGAGTAGAAGAGTGGAAAAAGTGCTTTTTCTCTCCAAGGACAAAAAAAATCTCCATCACTTGCAATCCCATCAATAGTTTTTTTTAACAACAGATACAATATCCTTTATTTTTAAATTAAAAATCTTCCAAGAATTTGTTTGATGGAGAGACCAGGGCCCACTAAGTAGAAGTGCTCAGTATATTCGACCAACTATCAACAGTATATCAACTGTTGGTCATGTAAAATCATCAAGAGCCAATGTATACATTGCAGTTAGGAAGCACAGTTTCCTGCATAATCTTAATCACTAAAAATTACATTAGGAAAATTAAAAGCTATTTTACACCATAGCTACAATGTACTTAGAATTGATCACCTTCACCTCTTTTGGAGACAAAGTAATTTTAGCTGCTAATAGTAGGTTCAGTAAATAGTGTTTAATACTGAAATTGTTTTATCTGCATATTGATATCTTAAATATAAAGTTTTCCATTGAAGCAATCAAATTCCACCTTGAGGGTAAAGGAGTGAAAACACTTTTTGACTAAAAACTACAATTAGACACATGAGGACATTTCACTGCCATATTTGAATGAACAGCTTTGGTCATAATTGTGATTTTTGTTGTATGGCAGTTCTTCATCAGCATCAAACAGATGTATCAAGACAGGTGAAGAATACCTTAGGTGTTATAGTATTCCACTGTATTTATTTACATGGGCATTATGCCACCTGTCCAATGAGGAATGATCTCAGAATCTTTAGTTATTTTGGCAACCACATGAAAGATGAGCAGTAAGGAGATGTAAGAACTCCTGAGAATATATAGGAAATGTGAACCATGCCAGGTGGGATAAACCATTCTTCAGAAAAAAAAATGTATAGCAGAGAAAAAAAAAAACTTTCCACACAGAACCCAAAACCTCAGTAGAACTGTTATGTATGTAGCCCAGCAGAGCCTAGTCATGATGGATTACTTATTAGTCAAGAACCTATAGAACAGCGCCTGAGAGAATTTATAGCACAATTCAAAGACAGCAATAAAGGAGAACTGAAACTTTTGACATAAGTAATCTGTTCTTCACTGTCATAATAGACCTTGAAAGCAAAGTCATTGTTAATTAGGGTTAATGAGCTGGAGAATATTAGCATTGTTTCTCTTTCGTGGACTATTTTATGACAGATGCATACATGATAAAGTAACCCTAATAAAGAGCCAAGAATCAGGGGATTCAAGTAGGTAACCCTGGGGAAATGTTATTGTACTGTATGCAGTATTAGAAAAAAAATGTTTTTTTTCAAGAGCTTTATTTTATCTTTAAAATTTGGAAACAGCAATTGTAGATGTCTAGCTTGCCACTCCTGTACCAGTTGTGAGTGAGACAGGTGACAAACCCATCTACACCGTCATTGTAGAACTAACTCTCTTTGAGAACTTTACATTTTATAGAACTACGTTTTATAAGGTCTTGAATTTAAAAACAAAAAACAAAAGCTGCTGTGATAATTGGGAAAGAACAACGAACCAGATGCGGTGTAAATATGCTGTTTTACCAACAAGTCAACCAGTTTGTACCAAAACTCTGATTGACGTGTCTAATGTCCTCTTAACCGACTACTCAATATACCTACAATTACAATGATTCATTGTGCATTGTACACAAAAGATTTAAAAACAAATGTACATTAGATGGGTGTCAGGCATTTGAACCCCAAACCTTTTATTACCTGGATATACGAATAATTCTGTGAAGGAAATGGCAGCTTCCCATACCGCGGTTAAGAAGTGACTCCAAGAGAGACGCACTGGTTTTCAGTGAAGGATCTTTTCTCTCGCCTGCTGCTAAATTGCTCTGGAATTCGTGTGATGTGAAAACATGGTTTACAAAGGGACTGGAGGTTCTCTGACAGAGACTGGTCGACTGGGATGCCTCTGAATTAACTGAACCAAACTGAACCACTTTACGTTGCACATATTTTCAATTTTGCTGCTGTAATTTACGATTCAGTCTTCTGACACACACTAAAAATCAGTATGATAGACTACACACTATTTCACCTGTTGATTTAAAATTATATACCGGATAGTTATTTGTATGCATTTGTGACTGTTGTGAATCTTGAGCTAATGCTTTCTTGTTTTGTACAATTCGTCTTATTGACAGCATTTATTCATACAGTTTTTACGAGAATATATTTAAAATGTGTCAATTTAATTTTGAACATAAAGCGGTAATTGCATGTTTAGTAAATAAAAAGCTACAAACAGTGCAGAAACACACCTACTGTTTAACGAAATTTCTTTGAAGTGATGCAATCAAATCAGGACCCCTCACAACAGGTCATACACCAGACTTGGAACGTTCTCTTTCAAAGATAGTGAAACGTTGAAATAATCTTGTGATAAACTCATCAATATAACACATTTCTTTCTCGATAATAGCAGACAATGGATTTTAATCCAGTTATACATTTGTAACTGTTAAAAAAGCAATGCCTTAATACAACAAGAAAAGCCAAATCAAATAAGACAGGTTTCAATTCATTGACTGGAAGTGACTACAGAGATGAAAACAAAATGTCATTAGGCTTAAACTTAAAATGAGAACTGGAGGGGAAAGCACACAGTTATACATTAGTAAAGCCAATTTCAATGATTGCCAGGAGCTCTCATGCAATTTACAAAATACAGTAACTGTGCAGACAGTAAAGATGTCTCCATTTCCTGAAAAATCTTTTTTCACTTCTTTTACTACTTTTCCAGATGCGATTGTAGGCCAGGCACTTCGCAGTCTTTTTGAAATAGGCTTGGCTGGAAAAGACAGACATTCTAAAGAGAGATTTATATAATGGCTCTGTGTGTTTGAAGCCAGACATTCAACATTCAGAAACAGCTATTCTAATGAGAGTCTTCACCATGGTGATTCCTGGTAGCAGTTATGGACTCTCTTGGCAACAGTGTGTATAGATCTGGCTCCCTGTTGGTAGAACACATTGATTAAAGTTGGAACAAGTTCGAGTTCTTGGAATCATTAAACCGTATTTTTTAAAGGATGATGGTTTGTCTCTAAAATAGGGATTCATCGTTTGTGTTCTAGTGTTCATGATTTTTTTTCATGTTCTTCATATTCTATGTTGATATTCTGCTTTTATTTGTGTAGGCACATTCATAGATGATATCTGCATTTTGAAATATTTCAAAGAAATCTTGCAATGAGTGGTAGGTACAGTTCATATCACAGAAACCAAAAAGGTTACTTTAAGGTTCTCTTAAAATTAAGTGAAATGTTATTACATTTTGAAGATTAAGTGGTATATGCACCAGTGGTATATGCGCATAGCTTTCTATACGACTACAAAATGTAACTGATATATCAGCTTGAAAATATATTTTTTTAAATCCAGATTTTTCTGTTGAGACATTTTTTTCTTTACTGATTTTACTATCGATACTCTTTGCAGTGACATACTATATACTTTCCAATGCAATATGCATTCCAAAATATAGACATTTTAAACTGAAACATGTCTATATAGTTTGAAAATTTACTTAGTGAAGTAATTCTAATGCTGATAATACTGATCAGTGTGGCATTTCCTTAGTTTAATACCAAATGGATATGCTGAAGGAAAATGTTGTTGCCTTTAAGCAGCAATGCAAATGAACTGCTGGCACTGTGCAAAATCTCCCTTTTTTATGTTTTGGAATGCTATGCAGAAAAAGATTGGCACTTTGACATCTTTTGGCATATGACAAATCCAATTTCAGCTTGTAAGCTAAGAAAAAAAAGGAGGGGGATTGTGGGTACCTTGAAATGCACTTCCTCGTTTTGGAGCAACACACAAAAAAGGTGTCCAGACATCTCAGTGGATCCCCAGGGGTGTTTTTGTGTTTTTGTTCGTAGAGGCTAGCTCGCCTTGCCCAGGAGACGAACATGCATCATAGCATTAGCAAGTATCTTTGTACTCATCCAAGTTTAGCTTTGGAGTGCTTCCACGAACAAACCCCATGGGTTGTCTTGACAACCTTACTCTTCCAGCTTTGTTTTGGCACTCCAGGTGACGATGTGAACGTTTTGCCACCTGCATTGAAGCCCTTGGCCATTGTGCATCTTTAAAATATATCAGACGTGCAAAATGTGTACAATCCCTTTTGCCAGTTATGCTTTTTTTTCTGAGATTCCAAACAAAATGAAGCAGAAAAGTGGATATTTCTGAACATCATTATGAATCATTATGTGAAAGATTAAAATTCACAGCAAGTATTTTTTCAGATTTTACAGCATCTGTTTCATTTGTGGACAAAATACTTCATATCCATAAAACCTTCTGAGACAAAAAGCTTCCTGTCCACCACTTACTGACATGATTACTGACCTTTGATTATGTTCAACCAAGCCTGACAGTCCTCATTTAAATTGAATTTAAACACTGCTTTGGGACAATAGAAATATTTAAAAGTGTCATTTCTGGGTATTTATATTCATTAATAATCTTTCAGCTGTAAGTATCCAGTCTTCTCTATGAAATTAAAGATTATTGTGATTCCATTAACAGGTCTGATTGATTTGCAATGCTTATTAAGCAGCAAGTGAGCAGGAGTTAGTGTGTGTCACTGTCACTCTGATTTCATTGTTCAGTACGTGCAACACTTTCTGTATAGAAAGACTAGAACATTGAGCAGGCTGGAAACTGCATTCAGGAGCTTCATCACTGCAGTCCTTTGATCCCCTTTGACATAGATCACCAGTGCAGCTACGCTGAATTTAAACTACCCCCATGACTTTATTCTCCTTAGTAGGCCTCTCCTCAGTTCTCTGACTGGCTGATGGTATACTGTACACTACAATTTTCACTCAAAATCGGATGTGGCGTTTACAGATTTTGTTTTTAAAAAGGCAGAACAGTTTACATCAATTTTAAAGCATTCTATATAATATGAACATAAGCAAATATGGGGACATAATAAATAAAATGTTAGTATACAATCTCCTTTGGAGTTTAGCTATGACTAAAGTAGAACATTAACTTACAGTATCTATGCACAGACATATTACATGAGTTCTAATTCTGGCCTACTAACTAACTAACATATTACATTTATATAGCACATTTCATCTAAAACCATCCCAAAGTGCTTTACCTTCATACATAGGAGTTACCTACTTTGTCCTCCATATACTGTAAGTGCAACATCCACCATTGGCAGCCATTGAGCACCAGAAGCCACCAAACAAAACATATTAGGTGAAGAAGTGAGAAAGTAATTCTTAAAGTCAATTCAGAGAAAAAATTATTGAGCTCAGATAGATCAGATTGTGAAAGACAAAGTTTTAGCTTGGACACTGAGGTTAACATCACTCCTTTCACAAAGAGTGCTATGGGATTTTGTAATGACCAAGTAGTCAGGACCTCTTCTTCAACATCTGAAGGACAGCACAGAATCTCCCGTCACTATACTGGGGCATTGGTTAGGAAATACTTGACCAAAGGGAAGATGATTACCTATTGGTCTACAAATACCACTTCACTAGGGACAACAACGTCCAAGAATTGAATGCTTTGGCAGTGTTTGGAACACTTGGCGAGATAGTTTTGTCTTAACCCATTTGGTTAAAGGGTAGCCTCCTGGCCAGATGACGAGGAGGATTGTAACCCCATTCAGAGAGAGATATACTGTAGCTAATTTCATGATGATGGTGATTAGGTGATTATCTGATTGACACATCCCTCTAAATTTTATTAGAGATGAATAAACATACAACCAAAAATAATGTCTTTACAAGTACATTTATATTACAATTTTTTATATAGGGCATTCGCTTACTTTGCAACTTTGGCTGAATGATATCAAAACAGAACTAAATTTTTTTCTTTGTTGGATTAGCTGTCTTTATCAACCTCTGGTACTGCTTTCCCACTGAAACTTCACAAGAGCCAAGCATGATCTCAGCCTATTTCTTCTAGATTGGTCCATCAAGGTGTTGATTAAGAATGAAAATGTCAAGCACTTACAGTAATTCTGAGAATGGCATCATGCTATTGCATTCCAAACATGGGGGGAAATTCACTGTTAAAGTTAAAGTTGTTTTTAACAAGCCAGTAAATGTATTGTTACCTGCTTCGAGTTAGGTTGTCAGTGCGTATTTTGCTAACATTCTTTGTTAAATCAACTCAACAAGCTGTTGCAGAGTATAAAGGTTATATCTGCCTCTGTGTCTTCATCTTTCAACTCCAAACTATGCCAAGATTTTGGTCAAACAGTGTGTTCCTTTACAAACGGCGTTCCTCAAAAGGAATGCTTTACATGCCTCAGTGCCACTGTGGACTGAAGGTGATTTGTCTGTAGCATTCCAATTATGCACAGCTTAATTATCTGCTGACTAATTGCACTTGCCGTCTTGAATGTCCTCAGGTAATTGGAGCATAGGTTTCCCTTTGCTCAGTGGGTTATGAAAACAAGGGGCTTCATAGCTCATCCTCTTGGGTACCTGAAAGACAATGAAGTCTTTCAGAAGCAGAATCCCCCACAAAATCTACGTTAAAGTAAATCTAAATCTCATATACAAAAAGAAAAAAAAAAGCTTAGAACAGGCAATGCTGGTGATTCAAACCCAAAGGCATTCCATTCGAATTAGCTTTCAAACAATGCAGAGGTCTTCTTCAATTCACACCTTGTTTGACCACACACTGTTAACCCTGTTTGCTGAAACAAATACCCGTCTTTGTGCAAACGGATCTTCAGAAGTATGCACAGAAAAGAAGTGTTTTCAAAGAGGTAGAAGGAAAACAATTTCTATAGTTTAGTTATGAAACAGAAAATCCAACTGCTCATACTGAAATGGGTTTTCTACAGAAATCAATGCAAAAATGAAGAAACTCTCATATCAAGTTATATCAACATATACTATTTTATACTGTTTTATCAAATGCTAACCAACATAAAGTCAAACGTAAAACACCTTTCCTCACCTTGCCTATTATTAGAAGGTGTGATCAAAAGGCATATTATTTCTTAAATCTCCAGCTTATGTTTTATTCAGTATTTCTTTTTGTCTTTGTTCCGATTTTCATAACCACTACCTGCTGTTTGTCTTGCTTTCATCATGCATTAATGTTCTGTCATCAGAGTAATTAACACTTTTTAAAAGCTTCCCTTTTATGTCAATTAGGGTACAATATGAAGTTATACTATGTATGTCGGCTAGCTGAGTTTAATGTACAGTATTCTGTTACAGCAACAAAAAGGCAAAACATATTTTGTATCTTGTCTTTTTCAGCAACATAGAGAATACATTAAACCCAGCTAGCCAACATATAAATGATAGGGATTGGCCTTAAGGAACACAGAGACTGACGATGTGTTTGACACCAAGCTGGGAAACATCAAAACCTGACATGAAACAAAACTGTTCAAATGTGTGAACATGTTGAGGAATGATTCCTGCAAGATAAACTGAAAATAAGCAGTCATTAAGAACTGACATGTCCAAATATTTGTAGTCTAAGGCTAGATAATTGGGCCAACATTTATGTTATGACTGGACATGTAAAATGTAGCTTTAGAAAGCAACAAAGTGTCACAGACATTTTAGGTCAAAATCAGGGGCTTCTAGGATAATCATTTTGTGAGCTCAATCCAAAATTCGAAATCTTTCTAAAGCTTTTTGACTGGCTGTCCAGGCAATATGCCCAACTCAGAGAACAGTTAATCAGCAAGTCTGTGTTGTCTTCCAAAATTCATTATGGCATATGGTCAACACTGGCTTACATTACACTGAAAGCAAGAAGGGGATGATGAATAATTCCATTTAAAGAAAAAATATATCAAAACATATTAGACTCTTAAAATCACTATATATGTGTGGCTTAAGGAAAGAAAGCTACTTCATTTTTGTATTTTCATGATTATAATGGCATGAATTAAATAAAACTTCTTAAACTCATCTCAAATCCTCCCCGCTCTCAGGTCCCACTTTGGCTTGTTGTGGCAGCACACTAGAGCACTTTGCAGAAGTATAGGGTGCTGGGCAGGACTGAGATGGCAGCTTACAAAGGCTAATCAAACCTAACTAGCTTTTCTCTGGGAGGTGGAGAGTATCAGACAATCTAAAGAAAATCCATGTGAATACAGTGAGAACATACAAGCTCCACACACAGACCCTGGGCATTAGACTCAGTATATTTAGATCTACGATGCAGTAGTGCTATCTGCAGCAAGAGCATGCTACTCTCTTCTAATACATTTGGACCCCCAAAAATGCCTTCAAGAATGCTCTATACTTGATAGAGCATTCTTGATGGCATTGGTGACATTAGTGCCATCCATGCTAAATTGATTATTTATACATATAGTAGCAAATTTGAATTTATGTAAATTTTGCAAAAGCAAGTGTATGTACCCAACCTATACTCACTTTTGGTGCTCTTGGTTGACTTCATGCAAGAGATTATGTTTTTTTTTATGTTCCAACAATAAATGCACAAGACTACTGTTCAATTCCAGCTGAAGTTTTCTGATATACAGTCCTTTTAACTATGGCAATCTTTAGCAAAAGGTAAAAAAGTTAATTACAGTGTGGCAGTGGGGCAAATATTTTCATAAACCAATTAAGGAAACTATAAGGAGAAAGTAAGCACTCTGTAAAATAATTAAAGAAAGAAAAAGAGTACAATGAATTGTAAACACATATAAAACAGGATATTAGAAAGGCCAAAACAAAGATAAAAAAGAATATTGCAATGCATGCTAAAATAAAAAAGGACCTAGCTGTTTTTAGTATTACAATAGTACATGATAGGTAAAAGATGGAGTAAAATGTCTCAGAGATAATAAAGGGAACAGTTCAGACAATGAGAAGATAATGGCTTGGATGGTTAATTATTCATTCAGATTTTTTTATCAAGGCAGAAGTCAACATGTCCCTCCAAAGATCTATGTTCAGTAATATTTGCATATGACAAGCAAAAGTGATACGGTCACTAGAAGCACTCACGATAAAAAACATCTAGGGACCTCATGTTATTCACATTATTCTTATTTGCAAAATGTACAGGAATGTTATTCATATGCCATTAACACAATTTTTGTAGCTTTCATACAAAACAAGGAGAAATGATATGAGAAATTGATAATGTAAACCCCATCAATAAAAACATTTAAAATGAACACCTAAGCAAACTGAAAGGCCATTCAAAGCTTGGTAGACCTTTTACTGTATTTATATTCATTCTGTTCATTGATTCTGGAAATGATAGTATCAACAAATCTTGTCATACTTACCCTGTATTACTGTATAAATAGCTTCAGTTCATTTCCATTTTGTTACATTGTGTTTAAATGTGGAAAACTGGAAAATAATGTTTTTGCTCATACATTTGCTTCAAATATCTTAATTCCTGACTTATAAGCACCAAATAAAAAAAACTTACCAATGAACACCTAAGCAAGCTGTACAAGTAAGGCCATTCAAAGCTTGGATAGATCTATCCTATTCTATTCAGTCAGAATACACTGTGGATGTTCTGCTCAGCTGAATATATCATTTGATTATGTATGAAACACTGTCTTTAGAACAAAAAAATCGCAGAACTAAAAAGCTGGTACATATGCATGTCCAATTTTTTGTCATCTGCATTTTTACTCTAGCTGAATAATTAGGTTTCTTAACTTGGGAGATGGAAGGTCTGATATACTGAAGTTCTGTCCTGACTACTCCCTAAGCTATTATAGGTTTTTAGTATTGAAGTCACCAAGGAGTTAGAGGTAGGGTTACATACCCTACAGGCAGCAAGAGAAGGGTGAAGCTGAAAAATCATTCTTCCAAGAATTTCTGGGTCATGATCTAATTGATTTCATGATTAGCAGTCTCCAAACCATAACATGTTTTAACCACTAATAGAAAGAAAAAAAGCACAGATGATCTAATTTGAAGAGAACCATGAAACTGGCATGCATGTTGAATACAAAGTTGAGTATGGGCCTTGCACATTAAGAGGAGCTTGTGCTTCATTTGGAAAGGTTTTGACACTTTTTTGCGCTGCCTACTGCACACATTTGGCTGTTTCTCCGTGAAAACTTGGACAGCCAGGGGCTCCGGAAAGCTGGCCCAGACTATCTAGGCAGCTATCTGAAAAGAGTTAAAGTAGAGTAAAGCATTCCTTGAATATGTGAAATACCACTTTGTTAAATGATGTAATCAATGGTATATATCTGTTTTATCTTAGAAAACAAACTATGTATGTCAACACACTAAATACTGTATAATGTAGTACATAAATTGAGGTAGATTGATGTGCAAGCTGTTGTTGTCTGGTTTTCCCACAATTATATTAAAATAATATAATGTTGCAGTTCTGTACCTGTCCTTTCACAAGAATATCTGAAATGCTTAGTAGTAAGTGCAATACATACTCATGAAAGAAAAAAGAATACTTATGACTGTGATTTTGGAAGCCGCTGTCCAATACACAGCCCAACCAAACCAAAAGATCACAACATTTGCAAACAAGGGAAGCAATTTTTCCCCAGTAGATCATTTAGGTTTTAGTAGCTAGCTGATCTGATAATTTCATTCAGCATTTCCTGAATGAATCTAGGTTTTGCAAAAAGGCTGGGTAGACTTCCAAGACCATTAGAACCATCTGTTCTCAGATTTAAATGAGAACCTCACCTTAGTTTCCTCTTGTGTATCTGGTCGACTGGTCTATACAGTTTATTTGACTTTTCTCACATTTTTCTACACAGAAAGACAATGCAGACTTTAAGATTCTAATTTAGTTCTAAATAGAAGCTACTGTATCATAATTATTATCATAACAGTCATCTTTGGTACAAAACAGAAATCGTTTTATACTGTATAATAGTGAAGACATTTATTTGAGGATTAAAAGGAAGTATGCACAGTATTTGTTTTCTACTATTTCCCTAATATTTCATAACATTTGAGTTCAGTAACTCTGTCAAACTCTAATTAATTTGACATGGCGAAGAAGTTCAAGTTAACTGAAATTTTCTTTGGCGTACCTGACTGAGGAAATGGCATCCTGATTGTAGGGTCAGGGATGATAGGACCCCAAAAAAGATGGATAGAACCCTGTGACACTGAAGCAGAGCTCTTCAATGACAGCACTAATGATGCTTATGGTGCTATTTGTTTACCAAGACAGAAGTCAACAGTGTCCCTGGGTGAGAAGGGAAAGTATAAAGTATATAGTATAAAGTTTAAAAAACTCCAATGGTTAAATTTAATTAAGAATAAGCATTAGTATGCAGTTCATGAATGATAAGTACATAGAAGAGACTTGTCAAATAGACCTGGCAAAAACTACCTGATTAAGTTATTATTAGAGAGCAACTAAGATACAGTGACTTAAACAAATTGTGGATGGAACTGCTTTCTACTTTACTTGTGCTTTGGCAAGCACAGACTTTTTCCAAAGATATTTACAGTACTGTATATGGCTGCTTTACATGTTGTTGCAGGTATGGATTAATATTTATTAAATTTGCCGCTCTGCATGCATAGTAGAAGCTGCTGATCCACACATATCCTTCAACACTAATACATATAACACACCACCTTGTAGAAATTAAATTGCTTTAAATTGTGCAACGCTGTTTACGGAAAAGTCATATATGCTTCAAAAACACAATCCGAAATGTTCAAAACACCTAAGAAATATTCAGTAACATCCTTTTTTACTTTCATGTTATTTTTTAATTGTGAAAAGATTATAGAAAATCAGTCATTTTTTAGAACTACATACTTCACTATCGAATATTAATGTTTTATTGTTAATAAAAGTATTAATAATCACGGACACGATGTGAATTACACATCAAATCGCAGTGCCCTATTTCTTGATCAGTTAAAAGAAACTCTTTCAGTCAGAGTGTATATTGCATTTCAGATTTCAGGTCAGGTCCACTTCTAATTTGTATACTGTAGGACAACACAGCTGTGTAGGCACATCCTTATCTTAAAAGGAATACATGCTTTTCATTTACGTACAGTAAAACAAACTTAATACAAATGTTTCACGACTCCTTTGCATCTGGAAGCTCAGATTCAAAATGTTGACTTTGGCTTCCCTTCAGGTTTTTAATGCTTCTTTTGTACACATTTCAATCAATACGGATTCTGTCACTTCTTCTAATGTCTAATGTGCAGACCTGACTAATGCTGTACTTCCTGCCTGCATTTCAATGTGTCTCCCTCATACAATCTCCACCAGTCACTTCCTGTCTCCATTTCAGGGCTGTCTGGCAAACTGCAGACTAATCTATCCGCCTCAAATGATAGTTGTGCCAAAAGAGGTTTATCATGTTGTCTGTATCTTTTCACACAAGCTTGCATCCCCACCCACCAGAGTTTAATATGCCTTATACTGTAGGTAACAATGTATCTATAAACTTTATTTAGATAATGTATACTTTAACATCCAAAACAATAGGGTGCGTTGGTTAAATAGAATTCATATCAGTTCATTTTTCGAGCTAGTATTTTTATTACGTATTAATGACGAATTGTGAAGTTTCAGTTTATATTCTAACCAATGAGTCATAATTAAAATTTGATTTAGGCTTTGATAGATAATGACAAAAACAAAAAATCTCATTCCCCTAAATAGATTATTAGGTTAGGAAATTAAAATAGACGAGGTATGTTATGAATCACAGTCCCACACTTAAAAGCAATATGGCAATAAAAAGAGAATTGTGTTAGTGGTGACAAGACAAGTTTAATTATAATATTTTTGTATTTTTGGATAATTACTCTAATTTCCGTCGTAAACATACTGTATGTGTATACTATATAAAATCACATCCTAACCCATTCTGAGCCTGAAACAAATCTTAAGAACTTCCAACAATACAGAACAAGCGGAACCCCCAAAAGTATTTTATCTCTTGTCCTGAAGCTGGGAATAGAAATATGGTGACAATTTACTCAGTTTTCTTTCCCCTTTGAAAAATATTGCCTTCTGTTTGGTCTAGATTCAGGTCAATGCTTTTCACCAATTTTCCAGTCATTAAGAAGATATTTTTATACCTAGGCTGTAACATTATACTGTTCAGTGATTATGATCGCTCCCAATAGAAATCCTGACTTGAAAATGAAGTCTGGGAAGCTGAGCTGCAATTATGATACTTTAAATAATTCTACAAAAGTAGGACCACTATTAAATAATTTATAGGCATTGATCTTGACAGAAGTTCACTAAAATTGTCACATCACTCAAGCTAAATATTTTTAAACTGGAAATGTATTTTTTTTTAAATGTTGCATGGTGTTTGAATCGATATTAGCTAATACACAAATGGCTTAAGAACTTGGGAATAGGTTAAACTCTTAAGACAAGTGAGATTTATAGAAATGCAAATTTAATTAACTTGATTTTATCATTCTCATGTGTGTGGAATTGTTGCATTACGATTAACATGTACACAAATAAAAATTATTATTGCATCCATGACAGACCTTCCTGCTTAAAACTGATAATTCCCTGTGCGGGTCTTCCATCACCATTTCATCATGTTTTATACATGATGTAGGCTTTTTTCATGTCTGATGAACATGTTTAACTTATTAAAGATGTACTCTTCAGGTACAGTATAGCACTAAGATCCTTCAGTCTTCTTTGGCTTTCCCAAAGAAATACAATGTAAAGCAAACCTTCAGACAGAAATAAACCTAGAGACAGCTAGACAAGGTGTTTAAAACTAGATGAGGTTATGTGGCTTTGTGTTACATAAGATTTATTATAATTCAGATTTTTAAGTTGTGTTCACAGTCTTTTATATCAAGATCAAAGTAAGGATCATTTTGACGAGCACTTCAGCTCTTGTCTCTGTGTAACACGGATGAAACAGTTATGGTGATGTAGAGTAACTTTAAGCAAGGAGCTACAAACCTGCTGGGTCACAAGACTGATCCTTTTGCTCACCTGCTTGTGTGCTGAGCTACTCTACTCTGTACTCTGTAGAGACACTGTACTCTGTGGGAGATAGAACTTCAAATAGGGAGCTGTTTCAGCTTCAGGTGTTCAGCCTTCTTCACACCTGAAGAAGGCTCCACAGCTGAAATGCTGAGTCTCTTTTCTTTTCAGCAGGAAATAAACCTTTATCTAAACCTTTGGAGAGTGGAAGATACTTGAGAGACAGTAGGCCTGTAGGACACAGCTAGTGCCAGGCATGTACATGTATTTACTGTCTCTTGAGCATCTATAACTGGGGTGGTACTGGGTCTATAGTGGACAGTCCAGGCCTTTATGACCACATACAGTAGCAGCAGATATGTGTTGCTTCATGTTTAGATCAGGAATTAAGCAGGGATTACCTGTTTAAATCATGAGTGCCGGCACATCTGAAAGGTTTCACAAGTTTAGAAAGGCAAACATTACGAGATCTTGAAGATATTTTTTTTATGGATATTTAACCACCCAAGTGTCTTTTGTTGCTCATAGTGACTTTACAGTACAAACTATTTCTAAATATAGTCCTTTTCACATACTCTTAAAAAACGTATGCCATAGAATTATCAGAAAACATACAGAATTATTATCAGGAAATCTATGTGATAGTTTGCTATGGGAAATCAATTGTTTCAATATAAAAATATTACTTCATGTTTAGCACTTAAATAAGAAGAAAACTAAAAAATGGTTCTCGCTGCCTTCTTATGAAGAAGTATTTAACTGCATCCTTTTGCTTGTCAGATACTTGTGGAAGTTTGGTTCACTGTTACAAGGCATGTCTCCCAAACGATACTATGTCTCTAATTAATGGTTATTAATAATAAGCTATCTAAAACGACAAGAGTTATAAAAATAAAATGATTACATAATCAAATAAAAATTCCAAAATGTTTTAAGCTCAAGTCCAAATAGTTTTTTTTAGCATTTATTAAGTCATAAAGAAACAGTCAAGTGATCACTGAAATAATAAGTGAAATATAGGAATATTAGAAAGTACATGTATTCCGTGTTGTTTCCATTGAAGTATTGCAAATGTCTGAATTATAAAGCATTTACTCCAACAACGTGTGGCAGTAGAAGGAGAGTATGCCCGTCCTGGGTGTTTCAGAGCCAGTACTTGTGCCAGTGCCGCCTCCAGGCAACTCAATAGAATGTTTGATCTACACTACTAAAGTGGATTATGGGATGCTGGACTGGCTAAGAGAAAGCTCGTGGGTCTGTTTATTTTACACTTTTCTTGCCTTAGGGAAGTCTTTATCCTGGTGGAAATGTGTCCTAAGAGCCCATGTGCACAGGACTGAGATTAATGCTCAGTTTGTCACAGATGCAGGGCAGGAAAGATAATCAATATCCTTTGATAGCTACTATTAGGATTTTAACAAGCTTTTCCTCACGCTGCTGTGCTTCACAGAAAAGAGAATGTCAAAGTTCCCCTTGCAGTGTTTAATTCTGTGTTATACAATTATTTTTATACTGTTCTGCTACACTCATTCACACAAGTGCATTTCTTTTTCTAAAGAAAGAAATAATCCACAAACACTTTCATAACTAGCCACAAACACCCCAGTGAGACCTCTCCTGTTTTTATTTTTAATAACATCTGTGTTTTTGTGCTCTGAGTAAAATAGTGGAAATTGCTAACTACTGGAAAACCTAGAGGGAATGCTAATTTACATGGTAATTATCTAGGCAAATTAAAACAAATTAACTATCTTTTTTAGAAAAGCATTGATATTTTTTTAAAAATCACTTAATTTACCAAAGTTGTTTTCTAATTAAAAGGGATTGCATGTCCAACAGATTTGCTTCTACTGTAAGTCTAAATGGTGCTCAGAAGCTAATAAAGTGATTCAGATAATTTAGCGTTTGATCATGCATCCTGTTTGCAGCACATAAACATTTTTAAAAAAATAAAATAAATCTCTGTGAACCAATCAGGAAAAAAAGGGCTGCCTTTTCCAGATGTTAGAGTTTCTTGTCCCTCATTTTCACCACCTATGGATAAGAAAGCAGCAGTGAGGACGGTAGCCAAATGACTGGCAGCTTTGGTAAGTGATTAATTCCAGCTGATTTTGCCACCAGCAGATGAAAAATCCTGACAGCTAACCTGTTCTTCACAGATTGGCTGGTACAGGAGGTATTACGTTCCATACCCATAAGCAAAACACAGATGACAAGTATATTTTGAACGCACAATTCCCTCCCAACAATAAGTTACTGTGTGTGAAAGTCTGGAAATAATTTGTGGTGCTGATTCAGTTTTATTCAGTAGCAAAGTTATGGTAACTCTACTTTCGCCAGCTGTGATGTCATGCAGTAAGGTAACAGAAGCCTGAGCACATCAGTTCATTTCGTGTTACAAATACAAATGTATCAGTGAGATTTTCTAGACTTGAATTTTATTTTTAGATCATATCAGTTTCCTCCATGACCTTGTGGCCCAAAGATCATACAGGACACTTAATGACTAAATAGCCTCTCTCTTCTAAAAAGCTTTTTGCAACACTTTACGTCTTTTAAAACATTTTGTTCTGTAAGATGTGTAGAATTGTGCTTGGTTAGTATCTTTTCTATACTTTCTGTATAGCTCACCTACTTCTCACACGCTATAAGATGTGAACTTGTGAAACGTTTTTTTTTCTTTTTTGTTAATTTAAACACAGTGCATAAGTTAGCAGCTTCCAGAGTTAAGGAACCACCGCTAAATGTTTTCACGCAGCAACCAGTAGGGGAGCTATGAACTAAATCTAATTTGCAGCATATGCGTTTGTCAGATCATTAAAATAATTGTTCCCATTTTGGCTGTTTCCCTGCTGTTTTTCCGTCAATTTCGACTACCAAATGATTTGCTCGTCTGAAAGCTCATCTGTGCTCTTCTTAAATTATGCACTCACTTAGAACACATGATGCTAATGACAATAATTAACCCAAAATGGTGCCTAAATAATTACACATTGAATGGGACTGCTCATTCGCAGTGTGATAAATTCATCGTTTGGTTATAGCTGATCAAGGTGTATTGTGTTTTAATTCCAAGACGTTTCTCCATCATTTATAAGGAAATTATAGTAGATAGCCCTTTATAGCTGTGAGGGCACCCTCATATGTGGAAAACAAATTTATGCTGAACTATTCTGTTTGGCCTTGCTTATGGGTTGCCTTCCTACAGTTGCTTTGTTCTAAGTTGGCACTGACATCCTGGTTGCTCCACTCTTTAAGTGAATGCAGGGCAATTTTTTGCAATGTGGAAACATTTCTGAATCTTATAGAACACTTTCAATTATTTTTTCTTTCACTTGGCCTTGTTTGCATCATGACAGTTCAAAAGGAGGATACTGCACACACTGCATATTAATTATCCAGAATTTACTTTTAGAAGTTTAAATTCACATTACGTAATCATACAGTATTTATCAATGAAATCACAACATTGTCGAGAGATGGGGACAAATTGTTCATCAGCAGGTTTGGCTACACTCAATACAACAAGTCAGTCCTGTAACCTTTTTTGCAAAGCAAGAAATTTACAGTTGTTTACATCCTTTCTTTTGCTATCAAATATTAAATATGGCCCCAAGGCAGTCTACTTTTAACCTTCAGAATAGAAATATCACTACATGTACAATAGACCCTTAACACATTGCATCTGTAGAGAAATAACTGTAATTGCGTTAATATACAACTCATGTTATATTGAAAACAACACTGTTGTGATCATTATAAAAGAGCAAATGTAAATGTATTTTGTGAAAATTGTTTTTAATGGTACTGACAATATAGATGCATACATAGATAAGGAGACAGTTGAGGAGATATGAACATTTTTATCACCTCTCATGTTTTATTAGCTCAGGTGGACTTTTTTCTTGATATCTGCTAGGTTTTTTCAGCCTTCTTCTACTTTCTAGTACAAACTATAAAAAACAGACTTGAAATGAAAACCTACTGTATGTCAGAGTTTAATGTAATGCATGACCATTCACATTATTTTGAGTTAGATCTTATCTTTCATATTAATACAATGAGTACTGCATAATATCCTTGTGTATTTAATTTAGAAACAAAATTTAAAGGGTAGAAAATGTAGTTAAGCAGCAGTAGTATTTTGAGAAAGAGCAGATACAAAGCAGTGTGCACAAGCAATAAAACAACATTAGTGGGCACAATGTACAGCCATTGCACTCAGTACCAAGTAACTATCAAAGTTATCTCTATACTACTAAACTTTCATTCACTTCCCATTGGTTTCCATTCTCCATCACATTATCAATTGTCCACTGAGCTCTCAAAGTGGCCAACGCAATTGGAGAGGCAGCATGACTGCAAAAAAGAGGACAAGTAACAGAGTCTGAAACACTCCTTTTCTGACCTATCCACCTGCCCAGGGAACAGGGGTTCTTCTGAAATTGGTGAAGCATGATAAAAAGTTTCCATGATGGTATTAGCCAGTGAAATGAAACATGTACTGTATGATTGGAATTAGCAATCAGAATAATAGAAATGAGACTGCAAAATCCAGAGCCATCTCTTAAACCTTTGTCCTTTTGTCCTCACTATCTAATTCTGGTGTCATGCATTATGTGCACAGTCAGACATTCTATGCTTCTGGCTGTTCCCTTCAATATGTTATATATATCTACAACACTGTGTACATGATGGAGCATGACCCAGAGAAGTGCTACACTTGCAGATGACTGAAACTAAGTTATGACAGTAGGGGTGGCATTCTCATATCACATAATAAGCTGCAGTAGCACCTATGTAAGGTAAACAGTATTACTCCACACAAAAAACTTAGAGGAAATTAGATTATGATGTAGTTCCCTGTATGACATTTTACTTGTGATGTTTACCTAACACACACATGCAGTGTGACCTGGATTCTCTGTCTACTACAGTTTTGCTTTACTCTACAACTGCCTAATCATTCTTCAGTGGAACTTTATTTTTCCCTGTAGCAGCATGATCTAAGTATGTTTTGCCCTCTTTAATACAGAAAAAAAGCATTGTAGCTTTATAATTCTAATGATTGTTTTCTGGAAGAGAAACCCTATTGTATAAAACAAGGGATAATGTTTCCTCTGCAGGTTTAACCAACAGCAACACAAGGGGAAAAATATCAAAGGGAAAAATAAAGTAATGAGAGACAGCTGCTGGGAAATGGCTGATGTAGTGCAGGTTTCTCAGCCTTGAAAACCTGTGCTGTGCTTTGACAAAAATAAAATAAAATAGTTCCCATGCCTTTGCCATAATTCACTAGCCCAAGCAGATACCACCCTTAAGCAGGAAATAAAAATTCTGACTGTATCTTGTTTGAGAGCAAGATATTGAAATAACTTAGAGTATCTTACCTCTATCAGTTAACATCTCAAAAAACAAATGCTACTAATAATAAAACATTTGTAAGTGCTGTGTTTAATGTGCCTATTCACCTTTAAGAAGCAGTCCCTGAAAGGCCGTTCCGGTGCTGTGTGGTGACAGATCACATGGAGGAAACAGACGCACAGGAGGGCTGAAGACTTGGCAGCTTTTTGTCTCTGTGGGGAGCAGAATGTGTTCAAAGCTTATTGTCATGTATCCGAGAGGCACAAAGCAATACTCCAAGGTGGAGCTGTTTACCAGTACTGCAAATATCTCCCTGGCTGCAAGTGGTGCTGTGGCTAATTAAGAGAACAATTAAGACCAAGGCAATCAGTCAAGTACACTCATAGTTGCCGTTTTCTGCACTTTGAGAAGTAGAGCCAGCTCCCAGAGGGCTAAGCCTTATTCACTCATTCAGAAAATGACAGGAAGAAGCTATTAAATATCTGAAGACCATAAAAATGCAATCATACTGTTCTAGAGCTGAGCAGTCCACCAGAGACCCAACACAAGGCAACTACAGAAACGTGTGGGTCTCTAAGTACATACTGTAGGCTTAGAAGATTAATCAGTGATGCAGATGAACATATATACTGTAGCACTGTATATAAGTCTATATCACCTGTATTTCACATACATGTATAGATGTATATACTGTAAATTCAGTGCATACCAAATACAGATACATACAAATACATAAATATCTAAGTAACACAAATCTTTTTCCTTTGTGGAGGTGCCCTCTAATATCCCCACACATTGAGCGAATGAGATGAGTAATCCTGCCATGCAGTCTGCCCCTGTTCCAGGAATAGTGCCTGACCAATCACCAAACACGAAACCCATGTAGCATGCACTGCAGGGTTATCCCTGACAAATCCTCTGAGAGAGCTTCCCAGGAATTCTATGTCCCAGGATAGGGAGGAGACCAAATTGTCTGCTATAATTTCATATCGCTTACACCCAAATACAATTTTCCAGCATAATACAAATGATATGAGAAATGATATAGAAAGGGGGCATTTCTGAATTCCTAAAACAAAATGCATGTAAGTGTGAGAATATACAGTATAAGTAAAATAGTCACGTCTACATGCCTGCAAAGGATCCTACAGAGGTTAAGTCCAAGCTGAATAAAAGAAACAAGAAAAATTGCAAAAAATGATACAGCTGTGAAGCTTTTTTGGGGGGGTTGTAAATATAATTGACATGACTTGTAATTACATGTAATATATAGAAGGGGGGCTATTTTAACAGCATACTATTTCCAAAGAAGGTAGCAGTCCAAAATCTGAGCTCAATGTATTCTCTGATTAATAATCAAAATTGAATTTCCTTCAATCTACTTCACACAATGATCTCAGAAGACAAATGAATTCCCAATAGGAAAACCAGATGCACTCTTCATTGATGAAAGAAGTGGTGGAAAGGAAAAACATACATACTATAGATAGTTCAGGTGGGGAGCTGCGTCAGCATGTGTAGGCTGCAAAGGAACAAGTAATAGTTTTATTCCATGCTGAAAAGAGAAGAAAGAAAACACCTCACACCCAAAAAAAGTGTGTTTTCTTTCTTCTCTTTTCAGCATGGAATAAAGCTATTACTTGTTCCTTTGCATACTATAGATAAGTTATTAAAAAAATTGTAGTACATCCTTTTACCTTGGTGCAACATCTTTAATTCAGGTTTTGAATAAAACAATAATGTCCTTAAAACAGAAATTTCAAAGCTGCTTTTTAATGTTGGCTTAACGATATGCAGGATTCAAAAAGTGCCCACAAACGTACACATAAAAGAAAAACATCATTAAGAAGTAAAAATTCATCTCCATCTGCCCACCTTCACATTCCTCATGCGAGTTCAGTATCTGTGCTCCTTAAAAAAAGAACTCTGAGCTACGCTTCATTGAGTATAACCAAGCAGAAGTAATTCTGGCCTACTTTCCAAGCCTGGATGCAGTCAACACTTTGGCAAAAAATGTCCAATTTGCATGATTGCATGAATGCACTGTACATTAAGAGTGGAGGCTGAAACTAGTTCCAACTGTAATGGCTCAGAATTACTACAGTACATAATTAGCACTGGAGAAAGAAAAGTAAGTCTTTGCAGAAAATATTTTGAATAAATTATTTAATCATTGTTTCCAAAAAAATTGTTTGGAAGTCTACCTGGGACGTTGCCACTAACATCTGGAGATTGGATTGTCTGTCATAAAAAGTGCCAAGACTGCCTTGAGAATCTGTCTATAATGGAAAACAGTGACACTGACTGCATTGAATATTTTGGACATACATTAAGCGGCGCACTTTCAAAAAAGATGTATTGTGTTACTTATGGTGTGATCAGATATTTAAATTGATTGAAGAAAGTACTGATGATACAGAATTTTCAAACCTGGAATGACAGCACGGCTGATTTTTTTTTAATTAATGAAAGATTTTGTTGGACAAATTGAATGTTTATTCATAATTTTTACATTTTATGGAATAATATGTGAGATGTACATTTAACAAAATAAATAGCAATTTAAGAGGTAACTAGATTATTTAAAGAAAGTCAATAATTTTACATTGCGCAGACTATTGATACAAAACAAAATCATTTTCATTTATGTTATCTTTAGCTTTTCAAATTCTGTTTTGATCAATGCTTTTGATAATTCCACATATTTCACAGAAATGGCGTTGAAGATTGTTGTACAGTACAATGTTGCATTATACATTACACACATCCTGCTTTATTACAGCATTGTATCTGTACATTTCCCCTAATAATGACTATTATAATTGCATAGATGATACTAAATGTCCTATGAGACAGCATTCTTGACTCTTGTATGAGATATCTAATTCTATTCATTTAGAAGTAAAAGCAGAAGATGTCCAAAATGGCCTAACCCTTTGGTTACTTTAATATCTCCAAGTGTCACTTATTCTAAGCATCTGATGGCTTGTAATGGGCTGGACAGGATGAATGGATTGATCAACAATTTTTCAGGTAGCACTTAGGCCAAAACCAATGTCACAGATGAACTGTCCTTCTACAGACAGGTCATTAGTTTAGTACTTTAGTGTAGATGGCTCATTTGAGAGCTGCAAAATCTTCATCATGCCCTGTCACAGAGTATGATGGACCCATTGACAGATCACTTTTTATTTTGTGCTTCATCAGTTTAATGGAGGGACTGTTGGTGTCAAGAAATTGGATGACCCAGCCTTGACTGATTGGGGCCCTTTCATTAGTACTTTGGTGAACAGCTAAGATTCATTTTTTACCAGAGCTGGGGTTCTGCTTTGCATTAAAGAAAAGGTCCACTGTGAAGCGTCTAAGAGTCATTGTAAAAGCGCCAGCCCTTCATACAGCTTTGATAAAACCTTTGAATAAAACTTTACTAATGTTTTGACTCAAACTTTAAAGAAGCAACGTTTTGCCTTTTTCTTAGTAAGCATGGTGTCACCAATCATAGACCAAAAACAAACCCGTGCACGAATCCATTTTGCAGAGTATTAGAAAGGACATTTTAGAAGTGGCACCTGTAACACCTCTTCTGTGAAGTCTAATGGCAAAGTGTCACATTCCACATTGTCACCATTCAAAAGGAGAAGCCTTACGCTTAATTGAGTTATCCTTTTCTAACACCTCATTGTCTGGAATGTTTTTGTTTGGCTCAAACTCCCAGGAGCACCAGAGCAATGTACTAATCACTGTACAACAGAGCTCAGTGCCATAGAACAGACAAGTGCAAAACATCCTTCAGTCACAATCAATTTTTCATTATTTGGCACTGCATACTATTCACAATGTTTCATCCTATGGCACAACAAAGGGAGTACCTTAAATTCATTCATTATGCAGAATCTGTTCATTTCTTTTTTTTTCTGCAGTGAAGTGTCCTTCTTGCATGTTGTTTAGCTTGTCATTTATTTAAAACGCATGGGTGAAAAGGCTGCGAGTTAGTGTTCTGACTGTATCCTCAGCCTTTTTGGTATAGCAGTCACAAGACTTCATCTATGGTTTCACCATGTTATAAAAAAGCTTACTTTACGTCACAAAATGTTGCAACGTTGAAAAGTGTTTTTTTTTTTCTGTAACCAAATGTTGTCTAATTTTTAAAAAACCCTTGTGATGTAAATAAAATTGAGTCCAAGAATCCAATTCCTTATTGAAATCAATGTTAATTCTGTAAAAAAGAACATATTTCCTTGTTAAAGAGAAAAGACCATTGACAGATTCTAAAGACAATCTGCCTGTTACTAACATAACCTAATTACCTCTCTAAGAATGTAGGTATAATGAGAATCATATCAATATATTGTGACAAAACAACTTTGTGAAACTCAATTTAGTTTATTACTAAACATTTCTAAGATAGTGTGCTCAAATTAACTTTGCTCTATGTGTTAAATATTTAGTGCAACAGTCTAAATTTGCTGAAACGTATTTCAAAAATCTTTGTGCTTTTAATTGTGATAAAAGCTTTGCATCACCTTAGTCATGGAAAATATCACTGTACATGTGGTAAAAATGTTATTATTTTATCCTGCATATGTTGAAAAATAAAGGAAAAACAGTCTTATGCAACAATTTAATAAGATAATTACTCTGGCTCTATTATTTCTTTTATTAGCTGTGCTAAACTGCAATTGTTTATAATTGTACCCACTGGATTAACTGCTATGCTCCAGGCTTATTTGTGTTTATTTAGACAGTTTCTGGTTGAAAGCTCTGAAGAATTTTTCTTCATGCAATATAATTTAATAGTTTTTCATTGTTTATTATTTACTTAATCCATGTTTTTGTAGTCTCCCTTCCATATTCCTCTTAGCACTAATCACAATACACTTCCAACAGTTCTACTTGAGATTGCCTGATTGATTTTAATACTCACTCTCAGTGCTTGCCAGGTGTAGCAAACTTATCAATGTGACTTCTTCATTAAAACAATTTGCAAACCAAAAGTGACTTCAAAAAGAAAATCCCTGTTTTAATTCTGTTTAATTACTTAATTATTGTATATGTTCGAACAATGCTTGGGTTTTTATTAAAGTTTTAATAACAATACTGATAAACAAGCTTTGCAAGTATGGGATTTGATCCAAGCACTCATCAGGTTTAATATATCATATATACATTGGACTAACAAACTCACTTAAGTACTTCTGCTTTAAGGATTACACAGGAGACTAACTGACAGCTCACAACCATTTCAGGCCTGCAGTGCCAGGGAATAGCGCTATATAATCACAGAATTACACAGGAGGAAAAATGTAATTATCATTTTTACCTCTGCTGCATCTTTGGGGGAATGGCCTTGCAACCTTTTATATAGAGAACAAATTTTATTCAAAACTAATAATGCGTAGAAATTGACGTTACAAAAAAAAAGAAAAAAGTTCAGGCATCCACGGATTATGCCTGAGCAAAGCATAGTCTTGTGAAAACACTCCTGTATTAATATGCATAATAATATTTCACATTTTAATGCAGGAGACAAAGGGAGGTCTGAAGCTCATAGGGGGTTCAGTCTCCACAGTGTATTGCATTTTGTTCTAGACAAAGCAACATGACTTCCGTCTTGTCTTTGTGAAAACTTTGAGCTTTACTGGGACTTTCACATGAGCCTAGCGGTCCTCTATTTTAATTCAGTTATAGAAGCATTTCTCCATTGTGGTTCTTGTGAAGCTTTGGCTAATTAAACATGCAAACCACCAACCCCCAATCACCATTGAAAAAAATGAAACATCTGAAGATCCCATGTACGAAGAGACTGGGATGTTCTTGTTGATACAGCTTTTTCTTGTCGATACAAAGAATCCAGTATTTAAGGCAGACATTTAAGAACAGGGAGCCTCCCAAAGGTGAATCCATAGCTGGCTAGATGAGGTCCTCCATTTTTAAGACATGGTATAAAATCCATTACTTAATTTTTATGACAGATCATATATCAAGTTTTTATGTACCTTGGAATTATGAGAGATCTTTAGACATGCATGTGAATTAGGTGTAAGTGGACCACGAAAAATATTTTTCACCATACACACTGTATGTTTTCACACTTCACAGTTTCACAGTTCTATCTTCAGATTCGACCATTTCATTTTGTAATTTGTAACCATCATTTGCAGCCTCTTGTTTTTTTTTTTGGTCTGGAAACAAGAATTTCAGTTATAGTTAGCAGAACCTCCGACTACAAAATAATTTATTTTCTACCCAGCTTACAGTTCATTATTGAGCTGTAGCACAACATTTCAGAACACCCGAGTAGTAAATATCAGTGAATGTCCACCTGCATCACCAATATCCCAATATCTTCTCTTTTACTTTTATCCACAATTTAAACATGGATCATAATATGGTTGCGAGTACTCACTGGGCCAAATTGAAGGTACGAGATAACTATTTCTTGTTGTCTATTTCTTTTTGTCTCCCTAATAATACCAGTGATACAGTAAGGTGAACTAAACAAATCCAATAATGAACTGTCAGTTATTAGGTCCACAATAGACAAGTATCCTATATGGATCCCAAGACAAGATCTGCAAATCAGAACAATAGAAAATTGAACCAGAAGGCTCTCAATCAAGTCACTCATGCAGAATAAGGGTAATAGGAAAAGGGGGTGAGGAGCTCATGTCTGAAGGCATTTACCATAAGGTAGAAGTGGCCTAAGCAAGCAATGACATGACGAAGGCCCTCAGAAACTGGCCACTTTAAAGATTTCATTCACATCTTTTTTTTTCAGTTTCGTCATAATACATTAAAACAGAGTGCATGTCACGGAGCAAATGAACCCCGGGCAGCATTTATTAAAAAAAAAATAGAAAAATATCCTCTACTCGATTCTTGGGATCTTATGCACAAGTCAGCAGTGAAATATTAATTGCCAGTGATTTATCGCTGGCTGTCATTAGGCTCTGAAAGCCAGCTGTTCACCCTGGAAGCAGAAGATACATTTTGTTCCAAGAGCTTTTCAAGGCAAAATCTGAACTGGTGGATTCAACCCAGCAGTCTGACACTGAACTGTTTTAGCAGGGCTAGGAGTGGGACAAAATACAGCATTTTTATAAAGCTCAAATGTTATATAATAAGGAAATTCTCTTTAGTCACTATTTCTGTTTAACCACACTTTTTTTTTAGTAGTACATTTATAGAAAATGAAAATGTTTTGTGTCTCTATTACCCCTGCCCTCAGAAAAAAATAAAATTTAAATTATTTGTTAACTAAATCGAAATTGTTAAAACATTATCCTCCTCAATGCCTGTGGCATTTGTTTGCAGGTATTCCTTCAAATTATTTACAGTGGCAAATGACTGAAATTTCCTAAACTAAGGGAATTGACTTCACGGAAAACTTTTATGAAGTTTAATGTAAGAAGAGTAAGAAAACATACATAATAAGAAGACCTTCAGTTGGAACAACTAGGCCTTAGTTAAAATCTGCCTGGTCTTAACATAGAGTACAGATAATATTGTATCACAAATTCAACCAATTGCTTTGCTTAGTTAGAAGACATAGAAAGGGACAGAACAAGAATTTGAGACACATTGGTTGGGGAATAGGATATGACAGCTGTCTATGCAGTAATTACAGTACAAGAGAGATAAAAGGATGTCAGTCCTTAATCTTGCTTTCCATGTCACCTTGTTTTTACCTGTCACTACAAAAGAAGAAATAGTTTGTAAAAATCCATAGAATTCCTATATTTCTGTAATGAATAAGAGATTGCAAGACTCATTTCAATCAAGTCATTTGAATGTTATAAATGTCCCAACTTCTTTACTTTTCTGGCAAACAACTATGTGAACCTTACACTGTAGGCACAAAAATGCAAAGCAAAGCAGTAGGTTTGATTATGTGCACTCTATTTTTTTAACTTATGTTGGAACCTTGTACTGCCAAAATTCCTATAATACAGTGTCCCTCTAGCTTAATAAATATCTCATCTTCTGCAGAGTATGAATGGATGCCTTTTTCAAATATGTTAAGGTCTTAGATTATTTTGGAAATTGCACAAGGCAAAAAATGGAAAAATCACATTGCAAACAAGCCTTGTACACGGTTGCTGAAATCTACTGTACTGTTAGGAAGAAAAAAAGACTTTCATCCCTTCACATTAATTGCTTTCCAGGAAAATGTTTGTTACAAAAGGGTATTTATTACTTGAATTTCATGTTCATCCAAGTGCACTGAACTCTCCCCTCTCTTCCTAATATGCTGGAGGTCCCTTTACTTTTAAAAGAATAAAAGGAAAAAAGAAAATATCTCTGCTCTTACATTATCAAAATCCCTGCTATTAATAATTGAGTATATCACTTTCGTCTCAGACTGAGCTAGAGTGCTCTCTTCAGCTTGTTACTCTCAGTTCAGTCTCACGGCTAATTCACTGGAGATCATAATTTATGGACAATTGAAGCTGCAGAAACATCTCTTGGAAGAGAACGAGGAGATCCATAGCAACAATTCTTCTGGGGAATATTAATCCCCTGCTTTATGTAGTGCTAAGTGTACAATAGTAATCAGAACTTGAGCAGAAGCTGCTAATCATTAAGGGAAAAAGCTATATAAAGAATTCATAATGGAATTAGCCTGCGGCAAGCAGAAAGGGACAAAATTAAATCACCCATCAAATTGCACCAAGGAATTTTAATTTACAGGTTAATGTTGGATTGTGTAACTAATCACAGCTAACATTTTCAATGAACCAATAAAAAATCCTCTCATTTTACCAGCATTGTTTCAAAAGCTGCACATTTTCATTAGGAAATCCACTCATTTTGCCAGCTCTGTTTCTGAAGGTCCCCTAATGTTATAACTGATCACAGCAAAGGCAAATTGCCCTGGTTCAGATGGCATGCATATAACTTTTAATTTAGAGGCCTAATAATTTGCTTTTTTAGAATTGATTGGACGGGGAATTGCAAGCAGGGTTCTTAAAGTATATGGGAGTTGACAACGTTAATTCTCAGGAAGAAACATGTTTTCCTTTTACCCTTCCTCTATAGATTGTAAATTGCATGATAAGATTGATTGATGCGTCACAAATTTTATTATCCAATGAGGAAGCTCCGATTCCACAGATTACTCTTTTTGTCTAGTTAATAAAGTTAACATTACAGTGCTGTCTTGCAGAACAGACAAAAAAAAAGACATTGATAAACATTGATCTTTCTAAGAAAGCACAGATTCATACATCTGGAAACACTTACTGCACTTTGAAAGAGAAGGCTTGGTTTACACTTTTCACAGTAAGCAAGAACATATATTCAACAAAGCTCCGATAACCTGTCAGAGTAACACACTTCCTTATAACAACTTTAAACTAAAAGCAAAATGTCCTGGATATATAAAACCAACAAGCACAGAGCGAAATAAGTAAGGTTCACTGTAGTATAAAGCCATAACATAAAAATGTTTTCAATTATTTATTTCATATGAGAAATAACTAACCGAAAGTGTAGGGCAGCTCTTTTGACAATCTTAGTTTTTATGTTGTTTTCCCTAATGAGTATGTACAGACGTGGGAAAGCCTGTGTTTTATTTTATTCTGAATCCTCGTTTCTTTAACAATTACATCAGAGCTAGCAATCTGCTTAATTATTATCAACACACTTTGTCATTTCTGATATGCTAATTTTAGGATTTGCTACTGCAAAAAGAATCAGGCTGAACGTTGTACCCTTCAGCAACCCTGTAATAACTTTACTCAACCATTTCCAATTATAATTATATTTTCAATCCTTTCTTAGCTAGAGGAACTCTTTATCACTGCACTAGACAGAAAATTACTTTATTACAGCTACACCTCGTTAGTCTGAGCGCTCTTAATGAAGCAGCCTCGTAATCAGACAAAATCATGCTGAAGGAAACTTGCATCATTAGTTTGGGCTTTAATTACCAAGACATATAGCTTTTCTTGCTTGACACCATTCCCACTGTTTCTAAACTGAGTTACCTAAGGTATGTTATGGAATGTTTATTTTATTGTTTTCTTCATTAAGCAACTAAAAAGCTGGTTGAGAGGATGTGTTTTCTGTAGTCTTTGCTGATTTAATTGTTACAAAGGGATAAAAGTCTTGATCAGGGTCATTCATCTGATTTATTGTTATAGCTATATTTTTGGGTAACCCTCTATTTGTACTGTAAAGTAGAAGTTTAATGTAGAATATATGAAAGCAATGTAACATGAGAAAGCTTTTGGGAAACCTTTTTTAAACATCTACTGAATGATTTACTACTAAGAGTTAATTTAAGGTTTTTTTTTTGTTCTGTCTTTGCAAATTTAAACTAAAACACAACAAAGTGCCTGAAATCTGATTTGTATATTTCACTAAAACAGTCTGAGATCTTTTACGCAGCATTAAAGATTTTCATTAATACCTACCACACAGTATACATCTATAAACATTGCACAGAAGAAAAAAAAAAGCAGAAGTCTGCAAAATGACTGAAATATTTAATTACATTCTCATATTTCCTTGTCAAGTGATTTATTTAAGACATTATTGCTGTTTAATTATTAGAGAGTTTCATTTGTGATGTGGAGGAGGAGAGTCTGGTAGCAGCTATAATTGGGTATATTTTAGTTTGAATCTGGGTACTTAAACACTAGGAGGAAATTAAAAAGGCAAGAGTACAGGCTTTATTGCACTTGGATGTGTGTTGAAAAGACAAAAGGCACCATGCATTTTACAGTACAGTTTTTGTTTTGCAGTCCACTCTCTGCAAAAATGCTAAAATGTTAGGTTGACAAATCTGTTAATAGTGTCTATTGCACAGCTGATTCGATTTGAATCACATACCCTATTGCATAGATTAGCACTCACTAATTTAAATTTCACAAGGATGCTCAAAATTCACAAGGCTCAGATTTCAATAAGTACAGAAGAATGCCTAAAGGGCAAATCTCTAAAATGAATGAGAATTATCAATTACATTGCCATGGAGTCATGCTTACAATCATTCAACATCAGGGTACAAAAAAATCTGTCAATAGCTGCCTAGTGCAAAAAACAGGGGGAAAATCATTTTGTTGTTCACTATTGATATTGATGTAATGTTAATTTTGAAACATTCAACATTGGAATAAGATTCTTCACACTTTCAAGAATGTGCAGGAGTAACTAAGAGGATATAATTCTCTTCAGATCTGAGGCAAAGAAACACATTTTAAATAAATTTGTAGTAATAAACTATTCTGGGAGCGCTCCTTTCTATGAATGTTTTCAGTAACTTTGTACATGTTCTTACATACTGATGTCATATAAAAATATCAACAAATAGATGGTCCCCAAAGATCCAATGATTGAAGAGTCTTCCTCATCAATTCTTTACATGTGTACTTGTTAGACAGTAACCATTTTTGTATTTGTGCAGATTCCCCTGAGAGATTAAGCAAGTGGAAAATCTGATACACCCACATCAGGCTTTGTTATGAAAGATAGTGCACACATATATACCTTACAACACATGAAGCGGCATATAATTCTAAAAACAAGCACATTTTATATGGATGAGACTGATCTGTGATACCTTTGATTGGACAAATCCTGTGGGTTGTATATATATGTTTTGACTGCATTTCTGTGAAGTTACTTCTTCACAAATCTTGTTTCTGCAGCCTGAATCGTGAGGGAAGTTAAAATGACCTTCATGTGCATTTCATTTCATGTTCCAATGTGTGAAGCAGTTTACAGTGTCTGCCATTCCGGTTAGTTTTTTTTTCAAATACATTCTCTTTTTCAGTCTCATATTATGCTCATAAATTAAAACAATAAAAGGTAAGTTCTCCCAGAAAATGAAAGCTGAGTACTGTATGAGGCTGCATTGTTTTCTCTTAAATACCATTTTATAAAGCCCACAGCAATATCTTCACCTACAAACTCTCCACAAAATATCAATGTATTTTTAAGGAAAATCTTTTTGTTTCTGTTTTTTAAACAATATTCAACCAATCCATCCACTTGTATTTAATATAACGTCTCTCATATTTGCGACACAGGGTTTCTGAAGGAAAGTGCAGAACATGTATAAAAAATAATAATATTTTTTAATTGGCTGAAAAATCTATTAAGAAACAACAGAAACTGTGTGCAATAAGATTAAAAAGAGTAAATTAAAGTGTAAGACTAAAACATTACTTGAATTAGTTCTGAAAAACTGATGCTTCCAGAGTCTCCTCTACATGGGTTGAAATTTTAATCCAAAGTTTAGGAGCGCTATAGTCAAGGTTTTGCTACTTCTGATCTTTCAGAATTTTTTTCAATCAATGAGGTTTAGATAAATTATAAAATCCTTGCAGCAGCATTCACTGTTAGTACTGAATGAATTGCTTTGCAATGAAAAAACGCATTCAGCGATTTCTTAGTATTCTGGGATAGTTAATAGAAATACATTATGAAAATTAAATGGAAAAAAATCAAACAGTATTAATTAAATACCTTAGAGTTTAGAAATTGTTGTGAAAACATAGGAAATGGTGGGTTACATTTTATTAATAATATGCATTATACAGTGGTAGCTTTTGTATGAAAATGAAAAGTTATCCAATACTCATGTGAAGAATTTACATGAGGAACTTTACATGATAGGTGACAATCCTTTTTTGTTTGTCAAAGCTACATGCCCACTGAGACCACTTTGTGCTAATGTACATCCTACTGTTCTTGAAGGAATGTTAACACCTGTACTTACAGCAAGGTCAAGCGCAAGTTCTTTATTTGATCATTGTCTGTCACATTGAGAAATTTACACTGAGGAACTGTACTGTATATCACTTTCAGATAGTTTGAATTTTCTCCTCAGCTACTGTTATTGTCAAAAATAGCACTGTTGTTATTCCCCATCAGAGTCTTCCACACGGCATTAGGTGAAACACGTTGTTGGTCTGTCAATAGGAGGAGTCTTCATTAGCTACAGTTTTGAATTCCATGTTACCTAATACAGCTTTATAGAAACATTTAATTTTTACACCAAAGCTATTAATTCATAATGATAGCTTTCCATAATTATTTCTAATACTGTATATTAAAACACTTCACGTAGGACACCTCCAACAGCGTTAATTGGCTCTGCTTTAAAGTGGGCCATCACTTTTTTTCAGGCCCATTACCTAACTTGCGCTTGAGCTAACAATTAGTTTTCAATTAAGAAAAATCATTTTTATTATTTAAACTTCATTTAACTGGTGAGTCTTTTTGCAAATTCAATCTCTTGACAGTTCCAGCTTACCTTTCATGATTACTAAACCAAACATAAGGAAGGTCATGGCTAATTAAAATATAACCAATCTCATATCTTTGCCTTTCATTCACGGGGCATCTACAGTGAAATACGCAACCTGTTTTTACCAGCACATAACTATCTAAGGCTTATGTAAATAGAGAAATGCCTTGCTAGATGAAAATAACTTTCTTTTAATGACTTTAAAAGGGTTCCTGAGGATTCTGAGATAGGTACCTGAATTTCAGTAAAGGGACCCAGATGTAGTGTGCACTTCTGCTACCTGAATTAAATATGAAATATTGCATATGGGGAAGGAAAAACTCTAACTTTATTAAATGGTCCACACATCTAACTTTTTAATGTGACAAGGAGATGATCGCAAGGTTTCAGTGCCAGTGCCATTTGCTTGATGCTTTAAAAAAAACAAATCCATGGATTAGATAAGAACTACGTTTTTAAAGAGTATCTATATTAAGAATTGAAAGAAAGCCATACTTTAAGCATGGGGCATTAATTAATTTATTCCATAAGTTTTGATCTAGTGTTTTTTCAATCTGGTCTGTTACCTGAGAGCTCTGGAATATTATATACATTTAAGTATTCCTGTTGTTTTGAATGAGATGATAAACTGGGTTTCTGATTACTTGATCATTAAATATCCCAAAAGAGAAGTGGTGTTACCCCTGGTGCCTAAATATCACTCTGTCTACACTAAAACTGCCTGGTCAATTAATTCAATTCAAAGTAAGTTCACTTGTTCCATTGCTCAGTTGAGTAGGTGGCTGCCAGAGCACAATGATTGCAATGTGTTAACAAGGCCAGTGCTGTACGTCAGTGGTAGATTTACTGGGTCCAAATTTACTGGGTATAAAAAAGTATAACTCTATGGACTTATTAGTAATTAAAAGTTTAACTGAATTTGGATTTTTAATTTTAGAGGTTTTTAGGACTTTTCCCAAACATCTCATCATGGTACACAATGATGCATTTGAATAGTTTAAATGAACATACTGTAGAAGAGTTTCTATTGCACTAACAGAGCAGTTTCCAATCCTGATCCCAGGGAGCTACTGTTCTGGTTTTTGCTTCAGCCAGGCTCTTGTGATGCCACATGGGTCGGACACAGGACACAGGTTCTAGGTGGGCCCCCAGCACCGATACACCCCACACACAAGACTTAAATGAAAAATAAGGTTTTATTTTTATAAATCATGTTTCTGTGGTAAAATAAATGCAAACAAGAGCCCACACCACGGGGGAAAAAATTAACATCCCACACAAGGAAAAATAACACTTAGCCTGAGTGCTGCTCTTCCTATGTCAGCTAGGAAATATAACACTCAGTAGCAGTGTCTCTCTATCAGAGATAGGGAAAAATTATTCTTAGCAATCGTGTCTCTCTTCTTACCAGAGCTCAGAATAAAGTCCTTCACAGCCAACCTTTCAAGCAGGGACGAGTATGGCCTGTGCTGGGTAAAGGCAGAGTGATCTGACACTATTCCTTTTTGGAACAGCTCCTTGTCAACACCATCTTGTTTTTTGCTAGGCACTCAATTTATCCTGTCTGGTGCAGGATGTGCAGGTGATTGCTGATTGAATGATTGCTGGGCTACACAGGGCCATCTTGGGCAGGGGGAAGCATCAAAAAAGCCACACAGAAACCAGAGGGAAAGCCATGCCTTGAGAGGCACATCCCTACATGGCATCACATTCTTCATCACTGGCTCACTGAGTTCAATATTCTGTTTGGGGCATATTTTAAATCTTCTTTCAGGTCTTAAAATTTTGAATTGAATAAGTAATTGGTATCAGGATAAAAAAAATATTTATTTTGGGAGTGTCTGATTCAAAGTCATTCCCACTTGTGTACCTTCATCACAAACCGATCATCAATTAATTGAACTCAGAAATAAAGCTATACAAGCTCAGGAGTGACTGCACTTAAAGTTCTTGTTGGAAAATTGCTTGCTTGAAGTCTTTGAATCATATAAACCAAAAGTCTAAACAGATAAGCAGACCAATTAAAGATATCAATTAACACTGAGTAATTTAGAGTTCAGGAGGAGCAAAAGTCAATAGACACAGCAGATCCCCTGGGACCAGGGTTGGAAAACCACTGATGTAACACACAAAGTACAGAATAAGGTATTTAAGGTTTAGTCATATTTGCGCATGTTTAGTTATCATTGTGAATTCATATTCCCTTCTCAGTTAATCAGCTGCACTCTAATTAACTTTATTATATATGGTATATATACATATACATGGTATGCACACATACAATAATGAATATGTATATCTGTAGAGATGTAGGTCAGACTGTTTTTTCATAAAACAAAATAGTATTAAAGTCACCATGAAAACTCTGTTTCACCTTTACATAATGGTATTTGTTTGACTCGGTCTGTAAGAATCCCTTTCAAATGATACAGATGTCTAACCTTTTAGGGAACTTTATGGTATGACTACCAGGAAGACTGTGATAAAGACATTCTTTCAAAACTCCTTCTGAAAAAAGGTATATAAATGATTAAAAAATCAAAAACTTAATGTGAAGAAATAAAAAGGCTTCTTATTCTACCCCTTGTTTTTCTTATTCCACTCCTTCTTAAAGGAAGACAAGAGCCAGCCATTGTAGAATAGTAAGGTTAAATAAAAAGAAAGCACTAATACAGAGAGCTAGTCAAGCATAGTAATTAGGTTTGCCATACTTTTATTGAAAAAAGGTGTAGTGTCTAGGAAACTACATAATTAATTAAGATCTGAACTCTTTACTGAACCATGAATATGAAATAATGTGGAGTACCTTTAAATTAAATATCTTTGTTCACCACTCAAAGAACTTATATGTAGCGTCTCATGAGAAATGTCCATTAATAGTTATTAAACAACACTATGTCATAATTAATCTTAAAGCTTTTATTAGGTGCTAATCTGTACATAATACTTTGCTCTTGAATGAAGCATATTAGAGCCAACTGAGTTCAAGGCCACAAAGTGTGATGTATTAATATAAGGTCAAGGATTTTTCTTTAATGGGTGAGAATTGTGAGAAGCTTTACCATTTACCACATCTACACATGTATCAAAACAACAATCAGGAGATTGATATTGAGATGACCTGAAGTCATATGTTTTTCTTCATTCAGTTGTTTCAAATTTCAAATAGGAGGCTGAATCTCTTATTCATGTACAGTAGATGAACTCATTTAATGCAAATAGAAAATAACTAAAAAAAGTTAAGACCTATGGAACCAGCACGCATAAAATAATTTAAAATAATAATATTATAAAAAAGAATTTTGTACCAGTAATTAATTTTTTGTTGAATTTACTGTTTTCAATCACCTCTGCTGTAAGGCCATTATGGTCTTTCAAAAGAGTTATTTTTGTATTATGGTATTCTAAGAATCCAAAATGACATTCCGCAAATATTACATACTGTAGTTTCACATAATAGACTGTGTGTTCAAGATCAGTTCCCAAAGGAGAGACATTTAAAGTTGGATTTTACCTTTCCAACATAACCTTTGAGATCAATATTTGACCAAATGTTAATTTTTAAAACAGTAGTTACAAGTCTCAGTCAGAGTTTTATTATATTTTTTAATATAAACCTATTAATTGACCGACAACAAGTTTACAATCGTTGTGCTCGACTTTTAAGAAAGCACATTTAAAACTGTGCACAGTCCCTGGCTACTGTACATCTTTATTACACTTGCAGAAAATGAAGCAACGACAGAAACGGCAGACAGCTCTGAACCAACATCCTGCTAGAAAGGAAAGAAAATGGGGGGAAAAAAATCAAATTCAACACATACAAATAAACTTTAAAGACAAAACCTGTCGCACTCAGCAGGAGGGACAGTCTTTTTCCATGCTTTGATACCTTGAAGAGACTTTTACTTAACCCTAATGTGGGGCTTGGTGATTAATTTGCATGTCGATAGTGGGCAGCCAGTGTAGCAGCCTTCAGATTAGGAACATTCCGCTGCACACTAAAAGGCAGAGAGAACAAAAAGTGAATTTCAATCTTGCCCTTCTTTTCCAGTCAATGCATTCCCAGCCCAGGTCTATTGACGAGGGGCTGGAACAATACCAAAATGCAATGTAAGATCAATCCTGCTGTTTGCTCCTCTCCCCTGAGTGAACAAAGGACAGAAGAAAAGACCTAAACCCAGCAAAAGCTCCAGAGTAGGGAAAGAGGGAAAATGTGCCTGACGGGCAGCTGGGGAGGCTAAGCTCATTTAGAAAATCGACAACCCCAGCTGAGATAAAACCAACGATGATTTGTACTGTATCTTCAGGGGATAAAAGCACTTCTATTGGATTTCATAGGACGCAGCATGAAAAACTGCGGAAAAAAAATACATTCCCTGCCAGGGAAGGAATGAAATTCCCATAATTACTAAGGAGTGTTAAATGTCTGGCTGTGTGTGCCCTACCTCTACTCTTTGTGCCATTCTTAACCCAGCTTCTTAGAGAACTGCAGACCTCGGTGAAGACAGGAGCTGAATACTTAGTATTACATTCTTATGTTAGAAATAACGATTTTCCCATCTACTAATACAGTGAGCCCAATAATGTGCAAGCATTTTCGAGGTAACAAGAAAATATTTCTAGGAAACTTTAAAAAATGATGTGCTTTTCACTATAAAAGACTGTAGATCAGTGTCTAAGTGTTTTTGATAACAGTTCTTGGGAACAATTTGCTGAAATGAAAAGAAAGAGCTCCTGAAAATTGAATAATTTAGTAACGAAATTTCTTAAGTTTCTTTGCCTTTTGCGGTAGATGCTCTCGGAAGGTAGCACGGATTCCTCTGCTCTATGGCATGATTTTGGAAATCGGCTGCCTGTTGGACTGGACTAATAGAAGCAAGCTTCTGTCTGTTTACCACTGACTGAAAGAAAATCATCAAATAAATCTGGAACTGTACATGCCAAATATGATAAGGATCTGTACTGTTAGCTCCTTTTCCATTTTTTGTGTATTTTACTCAAAATCACATATAATATTCAGAGAAAAATGTCTTAATCACATTACTACAGGATTCCTAAGTTTTACAGGAAGACAATCGGCAATAGCCAATGTGGACATCCCATCCATAAGGGATAATCTTTTTTTGGCAATAAAGCTAGAAAGGATAAGGAGAACACAAATGCCTGACATGGCCCAGTAAAGACGTAGGTTTCTCTGTCCCTTGTAGCCCTGACCACAGCCCACCTTGATCAAGCACTGTTGATGGATGACACCAAACAGGTGAAAAGGGAATATGACAAAGGCCATCAGTGCTCATCAACACTTCAGAGTCACGTCAAAGGCCCCAGGGTACTCAACAGAATGAGAAACTTTTTCTTTACCACTGATGTTTATTGATTTGTCGAGTTCATAGGGAGCGTCCCTTAATGTTCTGCTTTCATGTTTCTGCTTTGTTGCATGGGTGCTGAACAGAATATTGCAAATTGATCTGTCTCCCTCGCCTTTGTCAGGAGTGAACTCCTATTACATTAGTTTTCTCTGACTTGTCATCTCGTGCTCAGTTTTCGAGGGTATAATCAGCATGGCTAAACACTGAGTCCTGAGCTGATTAATTTCCCCCATGCTCGGCTGAGCCCATTGATGGGATTTCTGTTTGATGATCTATGCAATAAATGGCCACTTTTGATTGTTTGACCTCTGACCCCCACCCCCCAGCTGTCTGCAATAGCACCTGTTTAAGTTAACATCCACAAACACAAACATGGGAATCACAACATGGAAAGATGAGTCGCTTTCTCAAAGCATGTCAGGAAAAAGACTGAAATTTCCTTAAAGAAAGGGAAAAAAACAACAAATCTTCATTACATATTAGAACACAATTTAAGGAGGCTAAACTCTTTGAAGACACAGGAACTGTGCCACAGTTAATTCCAATGGCATGAAACATCTGGATGGTCATTTCCTTTCCAAAAATACAGATAATACATTTTTCAAAAATACTTATTTTTGCTCTTGTATTTAATTGTACTTTTAAAAGCCAATCAATTATTGTTAAAAAGTCTTACCAAATCGAACATTGTAAACTTTGTGGCGGTTGTGATTGAGAGAAGCAGGTATGGACTACTTGAAGGGTCCTACACCTGATAACTTTGAAATTATTCAAAGATCAACTTTGGATTCACCAACAAATAAAGAGAGATAGAAACATACTGTATTAAATACTCAAAGGTACAGATCTGATTGACAAAACAAAGAATCTGATTAATGGAATGATAGATTCTCTGGAAGAGATGTTTTCAGTGTCAAAGTCTGACAATGTACAGTGTTACTAATTGAGTTACAGAGTCGTAGTACTGCTGCCTGTGTTTTTACAGGAGCTGACACAGACCTTACAGTCCTATCTTCCACAGCTTCTTGGAGACTCTCTAGGTGGTGGTAAATAGGAATCTGTTCCTACCCCTTGTGAAATTATTAGCGTTTTGCATAGTTCAATTTAATATGTAGTCCAACGCAAATCAATAAACCAGCATTCCGTGCTGACATAATTATGTTCACAACAATTCCTTAGCTTTGCAGAATTGCTGTAATTGAGATGGGACCTTCAGTCTCCAGCCTGGGCTCTTTTGTCACAACATGAAGACAGGGGATTTTGGGGGGAGGGGGCTGGGGGGGGAACTAGGCAATCATCTTGCTTTCTGTGGCTGAAAGATTG
The DNA here is from genome assembly GCF_055471065.1 of Atractosteus spatula. Taxonomy (NCBI): domain Eukaryota; kingdom Metazoa; phylum Chordata; class Actinopteri; order Semionotiformes; family Lepisosteidae; genus Atractosteus; species Atractosteus spatula. Next base: position 12,154,922 of record NC_142720.1, read on the forward strand.
CATGCCATCCTAATTGCTAGCAAAGGGATCTTTAATAAATATTTCATTTACATTCATTAGAATGTAATGCTGTTATTAATCTTTACTAGTAACTTCCATAGAAGAGGACAGTTGCCGTGGTGAATACTGAAACATGACCGGAATAAAGAATGCTTGACAAATATAGTTTTAAGTTGCAGAAAGTTCTCCACAATTTTTTTCTGCTGATATTTTCAGTGTATTGCACTTGATTTGTTAATACTATTAACAAATATATATATATCACATTGTCTGCTGAGGAATGACATACCTATGCCTGTGAGAACAATACTCTTTTTATCACAATTTCCAAATGCTAATTACTTGGGTAAACTGGCGGCTAAGTTCACCACTAGAATGTCACCAAGCACAATATAAGTCTGCAAAAGGCTCCAACATATGACAGATAGATGTGGCTGGGGATACAGGAATGGTCACTAAGCCTGTTACAGAAACACAGCCACCTCCAGGCCTGATGAGCAGCCTCAGGTATCAGTGTTCAGATGTGAAACAGCTGCTTCCCGCTACTATAAAGGCAATGTGGGGTCTACAGCACAGAAGCCAGGTGTTATCCGCTCCTGCAAAATTCGCTAGCAGCAGCGCAAGTGTCCCATAATAGGCATCCTAGTCATGAGCTTATGCAGTGAACCTCTAGTTGTGTTTTATACGTTTTGTAAACTGTCTTCCTTCTGGGGTTTTATAACAATAAGAAGCCGTGAAAATGGCAATATTCTAAGCCTCCCCTGAAAGGAGATGACATTGCTGCCTGGGTGAGTTCTGCAGACATTGAGTCTCCTATACCACTATCCCAGCGTGTCAATAATGCTGCAGCTTCTATGAGTGTGTTTTAAAAATATTCCTATTTCCATGGCTTCTTAAAGCTTAAAAAAGAGGAAAAAAAAACATCTGTGTAAAATAGGATTTCAACGTCACAGCGGAGACCAATAACCATCATGTTCTTGATAGCCGCAGTGGGTTTGTGCAACATACAGTATTTCCAGCCATGGCCTGTGTTTATTTTAAATAATTCATATTTTTTACTTTACATAAATGTTTTATCCTCTTTTTCGATACAATGTCCCTAAAGTAATGTAACTGCACGATGCAAAGCAGGTCCAGTACTTGATGGGTTATTTACATTGCAGCAGTGCATAAGCATCTGTGTGTGGGCGTGTGGCTGTGCGTGTTAAATGGGGGACAGTGGCGGGGGGGGTGCAGAAGTATTGTTTAAAGCTCACGGTAAGCGAAGCTCTGCAGATAAGGAAGCTTCAACTGCAAAGCCTGCATTAGAGAATCATCAATTTAAGTCATGGAAACTTCCAGGTCCAAATAACAAGCTGTGGAATATTTCAAAGCAAATGTAGTTGTGTACTCCCAATTATCTGTCAAGTGTGACAGATAGCAGCAATAATATATTCACATTAAGGCTTTGGATCAATTTTTAATCAAGCTAAGAATTATTGTAGAAGCAGGATAAAATGACCCATGAGAAGCTGTCTTAATTTTCCACCAGGAGCTGCCTTAATTCTCCACCAATCAAATTATAGCCTTTCAAAATAAGCTGTAATTAGGCCTGGAGAACATTCTGCTTATACATCCTGACTAATGGCCCATGTTCTATGCCATGTAAGGGTCAAGAAGTATTGACCTCATCTAGACATTTACTCAAATGATAAGGTGATTAGATATTTCACAAAGTCTGTTCCACATCAGAAGCTCACTGTGGCAATCTCCTTCGTGCTATTAGGGCAAGGTACACAGGGCACAGGGCTTTTTAACAGCAAAAACCAATTTGCAATGAAACTGTTCCTATTTGTAATAAACTGGGAGCCCAGCCTCATAACAAAAGCCCAGGGAGAGAAATACGTCACCAAAAAATATAGATTACCCAGTTTACAAGAATAAATGAGCGTTAAGGTAATTGTAGGCAACAAAAATTACATTTCCAATAAACATTCCAAGTGACCAACAAAGTTCTTGGTCATAAATAAGTATTATCTCCTTTCTCTATGCTCACTTCATACAAAGTGCAGCATTTATACAAGAAGAAAGGATTGTTGTTGCAGAGAAACACTTTTGTCAACTTAAATGCATATTTTAATGGCGTGTAAAAGAGGCAAACACAAAGTATTATGAGTGTCTTCAAAGATTGCATACTGTGCATAATGCATAGCCTTCAAAAGCCTGCATAAGGCAGACATATCATTGTAACAAGATTTTCATACTTGAATTAATGACTGAACAATGTTTGCCATACAGAGTCACTTTCTCATTGTGCCCCATTTTATATATCATGTCCTAATTGATTCAAACCGAGTAGAGATAATAGGATCAATCAGCTTCCTTTATTAAGATGTATGATACAGAGGTTAAATAGTTTAGTTTAAGAGGCAGGTAATGAATAGCGTGTCTTTTAAGATGAAGTTAAACATTAAGTAGACCTAATCTGATATTGAAAACTCACAGTGGTCATTTTTGATTTCCCACAACAAAGTCTTTACTTCACATTCCTAAAGGCAGGGGTAGGTACCACATCAATCCATACAAACAATAATTTGGCTTGGGTTAATCTCGACGTTGCAATCCAGCTCACATTTGCACAGTTTTTTTATTTTTAACATTTTTTTAACTCCGAACACCATCACCCCATATCCTCCAGTGAAGGAGAGGTAGTGGTAGAGGTGGCAGAATGTAATGCTATTTTAAGTCTGCCAGCAAACAGACAGTCATGGGAGATTCTGCAGGCATCTGAGTGGAGATCAGGTGCTGGGATGCGTGTGGGAGGGAGTACGGCCTTCAGATGGAGATCAGGCTACACTAAGGGGAGAGCCATGGAAGAGAAACCAGGGAGAAATAAAGCTGCAAAGCCAGCAGGCAGGAACACACCTGTCTATGTGGAACCCAAAATGATAAACCCGCTCATCAGGGCAAAGGATGAACTCTGACTTGATTGTTTTAGATCTGCGTTGTACCTCTAGGTGTTGTGGGTATGTCTCTGGACTTGTAACTGGTGGGCTGTGGGTTTAGGTGCCTGCTACAGACATGTCTGCTGTACTTTGAGTGACGTTCTTTACCCCAGTTGATCCAGTTCCCCCAGTTGTATAAATGGGAACCAGTATTGCCGGGTGTAGGCCCTGTGATGGACTGACGTCTCATCTGTGGGGGGGAGTCATGTGCTCTTAGTATCTAGTCCTGGTCCTCCATCCAGGTATGGTTTATAAGTCTCTTGAAATTGCCACCACTTTGTGGGAAAACTTTAAAAAACGATCCAGTTAAGCTCATAATTAGTTAACATAATTGGGGCATTTGGAATGAAAACCCACAGACAGGCAGCCCTTCAGGACAAGGATTGAACACCCCTGTTCAAAACCACCTCTGTGGCATCCCATACTGCTACTAAAGTCTTGAATTTTATATTTCACACTGAAGCAGCAGTTCCAGTCTATTACCAATAGCAATACTATAACTGTGCAGCAAACAATTCTTTCTCACAAACAAAATCAGTAAACAACTAATTTAGAGGAAAAAAAACACAACACACGTCTGATATTTTTGTTGAAGAACTGCAGTGAAAGTTATACTAATAATAAGCTTGGCAAATGACGGCACTGTATGTAAACACACTGTATTCATACCATGAGATTGTCTGAGGGCAACTCTGTCTTTCACAGCCTTGTTACATTGGGTTTACCCTGAGCTGCCTCTCAAGCATGCTGATTCTAAAACCCAACTATTTACTCTTCTGTTTGGAGGACAATTTATCCCTCAGATATTTAATTAACTTACAACATCCTCACTTCTCACTCCTACATTTCAGCGTTCACAGAAGGACCCCATGTGACCTAAAACAAATATTCTCACTTGTGAAACTTGGAGAATATGTCATATTTATATGAAGGGGCTTTCTGACAGTAATTGGTGATGGAAGGGGGAGTTGCATCAAAGGCAATAAATTCCTGGATCATAAGGAGGTCCTCCTGTGACTTACCGGCTGTGTCTTTGGAGATGTCTGGTGAAGTGTTACTCCTGTGGATACCTGTAAACGAAAATCATAAATAGATAAATAAATAGCTCATTCTAACTTTTCCCTTAAGCAAAGCATTAATATTCAACTTCTTCACTTTGTCACACCAGACATATTTAAATATGTTTAATCCAATGCTACTTGTTCTTAAAAAACTATGAATATGGAATACCGTTACTAGTAAGGGTTTTGCAAAAAAAAATGGATTTTCAGTAACCCTTCTATAAAGCTGAAAGTTTTAGTTATTTTTTAAAAAGCACATTCTAAATATTTATCTTTTCTGCCTTTTAACCCCTTTGATGCCGGCATGAGTAATTATTGTACTGAAGAATTATCTCCATCCATAATCTCGCTCAATAAATAAAAAGTGAATCTGAAAAAAAACATACTAATTTGACTCAAATGGATCATGCATCAATTTAGTCTCATTATATGAGAAGCAGCCTGTTCTCTTTTTATGTTTTCTTTTATTGCACCTTATACCTATTACCACTAATAAACGAATACAAAATACAGGTCCTAAAAAGGACACAAAAATCATTCACAACATTAAGTCATTCCAAGTCAGAAGTGGAAGTCACGTATTTTTTAGTCCTGTAAGCATAACTGTGTATGAGCTGATGCATACTGTAAATCCACCAGGCTATTTCAGACTAATTACTCATTACTTATTTCACTAATTACTCAAGAAGAGGATGTGTTAACTCAGGTGCTCACATCCTGATTTGTTTACAGTTAGCTCTTAACATTGCCTCAGGTACAATTTCCACACACCTACAAAAGTTATTTAAAATGGTGGTGTTTTTTGGAGTGGACAACACATTTTTATTCCTTTGATTACATTTTCATATGTTTGTGTGTATGTTTTCTACCTTTGAACATTTTGCACAATGCATTCGAACAGCAATGCATGACTCCACTTCCCAAAGGCTGCAATCCTAAAGATTTAGGGGTAGATCTCTTAATGTTTTAACAACGTATTAGCAATGAGAAGTGTTTAACCGGGCAAACAATTAGTAAAAGCAAAAGCCTAAGAAAGAGATTTAGGAACAGCTAAAATTAAAAATTAAAGTTAAGACTACTTTTAGATGTCACCCGTGACCCTTAAGTACAGGAATTGTGCTCTTCCCCTGTTGTATAATATATAAATATATCTTTATATATACAAATAATGAAATTACTAACTCTCCTGTATGAAAAACAACAAAGCAGCTTGGTTCTCCTTTGTGCAGAATTGAAAGGCAAGGTTAGTGTGCCAAAGAAAGGCTTGCCCTTGTGCGGGGTCAGGTTTGAGGATCTGTGTGACCTTGTGAGTAGTTCAGGTGTAATTAATTGTTGGAGATCAAAGCAGGCAAAAGAGCCGACAAGAGCCATACTAAAAAGCCTGCTGAGCAACTCACGCAGAAAGATAACTTCCCAGGAAGTTCAGAAAAGCACTATGAGGTGGGGAATATGGTCATAAAGAAAACAACCACTCCAAACATGTCCAATCTGGGTTACATTTAGGTTGAAAAATATTCTGTCACGGCTGGTTCATTTGTTCATGGTATATTGAACTATTCCCTTGTTCTGCATCTCTCATAGAGACATAGAGAAAACATGAAGGTGTAGCTTTTATTATAAAGACATCATGTGTTTTTTTTAATTTAGAAACATTGACTATTATTTATTATACACCCACACAATTTGGAATTGCCATATTGCTTCTTTACATCTCAGCTCATAGCAATGACCACTGAGGTCCCTTGGGGTGAACAATGAAGTGCAGACAGACAGCTCCAACCTGCCCACCCTTCAGCTCATTATTCCTCTGATACAGCACAAGCCACACAGCAACATACAGGAGGTCCAGTAACAGTTGCAGGAGGAGCACAACCCTCATTGACAGTACTGTACGTCTGCAGGTGCCCGGTAAGCTTCAGGGTCACTGTTCCACTGGGAACTGAGACAGCCTTGGCTAACTGTTCCCAAGCTTACCTCCAGCAGCGTTCAGCCTGTTCTCTGCTGACTGGAATCCCAGCCACAGCTGGCTAGTTACATGACCCACCTCGAACCCACAACTCGCGCTCTAGCAAGTTGATCAATTATAAAACAATTTTAAAAGCAGAAAAGAGGTGCTTCATGAGCCTCTAATCAGGAATAAAAAGTCAGTGAACTTTAAGAATGTGCTTTTTTCTCGCCCCCGTCTTTGTCTCCGTTTCTGAAGACACATTTGCTTTTCATTTTCGAGGTTAGATCTCTGAAGCCCTTCAGCCTCAGCTGAAGCAGATTTCTCTGCCTGTTCGTGTGGTGTCTCTCACTCCCCCGTATTGGGGTCCATTTGCTTCTCTGATCTCATTTTGCAGTCTTCGTGAGTATTGTGCAATGCGGTGACTGTACAGAGATTCCAACAGTTGTGAAAGCAGCATGGCGTCATTTTCCTGTTTTCCATTGGCTGCATGACCACATGAAAGCCATGGTTTGATTTTCACAAGAACAGATGCCAGTCTGCCAGCATCTCAGGTGAGGCAACAATGAGGCCCCCAGGGATTAGTTGACATCTAGCACCAAAAGAAAACAATTAAAGAAACAAAACCTCTTAAATACAGCAGGGGAAGAAGACTAATTTCAATATGTACCACTTAGAATGAAAAGAACAGAGGAATTTTGAAAAATATCTTTATATAATTAATATTTACAGACACATGTTAGAATGATACACTCTGCCTTTAATTACAGCTCCTGAATTTGTATTCAGATAGGGAAATTTGGAAAGGTAGGATCAAAGATGTCTTGTTAGTCTCCTTAAGAAATGTGAACTACTTGATCTCAATTGTTTTTTGCCTTAAAAACATAACTTGATAATGCTACATTATTTAACCCTCCAATGTAATCTCTCTTACTTCAGTGTGCAATGCTTTTTGAAAACAGCGGGTTTCCACAAGGCCTCCCTGTAGCTCAATGGATCAAAAAGATTTGGAAAAGGAATGGTTGAGAAATATTTTAAAATGTTCAGTAAGAGACTAAGAAAAATATCCAATAAAACACTTAACATAACACAGATCATAAATCATCAGCCATAATAAAAATACTATGTGAGATTAAACCCAAATAAAGCAATCTGATAGTAAATATTAAAACAGACTGTTTTAAAGCAGGTCAACTCAAGCTCGGTATATCCAGTGGAAAATCAGTAGTGTTTCTAATTTGGTATGAGCTTCTTTATCATCAACACTGCCATGCATTCATATCTGGATGGGGCCATTGACGGTCACTCCTATTGCTTTGATGTATAAGTCAGTCCGCTTCCTTTCAAATCACTATCATTTGTACATGTTAAGCCAACCTGGCTATCAGTTTGACGTTTCAGAATGAAAAGAATTGATTCCTTTGCAATTGATTTCTTGTTGATTTGAGCATCACAAAAAAAGGGAATCTTGAGGTGTTTCTAGAGGTGGTTTGTTTCTTTTAATCAATGCTTTAGACTGCACCAAATTATTGTAGTCAATTCCTATAAACCTTTAAATCTGCGTTTATTGCTATGATCCTAGTAGAAGCCACAAGGCAGGGCTAGTGCTGTTGACTGGCAGTGAGAGGTTAGATTAATATCAGACAAATGGCTTCCCTCAGTGCTGAATAAAGCCATAGCCATAACATTGCTTTGAAGCAAGTCATGGGCACACAGACAGCTGAGGAAAGCCTTCAAGTGTTTCAAAGCACACTGCCAACACTCACAAGAAACCCAGGCTTAGTTTGTGTGCAGTGCAGTATTTTTTTTTTAATCCATGCGATATTTTTTGTCAGACATTTTAATCAAGAATACCCTGAAGGTAACTGGTTCAGTGTTCAGACCTGGTTAAAATATTGATTATGACCTCCGCAAAAAAGCATTAGCGAACATGCAAAGATCTCTACCGTATTCTCACAGGGTGCGCTCACTAGTATCTGTCTTGCATGTGCTGTTTTTTTCATATGCTTTTTAGAGACATTTTTAATATCTATATAAAAGTTTTTCATAGGCATATTATTCATAATGTATTAGAAGGGCCAACCTGCCAGGCTAGGGTTGAAGTTAAGAACAGCAGTTGCAATGAATTATTGGCATGAATACTAATTAGCCCTTCACACAAAACTGTAACTGCTGTTCTTAGCTTCACCCATGGCCTATAAGGGTGTGACTTTCAAATACATACTGGATCTACAGTATGTCTGCGTTGCTATGCTTAGATGATACAAAATACCAATTAATATTCATATCCATAATTTATGCATAGCAAATCAGTCGAGATAAAATGCAAGAAAACATAATTTGCTTTCCACCTGGAGAAAATGTGTGATATATTTGAAACTCTATTCATAGGATAGAATTCCTCACCAATAGACCTGGAATGTAGAATTTGAAAATATTTTGCTTTTGCAATAGATGCTGCAAGAAGGACAATTTTATGGGCATGGTGGAGAGGATTGTGCAGGCCATTTTTTTATTCCAAAGCAAAAATCCACCACTCCAATAACCCTGCTTCTGAACCGCAAACATAAATTATACATCTCATTAATACTGCTTATTATATATTAAACTTAACCTGTATCGAGTGAGGTAATGTAAGATTTCAGTTCTAAAGGAAACTTAATGTATCGTTGCATCTCTGTTATCTATAACACAAGAGCGTCGATTTGTAAAACGTGTATAAGAATAAAAACTATGATAATAATAAAGTGCAACTATCTTATTTAAATCTTTTAGCAGTCATTTGTAGAAATTTAACATGAATAAAAAAGAATTCAAATTAGAAGTGAACAGAAGGTTTTTTTTTTAAACTTTGTCAAATTAATTTTTTGCAGCACAAAAGTTGTGTATCTAAGCAGTACTACTCAGGCAAGCAATTTCCTTTATGTCATTCTGGCTTGTTGACCTTTGTCCATATGAAACCCACCGGAATTGACTGTAAAACAAAAGGATTTCCATAAATGCCTTTTCTTGTGTGAGTTTCCAAACTTGGAATTCACAATGTAAATATTACACTGACAATCCCACATTTTAAGCAAGCTGTTTTTAATTTGGACTGAATTTGGCGTGAGTGTGCCTTCATTTTCAATTTTCAAAGCAACTTCCAAGATTTCATCAAAGTCTCAGGCCTGTAAAATGGAGGTAAGTGAATTCATACCAAAAAAGCCCATATTCCCTCCAACATTCTCTCATTGCTTTGTTACATTGCCTGTAACAAAATATGTTTTGAAATAGGATAGTTTTGCTTGAATTTCGTCCCTTGTCCTAAAGTAGATAGCAAAGGGCTGCCAGACGTGGGTACTGTAGTTTCTTTTTTTTAGGTTGTTTTAGTTTTTTCCACCCAGACAACACAAAGCCAATATCCTGGTCTGCTAAGGATCGAGTTAGCATGTACATATACTATGCATGTGCTATGTATTAAAATTGGGTTGAAAATAATTACTTTGTTCTCTAAATGACCTTGCTACTACAACATAGATCAGCCACAGGGAAGGCTGCTATTTGGAGACCAAATATGATTTAGTTTTCCTTACTGGACCATGAGGGCTGCGAAATCCAGATGGATCTCAGTTAATCTGACATGCAAAACTGGGAAACTCCAATCAGGGGGCACACATTGTATAACATGTAACATGCATTAGTTGAGTTACAGTAATTGTATGACATCTTTAGCGAATGCTTCAAAGGTTAAGGAAAGAAGTTCAAGTTCGGTACCCTCTTACTTAAAAATCAGAAAATGAGTCTTTTGATTCAAAATCTCAGACTTTGGAGATGCAGGATCCATAGCCACTGTTGTGTTCAACATAATTGTCATGCTCATGAGATGGCCACATAACAAAGGGATTCTACACATCCTACTCTGTGCCTATACATTAAACATGGACAGTAAACCTGTGATAAAGTCAAGGAATCTCATTGAGACAGGCGTCAGTTATCATGTACAGTACAGGTGACGTGTTTCTTCAGATTTCTTGCCTCTTTTGGAATCAACAGAATGTTCCCTGCACTAGTGGTACATATTTTCAGTGCAAGGTCATGGTATGGGTGTTTCAACAAAACACGCAGCTTATACTACATGCATATTTAAAAACAGAGAGGAAAAACAACTTTAAGGGAAACAAAACTGAAATTTTTCAAAATATGCATGTTGCTATTCTATGATAAACCCACAATGGCAGATATGCCTTTTAAAATATAGACAGCACTGGGATGTGGTCTGAATAGTTTGGTAGCGGTTTCCTTGGGCATGAAAGACAAAACCTACCAGTGTTTATACTGCATTTTGTGTCAACTACAGTAAAACCACTCAGAATTGAACTGGGATAAACAAAACACTCACTGTACCAAGTCTCACATTTTCACTATGTTATGTTATTCATCGAGAGCTCCTTGACACGTGATGCTTAATGGGCCAGTCTTTCAACTGTATGTGGTGCGTGTTTCGGATGTCGCTGTTTAGCTGAATAGGGTGTCATTGTCATACAGTTTGCATTGTACCGTCTAAAATCATGTTAAAATGTATTTAAGAGGTAAAAATAGTTTGTATAATTACTGATATATTTTAGACTAAATGCGTAATTATTTGTTGATTCATGTATGAATGTTTTTAACGGCATTCACAGATCCTATTCAGCACCTACAGACTATAAAATAGAAGTATTATCAGTACTTTGCCATGATATAAACTGAGAATTCACAACATGACATAATGATGCTCTAAAGCGTTTTACGAATCTACCGTTAAGTGCTTTGGTACTAAAATTGTTCTTCAAATGTTCCTAAAATTTAATAGCTGTCAAACGACGTTTTATTGAATCATCTTCAGCAGGTGTGCTACCTAAAGTAGCTGGGCAGCGAATCGCCTGAAAGGGATGCTGTTTTGTTGACCCAGCTACCTTGTTTTGTCATCAAATCTTGAGACACTGACGGTACCAATGTCTGAAATACTGCAAAAGAAAACTTTCACATTTCCAGTTTTCAAAAAGCTCATGTGCTGTTTGCATAATTTAATAGAGCGTTGTTTTTACAAGCTTATACTTTTAATGTCGATGGTCTTAAAAGACGTAGCTCGGCTGTTAGAAGTGCGTTTTTCTGAAGTTTCTAGAATGCATTTTATTTAACACTATGAAATTCATGATAATTAAATTTGACCACTTTCAGGTAAAGTACGTATTACGATAATGGTACTAAAGTAATACTCATGAACTGATAATCATTATTTAGCTTGTATTACGTGGGGACACAACTTACAAATTAATAATTTCCTTTTACAAGGAGTTTAAAAATTAGGAGTTGTATACACGGTAAGACCTAACGTTAGGTGTTTTTTTTATTCTCGGCATGAATATTTTCAAGGACCTCTTTATGTTTGCTTTATTATTCTGTCAGAAGAAATGTATTACTTTGTTGTGTGTGAACAGCAGTATAACGCACTTATTTCTCTTATTTCATACCGATTCTGAATATGTGCCGCACATATGGTCTGCAGCGAACACATATGATTAATTTTGTTCTTCTTTAAAAACTTATACCTACTCACAAAACACTGGTACTCCAACATGAATATTTTTTTGAGAGGTGGGCTAATAAAATACTGTACTGTAAATGCCGTCTAAATGACACATAGATAATATAAGCTTGATTGCATGCTTAAAATCATTTAGAATTCGAGGAACAACAAACTGTGAAATATAGAGAAATGCAACCACTGCCGTTGTCGATGTTTGTTACCAAAAATATTGATAAGTTTCATTCAGATGAATCAATCTGAAGCTGCGGCTTTTTCTCCTTATCTACCATTAAGCGGTGCTGAAAAGCATTACTTTGCAATCTTTCCACTCGCCTTTAATCACAACCTGGTGTCTTACAAAATAACCACCTGCAAAGTGAAAGGTGGATATTAAGAAAAAGCCTGTACTTTTGCGGCGCTCCGTATTCTTCGCTTTCTGCCGAATACCTCTGAGAGATGCGTCTCCCTCTCCCAGGCTCTCACAATCAGGGTGATACTGCCCCCCGGTGGTCACTTGTCAGAACATGCTAGCACAACACAATCAGAGCTGGTATCGGGCCGAAAGCAGTCCCGAGAGATGGAGACAAAAATCTGTCTGGTGCGGCAATAGCGCTTTAGCGAACTATCGACCTACTGCATAAAAATCACCACATAAGGTTGCACAAACAACATTCAGTCACAATACCTTGTTCTGCGTCTTTCAAAATCGTTGTTTGAAAGCACGTGTTTTGTTTTTTTTGCAGGGTGTGGTGCGCACGCAAACGTCTGTTGTATGTGATGAAAGCCTTCTTGATCACATGGAGCCCTAAGTGTTCATATATTATACTCCGTGCTCTTACCCTTCCTTTAATAAGGAAACTTCTACCACGCAGAGCACGCTACGGATCTGATAAGCAACGCAAGCTTAATTATGTTAATTAAATAATGTAAAATGACTTCAATCCAATATTAGTCTGCTTAAATATCAGATTAAATGTATCAAAAGACAATTCTGGCATGCTCAGACCGCATGATGCTATCTTCATGTTTTTTCTTTATATACAAAAACAAATAATTCGTGCTGTACAAACATGTCGGGGCATGTTTGTTTTTATGTTTCCTAAACGTATGTGAAGTCTCAGATTAATAAACCGTGTCGTGACATGTTTCCTTAAAAATAAAATATGAGCACGATGAAACTTTCTTCACAGTGTGAAAGGCCAATTTGCTGCTAATTGTTCAACAACTGTTGAAATGTGTTGGTTACAGGGATACCTCAGCCTGTAGGTACTGTAGGCACCAACAGATGCCTCAGGTATTTCTGAATCTAACGTATTTTGGTTTGTTCCTGATGTATCGTGGATAATCTGGTACATTTTTAGGAATGTCTACACCAAAGACCACCAGAACGCACACATTGGAGGGTAGCTGCAATGTTCAAAAATCTATCCAAAGTTTTTTTTTTCAATCTACCAACCTATTACTCATCTGGGTTCTTTCATCACAGCAGAATAAAACCATTCTCAGCCTCAACTCCACTGAGTAATACAGGAATACGACTTGGCCTCAACACTGACCTCAAGCCAAAAAAATAACATTCCAAATAAGTGCATGAACCACGTCTGGTAGCAAGTTCATGATAAATAGCATTCTTTATTGCTGTTGATGTCAATAGGTTAAAATTGTAAGCTTCTCAGTTTCACAGAGGTCCTAAAATTAGGCTCACTACCGTTATATCTTTATGCATGCAAGATAGCCAATTACTAGGTTTTTGGATTATTTGTGATACAGACCAAAAGGTTCAAATCAAGCTCAAAGATATGTTTAAAGTTAATACAAACAAAACGTTTTACTGTTGAAAGTGGTTTTTCAAGCTAATTTCAATTCTGTCAGCTACAGCTCAGCCTAATTAAAATATCTGCAGTTACATGTACAAAAACATGCCCCAGCAAAGTGGCCTAGACTTTGTGATACATAGTAGTAACTATCCATCACCTTTACTTCTTCATTCTCATCCACTGGTGTGTGACTGGTGATCTACAAATTTGGTGGTAGGCTGCTATAGGTCTCTGGAAATAATCATCACTTTTGAGCAAAACAAATTATCTAGAAAACTGAAGAAACTAAGTGGAACCCCCATCAAAAGAGAAAGCAATCACCAATGTTTATTCCTTTCACAACTGCATGATAGAAATTTTATTCTACAATTATCCTTTAACGGGTTTTCTCAGAATGTTGAGGGTTTCATTTACTGATTAGAATTAATCACTAACTCCTAATCACCAAAAGAAAATCTTGCATTTTTTTACAAAGAATAACATTTTTAGCAAGTGTTATTCCTTGTAAAAGAGAGGGCCCTAGTAAAAGAGATATTATAAAAGTCACGGATGGAGAGACATTAGGTATTTACCACTGTTTATGGTTTGGGGATATTTCTGGTGGTTTAATTGAAAGCTTTTTGTGTTACATTCACACATTAGCTTGTTAGTTTAATACAGGACTGAAAGCATGAGGTACTCTAGCTTGGTCTATTATATAACTTTGATCATGTATAGTTGTAGTATTAGTTTCCATTCCAGATTAAAAGTAGATTCATTACAAAGTCATGTTTTCCTTGTTCAAGGTTGCAATATAGACATTCTTCCCAAAAAACTGATTTAGTAAAAACCCACCTATCTTGCTATTATAGGAACTGTACATCTCACATACAAGTAAGCCAAACTAAATTAGTTTGCAAACACTGATCATTTATTTTGTTTCCTTCAATCACCTGTCACTATTTTCAAGAAAATGAGCACAAACAGATAAATTAGGAAAACAGGAAAACTAGTATTCTATAGTCGTTCTTTCTCTGGCAACTTTAACATTCCTAAATATAAAATGTATTAAAAAGCACAGAAAGGCTTTGCTTCAGTGTGCAGTCAGTCTCATGAAACAGTGACAACAACACTATTCTGCAACTGGGCACTTTGGCAAACCAGCTTCACACCGCTTTGGTGGAAAGTATCTGTCACAATGTAATTGGCAAAAATAGCCAGTGGCACACTGAGTGAAAGGAAACTAAACGGGACATTTTACTGTAGTATAGCTCTTACAGCAGGGTCAAAACATTCCAACACGAAATCTTTGCAATAGCCCAAATATCCAGACAGTAAGGTAAAGTTAGTGGCAACTGCCTCATGTAAATGCTTACAGTTGCACAGTGTAATCAAATATGGAATGGTTCACTTCTAAATTCTAAATTAGAACAAGAGGCAGAAGAACAAATGTCTGTGGTGAGCGAACTGCATAAGACAATACAGATGTCAGTGACTCATGCGACTGTTACTACTAAAGCAGAGGGAGGTGATTTTTTTTCTGCACTGTATATAAAAGCATAAGACCAAAGATGCTTGAATGTAGTCTGTTTAGTTCCTTGAATTCATTCCACACATGTTTGCAATAAAGGTTTTCTGACTAAAACAAAAGCCATAAAATGCAGCTCTGGACTGGAACATCTCCACCCCAGCTCTTGTGAAAGGCAGGGTCATAAATAATTTCTCCTGACCAGATTTGTGTTGAGCGCGGACCACAGCAGGTGTAAAACTCAAACTGTTCTCATTAGAAGAGTCATGGCCGAGGCTGGTTTGGAGAGCAGGCTCTGACAGAAGAACACAGGAGTGCTCTGCAGGCAGGAAATGTCTTGTAGGAGATGTCTGTCAGGTAGAAACACAACTGAAAAGTACTTCAGCATCTTATTACAACCTCCTCACCCAGAGGTCACAACATTACTAGAGTGCTAATTATTCTAAAAATGAAAGAAACAACCAGTTAAATCTAATTTTATTTCATAAAGCCTATTTTTTACTTCTTTAGGATGTCTCATGTTGTAACAGGGTACCGTATGTTAAAAATATGGTGTCATTTTTTCAATTGACAACTTCTGAATCACTTACTTTTACATATTCATCCTTTAAAGCAAGTATTTTACATTTAATACTTAATAAAAAAGGATAGTGATTTTTTATACTCTTGGTGAGATAGGAAGGTTGTTAACACTAGGAGACTTGCTTCTACTGACCATAGTTCTGTTGGGCTTTTACCACAACACAACTGAGCTTGGCATGACCGGAATTTTAATCCGCATCCAGAGTGACAGTTGGTACAAAACCATTTTTACAGACAGAGGTTATGATGAACCCATGTAAGCAGGTTTGGAAATTTAGGTCATTCCACTAATGGAACCTAGCTCTAGTAGAGAGTTAAGAAAGCACATCTCTAACCATCGGCAACTCCCCCACACATTTTCAGTCTCTTTTTAGTCTCTTCCTTCACTGATACACAAAAGATACTTGTGTAATTTCCCAACTCTACAGTACAAAACATCAGGTTTACTTATTAATATTATATGATTATATTAATAATTTTGCCATGGAATACTATTGGACAACTCCACAATATCTATTATGTGCAGCAGACTTTACAATTTTGCATTTTTTAGGGATAATGTTTCCTATGCAAATTACTTTATCCTTTATATGATCAATAAAATACTGATCAGCAGGGGACAATGACCAAGCAATGTGAGGAAAAAGTGTTTCTGATGAAAATCCGATTACAACCTGAGTAAAGAAATGAAAATACACCATGTCTTTAATTTTGTTTCTTTTTTATCAAAAAAGCAATGAAAATATATTCAATTTGCCTGAAACTCTGAAACTGTCATTATTATCTTCCAGTAGACAAAGTGGAATGTTTACTTGAACCCAACAGAAGGTAATAATTTGGAAAAACTTTGGGAAAGATATTAAAAGGAAGATGGGTTTGATA
The DNA here is from genome assembly GCF_055471065.1 of Atractosteus spatula. Classification (NCBI taxonomy): domain Eukaryota; kingdom Metazoa; phylum Chordata; class Actinopteri; order Semionotiformes; family Lepisosteidae; genus Atractosteus; species Atractosteus spatula. The sequence goes on from NC_142720.1 coordinate 12,171,248, forward strand.
AGGTCAGATATGACTACCTCTAGGCATGGCTTTAAGAAAAATATGTAGGGTGATATTCCCATGAATCTATGTCTGTTTCAGAGCTGCACAAAGCTTCCTGACGAGTAAAGTCCAGGGTGAGAGGCATTATCACCAGAGAAAAATCTCATTAGTAAGTGCCATGCCAATAAACAGGATGGAGAATAAACTATTCAAATGTGTGAATATAATGTGTGCGGCTGTCCATAAGAAATAAATCTGCGTGACTCAGATTCAGCACACCGAAGAAAGCTTCAGACAGAGCTTTGAAATAAAAATAAACAGAAACTAAGCCATTTGTGAGAGAAAGAAAGAACAAAAATAGCAGGCTAAAGATGTATTGAAGAAGAGTAGATTCAGTCAGTGTATAAGAACAGCATCACAAAACCAAAACCGTTTCTTAAAAGACTAATAATTATGTGGAGAAATTTAAATTTAAATCGGGTTTTCCAAATTTAAAAATTGGTCCAGTGGCATTTATGTGCCTTACAAAATCGTCTCAGAATTTTAATACAAATGAGATCAATGAGCTCAAAAGTCATTTTGTGATTTTATTTCTTTGTAGTGATAAAATTAAGTATTGCTTGTAGCTATCGGTGCAATAGCAACTGCTTTCTCTGAAATTGTCCGTTCTTCTTAAATCTTAATTTTATTGGATCCACAGATATTCTGCCACGGGTTTGAGGCCTCAATCTGGATCTTCACCACATATTCTTTTCTGCCGCTAAGAAAATGAGAATTTAAAAGAATAACCTTTCACTATGGCAGTCACAAGTTGCATTCATCTCGCACCTCAATTTAAGCTGATATGTACAACATTTCTGTATTAATTTGCTTTTCTATGAACTTCTCAGGGGAAATTTTGTTTTTGTGCTCTGTGAACATGACCATTTATTTTACTTAAATGGCACACTAATTTACCCAGTTTGTAATTAAAATTGTATAGATGACAGAGAAAGTGATTTTATTTAGCAGCTAATTGTAGTGCCACCTGGGGACAGGGCTTTTAAGTATTCAGTTTCCAGGAGCTCTATAAAGAATATTTCTTAGTCCTTAATTTGTATTGTGAATATAAAGCAGAAAAGCTGTGCTTAATCAGTGCTGTCTCTTTTGAGGCCTTTCTAGTTAGTTTTTAACAAGGTACATGCTTAATTACAGGTTTCACTTTTAATTCTGTTTGAGGCTGTTATCTTTTTGTTTTCTTTATTGTTTATATTGGAAAAAAAAACAGATTTAACCAGTAAAAAACAAATTCCACATAACTACCAACTGGGAAGACACAGTGCTCTCTGTAAGGACAGAGGCGATTCCCCACAGCATACTATAATATATCTCTGAGTATGTAGTTCAGCCCCTGGAACCTTGGCTGTTTCAACTGCACAAAAAGAATGCTCCTTGGCCTCCAAAATCCAATCCCCATTCTCTGCCTGTAACACAAGGCAGATAAAGCCTATACAATTCAAGGAGCTCCTTATAAGTTATAGCTACTGATCTTTCTACTGATCAGCTTCAAGGAGGTGTGATAAAACCTCTTAGAACACAAGACCAGAGATGGCACTGACACTTTTTCAGCAATGTGTTTTAGCAATTTGAAATCCACTGGTTTACAGGAGTGTGTGCAGTTTCTAAGCCCTGCAGTAGAGTAGATTGCGGGTGACTCTTTCTATTAGTCATATTGCCTGTTTCACAAACTCACTTTATATACAGCACCGGGTGAAACGTAGGTGTATCCTGGATTTGCTAAAATTCTGATTTCTATGCTCATGTCTCTTGAGATTTCTTTCCTAGGTGCCATTGCATTTATCACATATTTACAACACTGCAAAGGCATCACTCCCTGTGTTATATGTAGTTCTCATTACTATGATGTATTAAGTATTATTTAATTTTAAAACATAAACTATGAATTTAAAATGCAAAAGTCACATTATACAACTACTTGTTTCTGTATTCCATTATTTCTAGTACTGCTTGTAATTATTCTAAAACTATGAGCACAAAGATTTAATAGATATTATAAGAATTTAACATTTAAACGTACTCACTGAATGTATATTAATGTTCCAGTTCAATAAGTAATGTTTTAATGACACTCAAAAAAATAAGTATGGAGAACTATTGATAATACAACAGTTATAAGAGTTTCACGAGGAATAACAACATCCAAGAATTAAATGTATTGAAAATGCTTACTGGGAGCTTAGTCATAGTAACATCCAACTTAACTTTCTTGACTGTAGGCCAAATTTCTGACCATAGGACTAGGAGGCAGGGGTGCCCTTGCAGTGCTAGCTCTATTGAGGGATGCCTTTTTACTTATTTATAATAATAATAGGAAGAATTAATTCCTTTTGTGTAGCACTCACCTGGATGGTGCGATGGCTGTACGCTCACTAAACATCAGCTATTGGTGGAGAGGAGAACAGAGTAATGAAGCCAGTTCTTTGATGGAGATTGTTAGGAGGCCATGAGGGTAAATGCCAGAGGGAGATGTGGCCAGGACACTACACTTTTCAAGAAACGCTCTGGGATTTTTAATGACCTTGGAGAGTCAGAACCTCAGTTTTATGTCTCATCCGAAGGATGGCACCTTTTTGACAGTTTAGTGTCCCCATCACTGTACTCGGGCATTAGGACCCACAAAGTCCGCAGGTTGAGTGCTCCCTACTGGTCCCAATAACACCTCTTCCAGCAGCAACCTTAGCTTTCCCAGGAGGTCTCCCATCCAGGCACCGGCCAGTCTCACACCTGCTGAGCTTCAGTGGGTTGCTGTTAACAAGGCAATGCATAATTATAGGCTTCACTTTTGAAAGTGTAGAGTGAGAAGTTAACAAAGGGGCAGGTGCAAAGTTGGAGATTGGGTGGTGGATGAATGCAAAAGATGAATATGAAGAACAGAAATGCCATTCGGTAACAATGCTTCTAGGCAGGAATGACTGTGTAAAATATATGTAAGAATATATAGCGACCGTGTTATTACATTGTAAATTTCTTATTGGTCATTGTTTGAAAGAGATATTAGAAATATTCTACAATGATTCTTTATATATATATTAAAAATATTACATACAAGAATCATGATTACAATAAATTTTATAAGATATCTTTTGTTTAGCTGTCAAAGTTCTGAAATGGAAATTAATGCTTATGTTTAAATGATGCAGCCTTTCCTTTAAATGGCTCACATTGGTGTCAGCTGAAGAGTTGTCTTAATCTTTTCCTTATCTCTTTTTGGTTATGCCTTTTCTGTGCATCGCTATCTATTTTATTGTTTTGTTTTAAAATATAAGATTGTCTTTGCATTGCTTTCTAAACCTTGAAAAGCAATTACTAGATTAATAGGATTCAATTTCTTTTTTCTAAATAAAGCTCATTCCTTTTGCAGTTCAGCTCCATGTATAATTGACTGGTTTATCAATTTTGAAAGACTAGATTGCATGGGAAAAATGTTATGTTTGGATGATAAGAAGATCCTACAGTAGCTCTTGATGACAGAAACTTAATTCATTAATATTGTGTTTCAGATATAAAAGCTTTTGGGTCAAACAGACAGGTTGGCACAATGCTGCCTTTCACAGGTGAATTAAATTGTTTTTAACTAGGAAGATGAAACAAGCACCTGGAATTACAGCAGAACATATTGTCATTGTTATAACCAGGCTCCATTCTGTGGTAATGCCAATTACTCCCCAGTCACAAGTTTTCCATCTCTTGATGCTTAAGGCTGTTTCACACCCATGACTGAAATATCCCTTGTGGCCTACTGGCTAATTAAGAGCAAAACTCATCTCTTGATGAAATAATGCCACTGCCGAAATGGATTTCCACAGTTTTTTAATTCCTAATCGGACTAGCAGGAGATCTGTTCTAGCGAGGCAGCATTAAGTACAAGGAGAAGGCTTCCTTAATTGGCAATTAATGATTAAAGAGTAATTTAAAGCATATTGCTGTGACATTTCCAGTAGACTACACTGCATATGCTTATTGTCAGCTGGCATTTGGACAGCAACACATCAGCTCACCGGCGGCACAGATAAACCTGGAGCAGATGAAATTCATAAGTAATTGTGACACTGGTGTGAAATGAGCAGATCAGCCGCCTAAAGAATGTGTTCGCACTCGACACAGAAGGATCACATCTCTAACTACGTGAGGTGACACCAATCAGCCAGGAAGGAATGGAAGGCACAACAGTGTCCCTGCTGAAAGGGAAGGGCACAAGCTGTATTTTTAAGCAGATATCCATCCAAATATATTAATAGAAATATACATTTTTTGAAGTATTTCTAAAAATATTGCATTGGATTCTTGTGTAATGTTCTTATAAGGAAAAAACGTCACTGGTACGCAAACAAATTGAAGGTTGTTAACAGCGTCAGCAGGGGGAATTCCTGATTGTTTTCGCTATAGCATCCCTTGCAGTGGCTGGTATGAGGTCTCAGCTCAACACTGCAATGCTTCAATTTTGCATCCCTGTTTGACCAGCATTACAGTAATCCACTGCTGTGGCTGTCTGCGGAAAACCTTGTCCTCACTGTCTGAGAACACTTCCAGTCTTTGGAAACACACCCAATGAGATTTGCCTTGCCAGCTCCTGTGCCACCACTCCCAGAGAGTGGCTTGCCTGCTTAGTGCCAGCAGAACAATTTTAGCCACTTGTCCGTTTATAGCAAAGCAATTTTTACTTTATCCACTTATTGCAACAAGAATTTTATTTTATCTATTTATTTAAAGACAATCTTGATATTTTTAACGTGACCTCATTTAACCAGTGATATCCTCTTCTGTACAGCACTTCTCAGCATGATACAGCTTCATGATTATTAAGTGCATTGAGCACAGGTGAATCCCTGGATATGATCCTACTGCACACCTAGAATCCAATATTCATTTTAGCACAGATTTGAGGGCACAGATTTAAAATGCCTTAGCAATTCTTCCAGTTTTTGGCATGTGTATATCTTAATGTTAACTTTTTCATGCAATTCAGTTTTGCAACTTTTTTTTATGACTTTAGTCTGTAGCCTTAGATTATGTATTTATAATGGCTCCATGTGGTCCTTAACTCTCCTGACATCCACAGTAAATCTAGAAATCACTTCAACCAAACATGCCTCTTGAGTGATTAACCCACAACAAGCATCAATTAATTGATAATCAGGTGTTTTGTCAACTACATGTTACGGCAATGGTGTTAATGTTAATGCTTCCAGATATTAAATGATAACTCTGTCCTTTGTGTCTAAATGTGCAAATGCACACATTTCCTAATTAGACCAAGATCACTTCTTCATCTTCAAAACCCAAAATACTGCCACAGTGAAACGCATATAGGCAACACAAATGAATAATTGCTTCCAACATATATGAAAAATAATTGTGAATTATTATGTCTTTATATGGAAGAGAATTTGACAATAGTAACCTCAAATATTTTAAGCATAAGAAGATATCTAAGCTATCTATTTCACCACCAAACTGGGTTATTTTTTAAGGATAGATTGAGATACAAAAGTGAAGCTAGAAAACTAAATGGATTGCTTTCACAGATATAAAACATTTTCTGGGTCAGATTGTGTTAGAAATGCATTTATTTTGCATGTAAGAGAATCTTCTTTGCCTGTATTTGTTTGGAAAGTGCAGAGTGCTTACAAATTAGAACTGCAAAGCAATTTAGATTTTGCTGCTTAATATCATAACCAATTACTCTGAGCTGCAGCTTTTCCTGAACCTTTCAGCATTCAAGATCTGACAACCATACAGAGAAAATAGGATACTGGGTTTTGTCACTGATACCGTAACATCTTGCTGACATGTCAGTAATGTACTTGAGGTCTCTGTTACTTTAATAACCTAAAAACATTTCAATAACTACTATTGCAATTATACCTTTTGTACAAAACTGAAGCTTTGATACTCCAGGAAGAAAAAAAACATTATATTGAAACAGCCAGAATAATGAAGCCATGTGGGCAAAGCAAGATACACCTTGCAAAACAAATACAGTTTCATATGGACTTTTTTCAGGTGTCATTCCTTTTTTGGAAATTTGTAAAAACACTGTATACTATATACTAATTCAGTTACATTTTCCTGCGGCATTGGATTCATATTATCTGTGCCTTTCACAAGACTTATTTTATTACGATTCTTATAACTATCGATTGAAGGTGGTGCAAGACTCGCTTATATTTGGGTGACAGTATCAAAATGGACAAGAAACAAGCAATTCCAGTCCTTATGGATCAGGGTCCAGCAGGTTTTAATTCCCCTTTTTTTACTTGACACAGTGCTGCTCATGCTAACACATCACAAAGTGTTTGACAGTAAGGACCCTGTATTAAAGTACTACATTGAAACATACATTAAGCCCAAAAGAAACCTCTCATCATCTTCCACCCCCTCTTCAGAGCCAGTGTGGGAAGCTCAAGAACAGGCCAGGCCACCACTCAATGCGCTCCACTTCTGAAGACGCTGGATCTGAAGATGATGACTTTTGGCCGATCCCCTCCTGAAGATGTTGGCCAGGGCTGGCAGCCGAACTTCTGGCAACTTGATAGGCTTCTTCCTTTCTGAGCTTTCTAACTCTGGAGCTGCGAAACCACGAAGCGCATTCAGACCACTGATATCAATCAATTCTTCAAAGAAAGACCTGATGGAACATAGCACCTTTGAGCAGATTCTTCCACGGTGGTGTAATTAACTGGATCTATGATGATAGCTTGTAAACATTATAGGTCAGAAATTATTCTTGCCCTTCTTCTATCTGTTTTGTGAACAAAATGTTAACCTGGAAGCAGTCAATGCTTCTCTGTAGTGTTGTATGTGGTGCATAAAGGTAAGTAGATACACAGAATGACCTGTATTCCTACATGAGTGCTAGAGTCTGAGCCTTGTAATGAAGTAAAGATGATTGTCATACCAATGTGGGTGACTTGTAAAAGCTCAGGTGGATCTAATTGTCATGCAACTGGAGTCTTCAATAGTTAAGACAGTTTAACTATACATTTGTATAACTCATCTGCATTATTAAATTACACGAGGCAAAGTAATTAATCACAAAAAGTGAGGATCCCTACAGGTTACACATGGATTTTACAGCTTGCCAACAGGACAAGCTTCTTAATTTACATTTTCTGTTTGAAATTAAATTCAGCTTATGTAGCTGAAAGCCCTGATCCGTATGGTTTTACCTTGTAATTTATTTCACCCAGTTTACACATGTACAGGGGTAAATTTATTCCGCTAACCAAAGAGGCTAGTTCATCAAGACACGCCCCCAGGTCTTATTGAATACTTTTTGCTATGTCATGCTTTGTGCTGTTTCATCCAGTGAAAAACCAAAAAGACAGTGAATTTCTTCTAAACGAATCAAACCCACCAGTCTAGACAGCTCCAATGATTGTTCAACCTCTGGCAGCCCTACCCTCCCTTCTCTAGAGACTACATTACAAATTAAGCCAAGAGCGGTTTTAAATTCAGCATTTTCTGCGTGATTAAGAACTGGCATGAGCATAACATTGCTGTTTTTTATAGTTCAGGGATGTTTTTAAAAGGTCCACTTTACTTGACTGCATTTTGGTCATTAAGGAGAGGCAGTTTTTAAGTAGCTGTATTAGTCTAGAATCTGCAGTGAATATTATGCTTCTGTTCTCACTACTATTTCCACTGGCTCATAGGACATTTCACACAGCAACATGTTAAAAAGGTGAAAATATGCACAAGATAGGAGTTCTTTGTATGTGATGGCATAAAGTCTGAAACACATTTACATTTATTCATTTGGCAGATGCTTTTATCTGAAGTGACTTACTGTATGGTCAAGATGCAAAAGGGGCATATGACATTAGCAAAATAAGTACAAATTAATTCATATACTGTTTTTATTAATATTTCAATAGAATGTCCTGAAGCTGAAATGAGCTGAAATCCAGGAAAAATTCTATCAAAAATGTGAAATGCAGTTTGATATGAGACATTGCAGAGGGAAGGAATAATTAATGTCTTTTTAAAACTCTGTAAGAGAGCTCAAATCTCCAATCACTCTGTTAGTGGAATGTTCACTACAGTTGTACTTTCCGGTAACAGATGCCTTTAAACTTTTTTATAGTTTCTGACCTACTGTATGGCGTCCACCTTGCTCCTCAGGAACATCAACACGAATTTAGACTCTGTAGAAGAAATTGTGTTATAATTTAACAGCTTTAATATTGTGTTTGCATTTTACACCCTACTGCGTTTTGTAAATCAAGCCCTCATTCTTAATTTAATGAAGAAGAGGGAATACATATTAACAACTTATGTGCCTCAGACACTGGATCAGGCACTGAAGCATGCACTTTGTATTGCTATTATTTGCATGGTATGCATTCTTGCTTTAATGGTGTGAAGCTGGTGTATTCGTTGATACAAGAGAGTCTGTGCCCTTCAACAATTATTTCAAAAGCACCACACAGATTAGAATGTTTAACCATAAATCAAACTGTTTTGCACCGGACTAGGCGGAAAACTGGAGCCTACTTTCCTAGAGGGAACCTACAGACTAAACAATCCTGACCCCCAAACTGACCTAGGTGCAGTCCCAAAAGATTGAGCACTCCTAGTGTGCCTGCCCCTCTTCCCCACCCCCAGGCTTCCCCAGCCTAGTAATGGCATGCAAACGAGCCTCTGTCTGCCTATCCCCGCCAAGTTCTGCCTTTGTATATGAGAGCAATTTCCTCAAGAATTCAGGGAAAATGCGATACTTCTCCTTTTATGTACTGTGTTCCCCTTAAACACGGCATATTCACTTGCACTTATAATACATTGAGGAATATGATATACAGCCCCCTCATAAAACTCAACCTCAGCATTACAGGCAGCTCTTTTCACTAAGCAAAACGATTCTTCCTAAACAGGCTTTCTGTGGCTTTTTAAACACTACCGAGCTCTACTAACATGATGTCGGGGGGCCATCTGATCTGGCGCCTGTGTCCAGCCAAACATCCTTGTTCTCAAATTAGACAGGAAAAAAGTCTTTCAGCGCTTCTGTGATTCTGCTGATGATTTCTGTATAAGAAGCAAACACCATGTACACAAGACCGTGGTTTATCAGCAAATGTGTTGTGCTCTCATGCTTTGTTAAAAGGGTATGAAGATATACAGTACCTTTACTCCAGGCTCTTTCTGGCTATTAGACTTCTGCTGGTCGTTATCTCTATGACTCTACTGTTAGGAAGTAATTAGAGGTTTCTTTATTAAACTTCCCTGTCAAAAATCATTCTTTTTTTTGCTTTGTTTTTTATATTTATCTATAGTATGCCATGTATGTAATGGAATTATAAATTCATAAAGCCACATTAATTCAATAATGTAATTGAAACTGTTGGGTCATTTACAACTTTCTGCTAAAACGTGTCTGTTAGGATTTTAAAAAGAAAATAAAAATCAGGTGCCATATACATTAATGGGTAAAACTACCCAAAAGCAGTGTAGGGCACACTAATATTATAGAATGTTCTATGGTGTTTTTGTTGGTGTTGTTGATGTTGTTTCCGCACAATGCAGGGATTTTCTGTCATTTTTCTGTGTTTCTTATAATATCTGGTCAAACCCTTGTTGATTTAGACGTTACCCAAACCGAGTGGCCCAAACCACAGCATATAACCCCTCAAAGAGCTCTGACCACAACCAACAGCAATTCATTTTCCTTCCTTCCACACCAGCACATTGCGTCCTGCTGAAGCCTGTTCTCCCTTTCTGGGGAATAGAGTTATGTACGTACCATGGAAACAGGACGACAGACTGAGCCCCCATAAGCTATTCTTGTCAGAAGCAGCATAGAGCTGCAAAGTGTTTAATAGATGTGACCACCCCACCTCCGAATGACCACCCCACCTCAGCTGCCTCCCAAAACAAACACTCTTCCACATGGAGAAAAAAACAGTTATTGAAATAAAGAGAGTCCCAATAATTATAATAATAAGCAGAATCTGCTTTCCTGAATCTGATTTATATTATCATTCAAAATCTCACTTTGATTTTGAAGCAAAAAGCTTTCTGATTGAAAGTCCTGTACATCTTTGCTAAACAGTTATTTATGTGAATGTGAAATCCTAATCCGTGCCTTTATTAAATGCAAATACATGCTAGTTTTAGACACTCCTAAGTTGTAGTTAATTAAGTTGTGCCTCTCAGTCCAAGTACACCAGATAGTTTTGAAATCATATAAATTCTTATGTATAAACATGACTTGTAATTTATTAGAATGAATTCATAACCTCTCCAGTCCAAGCACACAAGACAGGCTGACACAAACATTTTTCTTGAAAAATCTATCAACCAAGCTCATTTTTCAAGCCAATTTATGTACATTTGTGGTTCTAAAAATGAGCTAACCAGTAAATGGAATAAGTGGAGCCTGTTATTGCCGCTTCACCGCAACAACCAGAAAAAATAAACTCCTAAGCCAATAGATATATTTGGTACCTAGCTCTGAAGTGGACAGGCATCGTAGAACAGTCAGATGCATGGTGTTCTATAATAAATCAAATGAGATGGGAAAATTACATCTGGAAAATACTTATGCTTACAATAAAGTTCATGTAAAAACATTCTATTTCTTGAGTGATTCTACAATTATGGAAGTCACAAGCAGGGTCCCCCAGTGGGTTGACTCAGTAAAGGAGCAATATCTTGTGCGGGTGTTGCCCTGTGACCCAGACACCAGTTTCACTGTGACTAAGATTTGCCAGGCAGTGGCACGTTTGGCACTGTGCCGCTGGAGTAGGGTGGGCGTCAGTAGGCTCCAGCCCTCTTGGCTTTGGAGAAACAGAGACTCTTCCGACCTGCTAGGCCCCTGCAAGTTTGCAGCGATGTCAGAGAGAGGCCTGCTGCGTACAGCCTGTCATGCTGAAAGGCTCCGACGAGTGGAAGTGCTGGAGGACCATGTCTGTGGGTTCTCTTTCTCTACCTGCTGTTTGGGAGCCCTAGTGATACAAAAGAAGAAATAAGAAGGATTACAAACGAGAGGAGGCCAGTTGATGGCTAGTAGCTAATTTATCTCCTTCTGTCATTTCCTGAAATTAGCTTTGACACCATAGCTGGGTAGCGTGTTCCAAACTCTCACAACCTTTAAAGCCAAATCTTAACAAGTTCACCATTCCAAACTGGCTGCATATGAAATGAGCTATAATTTGCAGCTTTAAATTAAAGGAGATTATTAAATCAAAGCCTAAGCAGCATAATCCACAATGTTATTTTAGTTTTCAATAATGGAGCAACAAAACTGCACTGTTTGCTCACACTGCATTGCACCGATCTTATGGTAAAATCAATTGATTTGCCTAATCATTCGCACTTGGCTGGAGCCAACTATCTCTGCGTTTCATCAAAAAGGGCAACTTCCAGAAAAAAAGTCCTGCAAGTATCCTGTTGTAGTTATTCAAGTGACATGGTTTATGTATTTGTGGCATTGCTGAAATAAACAGCTTATCTTCTTTGCCTAATTTCTATAAACAAAATTATACACTATCTACAAACCTTGGTTAATCTTTTTTAGAGTCTCTTTATTTAATGTTCGCAGATGTTATTTTAAAAGAAAAGTGAAGTTTATCAGATTAGACTTTCAGCATCAAATATCAAAGTGAAAGATCTATGACCTTAATAAAGGAGCGACAGCTCTAAACAAACCAGAAGCCCACTGTCATAGGACAGCTTCAAGTGACTGAATTGATGAGGATATATTGATGTTTGGATTAGGGCATGCCTCTGTGATCAAGTGCTCAAACACTAGATAAAAACAGGAGAACACCCTTTAATCCTGCAAACTCTCTTTAAATAGGATTTTAGGAAACAGCAGCTTCACACTCAGGCTTTTAATGCTCCATGGTCTTCAATTTAATTCCAGTAACACCACTGCAGGCTCATTAATATCCTCTAGATATCTGATTTTTTATAACAGATTAAATTTGGCAACTTTACCTGATTAGGGTCAATGAAACATGAGTCATAAAAACATGTCTCTCTCTTTTGTACATATTCAACTGCCAGATTACAAAATTGCGTGACTTAGAAAACTAATTACAGACACACGTGTCTCTGCAGTTAGTGTCACACATGTGTACCATTCCACAAAACATCTTGGGCCATTAGGCTTGATCCCCTAGCAGGGCCAGTTTCCAACTGGCCTCTGCTTTGTTGGTCATTTTTAAAGAGCTCAGACTAGAAACTCTACTCCCAGTAACCGTCTTCCACAGGTGTTTATATAACTTAAAAAATAGCCTCCATTTTCATTCATCATCATTATCATCGCCATAATTCTTCGCACGTACAGTATATTGTGCTTTTCATCCAAAAGGAGCACCCATCTAGACGTACACAAACTTTTATCTGTGTTGTAGACATTGAAACAATGAAGTAATAATCATCTTGGAGATCTCAGAAATAATTGTTATTTCTGTTTTTTAATTTTATAAAATATGGTTTTATTTTGAGTTGTTTTTGGCATTAAAATACCTATTTTTGGTTTTAAAGAATTAACTGAACTGCCTCCTTAACCCATCTTCATAGTGGAGCAAAGAATGAATGTTTTGTGAGACCTCCCAACTACAGTGACAATAAAACAATATAAAACAATTAATGTAAAGGGATAATACTAGAAATTTTAAAAGTGTAGTTCAGGAGAAGGTCAAACCCTAATCTCCCCCTCTATTCTTTCAGAGCATCCACTCCCCCTGCCCATCTTCACCATTGCAGCAGCTCCCTGGCTCATTCCTTGTAAGTGAGGGGGGTTGTCAGCCACAGCCTTATGGTCAGGTTGCCATTCCCTCAGCCAGTGGAGTTCAGCCAATAAAATAACTAGCCCAAATCACACTTCTACATTAATTAAGGCTTCACTTAACTACTGAAGTATATAGATATTGACTCAAAATTGTTGGCCCTGGCCCATCTCTGTCAGGTTAGAGATGTGAAACTTAGTGTTTGTCTTCTGTCAAGCTGCCTAAAAGAAATTTCATTCTCTTTCATTGGAAAATATCACAGATTTTTTTTTCCCTTGTTAAAAGCATCCTGAAATTAGTTAAGTGTTTTGAAGTATTATGTTGAAATTCAGACAAAAGTGCAGTTTTGAAATTGCCAAGGGTTATTAAAATAATAACCTCAAATATAGAATATGTAATGGGAAAAATTAAAGTGACATGTAAAGTGAAGTCAGACAAACAGTGAAGTCAGTTAGACTGTGAGAATTTTGTGGTAAAAGTGTTCACTGCTGCTAGAGTTTAAGATTTTTGGTGGTTCTAAGAGCTGCTCCTTTTTAATCACCCAAACCTGCATATCATCTAACAGTATGTAGAATCAGAGCTTCTGTACAAGTATTGAAAATGTTGCATTCATACATTATACAGAAACCGAGTGTGCAAACTCAAAACTGAAATTGCATTCCCACGCAATGAAACAAGTCGATGTATCTTTAAATCTGTAAACAATATGTGCAAAAAATCATTATGGAAAAGTTACTCATAGCAAACAAACTGGAAAATCATCATTACAGCTGTAATTTCTTACTGCTGTGCAGCACTAAACAGCTTATCTATCAATGTCAACCCTCTCAGCCACCAGAAGACATTCTAAGGGCAATAATCAGCCCCTTGTAAGAAAAAGTTGAACTGAGGAATTGGAAAAAAATGTTTTTCTGCTAAACAAATTTGCATAGCAATATGGGGTCTTGGAAGCTTCACTAGCCACTCTGTCAAACCAAATGAGCCCTAGCTCTGCGTTGCTATGGACTTTGCTTCAACAGGGCAATGTTTGCCACTGGGTCCTGCGGTTACCGTGACGAAGGGCCCTGGCTGCTGTAGTGAGAATACAGCCTAATTACTCTGTAAACACACTGTGATTTGTTTATGTTAATGTCAAATTAACTTCAGCAATGTAGGAACAGTTGCTGATGTGATATGCTGCACAATCCTGCCACTAACTGCTCTCCTTGTGGTTCAGCTAACTCTGCATCTCCTTTTGACTCATTTTTTAAGTGTCTCCATAAACTCCAAATCAAGAAACACATATGCATTTTATTTAAATGGAGCAGTTTCCAGGATATTTCTTTTTTTTTCGAAGCCAGAGTGTTGCTGGCTTCAATTTGTTCTCTCACACAACAGAGATAAAAAAAAACACAAAAATGAGAATATTGGTTTATGGGAAGTTGCAGAAATAAAGTAAGAAAATACAAAACTGGCTCACCACCATTTTTCCATCTAAAGGCTTATGGAAAAAACAACAAACACGACCCTAGTGTAATGCCCTGTAAAGGACATTGATCTACAAAATGTGGGTAACCCTGTACTAAAACTGTTTGTTTCTCTAATAGATTTGTTACATCCAAATCAGCTTGAATCTCTTTTGAGTAACAAAAAAGGTTTTGAAAATGTATATGAAATGCATGTATGAAAACGTATTTTAAAATATTATAAATGATCAGCATCATTTGTGTAACTTGCTGAAACATACATGATGGTTATTTACTACTGTTTATGGCTGCAGTGTTTGCTGTTGCATAGACTGTATGTACTCTGTGTGTCACCTTGGATGAAGGCCTCTGCCTAATTAATGGTAATAAAACATTAATTGGACTGACATTTGTGCTGAATAAACAATAAATTGATGTGTGCTGTTTAGAAGAGCATTGTAATATGCATTTGGAATAGGCACATATTTGGAAACCCATTTGCTCTTGCAATTTTTCCTCGGTCAAAGATAAGCACTTTCCTTTTCTTCTGCCACCAGAAGGACAAAAATCAAAAGTCTCTTTTTACAGTCACAAAACCTACAAGAACCAGATATTTCATTCCAACCTCACAAATAGGTAGACATCACTGCTTATGTAGGCACACATACTGCATATTGGTCGATGGTTATTCTTTAATTTGGTACTTTATCAAAAACCTTCCAAAAGTTCAAATAAATCATATCATAAGATGCAATTCATTGGTGGTCCACAGTGTGACATCACCATTTATTGGTTTTATGAAACCATAAAAACTCCTTGCTTGTTTTTGGGGGTTGCTGTGTTAGACATGAGACATGGCTGCCATATTGTGATAGTACAGTCTTACCTTAACACACAAGTCGACTACAACCCCTGAAAATCAACAGTTCTCTTATTGAATCTGAGACCAGATTTTATTATTATATCTTTTTTTTTACTAGACAGGATTTAAAAGTGCCGTCTGACTTGCTAGATCTATTAACAGCAGGGAGATCATTCTACTGCTTTGGTACAACAAAACAGGAAGGAAAGTCTCCCAGAGTTCACAGCCATGTTTCAGGAGCTCAAAGAAGGCCAAAGAGTACAAAAGCCATGTAGGTGTATATGGAGATAATTAATCTGAAGTACATAGGCGTCCAACCATTCAAGACCTGAATGGTGAGCAGGGAGCCAGTGCAAGGCTGCACGTTATAGTCATGCATTTTAGTTTTAGCTACGTACATATTCGGATACAAAGGTAAGCACTGCAAAAAAGTAATTGATCCTAGAAAAGACAGGTACTTGCATTAGCGTCTCTGTTTTAGATTGGGAGAGACATTAATGGATGCAAGTAATGTGAAAAAAAAGAAAACGCGTCATCACAACATTTGTACTTCAAGTGCAAGACTTGGATTAAAGTGGACACCAATATTCTTGACCGCGGTTGGGATGATTTCACCATCACCAATCATCCGACTAAAGCTGATGCAGTTATGGAATCAATAAGGTGAGTCAATCAGCAAAACCTCAGTCGCATCAATGTTCGGATTTTATAACTTCAGTTGCATCAGATTTTTGAACTTTGGAAATTGTGAAAAAGCTTGATTCATGTCAGGTTATGCGTGCACATGAATGGGTTTTATCAACATAGAAATACTGTAAATACTGTACCTATTAAGAGTGCAATGCAATGGTAACATATGAGTGTTAAAAAGAATGGGACCAAGAACTAAGCCCTTGCCAGATTTCAGACGTGAACAATTTTTGCTAAAGAACAATGAGCAATTCAAACAAATTGTTTCCTATAAACCAAGACAAGGCAGTTCTAATAATATCAACCACACTACCCCATCTCTTCGGCAAGATGGAATGATCAACAGTATCAAAGGCAGCAGAAAGACCAGTCAGCAGGGAATCATTACTAACCCTATCAATAGCTGTTTCAATACTGTAATGTATATCAATCTAAACCCGCATATTGAAATGTTTCCAAAAGCTCATTTACCAATAAATGGTCTTGGAACTGAACACCTCCACAGCTTAGAAATTTTGCCAAAAATGGAAAGTTAGAAATCAACATATATAATTATTAAGTTTGATGGAGACTGCCCAGGGCTAGGAGACATTTCCAGATCTTAATGAGTCATTAATGATATGCAAGAAAATATTGTACAATTTAAAGAAAGTAAGACAGTGGGAATAGGTTTGAAGGAGCATATGGTAGGTTTCAATTTAATGATATTTTTCAGATATGTTGAGGAAAAAGCAAAGAAATATTACAAAGTGAAATGGATGAAACGTGAATGACGTAAACTGCTTTATGAAGTCTCAACATACAGAATCTGACTTCTTACTGTATGCTGGCAAGGTTAGAATGATAAAACTTGGAAAGCTGATTTCATAGACTCTTCAAAAGGTATGTTTGTAACTGCATTTGGAACTGTGATTAATTGTGAATATAAAGAACGCCAACATAATGGAAATCAGGAGTTTACTGTTGAAGTGTTGGTATTTCTTGATGGCAAAAACAGGAACAGATACAGTAGGCCAGTATCTTTTTCCATGTATATCCAACTTTTCAAGATTTCATGGAGAAATGAGACTTCTCTATTTTTAACACAATTAGCTGTGGATTAGTCACAATGCTGCAACCAGAGTCCCCACACAGTACACTAAACTTCCAGACAACAGCAGTTCGTTCAGGAGACGTAACGTGGAAGTCAGAGACATCGCAAAGTCAGCAAAATCCAAATATGAATCTAGGATGTGCAGGATTCCTGAGCAGCAGCCAGGCACAAATCCAGCAAGTCCATGATGACATCCGGACGGCACAGCCTGCAATGTCTCCTAGCAACCCAAAATAAACACCGGTGAGCAAAGAAGAGTGCAGAGCAAGTCCAGTCTGTAGGGACTAATCACAGCAAATCATACTAAAAAGCACAGAGACAGACTGCAAGCACACCTTGCTGGGGTTAGTTGCTATAAAGCAGAGGTGTAGTTGAAAGCTCTTAAAAGAGGTCTAGTGATGCCATGTAAGCACAGTTGTTGAGTTAAACCCTCATCTGAAACAGAAGACAGCAGCAGAATCAGTATCTGAAAATCAAGCTCCAGCGACACAAGTACTACTTTGAGCATGCAATGTGCAAACAGGGAAACAGGTAGTAATCTCGGCCAGGGAGAGGTTGCAGCAGACTGTGACATCCTCAGGGAGTCAGACTTGAGCCACACAATGATGACAAAGAGTGATCCATCCCAGCCGAGCAGGTGTAGCCACTCCGAAGTTTGCAGCAGGCAGCCTTAAAATAATCAAATCTGGTTAAAAACTAAACGCGTGATAGATGCTGGGAAAGTGAAATAAGTAAAAAGTAATTAGCTAAAAAATGAATACTTACAAGGGAAACTAAAAAGGAAAACTAACAACGCATGCTGGAGAAGCAGTCAAAGTGCACCTGCGATGTCTCACAACCAATAACATTTCTAAGTGCTTTTCTATTTGTATTGACATTTTTAATCCAATCTCACTTTTCCAAAGAAATAAACAGAAGATAAACAATGCTGATAAAAGAAATCCTCAAACCTAATAAAAGTAACACAAAATGACAGTAAAGGGCTGACACACAATCTTCGGAAGAAAGATCAGGATGCATAAATATACTCAGCTGATGGCATCTGTACTGATACTGTACATGCATGGTACAGATTTTATTTTCAGAACTATTCTGAATTTTCTGTTTCTAGATAAACTATCTGACTAATGAGAATAAACAGGTTCAACAGTACATAACTGAGTATAACAGAACAGTAAAAACAGTGGTTTAGAAAGGTTTTGTTTGCTTTCCTCAAGATTTAATGAATTCCAAAGAGTTGTTTCTCTACCTAATACATAAATCAAGATAAATCATTTACTTTCATGCTGATACTTTGACACCCAAATCTGAAAAAATAAATCTTAAATTAGGTGACTGGAGCATTAGAAAAATAAATAAAAGGATATAGGAAAACAAACACAGGTTGCTATAGAGACAGAATAAGTCTAAGTAAACTTCCAGAATTCATATTCATATAAATGGCCTGAAGCAAGGCTGGTCTCTAGCCAGGGTATTCGTGTTGCTGCCAAATTTCAAATAACTCATGAATTATGCCAAAAATAAAGGGGTGCGACTGCAACAAGTACAGAACTTCAGAAAGCAAGCTCTAACCCAGAAGGTATAATTTATTTACACAGTTGAAGGGTGTACGGACCTTTTACAATATTTCTTGCGAATGATCTACGTATTTAAGTCTCCAGCTCTGAAAACACCTTCACCTTCCTTCAGCTTCAATTCAAAGGTTACATTACTCCCCCTTTGAACAAAAACTAATAATTTGTACCTTAACAATTCATGGAAAGTTTAGAATTACATGTTCGATTTTTGTGAGACACTGCTTCAGAGCATATCACCTTGTGTCTAATATATTTCTATTTTATTTATCACTACAGAAGAATTTGTATTCAACAAACACAAAATAAGTACAACGTTCTTTGCCCCCATTCTGTATCTACCATACTATTTGAGCCAGAAACAAAATCACAGAAAGCAAAAAAAAAAACGGTTTCAACTGACACTTACAGGTGACAAATTCCCTTTTACTGTCTTTTAAAATTCAAAAGCAAACAAATAAAGGATGGAGGGGACAGAGCTGGCTGCTTTCTCTTGTCCTGTTTTAGTTATACTTTGCAGACAACACTTTACAGTATAAATAATTTTAAAAACAATCAGTTAAAGGGGAGATGTGCCATTAAAATGTTTTGAAGAACAGGCTTTTCTTAGTGTACTGTACATCATTGGCATGCTGTGGTGTGTTGGAAAACTGCCTGGGAATGTAGAACAAATCTTCACTCAAAACCCCTTTTGGAATAAACACATTCAGGCAGTTGATGCTGTAGAGCTGAAGTCCAAAGCTGAATCTGCAGACACAGTGTCCTCTTTCCCATGTAGCCCAATGTACCCATGCTCCAGTGCCGTGTCTGACAGCAGCCTCACTGCACATACATGGATCACCGTGTCCGATGGCCACTGGACAGTTAGGGTCAGTTTGGATCACACCAGCAGTCCGTAAAGGTTATTACAATCACACGGGCTGAATCCCTAGGGGGTATTAGCACTTGAAAATCTGAGAAGCAGACCAGGTCACCACAAGGGGAGGGGGTATGTACATTGGGGGCAGTGTTCTGAAAGCAGACTCTGAATGAGGTCAAGGTTGCTCTATAAGCAGCTATTAGGGTCTGTGCCATGGTAAATTGGCAGTAAAGCAAATTAAAGAGGCTGACCCTTACAAAAGTAATTGTGCAGTATCAGCGCTGTAATAATTTGCGTACTGTTCTACATCAGTAAGACATTATAAACTATTGTGTATATTGTATATCTATATTTATGTATGCTTCCAGTTACAACTGAGCAATGTGTTCATTTTTGTATTATGCCATTGCTCATATGTATAAATATATATAGGGCTCCAAATTGCCTTTTGAAAAGGCTGAAAGTATAGTTCTGTCATTCAGATAGCATCAGGAATGGAATTCAATAGTTTGTGGATTGTTTAAGTACTGTACTTATGTACGTGTATGAAACTACACGTTTATTATGTCCATGCTCTGAAAATATATCTTGGATAATTAACACATAAATTATACTGTTACGTGTTACTCTAATCATCAATTTTAATCATGTTTGTCCTAGTGAAAGTCGTGGTGTGTTATGTTATGTGCTATATACTAACTATGTTTAGTGTACATGTAATAAAGTAATTTTCCAAAGTGATTAACATTTCCTAAAAATTATTTTAAAAGATCTCCAGCAGTATTTGTATTTCTTCCTATCTGTTTTGGTCATAAAGAAATTGTTATTAATGCTTTCAGTCGTTATACCATGTCAATGTATATTTTGTATTAAGCAGAGATATTATAATTAAATTCCCCTTGTAAAACAATCATCATTTGGTGTACAGATTACTTTTATTTGTACTGTCTGACTACAATTAAGTGCATTGCATTAAACAGTGTTAAATAAGAAGGCTGAATAGTACATTTAATTTGCTTTCTTTTATGTCGTTTGTCAAAGGCAGAATTTCAGAAAGAAAATGTGATATAAAATGTTCTCACCTTGTAGGAGGAATTGCCTTTTCTAATTATAGAGTATGATGGAGGTATCTGCTTGGACCTAAAAACACTAAAGGAAAAGTGAGGGCCGCACATGATGATTATCACTTTAATTATATGGCTGCTACATGAAAGAGACACAAGTTCCTTAAGCAAATTGTTATCTGTCTAATATTCCAGCTAGAATTATTGATTGAAGATGGAAAAGGCTAGAAAAGAGCACTGTTAGAACTGACAGCCCTCTTTAAGATATTTCTGAAAGAACTAAACCTATTTAGTCCTGAACAGATCTATGAGAGGATCTGATACAAGTATTCAAAGTCCTCAAAGGCACTGGCAAAGTTAACCCTATGGAGCTCTTCAAAGGCATGTGGGAGTAGACGTCAGTACCCTGGTTTATTTCAAGATGAGTTTCTGGACGAGATCCTCAGATCAATTAGCTGTTAACTGCCAAACAAGTTAGATGGGTCACATGGCCTTCTCTCATTGATAACCTTTCTCACATTCTCATGTTATTTTGGGTCTATACGTTGTTTTGTAGTATTGTAGAGTGGATTCCAACATTATACATAATACAGGCTTCTCTACTGCTTCCTACATTAAACAGAAACAGTCTTGAATCAATTAGAGCAGGAACCTACTACTAAACATAAGCTAAATTAACACATCATATTTGTGTTCCTACTCTGTAAAACTGCTAATTCGAGCAGTAGAATCCTAAAGACGAGCCATACTTTGTCGATTTTCAGCCTTTACCGTTACTTTTCGTATGAAACGTGAAAGTTTTGACTGTGTGAAATATAAACAATTGCGAAACCAGATGGTATATACAGTATATGCAGAGACTTATTCTTACCATTGTAAAAATTACAGATCAGTCTGGTCATCGTATTGTTTTCAGTTGTTATTTTTTGGCATTCTGCAAGAGTATTGAAAGATTACAGTGCAAGACTTTTCAGTTCCATTTTATGGTATAAGTTTTCATGTCTTAAAATAAATAAAGGGTTCATGTAACTTTTTTGTAGTCTATGGCTACCTCTACTGGTGTAAATCTAATATTGCACTAAGAGTTTTATTTTAAAGACCACTACTTTAAGGAAAATATGAATATAATGCAGACTTAATCCTGCATACCATGCCAAATGTAAAATCAAACATGTATTACAAAAAAATGGAATGATTTTTCCATTTAAACACAATTCGATATTTATTTTACTATGTTAACTATTAAACCCAGTGCAACAATCACAGTGGACTAAATTAACTAACTGCTTATTCCTAAAATAAACATCTTGTTCATAAACTCAAGAAATACATTTTCTCATACTGGATAACATTTTTTACATAATGTAAAGAGAGAGAGAAAAATACTTTCAATAAATCCGGAGCCTTTTTTTTTAAATCCTTAGAATAAAAGATAGCATACATACTGCATTAATTACAATCAATCTGACCTTTGACTTAATTATGCAGAGAACAAGTTGGGATTTAAAACTCATATACCTCATTAATCATTCTTTTGGAGGTACACAACTTTTTGTTTCAAATAAATGAGTGTGTGTTTTCAAAGCCGGGCTGATTATCACCTGATTAAGACGTCATTTAGGACTGTATGTGTTTACTGTTGTGATTAAACTCTCCTTAGAGCCTTCAATGGGGCTTTAATGGCACTCTAAGGTGTGCAGAGAGCAGCAGAGGAAGTCATAAAAAACCCCTCTGAATGGCACTCATTGTGCTATAGGCTTAATGTAACAAAAAGGCAGTAATGTTGATTCTCAGAAGAAAAGGCCACCAGCACACATGCAGTTTTGTCTTGTTTTTGTTCCCCAGAAACACACACCCTGCTTATAGAGCCTATACCTAAGAGCAGAAACACTACTTCAATTGTTGTATAATACTTGTATAAGGAGTATGAATTTTTAGATATACTGTGTAAATACATACTGGGCGCTATTTGTAATTATGGTTTGAAGTAATTCTGAGTATTTCTTTTGGATTTTTCTCCACTTAAATTAAGAACTGCTGTGTTCAATGTAGACAGGTTTGATACAAGCTTACTGTCACAAACAAAAATAGGAAACAAGTCAAAAGGCCTTTGATTTTACTTGAGACTGGCAAAATGTAGCAGTTGTCATGACTGGAAACTGTTATGTTTTTAAATTCTGCTGGAAGCACAGAACAGATCTACCCCGAAAGTGAGTAGATCAAAAGCTGATTATCAGTATCCCAAATGGTTCATCAAATCAACTAGAACAAAAATAAAGAAAATATAAAGAAAGCCCTTTGTGACAGAAAGATATGGAAAGGAATATTGCAGCTTTAAAAAATAATAAAATGATCTTTCAAGAACTGTAAAGGAAGAAATAAACTACTTGGGCCAATAATGAGAGACATAATAATGAAAACGAAATGGCTGATATACTGTACTGAATAAGGTTTTCACTTAGGAAAAAGTCAACAACATATCTCAGTTTTTTTATTAAATAATGTAAAACTAGAAGAGATAGAAGTGTTTCAGGTATAAGATGAACACAAGATTAGTAAATCTCCTAGGCACAACAAGGAAGACAGATTATCTATAAGTCATTGAAGCAACACAACAGTTACTCAAGCAAGTAAGCATAGTACCCATGGGCTGGAGAACTGATAATGTCATGCCCATCTATAAAAAGAAGATCACATTTAAATCAAGTACCTATGAGTCCAACTTCTTTTACATGTAAGTTTTTTTAAACAATTACTAGAACTAAACTAGAGGATCATTTGTCCGAAAACGGATCCTTGGGGATGAAGATAAGGCAAGTTCTGCTTATCTAAATTGTAAGAGGTTTTTTTAACAAGAAAAAACAATAACAGACACACACAGGGCATATAATATGGTGTATTTCATGTGTATTCATAAGACATTTATGATTAAATTCATCATAGCATTTGGGAAATATGTGTGTCTGGATTCAACCAAAAACTAGGCCAATTCACAGAAAATACCAAGTGCAAACTACAAGGAAATGAATTTAAAACCAAGAACAGGATGCACTTCTTTATGCAAAGAGTAGTGGGGTTATGGAACAAGATATCTGGAAATGCTGTTGAAAATGATACCCTTGCGTCCTTCAAGAAATGGCTGGATGAGATCCTGGGATCGATTAGTAACTAAATACCAAACACGCAACATGGACCAAATGGCCTCATACTGTATTTGTAACCTCCCTCAGGTTCTTATGAGAATACGAAAGTGTGGAAACTAATCAAACAAGTTTTCTATGGCCTCATTCCTCATCACTGTGGGGGCATTACACTAACACAGAACAAGCACGTACTAGTTTAAAGCCAACAAATTTTCACTTATACTTAAAGAGCTGTTTTACCAAGAGCTGTTTGACCAAGCTAAGCCTCTTCTGAACCATTTTTGTGCACCTATATAAAGTCAACCCAGCCATGATTCAGTTACCACTGAAAAATGACTTGAGATCCATCATTTATCACTGCGTGTTTCACATCTTTTTTGGAAAGGCCTATGCCCTATTATTTTGTGACTGCAAGTATCAGGAGAAAAGCATCAATGGAGGAAATATCTTGGACAAGATGTCATGCATACATCATTTAAACAGCCATTTCAAAGTTTCTGTTGCATAGAAAACCAAAATACCATGTAAAGTAGATATTTAATTGTTATTATATATTTTCACCTAAGTCAGTGCACAGTCATGTTTACAGTGTATCCAGTATACAGTATATGCTATTCAGAAACAGACAAGGTCAAGGCTTTTTTCTTTCATTCATGCCTCTACAGAACACAAATTCCATGCAATAAAAAGCCAAATGGAATTTTCACGGAGAGTAGATAGTTCCCGTTGAACCTATCAATACACCGAGAGCATCTGTATAAATTTATGCGCATTTAAATTGAAGTCTCTGTGTGAGATCTGCACTTCATTCAGACACCTTGTAATTGTCACAAAAAATCAAAAGAGGTCAAGGTGACAACTTTGTTGTATCCTCGGGTCATTTTAATGTAAATCCAATCTCTTGTGGAGGGCAATCTTTATCCTAAAGGCCGCTCCAATTTTTAGTCACAAAATTGTGTTGTATTATATAACAACATGTTTCCTTGAGGGCACTCTGTTAAATGGCTTTTTTCTGTCAGAACTTTGCTGTTAGCTGAAACAATCATGAGGCAGCTTCCGATATGTTTATGGCATCACCTTATGGGAAATTAATTTAAAGACACACTGCCTGGCAAATCCATTACAGTCTTATTAATTTTGAATGAAAACCATTCATTTTTTTCACAACATAATTAGTAAAACAGACTCTTCTGTGCTGAGGGCATAAAATGCACAAGCAACAACTATGGGACATAGGGATGACTTGGCAACTACAAACTAGGAAGTAAGATTCCAAGCAAATTACAAAATATTTTCAGAAATACACTTTGTCTCTTTTTCATAGATGTGAAAGATGTTAATTAGAAACCTCTGGATTAAGCTAGTTAACTAAAGAAATGCAGAAAATAGAACTTAAATAGTATTTAACTGGACCTAATAACCATTGCGCTATTCAGAAGAAAAATGGATACTGGCTTCCAACATGATACAAAAACACAATGAAACTATTAATTTAAGAAACAAATTGACAAACAAGGATAAAAAGTATTATTGCAGATGCTAATACTTTGGAATTTGGTTTAATTAAGGCCAAAATGTTTCTCATAGTAAAAATGTCAATTCTGTCAAAATAGCAATCTGTGCAGAATTGGCATAGGAATGCATAAATCTCTTGGTAAAAAAATCTCTATGTACCAAGTTAAAGTTTTTTTTTATGGAAGATATAACCCCAGTTTACACTGCCCAGCTTTGTGATAGCCTGGCAATCTCAGGACATCAAACCCATTGAGCTCATAAGGGGCTATAATCCCTCTGACAGCAGGCCAGTTAACCCACTTCCTAGGACTTTGTTACCAATTTCACCTTTCATTTTAAATAACTCAGTGCTACTTAAGTCACACAACCTTACATTCACGTCATTAAATACTGAACATACAATTCTATATAAATGACTGCGTACATTTACTACTTTATTTTCATGTTTTCAAAGGATCATTTGGGTTAGTTGGACATAGCTGTATTGCAATATAGGCAACAAAGTGCCACCTCAAGTTCTTGAAAACTGTTTGTCACTGGTGAGTCCTGGTGAGTTCTGGTGAGTGCCAGGTGTTACAGTATGTGCAGACGCAATACTGTATAAATATAAAGCAATGACCCAGTATTTGTTTTCTTCTTAGGGGACTGTGTGATATTAATGTATTGCATTGTTTTATATAATAAATATATAAATATATTCGATAATATATAATAAGTATAAAATATACAATAATTTTTAGGTCTTTGCTTGAAGATATTCAAAATAAGATTGATACAAATTATATTTGTTCAGTATGTTCTTCGGGCATATTGTGTGCTTTATACACATTTTTTTAAGTAAATAGTATTGTCTAGTCCCACCACATCCCTTTTCTTGCACATTACAAAACAGCCTTTGTACATGTGAAATGTTTATTTTCTTTCAAAGTGATCATTGATGGTGTGTTTCATCCTTTTTGTACAAAATTTTGATATATAATCTCAGAGTTCCAATTACTTATCTGTCATCCACATGAATGGTACTCACAACATGAACTGCACTTATTTAGTCAGTTTATGATTTCCCAGTTACTCCTGTGTTTATGTCAGAGGTCATGTATATATAGAAATCATCACAATATGTTGTTATGAACCCCATACCTATAAATACTCTCTGATCTTAAAAAGATCAGAAAAGGTCAGTTAGCTTTGTCTTTTCCAAATCACGTTCAATTTATTTTGATTGAAATTCTTTTTGTTGGAGAAAATGTAAACAAAATCAATGCTAACCCCTACTAGATTTATATATTTATGCTTTTCCTTATCTTCTAATGTTTATTGTGATCTTTGAACTATATGAGCTCTGATTTGAGGTCAATACATTATGGGACTATGCAGTAAAGCTGTATGCTTTTTGCATGGATCTTAGGTTCTTTTTTTTTCCTAATTAATGCTTTGAAAGGCAGCAAGCTTGTTATATGTTTAGAATGTTGCTGATCCTTTAATAGCCTTTAAAATAAAGATAAAAAATAATGTAACTGTTTAGCCAGGTTGCTAGTGTTACGGACGTGTTGCAAAAGTCAAAGAAGGTTGAACGGTCAAGGAATCCCAAAGATCAAACAGTCCCAACTGTACCCTGCAGACAGCCTGGTCCTGGGGAGAAATGTCACGTTTTTGATGCCCTTTGGTCTTTTTCCATTTCTAATTCAGTCTCCTTCGGCAACAGCAAAGTGCTCTGGCATTATGGGAGTTTTATGAAGCAGCTTTCTTTTATAAACGTGTTGACACTCTTCCAGATGCCCTTTGTTTTCCACTCTCTCTATTCCTCCATTAAAGAACAACATTCAGTCAAAGGTCAATGCAGTGGACTTCTTCAAAATGAACAGTGAAACATGAACTAGAGGTCACAGGTGGAACCTACTGTCCATGGAAGTGCACTTACAACTGAGAATAGAAAGCACTTCTTTATCCAAAGGGTTAGGAGAGTATGGAATAAGCTACCTAGTCAAGTAGCTGAAGCTGAGACTTTGGCTTTCTTCCAGAAACATTTGGATGAGATCCTTGGATCAGTAATCTGCTAACTACCATATGAGCCAGATGAGCCGAATGGCTTTAACTAGCTGTAACCTTTCTTAGCTCTTTCCAACCTTTTTCTAATGCTCAGCTCCGAAGGGGTACACACAATTGTAGCAGGGCAAGAAGAATTCCTTCTTTGCTCAAACTCCCCACCTCTTAAGAGGGATTCTGATTTAGAGGCATTCAATGATCATCCCACAGACGGAAGCTCCGCATCAGTGGTTCATCAGCCATGCATGTACAGTATATGACGAATGTACTGTAGCTCTGCTCTGTCCCTGCCCCTGGATTCGACAGTGGTTACTCGCAGTTTCAGAGAGCACACCGTGCCACTACCCAGACAGCAGTGAGGTGCACTACACCAAGAAGCAGTCTGCCGTCAATGCACATGCTGATGTACTGTAGCTACTACTTGAACTTGTTCCATCAATTTCTGCTGCGACCCACTATTCCATCACACCTGAGGAAGGCTCCACAGCCAGAACATTGTGTTCTTTTCTTTGCCTTTTAGCATGGAATAAGCCTTTACCTCTTTCTTTCTAGCCTACGCATGGTGACTCAGCTACCTACTCAAACTTCTCAGATTTAAACATGCTCAGTGCAACGAACTGTGTTGCACACACAGATGTCTGAGACTGCAGTTCCTCTCATGCTGGGCAGGATTACTATTGTAACGACACACTAACAGTAGGGCAAAAATAACGTGTCTCATGCTCCCTATTGATGGGTGAACAGTTCAACTCTTGGTGTAATTCTGCGCAGGGGAATGTCACTAAAAATAAGTGTAATGGCATGAAATGAGAAATACATTTTACCACTACTGAAGGCCTTTATGTGCATATGTCTTGAGACATTCTTTTAAATATTGAATGGAGATTTGAAGAACGTATTGCTGTCATGTATTCAGTTACATTTTTTCAGTATTCAAAATATTTTAGTACCCTCTGCTGGATGTGTGTTGAATAGCTAGATGTTTTAGCAATAAATAGATGTGTCTGCACTCTGCACAATCTAACTTTGCCCTTCGATAGTGTGAGTAATCTCTAAAGCAATCTGCAAGACTCTCTGCAATACTTAGCTTTGCACACAGGCAAAAGAAAAGGCATCAAACCTAAGTCTTAAATGTTTGGAACAGATTCCAAATAGTTTGGGATAATATTTAAAACAGGAATATTATAGCCATCCCATTGCTGTACAGTACATTCATTTGTTATGTACAGCATGTGAGCTCTTGTCTTTAATTAATGTGATTTTATACCAGGACTAAATGTTTTGTGGCAATAAAACACAAAAATCAAATTTATTTCTAACAGAGAATCAGTATTTACAATGTCTGAGAATCAAAGTTTAAATAAAACTGCTCAATCAAAAATAAAAAAAAACTTCATTTGGTTTTATATCATGCCAGATACTTACTTTTACTTTTTGTTAGTTTTTCGTTCTGCAACCACTGTGATTCCTCTCTCAAGGCACATAACTGAGATCTAAAGCTACTATTTAATCAGAATTTAATCATAGTTGATCTACAGGATCAACTATGCTTTTAGTACACAGTTCATTTGAATTGCTAGTGACCAGAATAATTTGCAGAGTAAGCTAAAGTTATCCATCTTTGTATCTGACAGATTTTCAAGTTGTACATAATTAAATATTTTCTGCCTCATATGTGTATATGTTAATACTACATTACTTTGTTACCATATATTTTATGGTTGTTCATTTTTTCCCTTCACTACTCTGTTTTTTAGGCTACAGCAGTGTAAGACTCTTTATGAGGTCGTCACTGTAAGTGACAATTGACATCTCAATTGACCTAACAAAATAAAGGAGTAAAAGGAAAAAAAACAATACTATTCCGCCCTGATGAGCTTTCATCAAACATCTTCCTTATGTAGCACTACTTGACCACAAGGTGGAGCACAAAATCCAATGTTTGTCAAATGTATCGCATATTAATGAATTAATACAGTTTCTTAAACTACCCTACATGGAACTATTAAGGTTGTTTTTATTATATGTAAAAAAATTAACCCAAAATGATTTTCAAGTCATGGTTTTCAAGTAAAGCCTTTCTTTGTATCACAGGATTTGAAATCCATCTTTTGTGTTTTAAATGTAGAGATTTTGTCCATCTTAACTTGTGAAATACAATGAATGCAACTAACATAAACAAGTTGCAATGTATGACAAAAGCTTTCACATTACACTCTGAAATAGAAGCTCTCTGACCTTAAACATTACCTCATCTGATTGAGCTGTTTTCCATTCACACAGCAAACCTATTCCAACCCTAAACTAACAGGCAGGATAATACCTGTCTGGTTGATGTAACTGAAAAACAAAAATGTTCAGTAAAATGTCCTTGTTATTAAGAACCAAATTAATAATTTTCTTCTTTGTTACATCACCTAGAACATGCTGAGGGGGGGAATATTTACATAATGCAAAACACCAGATTTATATGATTGTACAGCAGAGTATGATGTATTTTAATGTGCAGTCCAGACAGAACTACAGTTATCAGATTATAGTAGAAGATAGCTTTGTAAAACAACTTTAAAAGAGCATCGGCAAGGAATTTTAATGGTTAGATAAATACATTTAACTCATGGAACATGCAGTCAAAGTCCTTTCCTTTATGAATTCCATTCCAGCAGAGCAGATGCTTAATCAATTCTAACAAAACAAAATGTTTAAATATGTGTGATATTAGGGCATTGTGTTTATCAGCAATACATTAACAGAGTGTCCAGTGATTTGAGGCTACTGTTGGAATACAATAATTATTGTTCTTCACAAACTTAGGTACAAGAAAAACACCTGTTAGTATACCAGTAACTTTCTGTTCACCTTTAGAATGACCTTTAAAAGTTGAAAACATGCTATCACTGCATCACAACTTCCAGCCTATAACATGATTGAAGTTTCAATTGAACATCAAATTAAGCCAACTTTAATTGAATGTATGAATGTATTCCAGTGAAAGTATACCATCTTTTTGGGGTGATAGGGGATAATAGTGTGGAGGTTAACACAGTCAACCTAAATCCCACTGCAAACAAGACAGTAAAATAAAGACAACAGTATAGTTAAAGGAGGTCTTTACATGGAATTCATAACATTTTCCTTCTGTTCATCATGTTGTTGAAGATAAATGCTTCTCTCTACAACTGCTTCACTTCAAGTAGGGATTTGTTTACATCAGTACAGGAATGACAGATAGTTGTAGACAGATGGAATTCCTCCCCAAGAACCTCTCCCATCTGTTCTTTTATCTTTACAATTGTTTTAGCAGAAACGTAACAGAAAAAAAAATTATAGCAACTGAAAACAGGAGACTTTTTTTTTTACACAAAGAGCTGTCACAAAGTCAATCAATCTGATGGGCTTCTTCGGAATCAACAGTGAAACACAATCCAGAGGGCAAGGGTGGAAACTACAGGGAAGTACACCGTAAACTGAGAAAACTGGGCACCTGCTTACACAAAGGGTTGTGGGAGTGTGGAACAACGTACTGTACACTGCCATGTTGTCAAAGCCAGTACCCTGGCTTTCAAGAACTGGCTGAAAAGAAATTGCGTAAGAGCAGTCAATCAAGATTTTTTTATGTTCTTGTGTTGTTCCATTTTTGAGTGTCTGCAATTGAGATGTTAATGGAATCCAAGCCTAGGACGGTTCTACCCAGAATAATGTCGCATGGGAAATCAGCAAGGTGTTCAGTTTACAAAACGATTTTCATCCTTTGCAAGCTTAATGGGGCTAAAATTGAATACAATTGTAAGACAGAACCTCATCCCCTGCATTTTGTGCAACTTGTTTTATAATACACTAGAATACTGAATGTAAATGTTTATGAAATGGCTTCAGTACCTTCTCCTACACAGTTTGAATATGATGAACCTCTACTGCTTATTTATGGGTAATTAAAGACCTGTTGGAGGATTTCATTCTTACAAAGCAAGGTCTTTACCTCCTTTTAACTGTGTTGCTCTCATGGGTAATTAATAACATGTTTGTAATAGGTCTATAGTTAGAATTGCAGTATTTCAGGTTAACCTTCAATACGTTAAATACATCTCCTCACTGTTTCCATTTGTTTGCACAGTCTTTTCTAGTGTAGTATTTCTACTCTGAGCGTTTCACTTGATATACGGGGCATGAGAAGACGTTTCATTGTGGTTTGGCAGCAGCTCGTTGTCTGACCGAAAGGTATTAGAGGGAGTGATCAGGTCGGCCCAGTCCATGTTTGGAGTTAGCCCCCCTCTGCTGTGGACATTTTTACAACTCCGGAAGGCTGGAAGGATTGCTAAAGATAACAATCATCCTGGTTTCTCACTTTTGTCTCCCCTTCCCTCTGGTAAGCGTTATAGGAGCATAAAGGCATGTACGTCCAGATTCAGCGACAGCTTTTCCCCCGCACTGTCAGATTATGGAATTCTACCTCCATCTTCGACTCACACTGATGTTTTTGGAACATGGGCGTGTGCTGACTTGCATTTAAGTTGTGTGTTATTTAACAATGTTGTTACTGTCCTGTGTTTATGTTCGGTGTTTCCTTAATGTCTCTATATTGTAGTATTCGTGCAAATAAGCATTCCATTGCACTTGTTCCATAATAAGTTCCATTGCACTCTAAAAGACGACGTATGTTAGATTTGGACTGCCACTCGGTTGAAGGACAAAACATTTTGGTTAAAAATCCCATGCGTTCTTAGAAGGGAGTGCAAAAAAATAAATACCACCACGAGAGACATCGGGAATTGGGACAGACGTTTCAATGTGACAGAACAAATTGCTGTTATCTGCT
Source organism: Atractosteus spatula (assembly GCF_055471065.1). Classification (NCBI taxonomy): domain Eukaryota; kingdom Metazoa; phylum Chordata; class Actinopteri; order Semionotiformes; family Lepisosteidae; genus Atractosteus; species Atractosteus spatula. Next base: position 12,203,131 of record NC_142720.1, read on the forward strand.
TAAAATTAGGCATAGGCTTCACTCTCTGCTTTTTACCATGAGAAGAGTCTCCTTTATGTCCAAAAAGGTCAGTTCTTATTCGATTCCAAAAGTTGCCGATATACTGCAGAATTCAATAAGAAGAGTTCGCAAATTTTCGTCTTATATTTTTGTATGTGGTTGGGAAGAATATAAAGTACGACGCATCTGTTAAAGCAAAAAGCCTTTACTACGAGGCGTTTTAGTGGTTACAATGCATGCACGTTTTTCTAAGGGGCCGAGAAACTAAACCTACGCCCAAATTAACGTTTTTAAAACTTTTAAGATTCCCTAAACTTTAACTAATTAAACACCCACGGTAATGTGTGCGGTCTATTCGCTGTTTTCAGTCAGTTGTTTCTACCATTAAAACATTCTTTTATTGGCAGGAACGGCTAAAAAAAATGATTGCTGCTCTGGTGCCATAACGTGGAAATCCGCAAAGCCCGGGAAGCAGTCTATTCAGTACGAGCAGTTATAATTAGACGTGAAACAGGATGGCACCCGTCTTTAGAATAACTTGGCTCCCACGACAGCCTAGCACTATTTCATGAAGAGGTGTTCCGGACGAGGAGTTGCCGCGGACGGTTACGGCTCTCCAGTCTCTTGACACGGGCGGGCGGCCCGCAGCCGAGCTGGTTGCTAAGCTGACGTCATCGCTTCCGCCCTGCTTCTCCTCCTCCCGTGTCGGCGGCGCTGCTGCCGAGAGAATCCAACATGGAGTAACAGGAGATGGGGCTCGTACGGGGCCACCCTCAGCAACATCACCGCACACTCACAACGACGGGCTTTCGGTAATCAAATTCACACTCCAGCACGGCAGGCGGAAAAAAAGGGGAGGAGGAGGAGGAGGACGACGAGGAGGAGGAGGTGGTGGTGGTGGTGGAGGGGGAAACGTGTGGGGGGGGGAATCACACATTCGGTGGACCTGCACATCCAAAACAGCAACAAGAAAGCAACAGGAAAACCGGTACAATGTGAAAAACATCGGAGAGAGAAAAATGAAGAGCGCCGAGTGTTCACCCGCTGTGGGAAATTATTTTAGGTGAAAAGAGAAAATGACCGAAGAAACACACCCAGACGAGTAAGTTGGTTGCTGTTTCTTTTTTTTTTCTTGTTTGTGGATTTTGCACTGGAGCTGGTGCTGGTGTTGGTGTGTGTCTGTCTGTCTGTCTGTGTGTGTGTGTGGTTGTTAGTGAAGCTCTCTTTGCGACTTTGCATCTGCTGTTGGGCTTTGCGTTTCGGAGAAGTGAAGTTTGGCCAAGTTGCGGCACTGTTCCGGAGTTGGGAAAAGCTTTGTGTTGCCGCAGGCATGACAGGGAAGAGGGGGGAAGATCGGGCCTCTTTCTCGGTCACAGAGCAAGTCTTCAGAGCGGAGTGGAGAGAGAGAGGGGGGGGCAGAGAGGGTGGAGGTGGATTGGAAACATTTGGTAAAGAAGGGATAAACGGTAAACAGATTTGGTTTCGTAGGACAGTGGCGGACGATCTGCGGGTCGCTGTGCAGGCGCCGGTGCCGTGTTGTTGTCGTTGCGGGTCGTGTTGTGCGTCTTGGCGGAGCAGGCGGCGCGCCGAGGTGCGGGGAGAGGGCAAGGCGCTCCTGCGGGCTTTGTGGTGTTTGTTTTGACAAAGACGAGGCATGAAAAGGGGCTTTCTCTCCGTGGAAGTGAATCAACTGATATGCAATATCCGCCATTTCTTTTCTTGAATCGCTCTCATTTGCATACCGCACTCATTCATAAAAACGCGACCCGGAGGAGAGGTGTGTGTGTGGTGGTGTGTGTATCGGGGGGGGGGGGAGGACTGCTGTTTACAGGCAGCAGTTTTGACTTTTAAAACCAAAACACCTTTTTCGTTTTGTTGGAAGACGCAATGTTTGCTGCTTCAGCCTGAATGTTTCATAATGCCGCTGTAGGACGGATCCCGATAATGATAGTCTTTGCACAGTGAACCCGAAACTTAAATACCCACATCACATTTCTGTATTTATTTTCACAGTGTAGCAATAACGGAAGAGACTCTACTGTAATATCCTACGCATGTTAAGACGTCATTAAAGGGTTTGCGCGTCAAGATATGTTTGGTGTCTTTTATTCGAAAACGTTAGCTGACGTTCTCTGATTGTTTTTTTTTTTACCTAAGAGAGTGCATCTGTGCATCATTGAAATCCGTTGAGTGATGGGCACAGTCCGGTCCAGTTCGGTTTAATGGATAACGCGAACGCACGTTGAGTTACAGGCATGAGGAGGGGTGGGTGTGTTCTTGAACAATGCGGTCGCGGTCACATGACCCCGGTCATTCATAAATGCGGTAACCTTCAGCCTCCTCCATTCATGCTTGGACCTGCCGCACCTTGAGAGTCAGCAGGATGCAAAACAGTAGCCCCCCCCTGCCAGGATCGCTGTTACACTTTAATGTCATAAGGATCACAGGAGACACTGGCCAGGTTCACACCCCCGTTTTAAGTGCGCGTTAAAGGTCTGGAAAACGCGCATTATCTTCCGAAAGAAGTGTCTCCTGTCCTTGGCGTCACGGTAGTTTACCCTGCATTGTAATCTAAATAGATACGCAAACGTTAGGAATGAAAGCCGATTCCTTTCGGTAGTAACCTAATTCAGGACGTTGTCGGTCATTTTTGTCTAACTAGTGTAACTTAATCGGTCGTGCTAAACGCAATTAGCACCCTTTGGTGGGGGGGGCAGAAGCAGGTTCTTTTTTTAAACTCCTGGGTATTGGTTCAGAGAATTACGAACTTTAATACAAAGTAATTACTGTATGTAATGTGACCTGTTAGAAGTGACTTGTCACACACCATGTTATCGGATTCCCACACGCCCTGCTGGGTACACAAATGAGTCAAGCTCAAGCAGGAAATGGGAAGGTCCAGAAACGTGTTGATTTGTGTTGCACGATGTGTACCTGCTAAGGGAGGAAAGGATACTTGTGTTAACTGGCGTTTAGTGGCAGCAGAGTAGTGATGAGGGTTCTGGATACGGCAGTGGGTGTTGCGGGTTTAAATCCCAGACAGGAAGCTGCTGTTGCACCCTGACACTTATTACTTCACTAAGATTGCTCCACTAAAGTCCCTACAGTAAAACTGGGTACTCCAGGTACATGCAAGTTAGTTCTCTCTAATTGTTTGAGTAGGTAAAGAGTGAAAGTAAATAACCCAGGTGTGGACATAAGTCCTTTTACTCACCTGTCAGTGTTGGCCACTGTTCTTGTTGCTCAGCTGATCAGAGCCCATCCCCCTCTCTGGGCTTTTTCTGTCCCTTTCAGTGATATAAAAAACCCACTGGTAATCTCTGCCCAAGCGGTTGACTGCATTATTTTAAAACTCATGTCTACGTCTTATAATATAGTGCAGGCTACTAATTAAATCTATTTTCTATATCTGTTCGCTCTCTGGTGATGGAGTCATCTTTAAGGGCTTGAATGGTTTGGCTCTTGACTTCAGCTGTAAACTCCATCTGCACATTTGTGCTCCTTGGACTCTGGCCTTCCGATCGGTCCCAGTACAAGGCCGTGTTCCTCGGGAGGCTTTGCTGTTTGTTCCTCCGAAGATGTGCAAGAGAATGATCTCCCAGAGTGACCTCATCAAAAACTCCTGTTTAAAAACTTACCTTTATACCCTAGCATTTAATTGCTTAATTTGTTATGGTGCGTGTTTGTGTGTTTCAAATATTATTTATGCTTTGTTTTATTGGAAAGCACCTTGAGATGGTATCATGGAAGTCGCAATATAAAATATTTCTTTTCCTCCTTACGGAAGGTGGTGGAAGAGTATAGAGAAGCAGGAGTAGCTCTCAAGCAACCCTTTTGTGTGGGAATAGTGAAGTGAAGAGTGAATAATATTTTAGGGCTTCTTCACCCTTTTATATATTTGGTGTAAACAAAGGAAGGCAGAATGAAGTTCTGTCAATACACGTGATAACCACATGAATTGTGTTTCCCATTTATTTGCTATTTGTGCAGGGGAAAGCTGCTTGTAAACTTCGTCATATGTTTTTTCTAAATTTTATTGACATCAGATCAGGAAGGTTGGAGTGATGTAATTAAACTTGAGAATATCGCACAACATTTATTTAGCAGTGGGTCATCTACATTTTTCTGTATTCAAATATTCCTTTCACAGATGAGATATTTGATCATAATTAGTTACCAGAGCACAATCGGATCTGTATTTGCCTGTGTAAACTCTTCACAGACCAGTGTTTCTTTTTGTTTTAAAAACAATATAAGGCACTGTTATCAGCTTAGTCATGTGTGTACTATACAACAAAAACTGTTAAGTAGCTTTATTTAATTAAAAATCAATTTAATCTGATGTATGCTTATGGATAATTATTTTTTAAAGTATATTGTCATCATGCTAAAAACAAATGCATATTTTGTCTGGTTAAATTATAGTTCTATTCAGTTTCTTTCAGAGTATCCCAAAGCGACACCAGGTAAGCTTGCTGGTATTCCTTTTGGTTGTTTCTACCCAAGAACATTTCTGATGATCTTGGTAACATCATTGTAAAAAAATACCTTATGTTTACTGCTGTAAAAAATAACTGGACATGCCTGGCGGTGGTCTCGCATTAGGTGGCAATGGCAACCCATCCAAGCCAATCAACAAGTTAGATGTCCTCATGTCTAAGCAATGTCTTAGTTTAGAATGATCAAAAGTGTTCTCTATTCCGAACAAAGTCTCACTAGCGTATCATAAAATAACACAACACCCCTTGATTTTATTTCTACACTCAAAACTTCATATCCTTGCCTCTTTATCACTTCTGCATATACAGGAATGTCCATTCCTTGTCCTCGAGAGCCAAGAGTCTCTCTGCAGGTTTCCATTCCAGCTTCGCTTTCAGTCAGGTAAAGCAGCTCATTATTGGCTTAATTGGACCGGTTTAGCAGCTTCTCCCAGCTCTTCAGGTTATGCTGCTTTAAAGAGTCCAAAAAACTCAACAGGCACCCCACCATCCCTTTGGAACCAGGACTGGATATCCTTAGCAGAAGAATGTTGGAATGCACACCTTGGTCCCATCTTCAGGGATAGCATTTCTCCATCTTAGTTTTCTATTTTGTATCTGCTCCTGTGTGCAACACTTAAAATTGCTCCACCAGTATTTGCAATTGCTTTTGACCCCACGTTTGGAATTGTGTAGGCCTATCCTCAGTGTGCGGATAAGATCACGTCCAAAACCAGCTTCCAAATAGCCTTTACCTTCATGAGCACAGCTAAGAAGTGAGAAACCTGCGACGCTAGTTATTTTGTCCTCTGCTCTTGAGAGCCGTGGGTGAGCTGCTTAAGGTAGCCATAAGGTGCTCCTTTGCTTCCATCTGGCTTATGAAACCTGAAGAGAGAAACCAGTGTCAACCTGGTCAGAGAGTGGATTAATTTCTCTAATACATTTCTCCATTTAAAATAAAACTTTCATGTTTATCACATGTCCTGTCTGGAGTTTTTCCAGCACATTTGGATATAGAGGAGTTTTAACATTTAAGTGACTTTTGTGTATTTAAGACATTTGTCTTAGTTTTTGTAGTGCTTATATATACACAGGGGTGCCACGTGATGTTCAGTAGTGTACGATTCCATTGACAAACCACCCAAAGATGTGACTGATTGTTATAGGCACCACTGTCACCATTTATCTGCAGCCAGAGTATTCGAACAGTGTTTTTGATCTGACAGAACCTGTACGTAATGTATGCAAAGATTGCATTAATGTGTTTTTTGCAATAGTTTTTTTTCCCCCGTTGAACCTTTTATTCACTACACCATTGTCTCATGCAGTAAACGTAATGCTTGCATTTATGAATAAGAGAGAGCATTAAATCAGAATGTTTAGACATTGAAACTGTGGGCAGCCGAAAATTACTGGTGGAATACCATAATTCCTCTTTTGGTAGCCCACTCGACCATGCAATGTAGCATCAACCCTAGATATATAATTTACTACAGAGTCATTCTTGGGTGCACATTAAACTCAAACTCTGCATGCTCCCTCTCTAACAGGGGCACCGCAAGCCTCAGTAGCTAAATTGATTACAGAAATGATGCTCCTCAGCCACTGCAGCTCCAGCTCTGTCGATAAAAACAAAAACAATAACAGAAAGTGACATTCAGAAAAGGTCATTTTGTCCATCTCCTGTTTCCAACCTTATATAACCGGATTGATTTCAGATCATCCCTCTTGTACGAGTTAGTGTGCCACTTTTTCGTCCGGGCACCAGGATATCAGAAATGTACAAGGCACTATTTCACAGTAGGACTGGAAATTAAAACAAAAAGGGCCCCAAGCAGACATGCTTCCATTACTTGCTTATAGTAGAAGAACAAATGAGAGGAGGTCATTTGGCCCATTCAGCATTTTTGGTAGATAACTGATCCAAAGATCTCATCAAGCCTTTTCTTGAAAGAAACGAGTGTTTTATCTTCAACAGCATAGCTGGATTGCCTCTTCTATACTTTCACATACTCCTGTTCTGAATTTCAAGTGCATCTGCTTGTAGTTCCCACTTGTGTCCTCTTCTTGACATATTTCACTGTTTATTTAGAAGAAACACACTGAGTTGCCATTGGCATTTTGCTACCTTTTTCATCACTTTCCCAATTATGGCCATATACTCCCTGTTATCGTTAATGTAGCCATAATATGCACACTGTAGAGCCATGAATACACCATTTTCATTGAATCCGCTTTCCTTGTTCTGAATAATGATTTGGATTTCTAGAGAATGAGTGCATCTGTTGTCTGGAGAAGCTTACCTGGACGCAAGGGGTTAAACATCCAAAAAGAAAAAAGCCTGAAGAGAAACCTGCACTCAGCCAATAGCTGGGCCCATCAACACATTTTAATAAGAGCTCTGCTGCACGCAGCTGTGTCGCTGATCAGGTGTGTGAGAGCAGAAGGGAAGAGGACTCTGGGCTGATGTTTCCTGACGCCAAGCTTTCAATTCATTATTCAAAGCATTAAGAAAAATGTATTTCCATATGCTGTCAGGTCTTGAGATTTGAATATACCTTTGGCATGCATTACTGTTGCAGTTCTAGCTCTCCCAAATGACATTTACAGTATTTCTCATCTGTAATGGTGGGGGTGGAAGGGGGGTCAAATAAATACAATGCTTAAGGTGTCTGCCAGATTAAAATGCATAGCAATGCATTTTATAAACCCCCACACTTTAATTTAATGTAATAGTCATAATGTTATTCTTTAAATAGTTTTAAGCAGATGTGCTGTGTATGACTTTTCCATAACTTCCAGCTCCCCGTAAGTGCTTCTACAGATTTGCTTACTTCTAATATCAGCAGATGGGAAAGACATATGTACGATAAAGTTGCCCTAGGACAATATTATAACCAGTTTGCTTTTGGTGATATTACATTTTCAAGTTCTAAAAATTTCTTGGCTAGTTTAAAATTCTTACATTTAATAGTTTTGTGGGTGTGAAGATGGTCACTGTCCTTTTTTCTTTGTGGTTACCATATCAGAGGGTTGAAGGAAGAGTTTCAGTTTATTGTAACTGAGTGCTACTTACTGGCCCAGTACACTACTACTTTAGCACGGACTGTGCCATAAGGACAATCACAGTTCAAGTTTTGGTAAACAGCAAATATGGACATGAATGGAGCAATTTGTAGTTTCTTCTGGAGCTTTCAAGGAAGATGAAAGGAATTTGGAAAATGAAAAAAATGGTCGGTGACTCATAGGTGAAGAACACTACGATATTTTAATAATACGAATTTAACAGTAAATGTTTTCATATGCTATGATAGGCTTACATAGGGCAATGAAAATTTGGTAAAGTAACAATTGAGTTAATTTTATGTATAGTTCAATTTTTGGTTTATAGTTTATATTCTACATCCGTTCAAGTTTGTTGGCTCTGTTGGCAGACTTGTACAGACAGTGGTAATCTGGAAAACTCTTCATTGATGGCTCCCTGATGTAACTTGTGTGTGCAGTTTGTTCCTATCCTGTATTTAATAATCACCTCTCGGGTTTCTCTGAACCCTGAAGCTGCACACCTGTGTCAAACACACGCAAACACACGCAGCCAAAAGACAAACCTTACAAACCCCTTTCAAGTTCAAGGGGGTTTCATCACCCTAACAGGCTTATTATCACCAGTGAACCCTGTTACACCAATATAATTGCCCATTATCTACCAGCACAATAAAGTGATTTTTCTTGTACTTCATTCTTTCTTTGGCAGCACTACTGCCCAGGAAATGCCTTGATTAGTGTGCTGATGGCTTAACCAGGTCCAAATTAGTACAGGTGAACCTTAATTCTATGCACATTTCTTTGGAGTACCAGGAACATATGCAGTATGTAAGCATTGCCCATCCTTCTGTATGATAAAAGGATCTAATTATTTTAAGGAGCTAGAAACACTCTAAAATTGTAATTGTCACAGTATATTGAAGAAGTTATCCTGCAATGAACACGGAAAAGGTAACATGGATATCTTCTATAGTATTGCTGCAAATTAACTGCGTTGAACAGATTGCTTCTCATTAGTCACAGTGATGCTTGTTATATACATGAATTACTGCTGTCGAGAAACTTTGACATCTGCTAATGCCATGTTGTTCTAAGGAGGAATAAACCCCTTTTCATGTCTATCCAGGAGGAAAATAACCCTGCTTTTGCCCAATATGCATGGTGGTGCCAGCAGAATTCACCCAGCGAGTGAATGTGAAGAGTTAGAAACAGGCCAATTTACCAACCATCTGTTAAGTTAAAAGCCACTTCAAATTATATTGGTACCTGCTCATTTGTAAATGACTTATTCTTAGGAATTTTCTTAACTTTTTTTGTTCATATGCTATAAAGTTTATAGTTTATTTACTCGAGCAGCTTAACTGCACTGTAAACATGCCTGTACAAACAAGGCCTTTGGTCTTTCTATGACTCAGGCCCAGGGTGTTTCTTTTGAATATAAAATACTGGAGAGGAGTCTCCCAAATGATCAGCAAGACTCATGAATGGGAATGGTTTCTTTTTTCTTTGTTTTTCTTTCTGTATAGGCTTTGGTCTGGTAGCATATCAAACGTTTTTTTTTCCATCCATGCTTTGTGTCTCTTTCCTGAGCTTCATGTCTGGTGGCAGTGTTCCATCATGACTCTTATTTTAAGCACTATTGCCAGTAGTGTTAAAGCTAAATATAAAAACATGTTACTGGAAGACCATTCTAGTAATCAGCCGAAAGGTTTTCAAGTGAAGAAATAAAAAGGGCAGATCCATGAGTCTTCTGATTGCTTCTAAAAGTAAATGGAAGTACAGAACTATTGGGCAATAGGGTTTTAGGTTAGGAAGAAGGGAAACATAGATTTTTCTTAATGCATGAAGGTACAATTCTTAATGTTGCAGCATTTTATCTGAACCAGCATTCGATACATTTTCCTGTTGTTAATTCCTGAGAAGCAAGTAAAGAAGTATTTCTCTTCAAATGTCTTTGCATTCTGTTCTTTTTTTAAAAGGAAGCACAAAAAGCTACACATCTTATATAAAAGGAAATACAAAATAATTCCATGATGGAAATTTCTGGGAGAAAAAAGCTTCCCAGTTATCGTTTCCAGGGAACATGAGGTCGTTGAGCTAATTTTGCTGCTTTGACACGTTACGTTTTTTCTTATTTTCCTCATTCTTTTAGCTTTTTTTATCCCATAAAGTAAGGAAATTAAAAGAGCTGCAGTTAAGTGGCAAAAATGACAAAGCAAAGAATCAGTGTGGATGATAAATTTATATTACTTGTAGTAATTCTTTTTCCTTATGAAATGCACATGATTGTTTTAAGCAGACTATCGGTACTAGATACGACTGATAAACCATCGACACTCTTATACATCAGTCATAGGTAAAATGTGGTGTTTTTGGGAACACAATGTTGTGGCCTTTAAGTGCAGTCTCTTAGAGTGCTCTGCTTCTCGGGAAAGAGCTTAGTCTTATAAGGGCCTAAACGCGTATATGGCTTTTTTAGAATACATTTGGAGACCAGTGCAGTCCCGTGCTACTTAATGTTCTCTCTCGATGTTTGTCTTGACTGGTCATGTAGAAACATATCCTAGTCATTCTTCTTCCAGACGTGGCACTTTGTTCATCCGGTGGTGGTCTCTTGTAGCCTGACATGTCAGCCAATGAGATTTCAGGTCCGTTGTTGGGATTTTTATTTTAGGCCTGTTTTTAATGTAATCTCTAGTGTATATACACTTTATAGTTTGTGTATCTTTTACCAGTGCCGAGTGCATTGGATCTAGCCCCACTTTTCATTCTTCTTGAGTTTTAAGAAATCAGAAATGGTGATCTTTGATGTAAAACCTTTTCTGATCTGAATTGCTTTTGAGGTTTTTCTGTTTTTTAAAAGCCCTTACTTTATCGAAAAATGTTCTTTCAAGCATTAATGCTGTTTAAAATGACTCACTTTGTTTTGCAGGGCTGTGCAAAATGTAGGTGTGTGGCTCTTGTGAAGGCAATGCAGAGACCTTATCTATAGATAAGGTTTATAGACGCATAGGAAAAGGCAGATCTTGCTGTGCAGGGTACTCTTGAGGATTATGCCCCAAATCCACTTTTTATGCCCACTTAAGAAAAACTGGTCTTTTGATTGCTTTTTTGATTAAGGAAAAAATGCTGCAGACCATAGAACTCTTTAAATATTTTAAACCGGTTCTTGCAACACATACAGTTCATTTTTAATCCTATGTTGTCTGACATTGCTTTGTGAAATTGAAGAAATATGACTTTATGGCTGTCTAATGAAAGGGCCCTTTGGTTCATTGAGATTAAATGCCATTTCCTTAGCTAATGTGGGTTGGAAAATTAGTTGGCAGCATTTTGGGTAACAAAGCAGTTCGGCTCTAGTGCTCCTGACTACTCTGTTCACTCCTTTACTGCTTTCTTTTTTGTTTGGCTAGGCTGTAGTGTAAGGAGTGGGCTTATCGGAAGGGAAGTAGCAGCCTCTTCTTATCAGGTTATCTGTGCAACTGCTGAACCCACCTGCCAAGAGGTCGGAAACAACTCGGGGCTGATAACTTTTTGATTACCCTGCCTTTGTTTTCTTTCATGTGTGTTTTTGGGTCTGGGAGCTGCCTGCAGCAGCTACTGCCTGCCTGCCTTCAAAGGGATCTGGTTTAACTCACAGTAAAAACAAAGAAAGAGGAGGAAAAAACTTAATTGCCCACATATCATCTTCTAAAACCCGACAAACTGTACAAAACAAAGGGAGCATTACATGGCGCCACTGAAGTGTCCTGATATTAACAATGAATAAAAGTGGATTTGCAGTGTCAAAACACAAGAGCCTGGTATGAATGAATATAAGGTCTATTTTGACCACATCAGGAGAAAAACTGTAACTGTCCTTTCTATTTGAACAATTTTTTTGAGGTGTTAAAACAATGCAGTCCAGAAATTTTTTAAAGCTTTTTTTTTTGCCTGTTGAAATTTCATTAGCAGCCAATTATATTAATGAAATACACACATAAAGAAGCAACTGTTAATGTTCGGTAGGCGGATAACAATGTAAATAGGTCCTTTAAAGAAAAGGACAAGATCCATCATTTTGTCTCAAATGCAATAAAATGACACGCGCTTGTCTTTGCTATCTACTGCACTCATACTTTTCTCACATTTCTAATTTGAAAGAATAGATCGTTTTAATTCTGCATTCTGACAGTTTAAGAGTATGGTGTCAGCGACCCAATTATCTTGTAAATGATCACAGATTAAAGGACAAAAGTTGTCTTACTTGCGCTACATGTTTCTGAAGTTCATTACTGCATTAGGCAATTGCATGTTTTGAAAGTAGATTTGTTTGGTTTAAGTCCTTAGGAGTTTGTGACTTTAAGAAGATCCTTTGCTTCTCATTGCCTGTAAAAGACTTCAGTTCTGGCACATCAGTTCTAAGTTTAACTTTTTTTTATCATTTGCCTATGTTACTTGCTTCTGTTAAAGTATTGCATATATAATGGGAACTATTTGTATTTCAATACAAATGTCATAAAAATGCGACCTAGGGTGTACCCCAGTGCTACAACTAGGTCTGTGTTAAGTGACTACAGATTGTGTGCTGTTGTCTACTCTTTGCAACAGCAGATGTTTTAATTGTGGACATAACTGTCTCATCTTTGGAGGTATACACTAGGGTCTAAATGTCAAGAAATTCTTGTTTTCCTACTAATGAAAAGCATACTCTCACCCTATGTTTTACATGGTTACTTGTTTTATTTTAGGTTCCTTATTTGTACAAAAATACATTTCTTGAATTGAAATATTTCAGTACCAGAATTCTAATGGAGCTTGACAACAAGGCAAATCTCCCGTTTCTTTAAGCAGATGGCACAAAATTTCACTCTGCTGATTAAATATTGTTATATGTTGACAGTTTTTTGCTTCATCTACTATTTTTGTTGATACTGTATCACCATTGTATAAAACTAGTTGTTTTAGTCCACATCACAACTTTTAAATTTAACCTTGGATAATTCCAGTTTACTTTTTAATTTGCCTTATTGTATATTGACAAAATCACTTTAGATTCAGAAAATGTGGTATGGGAATGTACTATATTAAAGAAACAGCTTTAATAACATATCTAATCATATAAAGTTTGACTTGAACTGATAAGATATTGCTCCAGTTCTTTGCTGGCTTCTGTTTTCATTCTATAAACAAATGGGATTCTTTGCTTTAATTTTTTTTAGATCTATGATATCCTTTTTTTCCCCTCCATGAAAGTATTGGAATAAACTTGCATACTTGAATTTCCAGATTCATATGGAACAGGTTGGGACCACACAGTAAATTCTCCACATATCCCTGCCAAATTCAAAATGTTATATTAGCCAATTCATTTTGTGATCACTGTTTGGTTTAATCCTGACAGTCCTGCATCTTGGAGTCCACTTGAATCCCCGGCCTGATCATTTAGACTTCAAGGTTTGCTTTATTCTAGTGTTCCACTTAGAAGTTGTAGATTGCATTTTGGCCCTGTAATTTCAGTACTTGATTAAGTGGAAAGACATGCAAAGTCCCAGAAAACATGGTATTCGTCTTGCACATAATTCTCCTACTTCACTTTGGAGTGATAAAGGGGTTTGCAGTTGAGCAGATATTCTTTAGTCATTCCAAGAATAGCTATTCCAAAACCAAGCTACCTGCTAGTTCCTCTTTTAACGACTTGCATCTCTGGTGTGGCAATGGGGAGCCAGTTTTTTAACCAGTACAATGTCTGCTGGACATCAAGGGTAATAGGAAGGGATCGTCCTTTTCTGTTTTCTTTTAGAGGCTTTGTAGTCTTAGCAACAGTTACATTTTGAGATAGTGGATGGAGGAAGAAATATCCTGGGATGACATTCAGGACAGTGTAAATTGGGCTTCTAAAAATCAGATTCTGACTGTGCATACTTGAAATTGTTTAACGAAGCTGGTCTCTTAAATCCCCTCGGTCCAATATTTGGGCATCTGTGGACACCCAAATGTTTTGGGACCGTCCAGATATGGTTGTATATTGGAAACTACAAACTGTTTCTACTATTCCGAGTCATGATATTCCTTTCTGTAGCTAAGTAGAAATTTACATGCTCAAGCCTACCAACTCATTAGGCCAGAGTTTAGTTTCCATGGTGTTAAGCAAACGGAGTGCGTGACTCCCCCCCCGGATGGGATACCTGTCCATCACAGGGATCAGCACCAGCAAATGGTGGTCCTTATCAATATCTATCTAGCTTGGTGGACTGGAGCAAATGGCATACTTCACCTGTCTGCAGCCGGGGGAGTTGAACACACAACCCACCCAGTTATGAGGACTTTGACTTGCCCACTGTGCTGTATTGCTGCTGTAGCCTTGTACTTTTGCTAAATAATAACTCTGATCTCTGTCTTTCACGACACATTTTGCTGGCTGGGCTCACCACAGAGGAAAAAATGTTGGCGTTGGGAGCTTCTGAACTCCCACCCTGCTGTCCTGATACTTTTGTATGGAGCTCTCTACTGCTTGGATCCCTGGTGGCCAGGGGTAAGAGCAGAGACCTGACAAGGTCAAATTCTTATTTCACAGCGCTCCTGTCATAGCTGTCTGATTCTTCCTTATGGGTTTTGGGTTGGATATTTGGTGGAGTGTAAGACTGTCAGTAGTGGGGGGGGGACCTTTTTAAACGGACAGTGTGCTTCCATAAATTAATAAATAGATCATTTTTAGTTTCATAGATTATAGTGTACTTCGTTAATATAAGAATGAAATTTCAATTAAAAAACAATTCAGTCAGTCCAACATTCAAGAGTGTTCTTAGCTTAACTTTCTTCACTTGGTATAATAATCTATTAGGATAATAATATTAATAATAATAATTTCTTACACTTATATAGTGTTTTTCTGGACACTCCAGACAAAGCGTTTTCCAGGAAATGGGGACTCATCTCCACCACCACCAGTGTGTGGCCCCACCTGGATGATGCAATAGCAGCCATAGTGCGCACAGTACACTCCCCACACATCAGCCCTCAGTGGGGAGGAGAACAGAGTGATGAAGCCAGTTCATAGATGGGGATTATTAGGAGGCCAGGACTGGTAAGAGCCAATGGAAAATTTGGCCAGGGCACCAGGGTGCTTGCTACTTATAGGTTCAAAGAAACATTTAAACTAAGTAGGAATAATTTATAATGCATTCAATACAGTTTCCTAATTTAATGCATTGAATAATGCATTTAGAAACAGCATATGCGCTTAGTTTGAAACTTTTGGTATCCAGACGTTTATGGTTCAACATGTAGGATTTACAGCTTAATATACTGTGTATGGTAGCCTGTTCACTGATTGGCTTTGGAGTTCATGCTGGTCCCAGTCCTTATTAATTCTGGGCTTGGTGGGAGATGGTAGGGGAAGCACAGGGATGTTCTTGCTGGCGGGATGAATCATCTGTTTGGTCATGTGTTTGAATGTTTGCAGGACTTGAAAATTTGAAACAAAATCTTCCATGGTTCTGGTCTCACAAAGCGTTAGTGAGAGTCTTCTACACTAATGTTTCCTAAACCCCCAGTCCTATAACGGACAATAGTGTTCTCCCTTCCAGCCCCATCACTAAATATTTTAACTCACAAAGGTGGTATTTTAAAGCAAAATGTTCTGGATGTATTTTTCGTAATTATGTTCTCATTGCTTAATATTTTTTAATTCATTGTTATCACATAGAGTGGGTTTAGTAATTTGTCTTGTAAAATGTTATTTTTGGATATTATGAAAAATGGAAAGCAAATTCATGAGATTCATCTGTCAGTACAGTTCTGCTTTCCTAAAGGCAGGGTACGTACTTTCCCAGTTGAAAGGGTAGCATTGTTTTCATTGGGAAATACTTCGAGCACAATGGAAATCTTAGTCCTAATCAAATCCTTCCTTAAAAAGTCATTTTCCTATTGTTGGGCTTGAGCCTTTTTTTACAAAGAAGTCTTAAACAATTAGTCTTAAATTCCCCCTTTAAAACATATGGAGAAGAGAAAATTTAAAATAGGAATTTCCATAGTGCAAATGTTTTAAATTACTTCCTTTTTTGAGAGGAAAGGTGTAAAACTTAGTTTGATATCGGTGCAGTTAACTTGAAAATCCTTTTCTTGATGTGTTGCCCCAGTGGAAAAAATAATACGCATCTGCTCCTTGGTATATAATTGCTTTTAACACCGTACATGTAAGTTGTTGGTACAGAATAATTTCATTTAACTTGAAATGTATTTCATGTCTTCCTAGCCCAAGGTTTGAGCTTTTCCAGTTCGGAAACATTGGCTTGTGCTTGAAAGCTTATTTGACAACCACATTTACAGTTGGATCCCACTCTTAATACAGAGCAATCAAGTAGTAATTATGGTAAACACAGTTTTGTTAAAAAAAAGGATCATATCCTACCCTAAGGCCTGCTGTCTCCCTTGAAGGTCCAGGCCACCGGATTGCGAAAGCAGTGTTTTAACTGTTTTTAGTTGCAGTACAAATCAGCCTTGCTTTCCTTTAGGCTGGGATTAGTGTCTTTCAAATGGTTTTTGATATTTCCCCCTCCCCGTATTGTTTTCTTAATGTTGTTCCTCTGCAGAAGGAGGCTCATTTTATGATTTCGGGGCCCTGGGTGGCTTTTTCTAGCCTATTTAGTCCACTCTTCCCCAGCTCCTCCACAGTAGTGTCTGTGAAAAGGGCTGTGAGCGTGGTGTACTGACACTGCAGGCCCGTGTGAATGCGGAATGGCCGTTTGATGACTCATACTCTACAATACTGTGTGTTTGTCAAGGAGACTGAATCATATGTGGGGAAGCACTTTAGGCAAACAGCCTCGAATCAGTGCAGCTAAAGATGGTTGTGCTGATTGCGAACTGCGGAACGTTAATTATGGGAATTTACAGGGAATTTTTGTTTCTTGAATTTCACGTTGTTCACCAAGAGATGTAGAGAAATGTCAGATTCCAGAAGGTAAGCCCGGGTCACTTTTTCCCCCCCCCCGCAATGTTTCTTAGCTTATAAACGTCTTATCTAAAGATGGTTCCGGACGTGTTGCTGTTGCCTTGTAGTGCATTGAATGCAGTGGTGATGAATAGCAGCTAAAGCTGAAAATGTGATGCCATTTTTACTCTAAGGGTCAATGAGGACCTCGTCGGCTGCATTTTCCTTTTGTGGGGATCTGTTGCTGATATTTGAATGGAGGAAACAGACCTGCTTCCTTCAGTATTTCTAGGGTTTCATTTTTTATGGTTGTGTAGCCTTACCATTTAAATACGTACCGTTACTGCTAGCTGTATAGCATCCCCATCTACAAAATAATCCCCGTGCTGTTGCTTTTCTGAGAAAGTCCCTCCTCTCCTCCGTTGGAATGGATTTCTTGTCACCTGTTTGAAAATGCCTGAATCTCTAAAGGAAACATGATATCCGTGCGTGTTAAATCTCAGTGATGTGTTTCAAAATCATGTAAAAGAATCATTACCTTAATTTTATAATGCTGTTAAGGGCTATAGGACCCTGTGTAATACACAAATAAGAGGAGGAAAACCGCCAATTACTATATATAGAATTGAAGAGGACACAATCTTTTTCTATAATACTTTATTTCAATTGTGAAGGTTTTTCTTGCTGATGGATAATTCTGAAATAAGAATAGAAAATGCTGCAGAGGTTCTATGTTTAAGGCAGGCACCCTCTGCCCATTTTGAGTTATCCAGTTTGTCGCTTGTGGGTGTTAAAGCTAAAACTGTACCAATTATGTAACAATAGCGACCTAGACTAAAAGCTGGTCACAAGAAAAAGCTCTTGATTAAATACTTTTGAGCTGTTTTGCCTTTAAAGTTATGCAAACTCTTTTTTTTGTAATGTACATTATATTCTGGGTTTAAAATGCCTGTTTTAATTCAAACTTCATTCGTTATTTATTTTTGTTAACAAACTAGTTCAGAATTAGGCAGTAACTTACTCAAATAATAAAGTTGCTTTGAAAGTTTTTCCGTAGGAATATTGATATTTGAACCTCTTTTGAAACATCTAGGTTATTTTATTACCTCTTTTGGATTGTCAGTACAGTATACATACAGGAATGGATCTATACCATCATAAACCAATTTAGATTAATCTCTGCAGTTTGATTCATTGCAAATTTAAAAAGCTTATACATTCACCAAGTATACTAAAAAATAGTTTTCATTTTCTCTTCTTGGCCAGAGAACAGCTGCTAGAGTAAGACTACCCACATGAAAGCAGGACACGTGCTAGATAGAGAATAGGGAAGGACCGAGGAAAGCCAGCTGAATCCCCCAGACCAGGGTATGTACGGTGTACGTGAACGTGGGTATGTGTGGTGTAAGACACCCCAGGCGCTCAAAAGGGGCAAAGTGGTCAGTTTATTTAAGTAGGAACAACTCCCTTCAGGATGGCTCAATTTCTGGATGCCCTGCCGGTCATTCTGAATGAAGTGAGGACCCAAGGGTATTCTAGAGATGTCTCCAAACCTTTTTGCTCACAAAAAAGGATGAGAGGATGCTCAAGAAGAATGGGGTACTGTTAAAAGTGGCACTTGGAGGATGGGTGAGGGCCCTGAAAGTGACGCCCCAGACTTTTGCCCACCACTCATCTGCGTGTGGTAATGGCCGAGGATGTGGCACCTCCAGGGGTGAGGGGGCGTTCCTGTAATCGACCCCAAGAATGTGGGAATGCCCAAGGTCTCTGTAAGGTGCTCAGGATCGGCACCAACAGGAAGACAATCCTCATTGAGGATCTAGCCAAATTTCAGACTTGTCCTCTTACACTTGATGAGACATGCATTCTGCCCTGGGAAAAGAGCCCCTAGAGTGAGAGCACCTCTCTGCTCAACACGTTCTGCTCTCAGCCACCAATAAAATGAGTTAATTTGCTTTTGCCTTCAGTGGGTGTGAATATCTCCTATTTCCTATTACATGCTGGTTTTGAAGTTTTGCCCTGAGTGTGTGATTTTTAAACTTTTTTTTTTTAACGTAGGCCTTGCGATTCTGTAATCTTCAACAGGTGAGTTACTGTCGGTACATAACAGAAGAGCAACATCTTTCACCTTCAATCATCAGACGCTGGCTTGTCCAAATCCGTTTTTTTGCTTTCCCTCCTGTTGAAATTAAGAATTGAGAGACACTTAATGAAGAGGATAAGGTAATTTTTCCCCCCCCTGTGTTGAAAGCTCTCTGTTTCCAAGCTGTTGAATTGACATTGCTGACATTCATCTTGATTGTTCAGGGCTTGTCAGGGCTGTGTTTTGCGCAATGGTTTGGATGAAACAATGAAATAAAGGGTAGGACCATTACTTAAGCATTGTTTTTACGCCTGCTAACTTATCTATTTGTATTAGTATTTTAAAATAGGTTTGTTGTAATCTCTTTCACACAGACCACTTATTACCCAATAATCTTCCTATTAGGAATTACTGCTTTGCTGCCCTTTATTTAAGGCAGTTTTTAGAAGATCAAATTAATCCCAATGGCAAGACCAGCATCTTGATTATTTCTAGTACAGTTTCTTCAGTGCCATATACAGCTGGGTGAATAATGAGTGTTTCACAGTGCTTAGCCGATCTCTTGTGTGGTTAATAAAAGAGAGGAATGTGGAGGTAATAATCTGGGATTGAAGTGGTTTGACCTTGATTTGTTTATAGGCAAGAAACAGGGTACATTGTTTGCATAGGATACCAAGGAAGACCATGAGGAAGAACAAATTTAGATTGTACTGTATACCAACAGCTCCCCAGATCTTAGCAGACGATGAGGAATTGAGTAACTTTCCACCTACTCCATGTTGAGTACTGTTTTGGAGCAATTTAGGTGATTGATTAAAAAAGCATATTAGAACCGTCCCCTAAGTTGCAGTGACCTCACAATAGACTGTACCAGTGACACAGTGACTGTGGCCCGACACTCAGGTGGTAAGTGAGCTGGGCAGCTGTCTGAGGAGCAGATGGAAACGAGGCAAAAATGAGACTAATTCCAGTCTGAACAAGGTGACAGGAGGAATCATGGTTGCAGCCGCCCTCATGCATTCTGTCACTCAGTGTGTGGAAGTTAAAATGCAGCCAAAAGGGCTATAACTCTTATCACTCATGGGTTTTTTTTTAGTTATCCAGATGGTCTGGCTAATATGCTGAAGGGGATGAAAAAAAAATAAAAGCCCCATATTTTGTTCCATTTTTCTTGGAGTTAATACAGCATTTGGGTTAATTATATTCAGCAATAGACATGTTTGTGGAAGATTCTTCCAGGAGTCTATATCTAGCATTGAACGGTATTGTTAAAGACTGAAGACGATGTATTTGTGTGCAGAAAATATGCTTGCATGCCCTATGAAAATATGAATCAGAAAATGGCTTTTGTGACTTTTGAGAAATTTTTGATAAAGTGCTCCGTAAATGCCCCACAATCTTTTCAGGTTTAAAGGATATTAATTTATACTATAAAATGTACAGAAATCAGCAGTTGTGTTAGGTGTTGTTTAACTGCCTTGTTGCAGAGTATGAATCAGCAGATATTCTTTTCTGACTTCTGCATCTATGCCTCAGTACACTCCTGTAACTTTGTGAACAGATACTGTACCATAATGCAGCACATTCTCTGACCGAGATAGTTTGCAATTGCATTTTCTTGTAAGAGCATTTGTTAAACTTTGATTGTTATGGAATAGAAATATAAAGTGTTTAAACTTTCTTTTTCAAATAGGTACCAAACTAGGAAGACATGTTTAAAGCAGAATAAAAACACAGATTTTCCTGTGTTGTAATTTCACACAATCATGTGGTGTCTTTAATTGTCATTTACAGTTTAAGCCTCTGCTGTATTATAATTGCAGTACATTCGACTGTTGCACATTCATTAAACCCAGCCGCTAGCTCACTCGTAAAATTATTGCATCTATACAGATGACTGCCATGAACAAACCATGGGCTCCAAAAATGTCTAATTTGAGACCTTTGCAGTTCAGGGTGTTTTTAAGATGGATCCCAAAATATAGCCATGGAGCTTATTGCACAAGGGTCTTTCATTAAAATGTTAAAACCGTTAAATCCAAACTGTATTGAGGGAGATCCGTTGTGGCTGTCGCTTTAGAAGCAACATTTAAAAATGGAAAACAATGAGAATCTCTAGGTTCTTGCCTCAGTTTGCTGGAGTCTTTACCCTTCCACCATTTCCACCCTAAGATGTAACATGCGACAAGGTGTCACAGGGGTTAAAATGTAACCATGTGCTTTAATTGTCAGTTTTTGTTAAACATTACCCTCAATCATAGTGCTTGAGTCCAGTGTTCAGGCAGACCCGGGGTGTTTACATGTGGAGTTTGCATGTTCTCCCTTTTCAGTCTGGGTTTTCTCCAGCTTTTCTGATTTCTTGCCACCTCCCAAAGACATCCCATCTAGGTTGCCTGGCGTCTCTAAACTTTCCGTGTGCACGCGTAAGCTCCACGATGGACAGGCGTCAGTTCCCTTCTGTATGAGGAGGAAGCAGCCTTCCGATAATAGATGAATGAGGAGTACTCTTGCTATTACTTTATTAAAGGTCATTATAACCATGCCCAAATCTTCTCTTTTTGCGACAGAGCACAGTTTATCTATGCATTGAGTTATAACATGAGAAAAAGGATGTGGCAGTTACCTGTAAACGATTTAGAGAGCTGCTTAAAAAAGACAAAAGTAGAAAGTGGTTTGCTGTCATCATAGACATCATTGACAAGTAATCACTTTAGCGAACGGTAAGCTTTGTTGTAGCTCAGGTTAAATAAACTTGTACAGTTTTCATTCTTGCTGCAATAGTTGTGCAATAAGGATACAGACCAATAATAAGTAGATTTTAAAAAGGTATAATAAAGGGTATAAAAAAGCCAATTTAGGAGAAATTGTATGGTCTCAATTGGTTTGATTTGCAAGGATGAACAAAATACAAAATTCCCCTAATTAAAAGGATAATAATTAACTAGCATTTTTTAAAATGAGTAATCAAGCGCTACATTCTAGAAGTGTTTCAGTATTCTGGTAAAGTCATGGTTGATCGATGTTTGACTACATGTTTCACTTTTTTCCATTATAATGTAGTTTTACCTTCTATAGTGCAGAACTACACTGGGAACAACTCTCCAGGCATGTTCTTTTGTGGGTCTGGCCCTTTATCTGATCCCGATCAATTTCATCTTCCAAGCAGTGTTTTGTGAGGCCACAGATCTCATTCAAGCTGAGTGGATTTGACACTGATAATTCATGCACAGGGCCATCACAATACTGTTATTGGCTTTGTCTCTCTCTGACCCTGTGAACTTAAGGTTTGTTACTGTTAAGTCTTCTTAAAGAATGCTAAGAAATGTTCAGTCAGCACTTCAATTGAATTGATAATTAAGAAGTGTCTTGTTCTGAATGGCTAGCATTTTGAAGCAAATTTAGCTTAAAAAACACATTGCTACCTCTTATTATGTCCACTTCACAGAACACAAGATGAGGCTACAATTTTAAGAATTTAATAGAAATAAAAGCTTTTCTATAATCAGAGTTTAATATTTTTAGATATAAAAGTAACAACAAAATTCTAAATTAAAAATAAATTCTACAGTTTGTGTGATCTCCATTCAAAAAAGTTCAACAGAAATTTCAGAAGTTTCTGTAATGTGGTAAGAGAATTGTTTTTAGGATAGGATGCTCTACACATCTTAAACATCCTGTCCCATTTCATCTCAGCCCAACCGTGTGAAATAGATCACAGACTATTTCACTATATGCATTATTGTCTTGTTTCATTTTCATGAAACATTTGGTTCCACTAGAAAATTGATACAAACTAGGCATAATTGATTTGCTGAATGTAGTTCTTCTATTTTAGTTCTGCTGTGTGCACATTTAGGTTTAAGTGACTTTGTATGACTTCTGTTGTTCGGAAAAAGGTCTGCCTTCCACCCTGAACTATGTGCTTTATCCAGATATATTTTTAGGTACAGACAGACATTTTTCAAAAAAAGCTAGTAGTTCTGATGATTTTTTTCCCAATCTGCCTGTCGATGTTTAAATGAGTTGTTGGACTTCCTGTAGTTTTATTTTGTAGTAGGAATACTTTGAATACAATATTTTGGATTATTTATAGAGGCCTCGTGTCTGGCTGTACGTATCTTCTTGAAAATATATTGGGCATCAGTCAGGAATGCAAATATGTGGTGAACTGTGAACATGGGAAAATAACACATTAGTAAATTATAATTGATCACATTTTAATAGTCGTTATGCATGATAGGTCATCTCTTTCAAGGGCTGAGGATTTTTGAGACCTTGTGCCGCATGCGCTCATGATGTATATTCTTAATTGCCATTTTCCTGCAGGAAAGATAAATGTATTATGAATTATAATTTATCACTAAGTACATCTTAAAGTCAAAATAAACACCTTTACAAATTTTCATTTGAATCGGCTGTTCAGTTCTGTTCCTTGAGGACTTGAATATATCATTCCAGCTCCGATCACTTTATTTACTCTCCCAGCTCTTCAGGTGCTGGTGCTTTAAGGGGACCTAGAAAACCTGTAGAGACAATGGTCCTTCATGACGAAGACTAGAGAACCCTGATTAAAACAAAATATATCATTTAAGACTTCATCATCTCCCATCCACTGTTCAGATTGCAGATCTGCTATCAGAAATATTGGAAAAATGATCAAATAAAAGATGTTGATATGAAAAGCATTTTCAGTGGTGACACATGGAGAGGCTAACAAGTTAAGGGGGTTTCAAAAATCTTTTCTTTAAACTTTTTAAAATATAAGCTATCACCTAACATGAAATAGACCTGTACAAAATTTACTGCAATTAGTTTTTCCATTTCCATTGCTTGCTTTACCAGTCGCTGAAAATGTGAATCCCTCTCTTTTCTCAGAATCAGATGTTTTGAGTGCAGTAAAGACATTCTTTTATAATCAAATAGTCTATTAAAACTATCTATGTGTTTATTATTAATCATATAAAATTCATACAGCAGCAGTGTCATCTCCACAAATGCTTTCTACCCTAAAGGAGCAATTACATCTTTTCAGGAGTTCTGAAAAAGAACGTATCAAACTTGACTCCCGATCAGCTTTTGGACTTGATAAGCTTGAAAAGGGGTATTACTTTGTTTTCCAGATATCCCTTTTCTGATACAAAAATGTCAGGAAAAAAAGGGAAATTTAATCAATCATGTACTTACATTTAACAGGATTCTCCCATGTGAACTAGTTATAGGTATTGTAGATATCTAAAGTGAGGAAAGAAGGGAAATCTAAAATAACACTGTCTTCCCTTTATTAGCCACCTTGAGATGTACCCCTTGTCTGGAGCTGCTATGTGGGACCCTCTGTCCACGTGGTGTTACTTTAGTGCTAAAATCACTGATAAGACAGTACGAGGTGGTGAATGAGTCTACTGTATAGGGTAGTAGGATTTGTTGGACAACCTTAATAGATCATTTAGGCATTCTTCATTAGCTGCAGTACCTAGTCTGTACTCAGAAACCATATCAAGCTGTTTCCTAAAAACACCTTCTTGACATTTCCAACATTTTCTTGCTCTTGTCGTTTGGTAAACGTATGGTTGTCTTATCGGACAGTTAGGATATGTCACGGGCTTCTTCATTTGTAGGTATCATGATGGACTCCTAAGCACGAACTCAAAGGGGAATTAAGTCATTGTCAGTGGATTATTTTCCCCGAAATGAATGAATAAGCATGACATTAATTTGCCTTTGCTAAATGTATGCAAATGCTTGTGTCAGAACCCAGTTCAAATAATTCTTCTAAGTGTTATGCCTGTAATAAAGTGCCAGAAAAAGGTTAACCGAATGTTTTCTAACTTGTAGAATTTGTTGAGCAATTTCTCAATCGGGCCCTTTGGCACAAACGCTATAATCCCAGGTTTCATTGAACTACCTTCCGCCAGCACAAAGCAAAGCACGCTGCTGGTGTTTGTTTAAACTTGCTTCGGCTGAATAGTGCAAGGAAGAGTTGCCTAACAGCTGAAGTTATATGTGGATATTGATAGCGAGATGGTAAGCAGGAGTTTTTGTAGGTCTGCCTACGATTATTCTTTGATAGTTTTTGGAATGGTGCTCTTGCCTCACAACTGCAAGATCCTGGGTTCAATTCCAGCCTAAGGCTTGGCCTGTGCAGAATTTGCACAGTCTTCCCTTGTTCATAGGTTTTTTTGCCAGGTGCTGCAGTTTTCTGTCTCTGCACACAGTTTTGCTGGCTATTCTAAATTGTCCCTTTCTGCATGGGCTAGTAAAGAACTTGGAGTCTCTTCTGGTCCAGGGGGTTGATCAATCACATGTAGGACAGGCTCCATTTTTCCCACAGCCCTCACCAGGATGAGGCGTCCCAATAATGGATTGATGAATTGTTTTTGAAATGGGTGTCTTGTAACAGTAGTGAAATGACCACACAAAATATTTTTCCTTTTTAGTAAGTACAATTGATTATGCTGCAGTTTGTCTCAGATTACTCTGTCACAATATAAAATGATTCCATAGTGACTTGATATTTTTTAGAATTAATACCTACTGACTGCTGTAAGCCGTGAATGTTTGGTATAGTCTTTTCAGGAATTAGGAAACCTCTTCCAGTGGAAATGCTCCTGTTTTTTTTGTCCTTCCCAAAGACCCAATGTTTCTAACATGGAGATCATAAAGCTTTCAGTTTCCAGACAGTAACAGTTTTTCGTCAGCTTTGGGTCACAATGGCTAATTGGGATTGCCTATTGATGTACTTAATGTGATCAAACAGTCTACCCCATCATTGCACACAATGCCCCCTCATTTAATAAACCACATAAAACAGACATTCCATTTACATGTGTGTTTTCTGAACACCAAAACTTGTTCTGCTTCTTTTCCTGTGCAATGAAATGTCAATGTATTGACATGTTTAGGTATGGACACCAAAGAATAAAAATAATGTAACTATTAGTTTTCCATACTGACAGGCTTTTTATTGGTTACCTAGAGGGAAGAGAATGCAAAAAGGCCAGTGGATGTATTGAACCTGGATGTGGTTGGATTTCAACTGTAAAAGCTGCAATACCAGAGACACGTCATCCTAATTATCCTTGACAGCGTATACCTCTAAACAGACGATCGTTAAACAAACTCATGTGTTTAAAAGTACAGTGAAGGATGCCGTCTTCTGCAGCTTTATGCGTGTCCTTTGATTGTTCTAAGTTATCATAGGTCTAAGAATGTGGCATTTCGTTTTTTATGGTATTATAGATTTTTAACAGTATCCGTCATGAAATTGAATTGGTGCCTTCAGAGGCGGCTTTACTGTTCTTGTCATTTTTATCTGCTGGCAGTGTGCTGCTAAAGAAAGCAGAATGTGAGGGGGTGAGTTTATAAAATTGAAGAAAACAAATTTTTGGTTTCATGTCACAGATGGTAAGAAATGACTCAATTACGATTTAAAGAAGACTGCTTCAATAAATGACTTTCAGACCTCCCAATTTGTTCATCTTAAATGCACTTACAGCTGTATATGCATGTTCACCTTTCTGTTTTTTTTTGGGTTTGCCACCACTTAAAGGCTTTCCTTCATGTCCCACTAAGAGTCTGTGCTTGCAGTGTGGAAAACAATCTTGAAGAGATGACAGGAGAGCTGCGCTTGGCTCAGACAGACATAGACTTGCCTGCAACGAACCTGTTTTGCAAATTGAGACAACGCGGAGATCTGCATACTTTGATGCGGTTAGAGGCGAGCGTCACAATTTTAATATGTAGGGCCTATTTTTATTTACAAATGTGAGATGAACCCAGATACCCACGCCAATGACTAAGTTCCCTGCTTCAACCAGGCCCCACAGGGAGGTCTTATAATCCTATATTAAAGCAAAATCAAATCAAACAAAATTATAACCTGTAACATACAACCACACTAAAGCCTCAAACATTCTAAAGCTTTTGTTCCACTTTGTAACTGAGGGAAGAACATTCAGACCGTTTTCTGTCATTCTGCTCAGATCAGAGATGCACAAATTGGAAAAGTCTCAAATTGACTATTTAAAAGTAACGAAAGGGAAGAAACCGATCTTTTTTTACAACTGAACTCAGTGGCTGAACTCAGGTCACATGTGCCAGTTTACGGGGAGCTCAAGATCAGGGTATCTTCGTTTTCAGTATTTCTGCATTAATACTAGACAAAGGTTTTACCTTTTTTTTGTAAAATAGAGATTTGGGTACTTTTTAATTATATTTAATTGTTTTGCTTTAAACATTTATCTGAATAAAAAAAAAGCTTTTCTCTCCTGTCTGTAACAGTCGCTCAGCTTCTACTGGCTCTGAAAAATGATTTTAATAAGAGTGTACTCACTCTTGAGAACCGTCAGCCATTCTTCAAATCCACCACTAGATCCTACAGTCCCCCCCAGCCCAGACCCCTCTTTCCCTTTCCCCATGCCTCTGTACACCCACAGCAGTTGGATCTCGCTGTGAATCATTCTGCTGTTTGCAGGAAAAGCATTAAAACTGTGCAGATGGGCTCTTTTACATGTTTGTGGATTTAGGTTTCGAATTTTTTTTTGCTGAAAAATAAGGATTTTCTGTTAATTCAGTAGTTGCATTTACATGTAGATACAACGTAGGGTGTCAGAAATTCAGTAAGTGCTATATGCTCTGTAGAATGTTAACTTCCAGTATTTTTGCTCTGTAGCACTGTCATCTCTCCCTGTTGACCAAAACTGCTTCCTTGTCTCTGGTTGAAAACCAATCACATTAAAGGGAAAATGGGAATTAAAATAGCAAGACCAGCATCATTATGCTTTATGTGTTAATTAGGCACATCACAAAAGACTTAATTGCTACCACAGCCAGCCGAGGGACTTTGGGTGGAAATTAGCCAGTGGACTCAATGAAGTGCACAATGCATCTCTGTCATGTTTATGGGACTTCGA
This sequence comes from Atractosteus spatula, assembly GCF_055471065.1. Lineage (NCBI taxonomy): Eukaryota > Metazoa > Chordata > Actinopteri > Semionotiformes > Lepisosteidae > Atractosteus > Atractosteus spatula. The sequence goes on from NC_142720.1 coordinate 12,230,560, forward strand.
TGTCTGAACTGTGTTGTCCTTACCAAGCAGCATAAAATAAAATTAGGACTTAACAGGGCTTTACATCCTCCTTTGTTTTAGAAAATTTCCCCTCCATTTCTGCTACTTAAGCCTTGGGGCACTTCCAAAAACATGAACAATTTATTGTAGCAAGAAATGATAAATATTCTGTAGCAAAAGCCTCTTAGGTGACTTTGAAGAATAAAAAAGGGTTGTACTAGTGGCTTGTGAAGCTTGATCATTGAAATCGCTATCCCCTGTGACTCTCTACATATCGATTTTGTGTCAGTCTCCGTTGTCCTAAGATGCATTGTGCTCCGAGCACCTCCCTGGTTAATTATTTAAAAGGTAAAGTGAAGTAACCATATATGGCTGGCTTCCTGCTTAGCAGGCAGTGCAGTTGGCAATTAAGCGTCCCAGCAATGAAATGAAGCAAGTTCAAAAGAAAACTGCAGCAGTGTTTGACCTGTGTGCTTTTGTGACATTTTTCTTATGATTAATTCTTGGAAGAAAAAAAAAACATGAGGGGTGCTTATGTTGAAGCACACGCCCAAATACCTTTGCTCAGAGGGTGTGGTGATGGCATGTGTGCTACTCAGTCACGGTGCTCAATGCTTAGTAAAGTCAAGTCTGCTATTACCGCATTTGTGTGCTACAGTGGGGATTTCCACTCCTCATAGTCCCTTTACAGTTTTGTTTCGAGTCATTGCTTGGTGCGGGGTGTTACTAGGGTTTCAAATTAAAACTGTTCACTTATGGGGGAGCAAAGTTTGTCAAACGCCACGCAAAATTATTTCTTGGCTAAAAACTACATTGAAACAAAAGAGCATGGGGTTGTTTTTGTCATTGCAGGATTTTGTAGTTGATTTTGTAACTTGAAAAAAGGGACTTAAAATCTATTTCTTTCTACCTTTTCTTTATTCAAAGACTGTTTTGATTGAAACTGACCGAACCCTCTTTCTCTTTCCTGCACAGTGACAGCTACATTGTGCGTGTCAAAGCAGTGGTTATGACCCGAGATGACTCTAGCGGAGGATGGCTTGCACAGGAAGGTGGTGGTCTGAGCAGAGTTGGCGTCTGTAAGGTTATTCACTCGGAGCTGGGCGGGAAGAGCGACTTCCTTATTCACGGCGAGCGCCTTAAAGACAAGCAGGTACTGATGGCCATGTCTTCCATTTCAGACGTGCCTGTCTCAAAATAAAAAAAAAAACACCCTTTGCCTTCAGTAGGCTTATATCAAAGACCAATCTTCTCACCATAAAGACAGCTGGTCACAAAGACTTTGAAGATTTTCTAACAGACACTGGGGTACCACCGTTTGTAAAACAGAACACAGCATGACTCATCTTTAAAAGACGCCACCTGGTATGCAGGATGAATCCCACAACTGAGAGATTACCAGTTTCTTTCTGGCTGACTGTTTGGGAATTTGTCTGTCCCTGGTGTCCCAGACACTGTACAATATACAGGACCAAAGAAAAGGAAACTACATGGAAATGCTTTTGAAACAGAGGCACTTCTTGCAAAGGGTTGTGAGAGTATGGAGCAACCTATCAGCCGTGTTGCTGAAGCCAATATCATGGCTTCTTTCAAGAAATGGCTGGATGAGATCCTTGGATCAATTAGCTACTATCAAATGAGCTAGGTGAACCAAATGGCCTTCTCTTTTCTGTAACCCTTCTTATCTTATGTAGATCATTTTCCAAGGTCAGTGAGAGGTACAGTGCTGAACTCAAATCAACAGCACTTCAGTTTCTCAATTATACTATAATCGAAGAAGGCTCATTAATCTTCAAAAAAGCTGCCATGGAACCCCGCAAAATGTATCTAAGTCCTGTTTTATCTTGAAGTTTTGTTTTTAATTTCCTAAGGAAATTGTTCCATTAATTAGCACACAATACATTGTGTTAATTTTAACCTGGATATTGTGAACACTCATCCTGTCAGGGAATGTCTTTGTTGGGTAGCACTTCACTGAAATTATTCACGTTGTCCCCTAAAACAAGGGGACTTAGGAAAGGAAGAAAAAAATCTGTGGATTTTTTTCTGAAGTGCTTAGCACCATTCCCCAAGAGCTTCAGTCTGGTGAAGACTGTCAAAATAAGAACATTATTTCATACATAGTGATGGAGTATTTCCTTGAAACAAAATCATTAAATATTACTTTGCTCTATTAGAAGTCCGTTCTCAAAAGATAATCTAGCCCATTAAGCCTGAAAGTGTTTTGACAAAAAGGGCAGAAAAAAATAGGTTGTTCAGGCTTTTTGGATAATTTAAATGCAATTTTTGTTGGTACTTGCATGTTTTTGGAAGTTTTTTTGGGGTGGAAGGAACCTCATCTTCCTCTGTTTTCTTTCAGGTAATTCTTGAGTGTTTCTTGAAGAAAGATCTGATCTACACCAAGGCAACTCCGACGTTTCACCACTGGAAAGTCGACAACAAAAAATGTGGGCTGACTTTTCAAAGTCCCGCGGATGCTCGAGCATTTGACAGAGGCGTCCGGAAAGCCATCGAAGACCTGACTGAAGGTATTTTGCTTGAGAGAGCTCCTCAGGTCTCTTATTGAATAAAAACACTAGGGTTCTGACATTGTCAAATATATCCTGGTTTTGTTTCAGTCTTTGGGGGATTCAGTGAAATCTCATCTAGAAGGGAAATGCTGAAAATTTGATTACAGAGTTTACAAAATGTTATAACTTCACTTCTACAGCTCTTAACAGAGTTCGGTTTTAGCTTCATTCAATGTTGCGTCTTGTCACTTCCTGCACTTACTACTGTAATAGACCCTTTTGACCATGTCTGTTTTTTATATAGCACATTTACTTATCCTTTTGAAAGCTAACACTTCTTTTCACACCTGTCAATAGTTTTAGTATAGCTAATAATCCCATTCTTTTTTGTAAACATCCTTTGTTAATTCTTTTAGTTATGCAGATTAATTTATTTTGACATGATTTGATGACTTAAATTAAAACTTAAATTTTCATTCATTGCCATAGTTGAAGCTATCGGGGTATTTTTAGGGCTTTTGTTGTCATTTGTACCTTTTTTCTAACGTGTCAATCAAACCCATAGAAGGCATTACAGGGATGCTGCATCTTACCTTCCTTATGACAATAAATTTACATTTACAATTTCTTTGTGGATTAAACTAAAACTCTGTACACCTCAGTTACCACCTCCTGAGCAATGTCTCTTTTTCTTAGAAGAAACCTAGATCTCACATGTTCAGTATGGGGGCTAAATGGTGTAGACAGCAAGATGCAATTTTCCGACCATTCGGAGCCGTGTGCAATTAACCTTTCACCTTTTCGCATCGCTCGTTCTGTTCTTCTCAGAGTGACATACATTAAAACAATTTTATACCAGAAATCAGTGGGGTTTTTTTACTTCTTTGATTGTGGAGGATCATTACGGCTTCATACACTTTCTTTTCAGTTACATTGAGGCCCTTTTTTGTCTGTTTCTGATTTAACCAGCACATCATCTTGTATGTGTGAGTATGTATTCCATTACCAGAAAATCATTAGTGGATTTAATTCCATTGCTGTTTCTTTCTTTGACCCATTTACGTGGGTTTAAAGCCAAATCCCGTAGCTGTTCTGTTCTTCATTTCGCCTTTTGAGCCAATCGCAACATAACCATGATTTATGCCTTCAAGACACTTGTAAGTAGAAACACAAGGCTTCAAACTGGAGGCCATTTCCCTGAGTGAATAACAAACTGTTTTTCATAGACTTTCTTCAGACCTTTTTCTTTCTTGACTGTACTGGATAGCAACACATTTAGAATAGAGGTAGTAATACATGTTCAGTCTACCTAAAACATTTACCCATACCATGTCCATATCAGGGTAGGACTTAAGTTCTGTTGTACACTCATAATACTGCTATATGTTTGCTTTTGTGTGTAGAATAACTTTTTGAATGAAATCATACCTCTGTAATGGTAAGGTACTGTAATAGTGGGTTTGATCATAGTTGTCTTGTTTATTGTCTGTGGTGTTGTATTTTATATGGTCCAAGCAAGACTATAGCTTTGCTCAGCTGTCATGGAATTCCATGCATGTTTTTTTTTCATTAGAGCAAGCTACTGTTTGTCAATATTTTTCATGCTTTTTGTAGTGAGACAAGCCAGTGTAACTGAAAGGACAGAGCTGGAAGAAGCAGATGAATTGCATACTAATTCTGCCTTCAGTAGCAACAATTCATTCAGCAATTTAACTACCAAAACCTGTGATAGCTCTAAATATTGAATTGTTTTCTTCCATTTTCTTCTTAGGATCCACAACCTCCTCTTCGACAATCCAAAATGAGACTGAGGTTGGAGATGATGATGTGTTCACAGTAAGTTTCAACACTAATGCAGAGCTCAGCCTTTTCAGTTCAGGACATCCTTAGTGAATCACTACTGGTAAACTCCTCATATGTGCAGTTGGTCTCCTGTCTCTGAACGAACCGCTTATCCTGCTTTAAGCCACAGTTTCCCCTGAATATTTTTACTTTATTTGAATGTTTCCTCACAGCTTTGTTGTTTTTTTAACAGTTCTATTTTTCTGTTTATTTTTCATTTAAAGTATTTTGACGTGCGTGTGAAGTTTGCCAGAAATGCAGAAGCTTTTGTTGTTATTTTTGTTCAGAGTCTAGTTGGAAGAGATGTTCCTTTGTTTTCTTGAGATTGTCAGTGTGATAAGAGGCCAGCCAGGTTTCCTGTAGTGTTTTGACCAGACTCTCCCGACACTTGGCATTTCATTTGTTTCCGTTCTTTTGTCACAGTCATAGGAGATGAACAACAGCAGGCTGGGTTAAAAGGTGATTTCCTGTACTCCACAGTAAAGCTATCATTAGCAGCTGTTTCCCAGCTGCCTGCCAGAGTGATTTATTGGTGCATAGGGAAAAAGGGAAGCCTGCCCATAGAGCTAATGGTTTACTCTTGACAAACAATCTTTAGAGGAGTCACATAAGCTCAGACAGAGCTGGTCACCTCTCGTGGCACAACCAGAAAGTATTGAGAAGACGGCACTCGGTGTAAGAATGTGCAGCCGTTTCAGGCTGTCATGGCTTTGTGTTGCTCCATAAGTACGCATCTGTGTCATCAGGTCTGTCAGGGACTCGGTGACACTTGGCGTAGCATTGATTGGTTTAGTACAAGAGGAATCCACTTTCATATTCTTGACAACTGTCGTTTTCTTTAAGACTTGCAGGAATTGTTATTAAAGGTGTACTTTTTCTTAACACACTGTAGTTTGGATACTTTGTGTAACCCTACAGCCTCTTACAGGAAGATGGACAAAACAGTAATTCTATACAGGATTTCTGTGGTGATATGTTATGTTGCCTGGGATATTGGTAGTTGTCTCACTAGAATGACCAGGTTCTCTACATTCATTTTAGATAACTATTACGATCAAACTGCTAGAATCTTGGAAAGACAATAGATTATGGTTGTCTTGTTTTCAAAGTTTTATATAATTCTTTAGGAGGAGAATGCTTCGTGTGCGAATGTCACAGAAACTGAGCTGCATCCCAGTTTTAGGGCAGTGTGAACAAAAGAGGTGTATATGGTACAGCCTCGTGTTTGAACCTAGATAAATGAATTTTGAAGACCTTATTGCTTTTAAATTTGTGCTTCATCTTGTATAATCCTGTGTTGGATGGAAGTTACGTTATGCAGAGGCAGTGGGGTAGTGGTTTTCATGCCTATCATTGCTGGCTGGAAAAGTGGGTCTTCTGAAGCCATGGAAGTGACCTTTCCTGAAATTCCCCGCACAAGTCAAGTCACTGCAGACAGCAGTAATGCTGTTCTGGATTTACAGCTTCTGAGGCAGGGAGGTACATTACTTCTGAACTGTCCCAGATAACATAACCCATACTTAACCCTTGCGAGTATTTAAGTTCAGTTGTTGAGGGACACTGACAATCTGTGGTGGTCTCAGTTGACTAGTTGTTGAAAGTTAGTTTTTTTTAAACAATTTAAAATGGCATTTTCATTAACATCTAAAAGCTAAAATGTTTGCGTTACTCTATCCTTGCATGTGAAATATGACTCGAATGTTGAACATCTTACTTATTTTCAGGTTGAACCTGTTCTCCCACACTGCTTAGCAAAAAAAGTCTGAATATTTCAATATGTAAATCTTGGTTTTCTGTCTGGGTATTCCACATTATAATTATAGCACTTCCTATATGTTTATTACACTCATTACTTTTGCTATAAAATGTTAGTGATGCATTATGGGTTGCTTGTAATTATTGTAATGCCAGTTTTTATTCTTGTTTTAAAGAAAAAAATAGAAAAGGTAGAATATATAATAGTTTGATTTCTTTGACCCACATAACTCTTAATGTCCATCTAGGATAGAGACAGTGTTCTGTCCCTTCAATTTACACTTTATTGAGATTAGATGTTTTTTTGTTAACTAAAATGTGCAAATACTCCACATCTGTTTCCTCACACTATGGAAATAGAACCTCTTTAATTCCAAGAATGCAAGTATTTTATTGTTGTGAATAGTTCAGTTTTGTTGCATCCTAATTCTGGCACTGTTCAGTAGAATACTGAACAATATGAAACCACATATAAGGTTTATCACGCAAGCAAATGTAAAAAGTGCTGAAAATGACGATAAATCTGTTCCTCCTTAAAAGTTACCATCAAAATGCTGGTACAGCTCTAACAGCAGTGTTATGTCACATATTTTGAATAGCCCTTATTTCCACAGTCGAGATCTTTACATGAGTCATCGGCACTTTAGCAGTTCTGTCTCAGCCCAGCAGCAGAAATGCAGCATAACAGTGCTGCAAAGGCTTTTATACTGACAATGATAATTGTGTTTATTTTACTGCAGGCTTCCCTCCAGCTAGTAGCCACTCCTGATAGGTAGTAATACGTGAGGTTAGTTGGGTTTCATGATTTCCAAAAATAAACCTCATTGCCGCGGAAGGTGCCCCCACCTTTCTTTGTACGCACACGCTATTCATTTTAACATCGACGTATTCTGCACCACTGCTTGTAGGCAAGTTTGTTTGCGTGCCTTGTACACTCCTGCTTAAAAAGCACAGAACTTACTCTGCCAGTGCTCTGCAAGTGGGTTTTCTTAGCAGCTGAGACGACTTCTGTGGAGTTGGATAGAGCCAACTGTTTCTTCTTCTGTTTTTGGTTCAGATATTTAGATGATATTTTGGTTCTGGGAAGGTTCACAGCTCGGCTGCACTCAGCCTTTCACGGCATTTGCGGCCTGGGACACGTTATTGATGGCGTCGCTCAGATGACGTGATGTTTCATGTTCCTTCTCTAAGCAGTTTTCTCCCCCACTTTTCTCCTACAGCAGTGTAATAGGTCATGTATCTCTGGAAGATGTCTGTGGCCAGTATTCTTCTGTAATTGGTTTTTCTCCTTCCCCAGGGAATTGGGGTATAAATAAAAATAAAATAGTTAAAAAACAAAACATACAAAACATGAAAGCCCTGGATTTTAATAGTGTTGCACAGTTGTATGGGTAGAACCTAAGTGGTTCAGACAGGTAATTCTACTTTGTCGAATATCTTGGAGTCTTCGATGTGCAGCGGCCTATAGAAAATCACCCTTTCGCATTTAGGCCTTCGAGGAAAACAAAAAAACCTCTCCACAAAGCAGGGGCTGTTTTCTGCCTCTCGAATGGTTTTTGTGTTCTGAGCTCTTGGCGGCTGCATGCAGAACAGGCCCGGCTCAGCTTGTAAACATTATGTTGTTCAAGAAAGAGGCAGCGTTGGCCGGGTGACAGGGAGATGATTGACAACTTCCTGTTAGCACTGAAAAAGGATCAGGGAATTGCCTTGCGGAGAATAACACCACGCGCAGAGCAAGGCCTGAGGAACATGCTGGGAGGAAGTGGGATCTGAAATCAACAGCCCTGAAGAGAGCCATGCCTGGTTTTTGTGCACCCTTGCTTTTCAAAACTCCCAGTTCCCCACCTCCCCTGGCTGGTTCAGACCATCTGTCTTATTGGTGACAGGAAGGAGTTTAATCAGAGCCCAAGGGCAGACAACTTTTTTTTTTCTTTTTTAAACTCCTGCTTTAGAAGAGTTAGCTTGTAATTTCCACAGGATATTCAATCTTGGGAACAGGATTGACATTAATCTATTGCTGCTGAAATGTTTACATAGCTGAGTGTACTTTTTTGTAAAAGCGCAGTTGTACTTTCATGAATTACACGGTTGTTAATATTGCTTTTATTTCTTAATATTTATTTATTCCCTCTGGTGATGCAGTGCTTCCACATTTTTTCAAATCAAGGTTTTGGAACGTTTCTTCAGAGCCCTGTCAAAGCAGGGAGGAGTAACTCATACCAGAAAACAAACCCCCAGATGACAGTTACGGCAAGTCCACACTGTAGAAATGTGCTCTTTAATTACCCCTTTTAGGGCCTGTTTTTCTGTTTAGGACCTACAGGGTTCTGTTCTTTGTATGTAATTGCTATTTTGGCAAATTTGACAACATCAAATGCCACCTTCTTTGTTAACTTACAGTTGCATCAATTACAGAGTTCCAATTTTCGTGCCAAAGTCACAAACACATCAGACAATTCGTTTTTGACATTAATTATCCCACTGTCCGTGTACCTTCTCCAGATTACGCTCAGGGAATTTTTTTCTGGAATTCTTTGTCGTGTTCTGTCTGACAGGTTCGTTTTATCAGCACAGCTTTGTTTTAAAGTGAGTGAGATGATATAATTTGACGTGCTTTGTAAACGTACGACAGCCTTCTTCATTTTCTCTTCCATGACTAAATGTCAGACATTTCAAACCAGTACACTGATCTTCAATTATTATGGTATGAAGCCTTAATTAGTGGCACAGATAAATTATTTTTACTTAAGTTTCATAAGTTTTAATTATGTTTTATTTGTTTAGTTTAATAATTTTTTGAAGTCACTGGGTAGATGGGGATGAATGGCCTCCTCATTTGTCACTTTTCTTGTGTTCGTATTTAATATTATACAAATGCATAAATGGTTGCATAAATCCAAGTTCTGCAGTGGAAGCATCTGTTTTGGTGTATATAGACAACCTGACAGCATTCACATTCTATATTCCATGCCTGGTTAATTCCAAGATTAGCAGCCATATCATCCTGCATCTTACAACTGCCAAACCACTGAAGCTCAGCAGATGTGAGCCTGGTCAGTACCTGGATGGGAGACCTCCTGGGAAAGCTAAGGTTGCTGCTGGAAGAAGTATTAGTGGGGCCAGTAGGGGGTGCTCACCTAGCTGTCTGTGTGGATCCTAATGCTCCACACAAAAGGGTGCCGTCCTTCGTAAAACCGAGGTCCTGACTCTCTGTAGTCATTAAAAATCCCAGGGCATTTCCTGAAGAGTAGTGGTATTACCCTGATGTCCTGGCCAAATTTCCCATTGGCCTTTACCAATCATGGCCTCCTAATAATCCCCATCTCTGAATTGGCTTCATCACTCTGTTCTCCTCCCCACTGATAGCTGATGTGTGGTGAGCGTTCTGGTGGACTAGGTTTGCAGTCAGATCATCCAGGTGGGGCTGCACATCGGTGGTGGTGGAGGGGAAGTCCCCATTACCTGGAAAACGCTTTGTCTGGAGTGTCCAGAAAAGCGCTATGTAAGTGTAAGGAATTATTATTATTATTATTATTAAGCTGAAATGTGCACTCATCGGGTAATGGTTCTGTTTGAAAGAAAACAAAACAACACAGTTTTTTTTGTTAATTACAAAACATGTAATTGCTTTCCTCCAACACTATAGGATGTACGGTGTAGTGCAATTATGCTGATACAGGGCATTTTGTGCAGTTGCAAAAATATTTGAGTCCTGAAATGACCCATCAACACTTTTCGTTGGCCATATCTCACTTTGAAAATGTTTACAATTCATGTAGTTTAGCAAGAACCCAATACTACAAAAAGTCATCTTCAAATAAGTGTTACAGCAAAACCCCTTTGAAGTCGCACTTATCTCTACTCTGAAAAATTCCAAAGAATTTCAATTTTTCTTTCCTGTTACAATCGCCTATTATTAAACCTCAGATCTATTATTTTATACTGCTTTCAGTGTAAACATTTGAAAGGGTCTGTGCTTTTAATTATCTTTAGCAGACGGACCCGGTTATCCTTCTCAACATATTTTTAAATCATGTTGGCTTAAGCTTTTGGCAATGCTGGGAGGGAGGCCTGTATTATTTTTGGCTCTCTGTTCTAAAGTCTTCATAGGCACATGTAAAAAAAGAGTATCAAAACCTTCTGGGCAGTACATCCCGGGTTGCTTGTGTTTATGACACTTTCAAAACTCATGGCAGCTCCAGACATGTACTGAAAGAATAAATTTTGATATTTTACTTTTTGACATTTTATAAGCATATATAACCAAGTGACAGGTCTTGGGATGCATGAACTTCAGTGGACGTTTTGGACTTTCATCGTATTCCGTATGAAGGCTTTGAACAACGTTAAAGGTTGCCTATTTTGAGACTAATTTGTCCAGACCCACCCCTGGATGGTCACTTTGTCTGAAGGTTTTTATTCTAACTTTTCTCTTAATTTCCTAGTTCTACCCAGTTCATAAACAATTCTACCAATTATTGTTTAAACTGGACCATTTTCACAGCTTCCCTGGTCCTAAGATTTAAAGAGACTATAAAACCTGCTGACCTATGGCCCTCCATGTCTAGGATTAGATGCTTCTGCAGCCTGAGAACAGTGCTCTTTAACTCCTTAGTTACAGGACACTATGGTCTGCAGCTCTACTTTGAACTTTATTTTGTTTAATGTGTGATGAGCAGATCAAAGTTGCCTGGTACTGGTGCTGGGGACCATATACTGTAGTGTTTTATAGAAGCTAAACTGTATTGTACCAAGGCCGTAACATGCAGGGACAGATTAGGGCAGCTGTGTGTTGTAACAGAGCATTAAAAAATTAAGGTAGAAAGCCACCTTAAAAACATTAGGTGTAGCGAACTGGTCTGCCAACCCTTTCTGACCAGCTGTGTACTACTACTCCAGGACTCGAGCACAGTAATGAAGGTGTTAATTGCATTGCAGGGAAGGTCTTCATACCCCAACTAAAACAGGGCTGTTTTTCTTATAGTATAAATAACTGCAGTGCTCTGGCTTTAGTCGAAGTTTCCTGAATACTCATGGCACTTGAACTGGTGGTGTTAAGTGTAAATGAGAAGTATGTGTGGAGGGGGCAGGAGGGTTAGTTAAGGTTTCAACCTATTTTATTTTTCCTCAACTCACGGCTGAATTCAGAGTAGTGCACGTGTTTTGTTTTTTTTTGTGTTTGGTGGGGAGGGACAATGTGGCTTGCCCGAGAAAGACCAGACAAAAGAGGTTTATTTTCCAGTGTAGGTAGAGTGCCTTAAATGACGCAGCTGTGTTCGAAATAAACCCATCATTGGAAAGGAGACCCAGAGGGAGATAAGAGACTGGCAGTTCTTGCTTCATTTCACCCTTGACTTCAATAACACCACTTCAATGCCCGAAGTCTCACTTCCACCTGGCACAGAAAGACTGGCACTGCCAACTAGGCTGGCGCCACTACACATCAAAACTATCTTTGTTTCCGGAACATATTGCTTGCAGTTATTGAAGGACAGGACTTTTGTTGCCTATTCTAATGAAAGAGAGAGACTTCATTATTTATTTGGCCATGTAATACCAGTATTAGATGAAGTAGGCCTTGTTTGAGGGAGGAACAACAATGTATTTGAGGTCAGACTTTGCAGATGCAGTTTTGTTTTAAAACGTTTACACAACTTACAATGGGTGTATTAGGATTGTTAATGACTAAGTGTAGTCAGGACATTTTTAAAGTATAATCAAAAGGACAGCACCTCTTAAAGCACAATGTCCCAAGTCACATACTGGTTTATTGGACTAGAATTTCTGATCCAGTGGGAAGAGTGCCAACTGCATTCACATATATATTATAGTGGATTGAAAAAGTTTTGTCCACAGTGAGGTATGAGAGTGAGACCTTGTTTCACCAAAGAGTTACAGCTCTGGTTCACAGGCTTTTCATAAATAATGTCAGCAGATTTCATCTTGGTGCACAACGAGATCTTAATCAATGGCTGCCCTGCTGGTGATGTAGCTTACTGATTTCAATAAATTCATAACAGAATAACAGCCACGGTTAAGGTTTTGTAAGTTACAGAATGCCGAATTCACCCCACTCACCCTACCAGATATGTAGTATTTCAATTCTTTAGTCTTTAAGTATAAATTATGGATGAGATAAATACAGCAAATGACCGGTAATTAATTCAGAGCTAATTTATTTAATAATGGTGCAAACCATTCCTAATGTAGAGGATCTCTTTTGATAGGACAATGTGAGGTTTGGAATATTGTGTGAGCGAACATTATCCTGTTAATAGATTTAGGATTGTCTGTCAAGGGCTGCCGTAACAGATTTGAGTGTATTTTAATATGATTTCTTTGACCCTCTTTTTTTTGTGGCCACATCCCCTCAGGTTCTTTCCATCCACAAAAACACATGCACAGATTACCACTCATGTTCCCTTAGTATGACTTCATGTATTTTAAAATCCAATCAGATTAGGTTCCGTTAGATGTACAACTTGTAGTTTCATCCAAAGAGACAGTCATTCTGGCTGGTTATTATGCAATGCAAGATAAGACATTTTTTGCTTTTCCAAATCTCAGCATTTAGAAATTGCAGAGGACTCTTGTTAGATAACTTGAAGCTGAATTATGATTTTGTTATAATATTGTAATGATGTGCATTTTGTTTCGTCCCATCAATGAAGAACGCTACAGATAGTTCTTCAAACTCTTCCCAAAAGAAGGATCACTCTATGCAGGCGCTAGCCTCCCCTAACTTCTGTGAAACCCGCAGACATCGCTGTATCCTGGGCCACTTGCACGACCATTACAGCCCCCCAGATCACTACCTTCTGGATCAGGTCAGTCTCGTCAGTCCCACAAGCAGGGGGGCCTGCCATTGTACACCAGGATGTTTACTGAATGTTTCAATCTGCTGTCAGTTGTGTTCTGATTTCTTGTGTATAGACTCGGGCTCTTTGTATGCGTTCATCAAGCTGTGGGGTCTTCCCTTTGATCTGTGGGGAGTTCTGGTACAATGACATGCTCTTTTTTTAAAAGGAAGGGACTGGTCTGTTCACAGTAAAATTAACTTGAAAAGCACAGGCATTTCTTTAAAACCCAAAAAGGAACCACAGAATTTATGTACTTCAGCTTCTTGTTTTGTTTCTTGCTCAGTGGTACCTGCACAATTAAAAAAGAATGTACAGAATTGTACGTTTACAAGTTTGTTGCCTTCCTGTTGACTAGGACTTAAGTTTCAGCAACATTGGTTACCCTTAGAAACCATTTACATTCACAGTGCTGAGATGTTTTCTGTCAATTAACCGATTTTCTTCCTCTTGCTAGTCCGTGCCCAAGCTGCCCCGTCACGTCAGTTTCCAAGACGATGACGAGGAGATTGTCCGGATCAATCCTCGGGAGAAGACCTGGCTGACGGGCTATGAGGACTACAGGCATGCGGCCGTGCGGGAGAAGTTCATTGACCCTGAGGAAGTCGACTCCTACGTACATTTTGCCAAAAGCGACGCCTCAAAGCACGATTACAACTACCCCTACGTCCCCAACTCTGACTTTGGCCACAAGGAGCTGAAGGGCAGCGGGGGTGGTGGGGTGGTGAACGCTCAGCCCCGATCTTTCAAGTCCAAGGCCAGGAGGCGGAAGGAGGATGGCGAGAGGTCAAGGTGCGTGTACTGCAGGGACATGTTCAACCACGAGGAGAACGGGAGGGGCCAGTGCCAGGACGCCCCTGACCCTATTCGAACCTGCATCCACAGGGTCAGCTTCATGTGGTGCGCAGACAGCATGCTTTACCACTGCATGTCTGACCCCGAGGGGGACTACTCGGACCCGTGCTCCTGCGACACCAGCGACGACAGGTTCTGTCTGCGCTGGCTGGCCCTGGTGGCGCTGTCCTTCCTGGCACCGTGTATGTGCTGTTACCTGCCACTGCGGGCGTGCTACCAGTGCGGGATGGCGTGCCGATGTTGTGGCGGGAAGCATAAAGCAGTGGGGTGATAAGCTCTGTGTTTTCTTTCTTCTGAATTTCCAGATGGGGGGGGGGGCATATAAAAGGCACACGGTGGCTTGAAGAATTTGTTTCCCCTCCAAGTGGACTTTTCTCCAGCCTCTGGCAAATGGAAACCTCCGTCTGTTTGGGCCTCTAGCATCACAAGTCATGCATTATAAAGGACTAACCAATGATTACTCATTTATATGTAACAGGTACTTTATATTTTTACACTGATTTGTTTTAAGAACTTGAATTTTTTATGTTGCGTGTGGTTGATGTGAGCAGAGTTTTAGTTTGGTTCTTTCGCTCTAGCTTGCCAAGTGAAGATCCCTCATTTTTCCTTTTGCGAGCAACGGCATTGGCAGTTAACTGGCGTATATCCCCTCCCTAAAACAAAACCCACCCGATTCACCCGAGACGTGGAGTGTGTGCGTGCATTTCTGTGTGTGCATGTGCATTCGCCGTGTGCGCTTGTTAGGAAGGTGAAATGGAATGGTAGTGGTGTGTCACAGCATAGTATCCGTTACTAAATTGAAGCCGAAATTCCAACCTAAGCAGCTTAAATATAGACGTCCACCATTTGTAATTCGCAGAACATCTTTAATAATTGATCCTAAGCAGGCTAACCTTTTATTGTTTTGAGAGTAAGTATTAGGTGTTTTAAGTTGTGATGTTTAATGTCCAAAGAAATCAACAGGCTTTTTTTCCTTTGAACTGAAATGCCAGCCATAGGGAATGGGGGAAAATAATATTGTCCCATAACATAAGCACACTCATGAATATGAAAATGTGAGCAGCTGGAGTAAAGGTTAATCATCACTTGTAGTATTAAAGGTGCTTTATTGTTATAATGAAAAAAACTAAAACACTAAGATTTTTTTTTTAATTAAAAAAATTGAGCCCATGTTCGGAAACACGATCTGTGCAAACCTAAAAATATTAACCCATTTAAGGTGGTGTGAGGCGGTTTTGTGATGAAAATGAAGACTGTGACCTTTGCATTGTTTAACAGCATTATCTTAAAAAGGTTTCAAAATCTTGGTTGTGTGATTATGAGGGGTTATTATTTTCATGTCATTTTGCCAAATTATTTTGAATGCATTTTTCTGCACATCCCCCCAAAATAATTAAAATGTAAAACATGTCTTTAATGTATTCAAAATACAACTACATCTTCTGTTTTCCCCCACATAAAAGGAAACTTAATATGTGGTACAAGCTACATGAAGCTCTTCCATTGGTGTGGTGAGTCTTCACTGATTAACCTTTATCAATATATCCAAGAGAGCAACACAGTTTTATTTTACCCATATTCAAAGCTTGTAATTAGCTTGAAAAGAGTATTTTTGTAATATATTTCAATAAATGTCCAAATTTTTTAAATTAAAAATAGCAATTATAGCTAATGGCATAGTACAATCTGAAGTTCTTATGCAGCTACCAGTGGTCTGTCAAAGTCAGCGGGGCTGTTCCTGCTATTTCTGCTTTCTGTAGGGATTGCCAATGCAACAATGCCCATTGTCCATTAAAATGGTCTTAAAGCAGGAGAGAACACCCCGCCCATTCGAAAATCATGCATAGAGAATTACTTGTCAGCCTTTGATTTACATAACTGTACCAGTTTTACATTATATACAGATATTTAGCTGCAAGGTTGAGCTCTTTGGCTCATTTTGTAACCCTATTCTGTAGCTTTTTGCTGCTTTTGGTGTAAGGCTTAAATATTGGTTACAAAAGAAAGGGATGAAATTAGTCTAGAATAGCTAATCAATAAGGGTGACATTGAAATTTGTATATAGACTATATATGTGTGCATATATATATACATGCATATATATATATGTGCATGCAATATGTTTAATAGAAACACAAACCAGCCTCAAAGTTAATACTACCCTATGACCTTACATGTAGGACAACCTGTAAGGTTTTATCTTTGTAAGAAGCACAACACTAATACAAAGTTTTATAAATATTGTGCAAGTCACTATGAAGTGCCCCAAACTTCTTGTCATGCATACGTTGGTATGCACTTAAGGTTTCTTTGTCCTGGTGTAAATCAATAGGTATTGAAAGTTCTCAGTGTACTCACTTTCTGGTCGTTGAAATTGTAATGGAAAAGTACGAAAACAGGTGGATGGATTTTTGTATATAACGTTCTCATCGTCTCCCTCTCCCAAGGTCTCCGATGTGTATTGTCATCCTAGTCAGCTTTGCAATACTGGCATCAGACATTGTTAGAGAAAAATTAAATTTTATTTTTGTATCTGTGGTAAGGAAGTTAACCAAAAGCATCTTCATCTGTTTGGTGCACAGTTTAGCTAATGCACACATTTAAATATTTAAAGAAAGTGCCTGAAGCATACTGAACATCTACTATCTCCTTATATACTAAAAAAATAAAATAAACCCTGTTGTATTGATTAGTTTTGTTTTTTACAATAAGCATTTTTACCTCTGTAAAAAGCAAAAAAAATATATCAAGTGTATGATGTACATTTTTAGTTCTATTTTTTTTATTGTTTCTAATATGTATGATTGATGTAGCTCTTGCTTTACAAAAATGTACTGTGTAAATATCAACACATCATATCGAAATACCGGATCAATGGCCTGGCCAGTACGTAATTCTACATTTGTGTCATATGACATGTTATGTCTGCTTCCAATGTATTATGGCAGATAAGAGGGTAAAATAAAAATGAAAAGAAAAAAGTTCAAAATACTTTGCTTTGGTGGTAAAGAGAAATTTGAGATTGTTTTTCCCTTTTTTATAGTTCTTGTCCACAATGCTCAGAGTGCTTGTGGCAGTTTGTGTCTATAGGTGTGGAGGTAACTAGTTTCTGCATGTTTGTTCTCGAGCAAATTAATTCTTCTTACGTAGCTCTTACAACCACAGATACAGAAGTAGTCGAAGATAACATTAATATGCATTTTGGTCTGTGTGTCTTTGTGTAATGTGGTAGAGTTACAGATTTGCACATGTGCCTTAATTGTTGAAGACTGAAATGAACTTTTCACTAGGAATAACCACACCCAAGCATTTGGAAGGTGTTTGCGTGCTCTTTCACAATACATTTGGCTCACCTCCTGGCCAGTGGACAAGGAGGCTAAAACAGCCCTGCAGCTGCCCCTTGGTCACTCCTCACTCTGCAGGGGTGGAGATGGGCTGGAGCAGGGATGCAAGAGACGTGTGCGAGGGAGAGGAGGGGATTAGGTACAGTATTAATCATGTTCAGGTGAGGTAATGGCATCAGGAGTGTATGACCACTCAGGCTCATTGAACTTGACTATTTTCATCCCTCCAGAGCCTTCGATTTAAATGTCATTTAAAATCTTTACCAGACTAGGTTTTATTTTCATTACATGTATACCTGTGGTCTTGAAAGTTATGGCATCAATGCGATTCACATTATGTTTACAGTAATCTATAAATAATACTCCAGGTTGCTAAAGCTTTTCTCATACTGGAGCTTGGTGACTGTTAACAGTATCAAGCTCCACATATGAAAGCATTTAAAGTTTCCCTCGCTAATTAGGTCAGTTTTTTTTCTCAATGAGGAATAGAAACGAAGAGAAAAAACATTCCTGATATTCAAGATGAAGAGGCGTTGCTTTTGCATTCTCTGCAGAGAATTAAGAAGCCTTTCCTGTATCTGTCTTTTGTCTACTTTTGTTAGCAGTTGCATATCTAAACCTGTGCCGGTAATTAATCACTAGGTGCAAATCCCATACTATGTGTGCGATTTCTTCAGCTTCACTCTGTGGATTTGTTATCTCATTCATTAAATATTTCCTGATCTCAACTCTTATGTTAAGGTCCACAGAGCTCAGCACCTGATTATTTTGCTATTGTTGTTGACAGCAAGATTGACTTACTGGGCTGTCAGTATAGTCAGAAGGCTGCAGTTTATGGGCACTGGACTAATGGTGGTCATGTTAGGCCTTTTTTTTTCAGTAGGTATTTCATATAAATATATAGTGGTAGCCTGGTGTTCTTTACCTGAATTCCAGATTCTTATTTCCCACAGCATCTTACCAGGAAAGAGTGTTGAGATTATAATGTACCACAGAGAGCAAGAGGCAGGGAGCAGCCTACAAAAAGGGAAGAGCAGTGACCGAAAGTGTATTATTCTGACGTGTTGGGCAGCTTCAAACCAGATTGTGCCTGTAAAGCTCACGCAAGAAGAGCAAGAGCAGCTGTTAAGGGCACATGTTGGTGCTTAATTGAAATATCTCTCCAGAAAAAGAAGAAACATGCCTGTGACCTGGATTCACTCGTCTTTTTTGGGGGGGAAGCCTTTTTTTCCCCCTGATGTTTTTAATACTGTGCTTTTATTTGTATTAACATATACCAAACATAACCTTTTGTAGTTATACGTTCTTCATGCTTTATCTGTCCTTGACATCATATGTAACCTGAAGGAGCCGAAATGCTTTTGCTGACTGATATTCCCATTCTTTAGTACTGAAGTGTTGGGATGATGCTCTTACGATCAGTGGCAGGTGGGCCTTGTTCAGTATGCAAGGTGTTTGTATCTTGTTTTTGTAGGCTGAGGAAAGTGCAATTCATTTTCATTAAAAAGAAAATACTACTGCTTAGTTAAACCTCCTAAATTAGAAATATTCTTAAGAACCTTGTTCTGCAAGGTTTATTAATTATACATATGAAAATTGTGCATATATTTGTGCAAATCCATCACAATAGAGTACGTACAAGTATGTATAAGGAACTGAACTTGAACTGCCTGCCACTGTACTGCAGAACACCGTCAAATGTCTTGTGTGATTGATGGAAGCCAGTGTTTTGCTAGTTTTGTCCTCCTACAGGATACTACAGTTTTCAATGAAGTTATTGCAAGTAGGTTAACTTACAACCTGCCAGCCAAAGACCGCAGCTACAACATGGCAATGGGGACAAAGGGCTCTGTTATAACTTGGCCCTAGCTTCCTCCATCCAGCTGATGAAGATAAATAGCATGTCTGCCAGCTTTAGAAGTTATCCCACTCAAGGTTGTGGAAACTGCAGATGTGGAGCTGAACTTGCTACCCTCTCACTGCCCCCTGCTATCTCTTTATCTTTGCCGTAGCCCAGTTATTTCTGTAAGATTTCCTTTGGAGCGAACATTACAGTACACACATCAGGATGTTATTGTGCACAGATAACAGCAACCTCCACATCCTCTGATAGGTAGGAAGAAAATTCCCACACAGTGTAAAACGGCCAGTATTGCCTTGTTCTCTTATCGCTCCTTATCTCCCAAAAACGTTAGTGCAGCCACCCCAGCATTTAAAAAGTGTCTTCTGCTCTGTCAGGTGAAATCTCAGTGCTGAATTTGAGCTCATGTTGAAACTGAAAAGACTGATAGCTGCCATTATTTAAGCCATGTTCAATGTTGAGATTTGGAATATGATTTGTGAGAAAGTTGGTCTTGGAAGAACAGGACACATGTCAGCAGCAGTATGAAAAAAAAATTAAAAGGGGAGAAGAAAACATAATTTTCTTCTTTTCTCATTTTTTCCCCCTCAAGAGTTTTGTCTACTTTGTGGAACACGGGAATATGCTTGTTATTTTTTGTATTTTTACAAATGGAATCTCATTGTCTGTTAACTCAGATTGACTCAGAAGTGTGGGACGTGACTGGTGAGGAAACGGAAGAGTTTGAGTAATATTGATTTTTCAGATGCCAAATGAGACATGGTGTGGTTATGGTCAATGAGGGAAGGCTGGCCATCAAACAGAGATGTATTCAACACCATGGAGAAGCCAGAAAATGAAGCAAACCGAGGTCGAGAGCAAAGATGAACACTGTAGAAAAGTAACACTTTTATGTCTTTATTTTAGAATTAGATGGCAGTGAAATATCTAAGAATTTGGTTATAAATTAAGCAAATGAACTGGCTAATATCAGCAATACCTTTGCATACTCCTGTAAATTGTCACCTGTACTGAAAAAGTATGTCTTTTTCTGCCTGTCATAATATTCAGGTGCAGAAAAATACTTGAATACGGCACACAGCTTTGTGCTGTATTGGTCTGTGATTATATAGAAAGTGACCCTGCTCCCTTTCCTGGCTCTAGTTTTAATTGCTGGCTGAACTCCGTGCCAGTGTCAGTTTTGAGTGTAGACCGCAGATTACGGAGCGCTAATATGACATTATCACAATCACATCATCTGTTCCCCGGACCCACTGGAAAAGCAGCCTCTTGAGGACGGACTGAAGTGGGTTGGTGCACTGGATTTTCGCTGCAGCCAGCATCGTGTTTTACTAAAGTGTTAAAACAGACAATCAGAGGGACTAGCCAGCAGACTTTCCGTAATATTGCTCCCAAACATCCTCTCAGCCCCAAATGGAATGATGTCATTTTTTTTTTTGACATGGGAGAAACTCAGTGGAAATGATACCGTGTTGTTGAAAACATGCTTTCTGTGTCAGACTCAATCTTAACTTTCAAATCCTGCATCTTAGCATGTCATCAAACATAAATGAGGAACGTTTTTAAATGAAATTGTTTATCCAACCAAATTCGAACCCATCAAAGTTAGTTTTGACTCAATTATGACTTGAAAAAAGACGTCAAGTTACACTTGACAGATCTATTCAGGCCTCATTTAAATAGGCCCCAGATTGTCTGCCTGCTCCTTTTGTTTACATGGATGAAATCTGAAACAAATGTGAACATGATACCCCTCTGTCCCACCACTCCTTAGGAAAGCAGCTTTATACTCTGACTGAGCAATGTGTGCTATTCTCCTGCTCTCTACACTGAAATTAACTTGATGCAAACCGCACAGTAAAAGAGCAAGGTTAACTCCAAGCATGCTTTTTATAGTGCGGCTTTATATAGCTGCCCCTTTTCACTAATTGGCCTTTTCTCTGTATGGTTACTTTGAATTCCTAATGATCAGTTTTAGCCTGGGCAAGCACACAAAAAAATAGAAAATTGTCATTTTCTGCTTCCCTATTCTTTTTTTAAACTGCAACCTTTAACGGCGATCTCCCATCAAGTGCATACATGTTCTCTCTGCTTTTCTTGTAACACAAAACAAGCTGCTTTTCCTCTGAACTAACCCATAATTCTGTTATGGTGACTGATAGGACTTGGCTCTTTATTAAGGTTGGAATAGTAATATTGTCCAAGAAGGCACAAAACTAATGCCTTACTCGTTTGGTTTTTTTTTAAATCCCTTTGAAGACGACAAACAGGGAGACTGCCAATTAGGAGAGACTACTTCTGTTGAACACTTATTTTGTGGTTTCCAGGTGCCAGGGAGAAATGTGATGAGACAAGTGATGGTAGGTGTCCCATGACAAAAGTCTTCACAAAACCTTTTTTTAAAAAAATATTTTTGTGAACATTACAAATTGAACTTCTGAATGTCATCTGTTCTCTAGTTGTAGGAACATTAGCGAAGTCAGTCTCCTACACGTAGTGCCTGTCTGGAGTCTCCAGTATTCTGGCATGTTTACATTTCTTTTGTCCATCTGCAGTTTTTTTTTTCCCAGAGTCTTTCTCTGTTTATCCTCTGAAAAGTATTTCCTTCCTTCCTTTACATTGAGCCCCTGAACTCTCCAGGGCCTCTGTTTGATAGTCTAGCATGTAATTGTGCTCTCCTGCCTCAGAAACACGGATTATTGAGCCTTCCTCAGCCTGCCTTCCCAGCACTAGATACAGAGAGAGTGTCCTGCCAGAGGTTTCAACACAGCCGTGCATTGTCTGACAAATCTGGGAAACATCCGTGAATGTACTTAATAGCACTGAGTGTACTGAGTGGGCCCAACGTATACTCAGACCTACTATAAAAAAATATATTCCTCATCTTTCCAAGAGTAATACCATTCTAGAAACCACAAATTCGAAAATGAAAGGTTATTTTTTAAATTCTCTCTTTCATAAACATGACCATAATAAAAATATGAAATCATACTTTTGGCTTATAAATATTTGACTGGAATTTAAACTGTTATTTCCCTGGGCGTCACTTATTCACTTAATGTCACAGCTCCTCGAGAAAGATTTTTGATCTTGCCATGCACTGGACTTATCCACATTTTCACAAGTGGCATGTCATAAGCTGCTGACATCTCATTTGTAATGCTGTACAGATGTTATGACTTTGTTTTGCTTCGGATTAGAGATTCTAACTAAGCTCTTATATGTTTGGATTAAGTTTGACAATAGAAACTGCCAATAAAAATTGGGTTTTCAATGCTCAGTCTGTTTTAAAGTTTGCAGATGAAAGGAGAGTAGTTCTGCATCATTTCACAGAATCAAACATGTTGTTTGGCAGTCAAATCTAATTGGAAAAAAATGTGCAAGTGCTTAAGAGGTGTCCATACTTCTGTGCAGCAAACTGTGTAAACCTCAGTCACTTTTTATAACATTGGTGCCATTATAATGTATAAGTGAAAAGAAACTTGCTTTTTTCCATAGAATTTTTTTTCTGGCAAAAATCAAAGTGGAAAAATGTTAATGTAGCACAACTAAAAATAAACAACTGGAAAGATGTTGTCGGGCACGCCTGTGTGTGCACTGAACCTCCTTTTCCAAGTTTTCCCTAAAATATTTCTGCTGGTCGGTATAGCACGGATGTATACTCACTCAGTGTGAAGTGCAATGCAAATACAGTGGCTTGAGAGTGTCTGGCAGGTTTGGGAGGATGTCTGACAAGAGGTGGGAATGGGCTGACTGTTC
Source organism: Atractosteus spatula (assembly GCF_055471065.1). Taxonomy (NCBI): domain Eukaryota; kingdom Metazoa; phylum Chordata; class Actinopteri; order Semionotiformes; family Lepisosteidae; genus Atractosteus; species Atractosteus spatula. The sequence continues at coordinate 12,253,343 of NC_142720.1, forward strand.
AAGAAGAGCCTTTTCCATCACTCCTGCCCGAGCTGTGCCTTCCCCTGCCCCTCGTCTCCACCTGCACAGCGTGGTTAGTGGGCTCCCCGCTCCACTATTCATGGCCTGCTGTTTGCTTTAGGTAATTACACAGCATACATGAGCCCTGGCTGCACACAAGCTGCCTTTTCTTCCATGTGGCTGTTGAACCTCTCAGGATTAAACAGCAAGCACGCTGCAGAACGTTCTGCAAGCAAGGGGGAAATGTCAGAAAGCAGTCTGGGTGTGTATACCATCAGAATGCTATCATGGTTTTAACAAGTGGTTGCCACGGCGATTCCACAGCTCCTGGGCCCTGGGTTCGATTCTTGCCTTGGGTTGGTGGAGTCTGCATGTTCTCCCACATTTGCATTGATTTTCTGCAACTCTGGTTTCCTTCCATCCTCAAGGATGTACTGGCTTAAGTTGACTGGCTGTTCAGACGTTTCCTGTTCACTGTAGCCATGCAGGAGGACACTATCCCTTCCAGGGGAAGATCATTCATGTGCTCTCAGTACAATGCGGGGGGGTAGTCTGAGTTTTCTAAGCAACCGATCCAAAACACCCTTCTGCTTGGAATGCAGGTAATTTAAGAGATTGAATCTCCCACTTTTATAAGTTGCTCTGCCTCCAGAATTTATCATCATTATATTGAAGGGTGACTCAGGTATAAATCCTGCATTCTCTTAGGCAGGCTAAACTGTATGCGTATATCGGACTCTTGACCATGAAGAAGCCAAGAGCTAGTCTAAAGTATGGGAGTATAAGCAATATCATTCTGGGTTTCATTTCCATTAAAAAGTCTGACAATTTTAAAGGACTGTGCAACCTTTCACAAATCTAAGTTGCATTACCATCCTAATGGTGAGAAGCCTTTTGTTGATTTGACCATTAATCTTTAAAAAAATTGTCTCCTATTTGGATTTAAATGGAATATTGTCTTCTGCAGTAGTTGACATCAACTCTTACTAAATAGGCGATTTAGTTCTTATGCAGTAAAGTCAAGAGTATCATTGTCATCTTGGCCAAAACTACAAAAGCTTTTAATCAACATCCAAAATCCTTATTTTTCAAAAAGCATGCATGTATAAATAGGTTTCTTTTGATGGTCAGTGTTGTTAACATTATGGGGACAGGCTGGATTTTCTATGGGACAATAAGTGCTCCTGTTTCTGTATTTTAAATTCTTTAGAAAATAGTTTTATATTAACCTTTGATTTGGTGTAGCCTTAACCAGCTTTTCCGTGAGGCCGTTTAGCAGTTTAGTTCCCATACCCATGAAAAAGCATTTCAACAATGAGAATCAAGGCCGATCCCAGGATAATGTAGGATGCCATGCATGACGTTTGCACAACTGGCACTTCATGCTTTTTTTTTTTCCACCCACAAAGTTCAAAGGCTTTGCTAAACCCCCTTCAGGTCCCCGATCTCACTGAAGCAGATCCACCCCGTTTTAAACAAGACTGCTTTTAAAACTGAAAAACAAGCACAGGTCCACCACTTCGCTGTGCCGTCATTCCATCTCTGCTTTCTAAACTATCGTGGGAGAAGATTTAAAAAAAAACAACTACTTTACCTGCATTGTAATTCACACCTCCCGGTCACGTCTGGCTAATGGACGTTTGGATGGAGTATAGCGAGCAGGACAAGCATGTCACCTTTATGGAAGTTTATGGTCAGGATAAATTTCTAACAATTAATTATAATGGCAGAACTGTCTCATTAGTAGGTAGGAGTGCATGTTCAGCCAAGGAAAAACCCTTGCATAGGTTCACAAATGTACCTGGAAAGCCCATGACATGTGAGGAGTTCAACAGCCTGCATCACCAAAGCACAGCAGATTAGATGCCACCTAGTGTTCATGGAAACACCTCATTTTACAGCTACATTTTTAAATTTGTTGTATCAAAAATTGTTTTCTTACAGTGCAACATCCATCTTCTAAGAAAATGGGATATTTGTTTATGCTGTAAATTAGCCAGAGAAACTACTGTAACTATAGTGTAATAACCTGGGTGATGCCGCAATTTTAGGAAGGATGTGTTTAGCTCATAACTGTAGGGAGAGGTGTGCCAACAGTGGGGTTCCCTCTGCAGATCAAGGAGGTATTTGGCTGACAACACCATTACTTACCTGTTGAATATTATTTCATGCTTGACTTTCCTTGCACCTGAAAGGTTTGATCACCTTGCTTTGGGTACCCTGTAAGGGCTCAAAAGGGAAAACAGAAAGCCAAGTAACTCCAAATCAAACAACGCTAACCGTAATGAACAAGTGGAACAGGGTATCGGGGGGATTCCTACAGAAGACTCTATCCATAGTGATTACGGAAATCTTTTTCTGGCCTATTGATTGTGGAATCCCGATAAAGTACGAGTGGGACTATAAAACAAAAAAGGTCACCAATGCACACTCCTGCAGATCTCCATGAGGCGTGCGTGAAAATGCTCATGAACACACCCGACCTGCTGCAATGAGGTATTTCGGTGTCATTTCGATTTATTTCCCTCGTGTCTGAAAAGTACAAGATCCCTGGGCCCCGGGCGACGCAGCTGTGATCCTGTGATCCTGCGGTGGTGCCATCGAAGCCGTCAGGGGAGCAGCAGGCTCCTGGCTGCCGACGGAACCCCGGGCCACACGCCCCGCTGAACGGTCTCCAAGGAAACCAGGAGAGCACAGAGCGGAGCACATCTGGGGCCAGAGTTCCACAGTCTGGCCTCTCCCTCCTCTGTCAGCCACATCAAAGTCAACACACTCAGTTCTGCTGGAGTGCTTCAGAATACTCCAGCCTCGCCAACCCCCTAAACCTACAGCCATCCACAGTCCAACACTTGGTTTTGTTTTTCCCCTGGTGCATATGATTTAATTTTTTTTCCATTTTCTAACCGCTTTGTTCAATAGGGGATCGCAGGGGAGCCGGAGCCCATACGGACAAGCAACAGGGCAGCAGGGCAGGATACACCCCAGACGGGACGCCAGTCTGTCGCAGGGCAGACGGACACGCTCTCACCAGGGCCAGTTTTCCCAGAAGCCAGCTAACCTACCAATATGTTTTTGGACGGTGGGAAGAAATCGGAGCACCCAGAGGAAACCCACACCAACACGGGGAGAACCTCCAAACTCCGGAATCGAACCCAGGGCCCCAGCGCTGACTACCGCGCTACTGTACCACCCCTTTGATTTCAATTCATTATTAAAGGAAAACATGCCTCTTTCCCAAGACTGTGGTCAGAAGAAAAAAAAAACAACAGTCCTCCTGTAGTTGTTTCACATTTCCTAAAATAATCACTCTCCCTGTGGTCAAAACAATCCTCCGCACACATTCTGTAAAAATAAAACACTTCTTCCTTTTCATATTTGCATACCTACACCGGTTTCCAGTTAGAAGGAGCCCTAAAAAGCAAAGGGACAGCCCACAATAAACTACAGCCAAGGGTTATGTATAAATCACTTTGCTTTATTTAAATCGGCATTAGGCAGTTATGCTATGAACAAAAAAAGATCCAGTTACAGTAACTGCACTGGATACACGTTTATGCAAAACTGAATATGAAGTGCCTCCAATATACACATGAGAGCCAAACAAACTTAAATACCAGCTTTTACAATGCTTCCATGTCTAATGACACCGATTTGTTATCAATATTACAAACACGTTACCCCCCTCCCTCCCTCCCCGAAAATGTGACGAATTAAGGTCAGGGAGCCCAGTCCCTTTTAAAAAACTGAACGGTGAAGTCCGGAACTCCGTGGTGAATGGCGATGATCGTACATTACGTGACTACACATTCTTGCTCTCTACTCAAGAGAAACTGCAATGCAAAAAGAGTACGAAAAATAAAGAGGTAAAGAAGTATTAGACATCCAATAGAAAGAAAGCACACCCCCCCCCCCCCCCCCAAAAAAAAAAATCGATCAGTCTCAATTTGAATTTAATGCCTCACAATTCTCAGACAAAGAAGCAGAGGACGCGTTAAAAGAAGGGTAGGGGCTCCTTCTAATAACTTCCATCTTATTAGGAAACCACTAAGCAAACAAATCCTAAAGTACTGGCTGCAGCAGGCAGGTTGGGAGACGTAAGAAAGTAGCTTGTGTTTTCCCCTGCAAATCCTTGGGATAAATGAAACTCAGCTCACCTGCTAGCTGAGGACAAAGCAAGCACGCCTGTGGCTATAAATGCAAAAAAAAATACAAAGAAAAAGACTAAGAGTTACCAGCATGTCTGGATGGCAAAGGCGGTGCATAAGATAGGTCTGACACTGCTGTGGGTTTGTTATGGAGCAATGATTAAGTTATAAATGCTCAAAGTCGGTGGCGACAAGACATAGAAAATAAAACCTTGCCAGGAAACTCCGATTTTGACAACCCCCCCCCGTCGATGGATGAGCGAGAATGAAGGAAGTAGCAGAAAAGGAAAAGGCGGACGAAAGCTCGTGAGGAAGTGGTGGCGCGAGAATGTCCGAGCTTATCTAACGGTGACTCCCAGCTTCTCCAAGACGCGCATGCCCTTCTCCTGATACTCCTCCCGGGTCAGCCAGAAGTTGTCCTTGTCTTTCATGATGTCGGCAAGCACAGCGCCACCCAGGAACACCATGTGTTTACGGCGAGGGGGGTCCTCAATCCGGATCTTGAATTTCTGAAAGAGGCAGGAAAGACGTGTGGGAGGGGAGTTAGCGAACTACCGTGTTGCTGCAGTGTACCTGGTCCAGATCCATAACTTTGAGTTATATTGTAGGTTCATAGTCTAAATGAAAGCGGTCAGTGGGGAATATTCCCAGTGACTGAAACATATGTAGAAATGTTCAGAAATTTCTAAAAAAGAAACAACAGTCTTTTCATATAAGCATCCCTGGTAGGGAGCTAAACTACAAGCAGCCAGGGTGCAATTCAGATCTGTTACAGCTCCAAACAGCTGGCGAGTGGATCAGATTGTGTAGAAGCTATGAAAGAGTTAGTATGCGACGTCTCACTCTGTGAAACAGAGACGAGAGGGAGCCCACAGAAACTCAGTCAGTACATCATCTGGCGGGTGGCAAAAAAATTCAGGGAGCGGCAGACATACAGAGGTGTGCAAACCTACATTTGCATTACAAACAAATTTGCTGGCTTGAAGAAGGGTAGCACTTCCTGCAACTCACCTTGACACCTCCGATAACATAAAATAAACACAAGCCCAGCCATGCAGCATTGTAATACAGGCTTTCTTTACTGCTTAAGTGAGGAAAGCCTGTGATGGCAACAGAATCTGGTTGCTCCACGCGTCTTAAATACACTTTAATTTCCATACGATTTATATTCAAGACAGACAGACATGCCACTCAGACCTATCTAGAATTTCATCTGTAATTGATCATCTAAATTTAGAAGTCTGACAACCAGACAACTCGAATTAGGTTTTCCAGGCTAGAGGCCAGATTTTAAATAGTGAGATATGGGACAAGCCATGACCCAACCCTGCCACATGTCTGACCTGACCTGCAGCGAATGCGTCCCGTTCAGAGAGGGTAACTGGTGGGCCGCGTGTCTGTCACTCGGCTGGTCAGCTTACAGCCTCTGGGTTTAACGGAGCCGCGAAGCCACGAAAGGCAGAACTGTTACTCCACCTGGTGGCCTCTCGTGACAGTGTTTCTTTTTTTTTTACAGACTTGATGAGATAGCTCATGGAACGCATCTTTACAAACTTAACTTATTTTATGAAACCATCGCACAAGGAACCTGAAAAGAAGGGCATTTTTGTGGTTACCGAGGCCACAAGTCTAACACTGTAGTCAGCCACTTCCTTCAACAGCTATGGAACTTAAAATAATCACCGGAAGAATTTTACAGGCATCAAACAATAAAGCCAAAATAAAAAAAACTGGAAGGAGCCGTAAAATGATTAGTTAACTCAATGAGTTAAGGTCAATCAAAAACCTTTATGCAGATGAATTTTATTTATTTAGGTGGTTTACCAGAGCCCTAAGGACTCCTGCATCATCATCAGCCCCGATTCCAATGTAACCAAGAACCGGGAAACGTGGCTTTGCGCCCCCGGCACCCACACTCACCGACAGCTTGTCGACGTCCCCCTTCAGGACGCGCTCCAGGTACAGCTGCTTGAGCTCCCTCTCCAGCCGAGAGGGCAGGCCGGGGTACATGGTGGAGCCGCCCGACAGGACGATGTGCTTGTAGAACTCGGCCCTGCGGGACACAGAGGACACTCTCAGACCCGAGTCCAGCCCGCTCCCCGGCAACGCAGAGGTCGCCTTCCGCTGGGAAACGCATCTAGGCTGTGTATCCACTGGGAGGCATTAAAACCGCAACGAACGAGCAGGGAAACCAACAGCATGTAAGGTTTTATGTCTCCGCAAGAATTAAAAAGTCTCAAGATCCTTGGAACTTTCATCTGCAGCAGTACCACCTTGACCTATGCGATCAGTTGCCACCCTTCGGAATTTGAGCACAGTTCATTGGAAGTACAGGTACTATATATATATACTGCCAGCAGCCATATCACCCTGCAACTCACAACTGGCAACCCACTGAAGCTAAGCAGGTGTGAGCCTGGTCAGTACCTGGATGGGAGACCTCCTGGGAAAAACTAAGGTTGCTGCTGGAAGAGGTGTTAGTGGGGCCAGCAGGGGGGCGCTCACCCTGCGGTCTGTGTGTGTCCTAATGTCCCAGTATAGTGACGGGGATTGGCCCTTACCAATCATGGCCTCCTAATAATCCCCATCTATGAATTGCCTTCATTACTCTGCTCTCCTCCCCACTAATAGCTGATGTGTGGTGAGCGTTCTGGCGCACTATGGCTGCCGTCGCATCATCCAGGTGGGGCTGCACATTGGTGGTGGTGGAGGGGAGTCCCCATTACCTGTAAAGCGCTTTGAGTGGAGTGTCCAGAAAAGCGCTATATAAGTGTAAGCAATTATTATATGTTGACCAGCCTCTTATCAGTCTCCTCAAGGTGCGTGCTACATTCCTTTTCAGGTCTATTGACTCAAGAGGGCCACTCTGTTGAAACAGCGTGCCCGCCTGTACATGTCCTGTTGGCAAAGTTGACTTAACTGGGTGTAGACTGCAAGCCCAGTGTTCAATTCCCACTAAATTATTTTCGCGCCAGTCTCAGTCTTCCACAAACCAAAGTCTAAACAAATCCCCCCGCCCCAGTTTTGCGCTACAACGAATCTGTCCTAAAATACTCATGTTTGTTCAGAGAAATCCCTAGCACAGGATTTTTATTATATAAAAAGAGCTTCTTATAAGTTTCAACTTACCAACACTTATGGTTTTACAGTGCAATAAGAAGATACATCCCTGTCTCAGTACAACTGTTAAATGTTCAGTCCCTCAACGGGACTACTTCAGCCGCCTTGAGTGCAAATCCAGAGTGAAACTGCAGATTTCAGTGCACACAGTGGAGTAACAAAAGAATCGATTACCCTCGTGGAGAAATTCTGAAGGCTCTCGTCATGTATGCGATATGCGATACAGAACTAAAATCCAACATCACAGACATCAACTCGACATTCAGAGTCCCAAGCGAAGCAACACGTCAACAGCCATTGAGCTGGGACAGCCACCGCTGTTTTGCCCATTGACCTCCGGCTTTAGAAGAAGCCCTGCATGCTCAATAACGGACGCTCCCACAGAAAGCCAAACTGCATACCTGGTGTCGATGTCAGCAGCTTGGATGGTGTTGAAGAGCAACTCGGCCACTCCGACACCTTCAACGTTGATAAGGTGAGGCTGGAACAAGGCCTCTGGGGCCTCAAATCTCTCTCCTCCTACTTTGATAACCCTGCCGTCGGGAAGCTGTGGGGAAGAGATGGGACACTGGCATGAAAATGACTCACTTGACATTGAAGAGCACCTTCTGCTACTAAGGAAGTGCTCACTTTTCCTGGTGAAGCATTCTCTCACAATGAAGAGTCCTGGATTGAACGGAAATGTACAATTCGCACACCAAGTATTAAAAGCATGAGTGCAGGTCAGCAGACGCACTGTGTAACTGTTGATTTTTCACACTCCTGGACAAGCATTTTCCCTTGTTTCTCTGGACCCCCTGGGACAATGTCAAGAAGACACTGATGACCCGAAGGCTGTCACAAACCCAGGGTGCCTAGCTGATCCCTTGAACGCCAGTGGGAGTGCAAACACCAGGTAGGAAAAGGTTTTTAAATCTTCTCAAGGTCAGGCTACACCTTATCTCTACATCCTTTATTGTACTATAAAAAATTCTAAAAAGGAACCTTAGAAGATGCCAATGTACAAAGAGGCTGGTGTTCCTACCATTACAAGTTTAAGCAGAGGAGAGGGGGAAAGTTGTGCCGATGCTCCTGTTATTTTCCTCACCTGCAACCCACTGGCAAGGTCTCCCTGACCCAGTTTGGGTCGTGATCCAGTTTTAAAAAACCCATGCTCTCTAAAGCTAATGCTCAAAAGCAAGGCTAGAACAAGTTTGGTTTTAACAAGGTCTGACTACATCTAGAAAGCAAGTCTGATCTTTCAGCTCTACCACTTAACAAGGTGATGCAGGTGAAGTAAATACAGAAAGTCAAAATACAGCACAGTGCTAACAGGTCATCCGATTACATTTTATCCCGACGGCGGTGACAGCTTTGTGATGCAGTTCCTACCTCCTTTTAAAATCACACAAAATCTGGGAATAGCACAAATCTCTTTCCAAAATCTCATGTTTCCCTTTCTTTTTTAACTGCGTGTTCATGAGCAGAAGGGCTCTCTTTGTGGTGCATCGCTCAAGTTCCAGGATTCTCAAGCAGAGTACTAAAAGACTTTTCTCAAGTGGTAACCATCAAAGGGGAAAAACAATTCTATACAGATGAGGCAGGTACGGTTGAGGACATCCCTAACTTTAATAAGGAATAATACACAATATTTATGATTGGCTAACATACTGTGAAAATAAAAACACCTACATCAATTAGCAACTTGGTTTGAAGGCCTGTTCTCAGCATTTGTTTTACACGAGGAAATGATGCTGTGGATAAGCGAAACACTAGAGAGGCTACTGCTGGAGCTCTTTCTGACAAGGAGAAATTACTTCTCAGTGGATGGCAGAATAAGAGATTCAGCGTTTAAATATATTCACTCTATAACACTGTAATTCATCTTCAAACAGTTGTTAATATTCATAATTAACGATCCTACATTTCAGTAGCTTCAGGACTGCCTTCATATGAATAGGTTTAAAGGGCTGACAAAGTGATTCAAAAGCTTTCTGCAAGGTCATGAAATAATAAAAACAACACACGAACAGGATCAGTGATTCCATTCACTGCTTGAGGGCCTTGGTCTAAACTAGGAAACACATTAGGAGGGGTTTTGAAAGATTTGGGCCACACAGGAAATGATGTTACATGTAGGTTAAGTTGTACAACAGTCTCTGTATTTTCCTCGTTTTTCTTAAGTCTGCTGGAAAGAAACACAAGCTAAAATAAACTCCAACTTAAAAGCTCAGCAAAAAGGTTCACCTGCGATTTTCCAAGAGCTGAGCTGTTAAACAGAAAGGTACAGAAAAATAAACAAGCCTGTGACGCGACACCAGATGAAAACCAAAACAACGTCAACCAAACCTTTCAGCATTCAATTTAAAAAATCCGTTGGAACAAAAAACACTAACAGATATTTAATGTATCTCAATGAAATGAGACACTTTGATCATATAATTTGGTAATAAAGTCTACAAAAAAAAATACTCTACACAGGAGTCATGGGCTTCACAGATCACAACTGGAGCATAAATTAAAACCTAAGATGTTTGGTCCCACAGTGTACAGGCTTGAGCATTTTCAAATATTGGAACATGAACAAGGAAAAATACAAAGGTTGCAAAACTACTTCAGGGACAAAGTGTCATAGATATCACCATTCACAAGGCAAGCAAATAAAAGATAGAACCGTGCTGAGCTTTCCTACTTGTTAAATAATTTCTTGCAACACACAACGCTTCATTACACCTGTATGGAGTGTATGAGGAGGAAACCACAATGTTCAGTATTGTACAGTACAGCGCTCTATGGCTGTTGAACTGAAATGAACTGTAAATTGAGGGGGGTGTTGCAGCCAACCATAAAATCAAACCGTACAAATGAGAATACCACGTCCTCCACAGGAAACTGCTATTCCCGAAGTTGCTGGTAAATGACCTCACAGACGTGAGCACATCCAGAGGGGCCGGCGGCGCTTACCGTGTAGGACTCCACCAGCACCGTGGTCTCCAAGGCCAGCTTCTGCTCCTGCTCGATGTTGTAGCCCACGTAGCACAGCTTCTCCTTCATCATGCGCACCGTCTCGAAATCGGCCGAATGGTTAAAGGCGTAACCCCTCAGCAAAAGCAACTACAACAACACGTGCTTTAGTTAGGGCCAGGGGCTTTTTCTTCACAGCTCCCCGATGAACCACTTGCTTAACTGACGGAAAAACGACAAATAAAACACTGCAGAAACAGACAGTCGTGGTTTTATGCAATGAATAAGATGAGGCACCCCCCGGTGAGAGTCTAATTTACACTCTTCGTCTTGGTAAAGCCAGACCTGCAGAAACTGTTATAGTACAGTTCCTGCAACAGTGACTTGTAGGCTTTGGGACACTGGAACACATGGGATACAGATATACATCAGCAAGAACAATCAGATATACATCTGGGTCAGGGGCGGTGAGGTGGCTCTGTGGCTAAGCATCTGCGCCTGTGGCTGGAAGGTTGCCGGTTCGTATCCCGCAGCCGGCAGAGGAATCCTACTCCGTTGGGCCCCTGAGCAAGGCCCTTAACCCCAACTTCTCCAGGGGCGCCATATAAATGGCTGACCCTGCACTCTGACCTCAAGCGTCTCTCCCTGTCTGTGTGTCTCATGGAGAGCAAGTCGGGGTATGCAAAAAGACAAATTCCTAATACAAGAAATTGTATATGGCCAATAAAGTGATCTTATCTCTTTTACATGGTTAAGTGCAGCAGTGCTAATTGCACAAACAAGCAGCACTGCCACAAACACAGATGCACAACAGCGTACCTGGCAGGGAAAGTTACCTTGATGAGGTAGCGAGTGATGTCCCTTCCAGCAATGTCTAGTCGCCTGGTTAGATGAGGCAGCGAGAATCCCTCGTACACAGGACAGATATGGGTCACGCCATCGCCCGAGTCCACCACCACCCCGGTCAGCAAGCCTGAACACACGGCACAGCCTCTCTTGAGCAACAAACCTTGCTGGTCTTCACATAACTACTACTGGAAAGAGCCCTGACTTTCACAGCCACAGAGGAGGAACAAAAAGTCACCACTAGGTGGCACTCCCCACCTTATTAAAAACTCCTGCCAATGGGGAAGCAAGGCAATAAAATGGAGCCATTTGATTTCTATATTCACTTAAGCACAGACGGTTGCGGATGTACTCCCACGCAACATGCATTTATCTGGCAAGTCTAACAGCTGTTAACGAACAAAAATCTTTAACCTAGCTGTAGGCTTCTAGAAATCTGACCATAGAAATAATAATCAGTATAAAAACACTGGGATTTAAAATTAGTATTCAATAGGCTGTAATTTTATTTACACCTATGTCAAGCATTTTTCAGCCTAAAATGTATTTAAATTGGTATAAATATTTATTAATGCAAATTTACAATAAAATTTAGCATGTAAATCCAGGTGTGCATTCAGTATTTTTCAGAATAAACAAAAACTAAAAACTTGTCTGTCCATCCATCCGGTATCAGAAAACTGCTTAATACTAGCAAGGATCACAGCAACCAAGATGTATTAAAAAGATTTCACATCCACTGTGAAGAACTGCAGACTATTTCTGGGGGCTTCGAAAGGCGGTGCTGAGAGAGATGTCCATGACCTACCTTGAGCGTACAGGGTCAGTACAGCCTGGATTGCAATGTAAACCCCAGAGAACTTATATGTTTCAAACATGACCTGGAAAGGAAAGTAAAAAATAGCTTAGTGAATGCAGCAAGAGACAAAAGAAAGATCTAAACTGTATTAAAAACAAACATAAATATGTAGTGCAAGTATACAATGTTTAACTATGATACTGTTTCGTTTACACTGCAGTAGTAATTAGAGAATAAGTAATTCAAAGGGACTTCAATAATATTTTAATCATCTGCAAAGCTTCTTGTTCACAAAGCTTTTGCAACGTGACTGAGACTTCAAGCCCAAACACTGATCAGAGAGTACATTTATATCTCTTAGCACAGACTATACCATTAAATGGTTTATTTATAACAGAGTCCAGTACAGATATCTGCGATCTGTGCTGCAAAGCAGAACAACATGCAGATGACATCATCCAAACCTGAAGCAGCCACAAAAATGAATGTGCATGACAGCATTATTTGATTTAGAACTATTTTAAAACATATATGCATTTCTCTGTGTAAAAACTGTGAATCTTTCCGAGAACAACAAACGTGTCCAAGTGCATTTTGTGCACTTTGGTATGATGTGGAATTGCTGGACTGTTCACTGTCATGACAGTTTTACTCATCCCTTTGGATATTTTGGTTCAATTATTTTCTTAAATACTTCTTAAATAATTTCTGTCCACTTCACTGTCGTCTCTAGTAAGGTCATTATTTGCTTCGGAAAAACCCAAAACACATAAATGAGCAGCTTGTGGGTAAGCTGCTAGCCATCCAGTTAAAATCCGCCAGTGTCTGCAGAAAGCTGCAAGGCGATGCAGATTCTAAAACAGTTTTTAATTATATGGAGTAAACTGGAGCATGGAGATATCTTACTTACAATAAGGAACTCAAACCTGCAAAAACGTAGCCTAGTTCTCTGGCACCATACCCCACAATGCAGTCTTCTCAAAGCTACAGTGAATCCTTTCAATTTTGGTTCATGGGGCATTCAAATTATGAGGTCAGGTCAAACCTTTAGCCTTCTATGTTCACCTTTTGCCTTTTCGGAATTTGAATTAAGATTTATATTGGCATACAACCTGATATTAGGAAGTGCTTTATGCTGAATACATCTGAGAAGTGAAAATCATAGTTTAATTTCCCAGTACAATTAAACTTTTCAATTTTGCAAGTGGTCAAGGAAACGCTGAAAGCTGCTAAAAAAAAAGGAGAACTACAGCATGTGAAGACAGATGCGTTGCAGAAGACCCGAGGAGTTGCTCACCTCAATGATCTTCTCCCTGTTCTTGGTGGGGTTCATTGGGGGCTCTGTGAGGAGGATCTTGCAGTCCTGGGAGTTGATGTTGAGTTTTTCAGGACCGAAGGTGTAGTCCCACAGGTGTTTCATGTCGTCCCAGTTCCGGACGATGCCATTCTCCATGGGATAGTTCACCTCCAGCATGGAGCGCAGCTCGCTGGCCTCGTCGCCCACCATCAGGTCCTGCAGGAGCAGAGGTCACAGGTCAAGCACACTGTCCAGCTTCGACTGTGGACCACACTCTCCCAACACTGGGTGCTTTAAGAGCTGATTGTCAAGAACGATAAGGACTGCACTGTCTGACATGACAGCCAGGACTCTAAACAGGGGAAGGTAAATAAAGTACACGCAAGGGAAGGTGGGTTAAGTATGCCAGGGCACAGGTCAGATGTTCAACAACGCGACTACGGGTCACAAGCCGCTGTTCCTGCTAACTTACTGGCTGATAGTTCTGGACTTTTTGTAAAATGACGATTGCTTTATGGATTTTCCCAGCAGAACAGTGTTGGTTTCGCTGGCAGAAAGGAAGTGGGGAATTGTAAAACTGACGAGGCCAACTGCGGAGAAAAGGCTGTGGAGACCTTTGGATCGGATTCAAATGACACAGGCATTGGCTACCATTCAAATAACTAGAGAAAAGTTGGGGAAAATGCTCAATTAAAAATATAACAATGTGATTTATTGTATTAAGGTTGTGGCAAGCCACAAAGAAGAAGAATATTTGCATTTAGCCTGTGCTGCAGACTATTAAACACAATATTATTGTTTAAAGACAGTCGGAGATACAGGCACAAAGTGTCAAAGCCCCAGACTGCCACAGAAAATTCATGCCAACATGACATAGCTGCCATTGCTCATTCTCATAGACAACACAGAGGCAAGATTGTTCTTTTAAAGGGATATTTATAAATTCCGAGCTTAATCACTTAACTCATACAAGGAACCATTCATTTCGATCCGGATATACTAAGGAAATTTCTCCCAGCTCAGAACTGATAACTGCTTTAAAAAAGTCAGCGCATCAGTTGCGGTTCAAGTTCTTGATGAAGATGAGATGAGCTCTTGGACACGGTGAATTAATCAGAAAAAGCACAACGTACAGCAGAAGTAGTAGGATGCACTCCACAGAGCCTCTCGAAGCCAGACGCTCAAGTCTGTTAGGGCTTGACTGAGATCCTGGCATGCAGACAGAAGTTTCCATGCATTACTCCCTCAGTAATGTCACAACCAATTCCAATGACATTCATTCACCTTTAAAGATGCATTGCTTTATTTTTCAGTGCATTCTGCCATGATGCGCAAGTGGTGCTTGCATTACTCTCCTCCCTCTTGTAGAGAGAGAAATACTGAATTTTATTGTAAATAAATATCACCCAGCTTTACTCAAAGACAGCCAGCTTCTTTTGATTTAGTCTGACTTCACTTGGCCCCAGCTCACAAGCCTGCGTGCTTTAAACGAGAAGCTGGGTTATCTGAGGTTTACTGCTGCCTTTTCCATATGGTTTGCTTCATGACTTTTGAATTGACATGTTGAAACACCACGAGAAACACAAACCACAGGACACAAGTGGATCCTACAGGTAGGTGCATATAGGACAGAGATGAGGCAGTTCTTATACAAAGCGGGGGTCTGGATCTAGCTACACAACCATGCTGTTAAAGCTGACACACCCACTTCTATCAAGAAGCAGCCAAATAAGATCTCAGATCGCTTAGGTACTAGAATCAAAAGGGCGAGATCAATACATACTGTATATGAAGAGAATGCATTTACAATATTTCAGGATCACCTTCGAGTTCCATAATTAAAATTACACACTTTTGACTGAATACCATTTCCTAAAGGAAAATAATCTGATCAATTGTTTGACAACTGTCCATTTCAAAGGTAACCAGACACAGCTGAAATCTGAAAGATCAAAACTAAAACAATAAAGACACACTGACAGGATCGTAATGCGTTGTTCTTAAACTGACAAAACAAACTGAATTTTCAACGCTTGTCATTCAAAATACAGTCAACTTTTAGGTATTGCGCATAACGAGCAGGTGTAGAACAAAGCCAAAATTTATTACAAAAGAAAATTCCGAAATATACCAGCCTACAATCAAACCACTGCCATGTATGTTAGAGGTACTGCTATACCTGAAATACTGTACGTAAAGTGTGCACAGCTAACTGGGAAATCTACAAATTGGATTGGATTTCCCAGTCCTGGTGCTGGGGTGCCACACACCTGCTGGTAATTGTGCCACCTGAGCCCTCAAACAATTGAACCGTTAATAACAGGATTAATTTCAACTCTTCAATTGTTTTCAACTCAATTGTTTTTTAGTTCCTGAACACGTAGGAGGCTGCCTTTTAGCTACTGTTCCATAAGTAACTTAAAGTCTTTAAAGAACAGTTATTACCCCCTCGTTACCTCCACCAGAAAGAAGAAAATGGGAGCAAGTTTAACCACAGCAAAGTATTCAATTGTACCAATCCATTCTTAGGGATTAGTGAAAAATGAAATAACATGCTGCACCAGATTAAAGACCAACCAATTTTCAAAAGGCCTTTTTCATTCAGGTAAAAACTGGACTGGCCAAACAATTGCAATTCTCAAAAATTGTATGCTATAACCATGTGTTCTAGCAGGACTCTGGAAAGAACCATGAAAAACAACTATATATGGCCTCTATTTTGTTTTACCATGGCGGATGTACTAAAGGAAATAGTTAACTTAAATAACCAAATGCGTGAGTGTTGCAGGCTACTTCACTCATTGTCAGACTGAACACTTCTGCAAATTAATTTGAGATGGGGGGGGGGAAGAGGAAGAACTTGCAGTGAAGTCAACTCTTGCATTAGTCTGAAAGAGGTGTCTGTGTGCTTCTACCTCGGTCAAAGGGAACTCGCAGGACTGATTGACAGGGGAACACGATTAAACTCTACAGACACAATCGTCACTGACCAAATGGTGAATACCCTACATGGATCAGCCAAGCCAGCAAAACAGAAAAAACAAAACAAAAGGGAGGTTAGAAAGAATGGTATTCTTTCATCAAGGCAAAGTATGCAAACCAAAGGGAGAAGGGAGAGAGGATAAAGAAATAGGAAAAAAAACCCAGAAACTCAACAGTAAAAATGACCAAGCAGAGCAAATCTTTCTTCTGGCCAAGCAAACAAGGGAAAAAACAAAAAAACCAGCACACACTGAACCACACTTACCATCTTTTTGTTATTCTACTTCAACAGGTCAAGAAAGAAGAAGAAAGAGAAGGCAAAAGCAGAAGGTCAGACAGAAAGCAAAGACAGAAGCAGACCACAGCTAACTGCACCTTTCGAAGCTTCTTCAGAAACCTCGTTTATATCTGCAAAAGAGACTGTACATGACTGCCCGGGATGAGGTCCAAGGCTACCCTCTTCACATTTAACAACAGCACTGCTTTGAGTGTCTTGGGTTGGAAAGGCATCTTCTACCCCAGACTAAACATCTTTCAGAAGAAGGCAGTCATCTATGGTCGAGTCATCAACCATTTGCTTGGTTTCCTCATCCACGTCCTGCAAACTGAAAACTATGTGCAGACCTGGCTCAAAAATCACATAACTTGGGTAATACATACATTTATTTAGTCCCGCAGAATATGATATAGAGAATACGACTTAATTCTGTTTCAGGAGTACTTGAGATCTGGGATAATCACAACAAATACACAAATCTATGGGCTGTATTGACAAAGCTTGAGCATGCAATCTGTTGGAATAAGGAACTCTTCCTAGGGAAATGTAGCGTGCTTTGCATAGCAGTCTTAATTAAATATACTATATAAACTACTCTTCCACTTAATTAAAGCAGAAATGGATCATACTTGTTTTTGTCCTTGAATACTGGCATGTAATTTGAATAACTCATGTCAAACTCAATACGGGCTCATGAAAATAAGGAGCGCATTAAACGTAAAAGAATTATAAAATGCATAAATTAACACACGAAGCTTCGTAATTAGTCAGTATACGGAATGTGTATTATTTGATAAATTATAATGCCTACTGCATATTTTAACATCTTGAACGATTTTACAAAACTTGTCAATGAACATACTAAAACTAAAGGCTTATAATTGCATATAATTTTCAAGTTCTTTGCTCCTTCATAAGCACAATGCCATGTAAATAAATTGCAATACTGGATACTCCCGTCAAAATAAAATCAGTCCCAAAATGCAGAATGCTGTTAACTTTCAAATGAATGCCAACCAAGGTTTGCGACACTATTAGAGAGCATCACGTACAACAGCTGTAACTTAATATTGGATTGATTACATGACAGTGGACCTCATCAAATCCTTTAAAACCTTAAATAAAAGTTTCCACCAAAAGGGAAATGCAGAAAAGAAAGGTCTTCTAAGTACACACAGCAGGTGGTTGTCTTACTTTCATATCTGCATAAATAGGTTTATTCCATGCTGAAAAGAGAAGAAAGAAAACACAACGTTTCGGCCGTGGAGCCTTCTTCAGGCGAGCCTACGCGTGCTGACGCACCTACCCACCTGTCTCACACCTGAAGAAGGCGCCATGGCCGAAACGTTGTGTTTTCTTTCTTCTCTTTTCAGCATGGAATAAACCTATTACTTGTTCCTTTGCAGCCTACGCATGCTGACGCAGCTCCCCACCTGAACTATCTCCATAAATATACAAGCATGGATTTCAGGACTTAATTTTGAATACTAGAGATATTTCGTCATAGTCAAAGGCTTCTGAGCTGCTGATAAATGCAGCAACTCCGTCCCAAATTTCCACGTTCACACCCATTCCTGGTAAATGGATCAGCAAGGTCATATATTGACAATGACAGCAAACATCTTAAATAGTGGAAGAAAAAAAAAAGGAGAAAACAACAATTAAATGCAGAACCTCAAGACTAGTCCCGTCTGGCAGATGTTTCCTTGACACGAGCTGAGCAGAGAGAGAGCTTTACCTTGATCTCGATGTTTCCCACTTTGGTGGTCGATCGGATGATGGGCCTGCCGACCAGCGCGGGGAAGATGTGCTCCGGAAAGTTGGAACCAGCATAGCCGCACTTGACAAACTGGCCAAGAATAAGAGAAGAGGACACGTTTTTTCAGAGGAATGGAATACATTTGGAACACTGCCGGCTTCTAGAAGAGCTCAGTGGACAATACAGCTGTCGTCTTTCACATTATCCACATGTAGTCACAGATGACAGAAGGTCAGAGATTTTATTAGGAATGTGTCGCAATGCTTTGGGAAAAACTGTTTTATTGAAATTCCTGGAGTTACCACTACACATAAGTTCAGCTTCTCTTTGTGCAAACACATATATATGTAAAGACATCCATTAGAGATGCTGTATATATAAATAGGACATATGCATTAAAGGCATTAAGCAACTGCGAACATAAATTAAATATATACTAAAAACCTCCCACAATGAAAGGTTAAAGGGGAACTGCAATGCAATTTTTATATTTCGGGGTTGAAAAGAATCAGCATTGATGAGTGCATTTCACACCACAATAAAAGTCAAATGTGCACAGTAACTTGTAAATTGGAGGTTTTACATCACAAAATACACGAAATTTACAAGTCTGCACAGCACCGTGTTCTTTAATTCAGAACGAGGCAACAAAACCTCCGGTGAGGGGAAGCAGCCTTATTACTTTGAAAACAGGCAGGCTGGTGAACACATCTCTTTTAATCCAAAAGAAATATTGCTCTCGACTTCAAGACGGTTTTGTCGATAAAGGGAACTTACTTGTTAACTCTGCATGTAAATCATGTTGGAAACATTCTGTGGTGAAATATCTAATGCACAACCTGGACTTAGTTGCTTGTACATCACATTACATAGTTATTATGGTGACTAGTGAGCAGGAAGGGCTGTTTCACTTCACAATTTGTGCGAACTCTCATGGATGCGAGATATAAACAGCAGGCAGAACACAAACAGACTAGTGCAAGGCAGGCTACCTCTGTGCTGGAGAGCCAGAATCCAGCACATTTTATGAATCACCTTTAAATAATCAATTTCTAAATGACTGGAACAATTTCATTTTGACCACTTAAGCAGGGGACTGGGTCAATTAAGCAGTGTAGAAATAATTACAACACTCTGTGGCTCTCAAGGATCACAGTTGTCTGTTCCTGATTTACCAGAAGTAAATTGATCATGAGTTCTTCTGTTCCAAGTCTTTAGAAACCGATGATTGAAGACCTACAAGATCTGCTGGATTCTCTCTATCTCAAGGACCAGGGCTATCCCCGTACGGGCATGTGGAACAGGACACTAAAATAGCTAACTACTTTAGTTATTTCCACAGCATTGCAAAACTGACCGTGCTCACCGAACAGTACAGTCTAGCTGCTACACTTAGGAAAGAATGCAGGCGACCTGTCACAACAGGCTTGCCCACAGCCACACAAGCACTGAAGGCTAAAATCAGCACTCACCATGAGGTTAATCTCTGCAACTTTCTTCTAGACAGACCTACTCAGAGTCTCGTGCCCAAGCAGAGTGACCAATCCATTCTCTCTGATAATTCGACTCTTGTTGTACAAACAATCTAGGTCTACGTTAAAAGATTTTTCTCAAGGGAAACCTCCCCAGTAGTCCAGCTGGGTGAGGCCAAGCTAGTGAGGGTTAAGAATCAAGCCCCAGGGTCGCAAAACAAGCATGTCACAGAGCTGGAATTCAAAAAGATAAGTCTTTTGTAACCCACTGTCCCGACGCCTACCTCCAAAAGTGCACACAATACTTAAGCCTGTGATAACACAGCCAATATGCAAGGTGCTAGAATAGTTTGTAAGATATACAAAAACATTTAAACTAAAACTATAATAAGCATTCATACAGAAATAGATTTGATTTGTTGTATAAAACAAAGTTAAAGTTAAAGTTAAAGTTCTTTGGGCTGTGAATGTGGTTTCAGTGCTGATCTCACTTCCCTTTGAGTCATCAGTCAAGCAGTGCACAACTAGCACTTTTCTGCAACGCACATTAACCAACATCCTTCAAAGTGCTCTGTAAAGTTTCCCTCCCCGTGCAGTCTAGCCGGCAAGCTAATGTGCACTAGTTCAGAAAAACGAAACGGACGTTTCTACTGCCAAATCTCCAACCTGAAAAAAAGAAACCACCCACCGCTCTTATCGCTAATGGACAGAGATATCTGGACTGCTCGGTCTCTAAACGATTTATTCAATCAGCTCATTTTACCTGAGCCGATTTAAAAAGGAAACAAATATTGTTCTTTTCAGGTTGAAATTTTATAAGCGTCCTCAGCTCACTGGCAACCTGTTCTAAAATCTGTTCTTAAACAACAGTTGTAGAGTGCAAGTACTTAATTATCTTTACACAAATTAATCACCACTGACCAAATTATTAAAATGGTGTAACACCACAATCAAAAGCCTTAGGCATGAATTTCTGTACGTGTTCAAACATTACTCACAGTATCTTCGCATTAAATATGCAACAGGGCATGATTTTATAGGGATCTCACCGTGGCGAATAAATACATCTAACTACACCTAATACATTTAATCTGAACTGCCACTTCCACATGTATGCTTCAGAAGCAGTGCTCTGTAGTCTGCACACGCTGCGATGATGAAGAAAGTTCAAAAAATACCTCCAGTGGTGCTGGTAAACTAATATTTGACAGAAAATGGACACGCTGCTAGGAAGCTTTCTTTTTTGATGGACGGAGAATGGAGCGCACTGTGTAAAAAGAAAAAATAAATAAATAACCCCCAGTGTCCCAGAAAAGGGAACTATAAAGGACAGGATGTCCATCTGACTGGTGCTGTATTCAGTCAGAACGAATTTCTGTATTCATGAAAGGACTGTAAGTCTGTTTGCAATATGTTCCTCGCTTACAATCTGCTGTGAACTTGGAACCCAGATACTTCGTTTTATTTAAACCGCTTTTCCGCAGTGAGTTTCATACATCAAGGAGTATCAATAAGATACCAAGACAAACGGACGGACTGAAGTCCTTCTTAGTAAATCGGCACGGTCTTAGAGTGATTTTTCTTAATGTTGTTCTTTACAATTGTTTTTCTTCTTTTGTCATTTCGCAAAGAAAGTAAATTCAGAAGCGCTTTGGGAACTAACGCGAAGAATGTGTTTGCATGTACAGACTTGAACAAACAGACGAACTGTGGCAACATACAGTACGGCAATATGGCTGCTGTATGAAGGAAATATCAATCTTTCAATCGCGGAACGCGTCACCTATTTCACAAATAATCGGAATTTACAAATAAAGGGGCTAAACTGAAAGTTGTCCGAGCAGGGCTTTCTAATCCTGAAAACCTTTCAAGCGAAGCGCCGCGGCAGATAGCCCTGCGTGAGCTGACGTCCTGTCGAGCTCTCTAAAACCGCAAGCAGGGGCTGTACCAGTGATAACTGTATAAGGACATTTCAAACTACAGAGGCAGAGTGCTGGTGCATTTTCAACACCGCTGTGCAACCGCTTCCAGTTTCTGTCGCCCTCGCAAACAATACTGACCCAATTCATTGATAAAACGGCACGATCCGTAGCTTCTACTTAGAAACTTTTTTTTTTACCAGAACAGTGCGATTCACCTACGGGGCACTTAAATATACCGTAATGGCACCGATTTACTGATGGTTCGTCATACATTTGATAGGGGAGAGGAGAGAAACATCTAATGATTTCACCGGGGACATGCAAGCTCCGTTTCTTCCCCTTACGGACTAAATTCCAGCAATTATCTGCTGTGTTGGCCCTTGGTGGCAAGCGATGACTACATCCATACAGAATGCACAATGCCAACACAGTCTACCCGCTACTGCAGAACGTGGCTCAACAAGGGATCTTAGCGTTGAATCCTAAACCGTATATACCTTGTGAGCACCAGATTAAGCATCAGTCCCTTTGAAGAAAGCGGAATTGACAAGCTGACAGACTCACATTCCTTTGCCTACCCACCCAGTCAGCTAACCTCTTTACTTCCTGTTTCAGGCGATTCTATTTTCCATAGTCACAATCAGCCATAGAAGAATCGGGCAGAAGCACAAATCACCGAAAGTAAGAAATCTGTCCTCAGACCTACCCCGGTTCCATTGTCACAAACCACCACTTTCCTTCCCTGACCGTCCATTTTTCAGAATCCAGGAACCTGCAGACCTCTCCTGCTCAACTTTCTTCAGCAAGCCGGAAATCACCACCCCGGCTCCCGGAAAGGGTTTCTTCCGGTAAGTCTGCCATGTGACCCGAGCTTCCACGTTAGAGCCCGCCCACCTAAAAAATGGACGTGACGTTATCCAATCACAATGGAGAATAGCCGCAGCTCATCCTGGTACTTGAACTCACGAGTTATTGACATGGCGTTGCAGCCAATCAGATCTTTAGGCTGTACGTTACAATTGAAGATAGGTATTCTTTTCAATGGGCCAGCGAAGACCTTGTCGGTTCCGAGGGAAAAAAGGGTGTGTTGTTTTGTTTGATACAGGAAGAGAATGAAAATGTTAAAATGTTTATAAATGTACTTATGGTATTGTCACATACAAATTACCATTTGCTATAGACATGAGGGATGATAATGCTACAAAGCTAATACGACATTTTGTATTAGGCAATAAGAATATCAATAACAATAATAACCAATATTCTGAAAGTTGTTATAGTAAAACACTAATCTTAACACAATGTGTCGAAAATACAATGTTAACATAGTTTTAATGTTCTACGATAATCTTATGAGATTTACTGACCGATTTCAATGGTATTTCACAAAAAAATGCAAAACATGTAAAAGCTTGCAAAGGTAACACAAGAAAAAAATTCTCAGTGTGGGCTTTACTTCTAAATTGAAAATGAAACCAGGAAAACAAGTAGTAGTCGGACTAGAAAAAAATACTACTAATCCTCAATATGAACCTGTCGTTCCTGTCTTCTCAAAGTATACAACTATAAATACCACCCCTGGACTTCAGACAGGTGCTGCGTAGGTACAGTCTGTGAGGCCTTGTGCAAGATAAAACACTATTGACTAGCAAAGTGACAAATGTCGTGTCTGTGTATGAAGATGAATCACTTCTCGGCCTGTATCTGTGTATGAAAATGAAGTAATTAAAGGAATACTGATTTTCCACTCCATTGAAGGTTGTTTCTGTAAATTGTCTATTTTTTTAGAATAAGCCACAAAGTGAGAGACTCCTCAGTCTCCTGCAGGTGTTTACTAAAATTGTCTTTTTTAGCAGGTGACCCAAAGTCAGTACCTGCTACATGAGTATCACCAGAGATCTCTGGAGGAATGGCTGCTGTAGGTACCTGGTCATTTTCACTGCCCGCTGTTGAGAAAATGAGGTCTTTAATTGTACAAGGACAGCACTCCACTGATTGTGTGGAACAGGCCATGGCAGGTAAGTGACACTCAGGACTCAACACTACAACATCTTGCCTAACACTCGGCTCTACAATAAGGTGATATAAAGAACATAAAACATCACACAAACCTCAACACAATACACAATACCAATGCATTTCACTTAAATCATTACAAATATCGGTTTTAAACACGTGAGGAGACTTATCCAAATTTAACTGATCTTATTAAAAGGTCAGTTTTCTGCTACTATGGGTGTCCATAGCAAGATGTGACCAATATAAACATTAGGTCTAGATTTGATCTATTCCGTTGTTTTACCAGGTATGTCAATTAAGATAAAATTCAAATTATTTTCACTGGCGGCCTGGAGCTCCATGTATGAGTGGGGGGGAATTTAGACGTATAAAAGGAGTAAGTACCCGGTTGAAGAGTACAACAGCAGCATTCACCTGGGATTCGAGCACACAATCCTTGAGGTCCAGAGAGCCAGCCACTGTTCCACTCTGAATTTCGAAGGATTGTAAAGATTTGTAGGCACACTCGGATAATGTCACATCAACAGCTCGTTTTATCTTTGGGACAGCCATGGGAATTAGTGCCTGTGTGCAGACTGCATGGCAATCTATGGTTTTCTGCAGTTGTAGTTTTTATTTTTCTAGAATAGATACTTAAAATAGTTTATTATTAATGACCAAAAAAAAACAAAAAGAGATTAAGATCATATTAATCAGAACTAATAGGGATAATCACTTCAGGATTACCTGAATGATAACCCTAGGTTATAACTAATAAGAATTCCTTACACTTATATAGTATATTATATACGCTCATCACATACCAGCTATCAGTGGGGAGGAGAACAGAGTGATGAAGCCAGTTCATAGATGGGTATTTTTTAGTGACCACAGAGAATCAGGGCCTCGGTTTTACATCTCATTCTAAGGATGGCACCTATTTAACAGTATAGTGTTCCCGTCACCATACCCGAGCATTAGGACCCACTCAGACCGCAGGGTGAGCGCCCCCTACTGGCTCCACTGACCCCACTTCGAGCGGCAACCTCAGGTTCCCCAGATAGGTCTCCCATCCAGGTACTGGCCAGGCCAGGTACTGGCTTCAGAGGGATGTCAGTTGTGAGCTGCACGGTGATACGGCTGCTGCAGAGCTCTACTCACTGGAGCTCTGCGCGTTTCCAGATATTGAGAATGACAGGGAGACGGGCCGTTTCATCGTGGGCAGAGGGGGTTACCCCAACAGCGAGGGGCTGGTTGAGTGTGACGCTGCGCTCATGGAAGGGATCGCAGGCCGCTTTGGTGCTGTGGCAGCCCTTCGGGGGTAAGACAAGTATACACCCTTTACATCAAATTGTTCCTTTTTACTTGCTCTCCTTTTTTGGCAACCTTAATATTACAATCCACAAAGCCAAGAGCGGTGACTCCTAGCCAGCTTCTCTGCTACATTTGAAGTGCTGAAACCTTGCAGCCGATGAGTGCGACTGTTCTGGTGAGAGGCTGATTAAGTATCCTGTGCACCATCTGTCTTTTTCCTTTTGTGCTTTTATTTTCTGAATGTCATGGAATCTGCCTCTTTTGCTGTGCTAGACAACAAATAAGTGTTTTTAGAGAGAAAATTGCAAGGTGTCAGCCATAGGCACTGGCTTTAACAGTACACGCTTTAAATAATGAAGTACTGTGTCCCCCAGCTTCCAAGCAGGAGGCGGGACTGATGCATTTCTCAACACCGGTCCAATGGCGCCCTCTAGTGTCGATCCACGTCGCTACAGTCTTTTCTCTACTGCTGTGGAGACTTTAGCCAGGTGGCAGTAAAAGTCCAGTTATGTGAGCTCAATAAGACAAAATATGTTATTATTTTTAAAGGCGCTCCCTCAGCTGTTCAGTTTTAGCGTTTTAAAGTGTCGTATGTCTTAAGAACATGTCACAAATGTTTCTCCCCTGTACTGTGTTCCTCACGGTTAGCATCCCGTTCCATCGCAGTCCGGTGGATTGTTGTGCCCCCTATGTCTGTGCCCCTGACGTGTGTGTGTGGTGTGTGTGACAGTGTGGGGACTCCAGTCAGAGTGGCCCGCAGAGTCATGGAGCAGAGCTGTCACAGCCTGTTGGTCGGGGAAGGAGCCCTGGCGTTTGCCCTGGAGCAGGGTTTCACCCTGGAGGACAATGAGAGCATGCTGGCTCCAGAGACAGCCAGGGCCTATCAGGTAACACTTCACCTCCAGCTGCTGAATTATAGATCATCAGGGGCGGCCTATGTGGGACTCTTGTTATTCAAAACTGCACGGTTATACACATTCGATATGTATTCATATTTACATATTAATACCTGTACATGTGCATTATTAATATTCACACACTGCATTCCAGCACACATGATCCTGTTTACTAATGTATTTATCCAAACATCTGTCAAACCAGAATGTACAACATTTTGTGTTTTACTCTGTCCTGTAAAATGAAGTGATTTCTGTGTTTTGAGGCTAAGAGAAAGAGGCAATTTGGGCAAACTGACCAGATGTCTATTGAATAAATACAAAATAAACTAACAAAATAACACTTTTTAAAACAAAACATTCATCTGTGTTCTTTAATTTTTGAGATATCTATATTTGTAAACTAGAAACCAATGTAATTGTAGAGCACAGGACAATGTTTTATTACAATTTATAATAAAAACTTTATATGTATAAGTATAGCATTAATATTGTTTTATTTTAAACAATGTTTTATCTTTCTGATTTCAAGGCTTTTTGTTCACAGAGACCACTCATGTCAAGAGTGGCTCAGGTAGCATTACTGAAATACTGCAGTCTGTCGTGAGAAAATACAGAAAATATCAGCTGGAAACATTAAGAAAGCCATTGAAATCAATTTTGAGAGCATGGAGAGATCTAAGATCTGAGAGTGTCTGGCAATGAGTGCTTTGCAATGGCTTCTGTAGCTCTTCAAACCCAAACACTCTCTGGTCTTTTCTGGTGGAATAGAAGGACGACAATGGATATGTTATGTCCAGATAGTTTTGCCTAAAAGTATAAAAGTCTTCATAAAAACATTTGGTGGGCAATACTGGATCTAAACTAAGCAGAAATAAAGGAGAATTTGCAAAAATAATTTCCTCTTAAATAAAAAAGGGTCTAGAATTTTCTGGTCTTGGAGTAATTCATCTCATTCTCCCCAGCCTGGAGAATGCTTCCGAGATTTTCAGTACCTCTGATTAAAAACTGTACAGTAATTAAGCACTCCTAATAAAATTACACGGTCAGGTGACAGGATTCTACAAGAAGTAATTGCTTTTGTATTTGCTTCGGATTAATTAGGAAAGCATCCGTTTCCTTCAGTCTTAAAGCCTGGTTTGAAACACTTGGTTTTAAAAGTAAGCTACCAGCGTAATCCACATAGGTAGGACAATTCCAACTATTGTTATAAATTACACAAATATGCTGAAGTTATATATTTTTAAATATTTTAACAAAATGATGCTTATCCTTTCTGTTATATCTAAGGATTTTTTAGAAAAGAAGAAAAGTTTGTCTGGACACGACACATTGGGTAAGGATTCAACATGAACCAATAAGAGGTCCTGGGCTTCCAATGAACAGAAAATGCACAACTTGAACCAGAAGATGGATTATAGTTTCCGAAACTTCTCCATCCAAAATCAAACTCAGATCCTCGATGGACTAGTATCGTCTGGGTTTCTGGTACTTGGGGTAATAATTTAACTGGATCGATGTAATACTTCTAACCTGGCTACAAGGTATTGTGTACAGTTGTATGCAAAAGTGGGCACCCCTGGTCAAATTGCATGTTTCACTTTTATTTTTTTTTCAATCTGTTAAATTCAGGAAATAAATAGCAATTGTGTGTTAAACTGTGCAGAAATGTGTCATGTTAAAGTTTGTACCCTGCAGAGGTTGTGTTAACTTCTTTTCACTCAAGAGATTCTCTGAAACATGCAATTTGACCAGGGGTGCCCAAACTTTTGCATCAATTGTGTAAACATATATGATATGTTGGCATATATAAATAAATCCTTTATATGACTAAGAAAATAATTAGGTTAATTGTTTTGACGGTTGAGGTTTTAACAAAATTAGAAGACACTACGTTCCCCAGGAATTCCAGGAAAAGGATTTTGAGACCTCTAGAGGAGAGAAATACATGTCAGAAAGTAAGGGTCTTTCAGGCGCTATTAGAGTTATGCTATGTGTTGATGTTTTATATTTTATTACGTTTTTTATTGTTATGGTTTCATACATTACTTTTCATGCGTTGGATTTTTTTATTATTAGTCACCTAGGACTGAATTAATCCATTTATTTAGACGTGCAGTAAAGTCCTACATGCACACGGGGGAGCCGAAGCATTTCGTTTTTAAAAATAATATGGATCTCGTCAATGTTTCCATCGTGCATCCCTCTAAAAATCATTGTCCTTCTCGTTTTCAAGGAGGTTCTGTAAATCCTCTTAAATAGATTATTCACATCAGGATTATTTATTGATAAGGTATTTGCATTGGCCTCTACAGCCAGTACTATAGAAGAGTACTAATTATTACTAGTTGAGTTAAAAGAGGAGTTGAAGTTGAGTGTTTAACAACTTTATTACACATGCACAAGCTCTGTATCATGACTACCAAGGTCTACAACACAAACTTCACTCGCTATTCGTCTACTGCTGCCTTCCACATCTCTGCTGATGTAACCTCGGCAACTGAATTGAAGGGTGTATTACTAGCGCTATCTAGTGTCGAACTCCAGATATTGGCTAACATGTCCTTACCTTAGCTCACTACAGTTTATCGAGCACTATTGTCTCGTTGAATGGATGCAGGTTCAGATTACACACCGTTTCGGATCCACGTTGTGCATTTTCTTTTTGCGTCGGTAATTGTACAAGGAATACGAATAATATTTCCTTTGTTAAATTGTGGGGAAAAAAAATATTGTGAAGCTTGCAGTATCACGTGGTTTTATTATTATCGTGAAATTTGTGTCTATATTTCGTTCTTTGTGTGAGAAAAGCGACGTATAACTGATTCATGTTTCTGTCCCCCACAAAGGTCTGATCGCTTTGGATCTTCAGGGAAACATAACCGTAGGCAGGTTTGCTAAAACTTAACCGTGAGCTCTCCGGTCTGTCCTATCGGACTGTGGAGTGTTTTCTGACTTTTTGGAAGATTTCAGAATGGTGTCAACTGATCCTGTTGTATCTGCACAGAGCGTCACTCACCTGTTAAAAGAAGGTCACTCTTTGTACTCTCTGTGGTTTCCTCATTCATACGATCTTGTGAAACTTCTGCTCCTCTCGTCTCTATTTGGAGTATTGCACTCAGGAAGGTGGAAATTTGGACATTTTGTGAAACAACGATTTTCGTTCGGGAAGTGTAGTTTTAATAGCAATGTAGAAATCAGCGAGACAACTTTCAACGCATTGTGCTCCACTTTTTTCACTATGCAGAGTCTATTTCAGGTGAAAATCATCTTATTTTTGTTGCTGTATTTTACTGGCGAATTCTATTATTAGAATTACTTTCTGCAAACAAAGAGCAAATCCTGTCGTGGAGCAAACACATGGAAAATGCCCATGAAATTACAGGGGAAAGCTGAGTCAGAAAAAGCTTAGAAATAATTCAAACACTATACGAATAGAATTTCTGCTAGCACTATTATTTTGTATTGTGTAAGTAATAATACAGCCATATTGATCATTATGATCAGCATCATGATAATAAGCCAGTAGAATGAACCAGATGACCGTTTGTCTCTTCCAAACACAATCTGCCATCTGGCTAATTTAGTCTCCTCTCACAGCCAGTGGGCAGCTTGCACTGTTGAAACATTCAGCTCAATGACTTCTTCTCCTAGTAACCTCAGTGTTTTGTGTCAGGTGTGTCCACTTCAGGAGCTCCTTTTAAGTCCCCTGGGAGGGTTGGTGACTCTCCACTTCCTGGCTGTGGCCTGTATGCTGATGTCATGGTATGCCCTCTGCCAGCCATGTGTCTCTAATCACATCTGCATGTCCAGCTTTATCATCTCCCTAGTTTGGTGTCATTTATCTTCCAGATTTTTTCTAGAACATTTTTGAAGAAATGTTCTTCTCTGTATTGTTATTTTGAATTTCTGCCATCAAAGAATTGACCCATTAAAGTTGGGTGGACTTATGGTTTGACAGGGAGATCAAGGACGTTTTACTCGTAATCCTATTTTTCTAGGACAGTTTGCTGTAGGGGATTGTGAAGTGCATTGAAAATATCTAGCAAGACAGTGTAGGAAGCAAATCTTAAATTCTTAAAATCAAATTCTTAAACCTGCAGTACTAAAAATCTACACAAAACAGTATGGTCATACCAGATTACTACAATAAACCACAGTTTATATTGACCCACCTTTAGGTGTTCATATTATTGCTGTATAGAAGCACGTAGAAACTTGCACTCCTTAAATCTGAACACAATTTCATTTTTGCTTTGACTCATCTAGAAACGTTCATTTAATTTTTCAAATTGAGTAGCACTTATTTCTAATTGTAACATCCTTGCTTACAATTTTGTAATGTTTTTCATAATACTGCTGAGCATAAACCTGTACTCAGTGTTTGATGTAGCAAGCATCGTTCCATATTGCATATAAATTTGAAACTTGAAATTTATACAGGAATGACTGTAATGTGAGTCAGTCACCAAATTAAAGTAAGGTACTGCTGACTCATTATCTTTGTAGAATGAAAAAACTCTACCTTTCTAAGGAAGTGTAGGTTTCAAGTACAAAGTCCTCAGCTTGTTTTTAACTTACAGTGTAAAACTCTTTTGGCACTATAGACCACTCAAACTTCACTCTTATCGTATACAGTTTAGGTTGGTCAGAATGCATCTTAAAGTGAA
The DNA here is from genome assembly GCF_055471065.1 of Atractosteus spatula. Taxonomy (NCBI): domain Eukaryota; kingdom Metazoa; phylum Chordata; class Actinopteri; order Semionotiformes; family Lepisosteidae; genus Atractosteus; species Atractosteus spatula. Next base: position 12,283,783 of record NC_142720.1, read on the forward strand.
CTAATTGATGCTTTTCTTTGCTTTTAGGTTGGGGCTGCAACAGGTTTGTGACAATATTGTTTGTTTTTGTTTTCAATTTCCATAATTTCCTCTGAGGGACGTGACTTGATGAGACAACTAGGCCTGGGGATCACATGGTGTAAGATTCTTAGTTTCAGGATTGTGTTTACTGCTGTTCTTTAAGGTGAACCCTGCTAATTGAAGTCTCTGCTAATTGCCCAGCTTTAAACTCCATCTGACTCACCTGATCATGATCTTCTCCGCCCCTTCAAAACTGCCAAAGGTGGCGAAGACTGTGAACTGCTGGCTTTATATTAATAATAAACTTTATTTTTTATAGCACATTTATATATATGCTGTAAATCAAAAGTGATTTACAGAGGGGGAAAAAAGAAAATTGTAGAGAGAGGAGATAAGAGGGTTACACAGTTACATTTAAGGGTTTGAGTACAGAAGGAAAGCAAAGGGGCAGGCACAGAAAAGCCCTTCTAAAGAAAAAGGTGTTGAGTCTTGATTTGAAAGTACTCAGGGAAGGTGACTCCCTGATATCCTTGGCAGCAGAATTCAAGAGTTCTGGGGCACAGCAGGAGAAAGCCCTGTCACCCATAGAGTGGTTTGGGGGACACACTGGAGACCAGAATTAGACTAACAAAGTTCGCGAGGTGGGGAGTAGGATGATAGCTACTCAGACGGGTACTGAGGTGCCAAGCTACATGTATGTAGAGCCTTGTAGGTGAGCATGAAGATAAGAGTCTGAGTAAGCAAAATACATAGTTATTAGCAGAGCTGTTATTGGTAGGTCTCGCCTTGAGCAGTAGAGGTAAATCGCATCAACACTATTGAAACAGCTTTTTTAGATGTATTCGGGTCCAGATCTGGAGACACCACAGCAAATAGTATATGCTGTTGTCACTGTGGTTTAGTCATGGTAACTCAAGCTAAGCACTATTTGCTATTTGTGCACTGAAAGACTACACAAAGGCTGTAGAGTGCCAAGTCACAGTGTTGTTCAAAGTGGTTACATATCACCTCAGTGTTAAGGATGGAACTCTTCATCAGGGCTACACAAACTGTGGCCCTTCCAATCAATTCCATTGCAGTACTTTTCTGTAACCAGATCCTTAATTAGTGTATTGATCCTTCTAATTATTGATTAAATAATCACGCAGCTGGTTATGGCTAAATTGTGTAAAAAGGCACAGATCAGGGGGATCACAAGTTGAATAGTCTTACTCTTAACCTGATATCAAAATGTAAGGGAGAAACTGAAATGTTTTTTTCTCTACATGTGTGCACAGTTTTTTACATAACTATTAAACCTGGTAAACAAGTACTTATTGGAATCACAGCACGTATATACTTACTGTGTAAAACTTATGATTTACTGTACATAAAAGAAAAAGAAATAGCTATATAAAATACTCTGGATGTTTGAGTGTACTAAGTCCTGTAATATTTTATATACAAAACAGATTACAATAGTATCAACTTCTTATTTTGATTCATATTCATATTAAGCAGTGTCACTCCTGCCCTACTTAATCTTACCTTCTTTCATTTTTAAAATAGCAACAGGCGATGGAGATAAAATTATGTGTCACTGCCCCAGTTTTCATGCGGTTCAACTGATGAAACAGGTAACATTCCTAAGTGAATAATTTCTACAGCTACATTGAATGCGTTGACATTGAATAACATTGAATAAGTTGCTTTAATGTTACAGATATTTGTTAAGGAGAGCAGAATGCCTTTTGTTAGCCAGGCTGCACGTGTGTCCCGTCCACTGACTGGAAATTCTGAAGAGGCAGCGGTTCTCTAGCTGATGCTTGTGAGTCTAGTCGGTACAGCTGCACCCGGCTGACTCCAAATGACACAGCTGCATATGGAGCCGAGTGAGTGCTGAGAAGCTAATATATGCAAAAGTGCCGCTAATGTGAAATTACATTTTCCTTGGCAAGGTCTGATGACCCCTGTAAATGAGTGAGAGAGTAGTGTCTGTGGAGTCTACTACTAAAGCCAGATTCCTGAAGCCCTGTGACATATTTTGTGATCATACACAAAGTATAGCCTCTCTCTCCTCCAGTGTGTTAACAACCTATCTGCAGTCTCCTGCCTTGATAGTGACGTTCTGTATAATTAGCAGGTTTGTAAATGTATAATTTGACCGGATTTGTAAAGCTGATCAAAACCTATAGGAATATGCCATTAGTATTTCTAAAATCATGCTGCAGAGTAGATTTGTTTTATAGCTTTCTGTAGTTTTCGCTGCCTTAAATGTAGATGGTGCAGTTTGCTTGAAACTCACTTGTGCCCTTCCCTGTTTCTCCTTGTTCCTGTCTTCCCTTAGGCTCTGAACGTCATGGGCTTAAGTGTAATTTTTAAAAATGTTGTTGTGTAATAGGATTTGTCACCTTTATAAGCTAAAAGTGGTAAAGCCCAGTAGTAAAGGCTGATTTGTAATATATTCATACTGTCAGTGAAAAAGGGAAACATTATTGGAGAGGAACTCCAATTTAGCTGTAATGCTAAATTTCAAGCACGAACATTTGTTGTTTGTCTACTTATTAACAAGAAAATGTGTGCGGCAGACAGAATCATTCTTTACACTTTTGCAGATGGTAGCGTGTTTTTGCAGAGAAATTGTGTCCAGCTGTATGTTGTTTCTGCAATTTCTTCTGAAAAAGGAAATATGTATGTGTACTGGTCAGCAATAATAGAGAATATCCTAGGAGTCATTGTCCTCAATCTTCAACTATTAATTTAATTGTTCTCTGTGCAGATTAAATACCAGCTGTTTGTTTTTCACTTACAGCTTTCATGGTCTAATCTTGCCCTCTGAAAACACTAAGAATCTGTTTTTGCTATATGACAATTACATTACAGTACATTTGTAATTTACAGTAGTGTATCATCAAGCCACTGGTGTAATTTATTTTTACACACTTACATACAATGTCACTAACAAAATTAAGGTACATATAGAACCAATTCTTAATCCTGGATACATAAATAATGTCTGCAATTTAGAATTGTATTAGATCTCTACTTGCTTAGCCTTCCTGAGGTGTTTTTTGGGGTATTATTTTACAGTACAGGCTGACGCTGATAAGCCAGCTCTTGTAGTTTTGCTCTGGAATGTAACATGGAAAAAGGCTAGATCAGCAAATCTGATTAAACAGTTCACTCTCTCTCCTGCTTGAATCTGTCTGCAAAGTACAGATTTAACACTGTCGAGTATTAACCAACATAATGCTGTTTATTTAGTAAACGTGCCTCTTTGTAGGGGTTATCACCAGCAGAGGCTTGCCAGACTGTTCTCAGTGATATTGCCAGAAGAGTTGGAACAGAGAAGCTGTTTGAAATGGGGTTGGTGGCAATGAATATGAAGGTATACATCATTCCTTTATGATGTCTCCATTCCTTATGGCTTGTCAGTGTTGTTTTTTTCTCTCTGTGCACTGTAGAAATTAATTGTTTTCCTCAAAAGCTGAATAGTTTACAAATGAAACATTCTGCAGAGAGCATGTTGAAAGAAAACACGAAACATTTTTTCTTCCCTGTTTGTAAGAAAATTACGTTCAGGACAGAACAGATCACCCAATGCTGTTGGTTTCTGGGATTTTGAATTACTGGTGCTTCACGTTAGGCTGCCTTCGAATTCTGTGACCATCAGAGTCAGCCAAGTGTTTGTAACTGCAAAGGTGTGTAGCTGCAATATGACAAACAGATATTCAGTATTATGAGAACCAGAGAACACTGCCCGCATTCTCTATAGCCTTTTTGGCTGTCATTCCAGGCAGTTAGAGAGGTTGAAAGGAGAACTACAGGAGGTTATTTCCAAATGTTAATAGCACAAATCCTCAGGGAAGGGCTACAGCAAGCGGTTAGGGGCTGCGTGCAACTGGCAAGTCTAAAGGAGACAGTTTATTCTTCATGACTGAGGTTTCTGGAAACAGCATCTGCTCAATGCTTGGGTGAAGATGTAACTTCAGGGCAGAGTGTATGAAAATTTAACCAGGATAAAACTGAAAATAGATTTCCCTTTCTCTCACACGGAGGCTATAAGTTCCATCCCTCCATTTTCTAACAGCTTCTTCCAAATTCAGGGTAGCAAGGGAGCCAGAGCCCATCCCAGCAAGCAATGGGCACAAGGCAAGGTACACCCTGGACAGGACGCAAGTCCATCACCGAGCATGCACATAAACACAGATACTCATACCACGGGGAATTTTCCCCAGAAGTCAGTTAAACCTACCAGAATGTCTTTGGGCTGTAGGTGGAAACTCACACGAAAAGGGGGAGAGCCTACAAAGTCCACAGTGCTGCCCAAGGTTTCAAGTTTTAATGCTTTAACTTAAAACACCTAACGTAAGGTTATCTCAAGATCTAAAAGAAAAAATGATTTGGTAACACAAATAATATAGAGGTTTGCATTTGAGGTTTCGAACAATCAGTTTCAGTTTCCTTTAACAAGTACGCCATACATATGTCTCAGGGTATTCCATACTCCATAAGATGAATGTAGAGGGTTTTTTTCTAGCTAGCGGCATGGAATCTGTTTGAGTTTCTGCCTGTTGAGCCTCAGATCTAGAGGCTAAACAGGGATTTCCTCTGGTCACAGACCAGCTGTACTGCAGAACGTTGCTGGACACTGTATCCATTCTTATTCAGTGATTCTTTTCCCTTTCTTTCTGCAGGGGGAAGTGGGAGCAGCTTCTTCAGTAAAATTTCCATATACATTCTGGCGTAATGGAAGAGAAACTGTTGAGCAACATGTTCAGCTCCCAGCTTCACTGCAAACTGCTGGGGGATCCTTTGAATAGTGTGGATTAATTGAAAATAAGAAGCAATTATTATTTGGAGAAATGCTGCAGTAGGGTACTATGCTTTAAAAATGCACCCCAGGATTATACTTCTGGTTTCCAGCACATTACCAAATCGTATTAAGGGATTGTTTCTGGGCACCTTTTCTTATCATAACATCAGTTTTATGTGTTTAAACGTTTTGTGTGAAATGTTTAAATATGACTGAAAGCACACCAACACATAGAATATGTTTAATAATTGTGAACCCCAAACCACTGTAGTAACATGCTGTTCTACATTTAATTTTAGTATGCTGTAACTCTAGGTATTCATGTATTTTCTGGAACTTAAAAGAATGATATAAATATGCAGCTATTGTGCATAGCTGTAGTGTTTACAAAATGCCTTGCTCATGTCTTAATAAACTGCAACATCTACTATATAATCACAAACAGGTTTCCAAATAATTTTCATCGTCAAACTGGATTTTATTTAGCTGTCAAATACAGTACCCAAAAATATTTAGTACTTTTTGTTTATTGTGGATGCAGAATTAATTTTAATTTTAGCTTTTACTTCCTGAATTGGATATTTGTAATGGAAATATCACTTAAAATATCACATCTTTTTCATTTTTGTCCAACCATGTTTATGGATCTCAACTAATTTATATTATCATGTTCAACAAGGCAAAACATATATAAAACCAACTTACATATACAAAATGTGTTGTAAAAAGTGATCTTGTCCCTTATTCCCCATTTGAGTGTGTGCATTATATAAAAAATAAGCATCAAAAGAAAGTTGCTTTATGCATGTATGTTTTAGGAAAATGTAGTATAAAAGTTGGTTATTGATTAAATATTTTGTGCGTAGTTTTTATCAGTTGAGAATTCATGACTGACCCTGATACACCAAATGGTTTTGACTTGTACTAAATCAAGCATTAAATCAGTTCTTTAGTGAGAGAGTTGATTGCACACAGATGATGAGATGATCAAAAATGTTTGGGGGAAAAAAAAGCAAAAACGCCATGTCAATCGAAAGTTAATGAAACAAAAAGTAATACAATCAAAATTATAAATGAAAGGTAGAAACCATTTAGTACATTTATCATTGATGGAGATTAATGTCCATGTTGCCAATCAGCCTGTTCCTGTAAGGATCGGTGGTTGGGGAGGGGAGACCCCATTACCTGTAAAGCGCTTTGAGTGGAGTGTCCAGAAAAGCGCTACTGTATATAAGTGTAAGCATTTATTATTATTGTGTTGACACATAATTATTGAAGGATTATTGTATTGACATTTCTGCTGCTACTTGTTTATCTCACAGTATCTGCTAGTTCTTTGTGTAAACCAGATTTCAATTTCTGACCTCTCGTGTTCTTGCTTTCTGTCTCAAGTCTACAGCATGTGGTTTGGGTTGACCTTGTTAGACCCTCACAGGAGTTTGTATACTGCAGTCTAGATCACTTTAAAGTGCTCTTTATTCCTTTATAAGTTCTGTTCTTGTAACTGGACTGTTAGAGGGTACTTTTAATTCTTGAAATTATTCTAGATGGAACTGACACTTTCCAAATAAACAGAACCTGTGTGGTGTCTTGACTTTAACTGGGCACGGTTAAATCAAAGCAATACATGACTACAGATTTAGCAATTCTTGATTTGAAAGAAAAGAAGTCTTTGGTTTGGGTTGCATCCGTAAGCAAAGTAGGTACCCAAACTGTCTTAGCAGAGAGAACTCTGACATATTCATTTTGTCAGTGACTCACTCTCCTCAGTCACAAGATTTGATTAGATTATTCAGTACCATTAACTGTGCCATTCGTTGGAGTAAACTTGTAATTGATAACTCACTGATAAACTTGTGCATTTCAATGAATTTGTGAATTGTTCTTATCTGGTGGCTTCGGAATTATACAGTAGGTGGCTCACAACATTTATAAGCATAGATATTGAGAGTTATGCTTCTGCTTGATTTCCATATATAAAAAATGATCCTTCACGATAAACTTTTTATCAGGCCTTCTTTATAGCAGATGACAGCGGCTTCCATCAGGTGATGATTGTGGTCGCAATCCTCAAGTGTACTAGAGTAAAAATATATATATTATTTAATTCCATTCATTTATGTATCGAAGAACTTTGTCCCACCGTTCCACCCCGATTCTAACAGTGCCGGTCCGAGCTCTCTCTGCCACGTTTCACTGATGACGTAATCTCTTTTGACAGAGAGCAGGGTTACACTGGAGATGGCGAGCTGTGGTTGAAAAGTAGGGGTAATGAGTTGCGCATGCTGCGATGGCGCAGGGTAACTAGGGTACTGTAGTCGGTTACAAGGTGACGTTCTACCACGAACGCCAAAGGCGCTTGATTATTGGACTACAACTCCCGTGAAAGCACGGGTCGCAGATCGCTTACGCTGGTGTAAAGCCCTCTGTTTGAGGAGTTGCTATTTCCTGGTTAGGCTGGCAGCCATTTTGGGTTTGAAACAACTAGGCTTTGGGTTTTTGGAGGAGTAGTTACTTTTAATTTGACAAAACAGTTCCAGTCTCAACTTCTTCACGGCACCGGGGAGCAGAGTTTTATCAAAAGAGTGTGTTGAAAGTGACATGTCAACAATGAATCCCGAATAGTAAGTATAACGTGCCGGTGATGACTGTGTCTTTTGATCCAGTGATGTGTTGTGTGTGTTCGGCTGTTGAAGAAGTTGATTGTTGAAAGAAACAAAAGAAGGTGTACGCAGACAGCTGTATTTAAGATGATGTAACCGCTGCACCCCTAAATTACCAAGAATTATGTGTTTCACGTGTGTAAAACCATTGATAAGACCGTCAAATAGCGTTTCTGGAGCCCGTTTTCGTGAATTTACTGAGAACCAGCGAAGATCCGTGGTACCATGATGACAATCTGAATGCTAATTCACATTTTACGTAAATGTGGGCTTAAGAGTGTACCTATCCAAAGTGGACAGATGACTGGACTATAGAGAGGAATAAACTACTTCACGGCCTGTATTTATAGCCGAGAGCCTCAGATCCTAAGAACCTTATGTAAACATGATGTGTTATTTTATTACTATTAGGGATTGTATGCACACCTGACTAAGTAGAATATAGATGTGTGTGCAATTAATATTACACGACAAAAACCGTATCTGCGAAGAATAGTCAAATCTAAGGATTTTGACGTTTGCTAAAACGCTGCTCCTTGTCATTACATAAGACTGGGTGCCTATAACCTATAGGAAACCAGCTAAAAAGGTGCCAACAGCGGGTAAATACGGTTCTGTACACATCTGTAACGGCCACAGCAGGAGGAGGATTCAAAAATCAAGCTTTCGGTTTTGCCGAGACGTACAAAAATCCCCTGAACGCCTGTCTGGCCGAAAGAGAAAGACAGTGTAAGTGTTTTTTTTTTTCCGCTATCCGGCGAACTATTGCTACGCGAGCACTTGTTACTTTCACCGTTTATTCCCTTGTTCACGCATGATCAGACCTCAGTTTGTGAAGGTTAACGCCAAGTAAAACCGACCTCCGATGGCCAGGCGGTGATAACCCTTTGAGTCGACCAAAGTTAGACGTGGTGGTTTAACCAGACCAGGGCAGGAGGGTGGGGTGGGGGGGGGGGGGGGCTGTGGTGTTCATTTAACACATTTCCGATCTCGTCGGTAAAAATCCGTTCTTCGACCTGCTCATCAGGAGACACCCATCCTTTCAGAGCGAGTCATGTGCCGGTCACATGGATCTTGCAAAATACATTGCACAGTGATCTTAAGCAATACGCTCGAGTCGACAGGCCAGGGTGTTCCAGCCTTTCTCCTTGGTAGAGCTTTTGGCATCGCCAGGGTTTCAGTTACAGAGCAGTAATTGTTGAAATGGAGAGGGGATATTACATTGACAAGGCTGCACCGCTAAGACAGTCTTCGGGTTTTTTTTGTTGTTGTTGTTGTGCTTAAAAAAGGGACGACTAACAGTGGAAGGGACAGCAACCCTCTTTTAACTTCCCTGTTTCAGTCGCTGGAAGAAATTTCAGGAAGAGTAGATGCGCCTCTTAATTGTATCAATTCAAATGAGGCGCAAGGGAACTGTTAGGTAAATGGTGTGCGGTTTCTCGTCGCTTACACTGTCGTTTAATTTCCTTTGTAAAAGTAACCCTGGATTTCTGTTGACTTTTTTTGCTTGCAGCAATACAAAAAACTAAAGATCGTAGATGAATCGTGGGTGTAAGAGGTTAAGCGCCTTTAACATTGTGCAGTCATAAAGCTGTATATTCTCACTGGCCGATTGGCTTTTTTTTTTTAACTTGGTGAGAATCCTACATTATGGTGTCTGAGATGCAGGATTCGTGCCTATCAAACTGCAGCTCAGGAGAGGGTCAGATGTATTCAGTGCATACCTGTGTATGTGACATGTTTTCTAACGTTCAGTAATTGTATGTTTGTATGTGGTAGAACCGCGATTGATGTCGTAAAAAGGGCTGTTTATCACTTGCCTCTGAATATTAGTTTTAGTATTAACAGGATTTTGATGTACCTTTTTACCAAAACTGGTAATTGAGAATTGTCCTGGCTAGAGAATTCGAGGTAAAAGATAAAACCACTCACTGCAAAACTGTTGGAAAACTATTAGTGAAAACATTTTGGATTGTGTGTTTGAATATTGGTTGTCCACAGAATGAGAATGTGTATCGGAGCCTGTTCTTGTCATTTTTTTTCAGGGCAATCTCTGATTTAATTAAGAGGTGGTTATTCTATTTTCTTACAGAGGTCTCTGTGTGTAAACTACTATAGTGTCTTTTTTTTAGTTCTTCCTGGTATTAACCAAAAGTACCCTTCTGTGTGTTGAAGATGAATGTGTAATATGTAAACTGATCACAAGCTAATCATTTTCTTTGTTTCTGTTAAAGCACAATATTGCCATTACAGTACACAGTAGAGCAGCACCCAAAAAAGCCATTTTAAAGAGATAAAAAGGGAATTCAGACACTCATTCTCTCCTTATCTTCTATGTCCTGGTGCTTTGTTCTTACAAATTTAATATTATGCCCTCTTTCCTAAATAGTAGTCCTGCCTTTTCTGTCCACTGGTGTTTGCTGTCCTATATCGTCATATTATGGACAGTTTCCCCGTAGTCAACTATGACGATGGAAATACTAAACCTCTCTTTCTTTCAGTAGCCTGTATTAAATTCCCTTTTTGTAGCATATGTGTTGTCACATCTTTAATGAGGTTAAATGGTTAATAAAGCATGATCATTTCTCCTCAAGCACAATTAGTATGTGCTCCTAAGTCTTCTGACAGTAAGGCTTGCTATCAGACTACAAGCTTGTCCCTGTGGCCTGTGTTAAGCACTCACCCCCTGCACACTACTATCTTGTACACTGTTCCTATTGAAAGGACAGTGTGACTTAGCCCTGGCATTTCAAGCAGAGTTAAGGCTCAGGCTCTGCACCTGTGAGGTCCAGAGTTTGTCAGTTTGGAAATTTTGACACAGTGGCCCATTTACTTTTGACAACGCAATAAGGTCTTATTTCAGTTTGGAGACTATGAAAAAGCTTCAGAGAGAAACCATCACAGCGTGCTTAAGAGCAGGATGTCTGTAATATTCTTCAGAGTCGGGGAGTTACCTGTACAGATACGATAACTATGTAGCATGCATTGGTGAGCCGCTCTAATAATGAGAACATGACAGGAATTTGCAGCAGATTGGAATTGCAAGGAAGAGTAGTTGTGCAAGCAGGTATGTGTTACCCCCACAGACAAAACCTGTCATTCTGTGTACGAGTCCTCCAAATAAGGACATCATTATAATGAGTGAATTGCACAAACCAAAAAATTCAGTAGTTTTCTTAGGTTGAAAAGGTAAGGATTTTGTGGTAATTGTTTCCTGTGTGTATTTTCATATTGGTCTTTGTCCTGTAAAAATAATTTTGTAGCCCATCCATAGAACGGACATTTAGGCGGTCCCCAACACTCTTCTTTCTGTTTATTAACATAGTGAAGTCAGGATATAAACTGAAATAATTAGTAGGAGTTTTTGTGTTCTTCTTTTACTGTTTGCCACAGGGAGCAGTTAATTCTTGTTTCCTTTCAAATGTATTATAACAATTAGATACCATATCAACAGGTTAAATATAGTTAGGTCTGTTTTTTAAACAGTGGCCTTGAAAACAGGTTTGTGTAAATGGGTTCAATGAATTACCCAAAAAGATCCCTTTAAAATATTTTTTTCTACCTCTTCCTCACTTGCAATAAAGTCCATTATTTCTCTGCTTGTAACGGAATTGTATTGATTGGCACTTGTTTTCAGTCTGCTGCTTTTCAGCTCCTCTCCAAGGTTGGATTCCTATGCATTCAAGGTGGAAAGAGTATTTAAGGAGACAGTATACTGATCACCTCAGATGACCTCTGCTGGCGTAGGGAAAGAAATGGCTTGGAGATTAAGCTAGGTGCTCATCAGAGCCTGACTGTGTTATTTGTGGTCTAATAGTATGTTTCAATACTATATCACTAGCCTTTTAGCAGAGTCTTTTTTTATTTAATGCTTAATTCCTGACAGTTTTACAGGTTTGTTTGTCAGCTCTTTTTGCTTCTGTGCTGTGTACTCTAAAGGGGCACACATTTTCAACTATTGAATCTGTACTTCATGAATAGTGACTGCCCCCTTTTCCTGAGAGATAAACATCATTGTTGTCATTTAATTATGATGCACAATATTTCAGTCGAGCCCACCCAGCCCTGGTAGTGCCCTTCCTCCTAAGAATCCCAATGGATAGTCAGTGAAGACCTATCCTGTGGCTTATTGAAAAAATGGGCGGCTATCCGGGAGATTCAGAGCGCGTCCCTTGCTGACCGCACCACAAGCTGCCTGCTTCTGAGAAGCTGCTGGAGTCTCCGCTTTGCCGGAAACCAGGATAACATGGGCCGACTATTCCCAGGCACATGTGCGCTTCCCCTAGTGGAAACGTGACTCGGGTTCGAACCCGCAAAGTCTGGATCATGGAGTTTAGCCTGTGCCTTGGGCACAAAGCTGCAGTCTCCCATCTTCAGAGGAAAATGTTTACAGGTGTCTCCATATTCATTGTCCTTGAGCTTAATGGGATTGACCCATCGCCGTGCCAGTGTGCATAATCTTTATCATGAACACGTGTTAAAAGAATGTGCTGTACATCCACATAAGACAAAATATATACTCCTGTCTTCCTCGGTTTTCTTAGTGTTTAGATAGAGCCCCCATTTAGTCTTAAGCTCCTTGAGTTGAAAACTACTTACCCAAAATACATGTCCCAAGTGGGCGTATAAAGATGGTCATCATTTAACAATGGGCGCCGTGGAGAGCTTGCAAGGATCTGCTGGGTTTGCTGCTTCTGCAGAGCTGGGGTGGAGGTCGTTTCCTCTTCAAATGAAAAAGATTCGGGGAGGTGTTGTGAACCCTTGAACCCAGTGGTGGTAATTGCCTCTTCAGATTTCAGCGAAGACAGGCATGCCGACTCGTACCAAAGCAACTGCCAACTTGTTTTTCGTGAGTAAAAGAGAAAGAAACAGTTTTTAAAGATGTTAATATCTGTTCTGGCTTTCTCTCATTTTCTGAAGCACATTCTGTATTCCAATATGTTGGTGTCTCAGAAATTAAATAACCGTACTCTTTTAAAAAACATTTTGGAATTATAATTATTATATTAAAATAAATATATTTTTACAAATTATTATAATTATTATAAGGGAAAGTTGAACACTGTTTTTAACAGTTATAGTGTAAATAATAACAATACATTTTTAAATGTATAATAATGACTGCAATTGTGGTTGCACCGGTAGTGGAGTATAGGCAGCAACAAAATGTTTTTTTTTCATGTTACAGTGCTTAACAATAAGGGGAAAATACAACACACACTGTCTAATTTCCTTCAAAGACTATTTGCAAATATCACATTCAGAGCAATGTCCTTTACAGGCTACTTCAGTGTGGTGGTCATTAACCATTGCTTTCCAGCAATTGTGGAAATCTTTTTGACCCAGATTGCTGCCTAATTAGAAGTAATTCCACATAGATTTGTGTCTAGGGATTTATTTGCAGCACAAATATGAGAGAACGGACTAAGAACTCAGCAAAAACTCACTGTCAGATGTTTTATTCTGCTAATTAAATAGTCTTATTACAATTGCGTGCACTAATAAGAAAGGTAATGTTGTTTATGTGCAGAATGGTTGGCACACTTTTTATTGTAGATTGTGTATAACACCAAGAGAAAACTACTTTCAGATTTGCATACTATAGCCTAATTATTTATGGCATATTCAAAAAGTACCACAAAAACATGTTTTTCATCATGTACATTTAGTACATTTAATATCTTAGAATCCTATGTGAAATGCAAGTCTTTTTACACAACATTAAATATTTCTTTTGAACATATGAAGGTCCAGGTATATATCTCCTTGGCATGGCAGTAAATGGCTACTTCATAGGAAATAGTGGGAGTGAGCATACAATGGAATTGTATAAGCTTGGTCATAGAGACAATCATTATTCCAAACCATGTATGTGTTGCAGTGCTGAAATTCTTCATATTGTATAAGCTGAAAATTAAAATGGGGGGTCTTGAGAATTGAAGGATGACAAAAAACTCTCATTCCTCAAAGATGTGAATATCTGCTTTGATGCTTTGTTTTTTTTTGTATGGCAGAATTCAGTATCCCTCTACAGTTATTCCCACTGAGATATTATTTTTGGGATCAGTTTGGTAGGTTCAACAGACATATTAATTGGGGTGTTCTGAACCTGAATGTGTGCACAGCAGGTTTTGTACAGTTTATAAATAGACTGGTTTCTTCTAGTGAATAAACTTCTTAAAATAAGTGCCTTTAATGCATATTAACTGCAAGTTAGTTGGAAATGTCCACCCGGTATTGTCCGTAACCTAGAACATTTTTAGTCTCAATTCACTTTTCTTAAGCAAAATCATCAAGATATTTTTGGAACCACAGTAGGTTTGCAGCCTGAAATAGGAAGAGCAGCACTGTTAAACCCATTCAGTGATGTGGCAAATCCTAGACAGCCAGGAAGCTCTAGGACCAGAAATTTCCTTCTGATAACAGCTCACGGAATCAAGTCTCTTCAGATGAAGCAGAATGTATTTGTCAAACAATGACTGTAGCTGGATGTGGTTTAGGCTGAAATCCTCGAATTGTTTAACTAAGGTGTATTGATCTCATGCAGGTCGGACAGTCAACAACGGTTTGGGCCCTGTGCCATCTTTTTCAGGCTTTTGGGATATCAAAGAAAACCTTTCCTTAATGTATTCTTAGATTTAAGAAACCTGAATTTTCATGATTATTCTAAAAATAAACGGATATATGAACAGTGCATAGTGCTATATTAATGTGGCAAGCCTGTGCAGAGACACAAATGTTTGGTTTATGAATGCAAGTGCAATATAGTTGCAGAAAGCTGTGATGATCAGAAGATCAGAAGCACTCCTGCTGCACTGACATACCTCTGAAGTCCCAGAAGATTAGAGAAAACCATTTCCACTTCCTAAAGCTGCAGAAGATATGTAAACATGCTGATCAATTTAGACATCAACTTAAAAACTGTTTAGACAGATACTTGTTTGATGTTGCAGGCTGTAGGTGCTCACTTATTTCTAGTTTCTGCAGTCTGGATTGTGGCAAGATCGTAGCTAGTTGATTTCGGCGGTTATTCTAAATGCCGACTGCGGTGCATGTTATTCACTCTTGTTTGAGATCAGCGCACGTTTTTGTAGAATCCAGTAAGATTCAGAGGTGTTCTTCAACGTTATTGTATCGGCATGTTACTCATGGCAGCGTCCCATCTTTCATGCCAGGTTGAAGGTCCTGGTGTCTTTCTGTTGCGGCTGCGGAGAGTAGTTCACACTCTGTGTGGTATTGGTGAAGGCCGGAATTTCCTGCATTGACAGCAGCAGTGTCAGCAGGAGCTGAGAAGGCACTCTTGAACTAATTTGTAGACCCCCCTGTTCCTGCAGTGTGCTGTATTAAAGTGTTTTTCCATTAGGCCCTGTTGTGCCTTAACTGTTTCATAGGAAAGGGTCTATGTAAGATAGCATGTGAGAATTGTATCAGTTTTAGGGTCAGTCACTGTACATTTTATTTTTTAGTTGACCAATTGACTGAGTGACTTCTCAAAAGAAAGATTTGATTGTTATACATTTCAGAACAAAATATACTATAGACATGTTAAACTGCAAATTGCTCTACTGTGATGGAACTATTTTGAAAGAGGGTGTAGTCATGGTTTTATACTTTATGATTTCATGTGCATTTCTTTGTGTTTTCCAGTGACTATTTATTCAAGCTGCTTCTGATTGGCGACTCTGGTGTGGGAAAGTCTTGCCTACTCCTTCGATTTGCAGTAAGTTCTCTACCCTTGACCTCTGCTTATGACCGGCCCTGTTTCTGGACTGAATGTACACACAGATAATGAAACTTTGGACTATAGTCAGAACTGAATTACAGCTGTTCATCAGTCAGCCCCAAGTCTTACAGGATGAGAAATCTTTTTAATTATGCCTTTTTATGGTAAATAAGTTACTAGCTTTGAAATCATGGTGGCCTCTTCATTATTTGAGTATACTTATACTTCCTGATCATTTACAAAGTTCTGTAGCCATTTGGAGTGTATCTGTCATTTTGTTAGGTGGTGAATGTATTTCAGCTGTCAGTGGACTAATTCTGTATCCTTATTTTTTCTCTCCATACAGGATGACACATACACAGAAAGTTACATTAGCACTATTGGTGTGGACTTTAAAATAAGAACTATAGAATTAGATGGAAAAACGATCAAACTTCAGATTGTAAGTATTTCCTTTTCCAATCATGATTATAGCATATTTGACCAATGATAAAATCTTGAACTAGATTAGCCTCTAGTCTTTTAATTTCTTTTTAATTTCAGTTTATTCAGTTTACTCACATCTTCTTAAAAGTATTTTATTCTTGTATTTTTATCTTCACCTGTAGTACATTCAGTGTAATTCTTGTTAACCAAGTATCTCACCGTTTAATTGTAAATAGATGTTCATTAGAGAAACAATGCTACATAAATGGTGCAAATTCTAGTCTTGGAAAGACAGAAATTAAAGAATACAGCACTGTATAGTAATTTTCTTAGTCTTTCTCCTGCATAGAACTTACTGGATTTTTCCTGTGAAGAGAAGTGCTTAATCAAAATAATCAGACCCTGATTAAAATTTTAAAATTAAATGTTTTAATCCGTCTCTGGGCCAATGCAATAAAAGTACAGGGTTCTAAAGAAAAAGAGGGCAGTCAGCTGTAATGCACGTCTCTAAATTGCTCAATTTTATTTGATAATACCATCACTAGAGCTAAAGTTACTTTTGCTTGAAATGCCTTTGCTGTGGAAAAACTTGTTGTGCAAGGGTTGTGTGTCTTGGAGTGCATTTTTACATTTTAAGTTCTCCTCTTTCCAGTGGGACACAGCAGGACAAGAGAGGTTTCGAACGATCACGTCGAGTTACTACAGAGGAGCACATGGCATTATAGTAGTTTATGATGTTACAGACCAAGTAAGTTACATTTCTCCCCATCATGTCCTAAGACGCAGAATTTTTAAAATAGAATAGCATGAAGGGAATGGCAGTCAACGAAAGTAAAAAAAAAATGTTTTAAGTGTTTGCTAAACCTTACTATTGTATTTCCCCCCCAGGAGTCTTTCAACAATGTCAAACAGTGGCTACAGGAGATAGACCGCTACGCCAGTGAAAATGTTAACAAGCTATTGGTAGGGAACAAGTGTGACCTCACTACAAAGAAGGTTGTGGATTACACAACAGCAAAGGTACAGTTTGGAATAGGATTTGATGGCAGAAAATATTGTAAAGTAAATGTGTTAAAATGTGTGAACCTGTCATTTGTGCTGTAGTGGCTTTATGTGGAGCTATATTGCCCTGAAAATTTTAAATTATTCTGGTGCTTTGTGCACTTGTTTTGTTTTTTTTGTTTGAATTTGTTTGATCCTAGCGACAGCCTGACATAGGAACCGTCTAAATCAGCAGTAGAGCAGCATTTACCCCTGTGTAGATCCGTTGGTAAAGAACGTCTTTCTGGTTTGGGTTTCAGGAATTTGCGGATTCCCTGGGTATTCCCTTTTTGGAAACCAGTGCGAAGAACGCAACGAACGTAGAACAGGCCTTCATGACGATGGCGGCGGAGATTAAAAAGAGAATGGGCCCAGGGGCCACGGCTGGCGGCTCAGAGAAATCCAACGTCAAAATCCAGAGCACTCCGGTGAAGCCATCCTCTGGAGGGTGCTGCTAAGGGCCTCCCAACTCCCTCCCCAGGTCTCTGATTTAATAAGCCCCCCGAGTAAAAGAGAAAAACAAAGTTGCCTGAATTGTACTGTATGTAGCCGCACTACCACAGATTCTCCAAACAAGGTCAGAAATGCAACGGTCAGCCCCTTGGCTGCTTTTATCCCCCCAGTCCAAGACCGCTAACTTCATTTTCAGAACTGTTTTAAACTTTGTTTTGTGTGCAGGTTTCTAAATAATGTGTGTTAATCCCATTGCATTCCTGCTGCAGGACGGTTCTGTGGTTGGGTTCGGTCATGTTTTCGTTTTTGTTTTGTGTTTGGTTTTTTTTGTTTGTTTCTGACATTTATTTCGGCAGGTGTAGACATCCATTTAGGTCCTACTCTGAAGATGAAGTTCAGCAAGTGTGTAAAAACAAACAGCACAACAGTGTTTCACGGTCTATGGCATTGATAAAGTCTAGTGAAATATGTTATATATGTAAGATCTGATTTGCTAGTCCTGTAGAGAGATAAATGGAATAAATTACATTATCTGACTAGTAGTTTAACTTCATAATCTCTGCATATAATTTGTGGCTGCAGACTATTGTAATTTGTTGCACAATATTGTAACATTAAACAACTGAAGAAATGTTTAATAAATATTGTACTTATTGGAATTCCTACCAAACTGTATGATAAACTGTCTGCAATTCTTAGTGGCATACAGTATGTAGAATACATTTTGTGTGTTTTATTTATTCTACATTTATATGGCAAATATATTGTACCAGTAATTTAGGTTGTGTTTGCAATGGGCGATTACCTGTGGACACCTTATTGCAAGTGGCAATAGCAGAATTGCTTATATGAAACACTATGTCCTTTTTCATAATAAAGGCAACTTAATTCAGTTTTAAATGAGCTGGAAAACACTTCATAGCTACGTTTAAGAGCACTGTTGTAACGCCTGAGTATTGCATGTAGTTGTCCTGGGTCAGAATGCTTTCTACTCCCTTCGTTTAAGCAGCTCACAACGTCTTAGCAAT
Source organism: Atractosteus spatula (assembly GCF_055471065.1). Taxonomy (NCBI): domain Eukaryota; kingdom Metazoa; phylum Chordata; class Actinopteri; order Semionotiformes; family Lepisosteidae; genus Atractosteus; species Atractosteus spatula. The sequence continues at coordinate 12,301,933 of NC_142720.1, forward strand.
GTTTCTATAGCTGTATTTAGATTCTTTACATTTACGTTGTTGGATGACTGACAGTGAATGAGTGCTTCTCCCTTTTCCTGTCTATTTTTCACAGCTCAGGTGTTTGAAATTGCACGTCCCTTGAGAAAATAAGTAATCCAGTGCCCTTATTAGAACTTCAGAAGGTGCCGTTTTCAATTAATAAAGATTAAACAATGTAAATGACACTTCAGTAGTCCTATTAAAAGAGTTACCTTTTAAAGAATACCTGTCTGTAAAATCCCTGAAAAAGGAGAAAAAAAAAAGGTAGAATTTGATTTGGCCACACCAAGGTTGTGTAACTTCAAATTACTCTGGACAGATAAAAAATCCTGCAAAAATATTCTCAATCTAGACAGTTTCAGTTTATTATGAGTTTTTATTTTTAGGGGTTGGGAGGGAGTGGTGGGATAGGTGATAACTTGTACATGCATTTAATCTTGAAAACCGTGCACGAACTAAGCTAAAATAATGTGGTAGTTTCTGTTATCTCAAAGTTATTTTATTTTCCAAAGTTAGTGTACACTTAAACTTTCTATTGACGTGTAAGACCATTTATTTGAAGTTGCACAGACTCGCCTTACTTAAGCATTTCCCATGGGAAATAAGAGTTTGTGTTTCACAAGGTTTAGTTTGTAGTAATTGGTACAGTTTACATGATTGGTTGAAACTTTAAAAATTAATTACATTATTTTTAATCTGTCACTTTGATTCAGAAATCTATGACAAGTGTGCAACAACACCTAGTAAAAGGCAAAGAACTCTTATGTCACAACTGTCAAGAGTCACTAAACAATGTGGCTCTTGTATACTTACAAATTGCAGAATATTAAAGTAAATGCAGTCATTTTACTACACTTTATTTCACTAGATTTCACAGTTAGAACTTGTTACAATATTTGTGGATTTAATAATTTAGGTAAACGTATCTACCAAGTTTATTTTTGTGTAAGTATAAATATGTAATGGACAACAATCTTAGTAGCAGTAGTTCAAATTCTCTTGATTTTAATGGTCTTCATAGTCAATGGAAGGCACAGCACTGCTGAGGCCTGTACATTTTTACTGATTGACAGACAGTAATTGAAAGCTTGTTAAAGTTGTGATTTCTTTACTTCAGAGACTTGCAGAATTGCTGCAGTCCTGTGGACTCTAGGTTGTTGCTTAATAAATTGCTTACAGTGAGCAGGAAAATTGTTCTGGCATATTTAATAATTTACAAGTTATTTTTTTATTTTTTTATAATAAACCATGGGATTTTGTTTATAAGAAAATACACAAGTTATACCTGAAAAGGTGGTCCAGTCATTGTGCACAATATAGTTCATCTGCCAGTTGAATCCACACCTGCATGTAAGTGCAGATGTCCTCCAGTTGAACACATGCACATTGGTAGGATGCTGTTCTGTATGTAATTACCAGTTTCCTTTGACTGGATGCTATTCTTAGACTTAAGGCAACAATGAAAAGAAATTTGTGCTCAATTAAAACCTGGCAGATTCATATGACTGAATGCATTTCATTTTGTGGGAAATAAAATACTGCATATCTAATATAAGAGTAATAAAGTGTTTTTGTTGTGTGAAAAAAGCATGGGAATGCTTCTCTATCTACTGTAATTTGATCAACTCATTTCTTACATAAGCGCCACTGAAAGAAAGGCATAAACCTGGCCTGTCCTGAGCTGTAGACAACAAAAGACTTAAGAACTCCCAGCAACAAAAAGGAATACAGGATAGCACCTCGTCTTTAATACAGACCTTCATTTCACAAACACACACTCCCAAGCACATAAAGATTACAAAAGAGAGCAAGCCATTTGGACTGTCTGGTCCATTTTGTATTTCAATCTAGTCCATTTTGTATTTAATCTACATTTCTCAATGTGAAACAAAATCATGGATTGTGGCCAAAGAAAGTTATTTTGTCCCTGATTTAGAAGGTCAGCTGCACATCAACAACTTGCTGCCTTTGTTTCAGCTAATAGCTCACCCCAAATTATGGAATTATCCAAAATCTTGCAGTTAAAAAGCATCACTCTTAAGACTAGATTCAGAGGAAAGGGGTTAATTTAAGAGAAACAGAAGATGCAGTTATGTTAAGATAGGTTTATAAGGGGTTAGCTGTGCTGTCTAAGCTAAACCCAGCTTTATAAACTTAAAAAATTAAAAACATTCAAAGGGATACACAAATTGAAGTTTTAACAAACCACAAGACTTGGAGCATATGATAGATTTAAAATTATAAAACAAAAAACAACATGTTTAATTCAAAAAGTGATTTAAAGAGAAAAAGGCTTTCATTTGACATTTCAAGAGCAAACTTATGCCAGAAATGCCCTAAGGGAAACTTGGGCTGACAAAACCAAGGATCAAGCTACAAGGCGTGATGCATTTCTGAATCCTGTTTGACACATCACAACACTTCTGTTTCATAAAAAGTTCCCCACCTTTTTGCTCTCTATGATTTATTTTTAATTTCACAGTGACCCAGAAGCCCGATATATTCCTCAACCAATATTTAATCAATGTTCACTTCATTAAATACGATCCTCTTTACAGCAAGGTCTTTCAATAAGCAGTAGGTTCAGTCAGCTCTCTGTTTAAGTAGAGTCAAAGTCACATGGCCAACATGTGGTAAAGAAGGAAGTCGAGTCAACAGATGCTGACAACTGCAATGTCCAGTCTACACAGTGCCCAGAGTGAGAGTAGCAGGATGTGAGAAAACTTCTGACCATTTCAATATGAATGAAAATAGTAAAGCAAAAAGAACAGTCAATATTGTCTTTTTTTTTGGCTTTTACCCTTTCACTGGTTAATAATTGCAAGTTGTGCGTGATTTGCCATACAGTACATATCTAAAATTTCTATTTTCGCTTTCCAAGTCCCCTTAAATCGAAAGAATGGAATAATATAACTATAACACCACACCCATTTACTTTGATCACAACTAAGTGAAATGCTATTGTTTTTATAGGGAAAAATGTTTTAAGAGATGTGAAGAACATTGTGTTCCAGGAATATATCAACTGTGAATACATTTTAATAGATTAAAAAGAAATGCAACATTTAAATGTAAAATAAGCAGTATCTATGCAAACCAGTATGATTCATTCACTGCAAACAAACACATAAGAACTACTGGAGTATTGTAAGGTGTATGAATTATAGTGTGTAGAATTAAGATATGCCTCGATTATTTGGTTTCGATTTGTTTTTCTTTCTTTTGCATGAGCTACACAGCTTATAAACTGTATCAAAACAAGATAAAAAAATATAGAAGTTAAAATAATGGAACATGTTAAGTTCAGCTTTAGTGAAGTGCTATTAAGCCAAAGTGGAAAAAACATTACATGATTTTAAATAGAAAAATGTACCCTTGTGACAGTTATATAAGACAGTGTGGTGCACAGTGGTATAACCATGAACACATGAACAGAAAGAAGTACATTTCAATGTAGTGTGGACTGAAACCTTCACGTTTCTCAGTCTTGTTCCACAAACCCACTTTCATTCAGCTGTTGACTCTGTAAAAAAATAAATAGGTTTGAAAACCAAACAAATCACTTTCATCTTGCATTTTGAGGGCATCGGTATCCTTCATTAACTAGTTATGCAAATCAGACAGATTTCCCCCTATTTTTGAGATGCAGGAGTTAATTCTAAACAAACCATGCAAGCATAAAACACTAGGGGCTCTGAAAGTGAATTTTGGAGGGCAATTACAGTAATCGTGTTTCTAAGCAACGTAGAAAAATACCAGTCCATTCCAACATAAGAGTTGAATTACAAATATTTACAACTCACCTGAACTGGAACCTTCTGATTCAAACTCTGACAGGATTTTGAACTGAATGAGACACACTTTCTCTGTGTATGAAAATGCCATTTTTGTCCAAAAGAAATGTGTTTCAAGGGACGCCCACCGACAGTACCCGTGTTTCTCATTATTAGACACACAGGCTGTATGTTTCCAGAAGTGAATGGAGTACTCTCCTTTAAGTAACAGGTAAAAGCCCTCCAACATCCTGAACAACACCCACGTGCTCAGGTACCCTGCTGCTAGAGCAGCAGAGAGACTCTGACCACAGAACTAGGTATAAATGAGAAGCACGCAAATCCATCTCTGAATGGCAGAGAAAAAGCAGACTATTGAACTGAACTTTTCTGCTGCGGATTACCTGCTGCAGATCTGTGCTGGAGTCCTCACTGTGCTCTGCCTCCGTCTTGGCGATGCGGTCCATAGCAGACAGTATGGAGGAGTACAAGTGCTCTGCCTGTACCTCCAGAGCCTTTGATTGCCTTTCAATCAACCCCAGGGTTTCCTTCAGGACTAGTACACAACAAGGCAGAACAGGGCATTACAGAGACCCTATGCAGAGCAGACACTGAGCAACAACAATAAAATCAAATTCAATGACAGAGTGGTAGAAACTGAAACTTGCATATCAAAATGAATGGTGACACATGTTACTTCACATGCCCAGACTTTATATCCAATCTTCTGAGCAGTAGTTCTCCTTTGTCCTCGTAACTTTGTGAACACAAGTTACCCTAGCCACCGTCAACCGCTATTAATTATTAAACCACTAATAGAGAAACCACTTGCTTAAAGACATGAGACAGCATGAAGACCAGGGTGCTAAAATGCTGAAAGGCAATTCAAATGTACATTCAGGACACAATTCCTCCGAAAGGCTATTTGCTGGTTATGGTGTACTACAGTGCATTAGGCTGTGTGTGTGATAGTGAGGTATGTAGCTACTTATTTAGAAACGTTGTGGTTGGTATAAAATATGAAGAGAATAGAGCTGGCTTTTAAAACATTGAGGTGTTTGAGTAGGTAGCTGCACCACCATACACAGTCTGCAAAGGAACAGGTAAAGCTTTATTCCCTGCTGAAAGGTAAAGAAACGAAAGTGTTCAGGCGTCAAGAAGACTCCACAGCCGAAACGTTGTGTTCCTTTTCTGTAACTCCCAGCATGGAATGAACCTTCACCTCTTCCTTCTCATTAACATATGAGGTGCTGTAGGTGTCGGGTTTTCTTCCTACACGTGATCAACCAAGAAAAGAACAGTACTGATACGAAGAGAGCAACGTTTTTCTTTCCTACCCACATTAGAATCTGGACTAATCAGGACACAAGTCAGCCCATAGCCGTCTTAATAAGTTAACAGAATCAAGAGTTAAGACTGGGTCTTCTTCCGGGATAGAAAAGGAACGCTCCAATAGAAGCCCGATGTTGCCATGTGAAAGAAGCAGCAGCTGCTGCCCTCTGAAATCTCTCCTCCCTTCACTGTCTCAGTTACCTGGGGAGGTGGAATTCATGCAGCTGAGCAGGACTCCCCCGGCTTTTAAAACAGCCGCAGTTAAGGGCTGCTGGGCATCCACGTCCCTCTGGAATCTCTGAGGAGACAAAGAGGATTTTAGAACAGCAGCTTCCTGGCTGACCACAGGAGTGCGTTCCAGAAGAACTGGGAAGTATGACCTTTGTCGGTCATTCTTTCAGGGAAAGTATCTGTCTGAAAGGTAAAAAAAAAATCAATAACTTATTTAACAACAGAAATGATATACAAATACAAAGCGAAGAGCAAATAACCATAAAGCAGAAAAGTGGTTGAAAGGGAAACACGTTTTAACCAGGTTATGTGAACTGTTCACGCCCACAATCAGACCCCTGTCCATTATCCAGTGCCCAACTCTAAATAGTTAATTTCATTTTTAAGCTAAACTCACTGAAAAAGGGGTCTGTTTTAATCTGTACCTAAACTTAGGAATGACAGGAGCATTTCAAATACACCTGGGTAGGGGAATTCCAGAGAGAGGGAATTTTAGAGAGCTAAAAGAATGACCCACAGGGTTTAAATGTCTTTACTTTTTCTTGTTCTACAAGGAAAAATAAGTTTTGACTTTGCGGTCTCAATACTCTTGAAGGCTAGTGTACATCAGACTATCCCAGTCCAATACAGAATCCTGAAACCAAGACTTGGCTCCACCTGTGGCTACAAAGGTACTATCATTTAGAGTTGCTTGATTTAAGGCTGTTGGATTCAGGGCTTAGAGGTAGAACAATGATTGCAAGTGTTAAAACAACAGACTAAATGCTTGGAGTGTAGAGTCAGAGGAAGGTTTGAATTTGTTAAGATTCTGGTTTCATGAGTAAGTTGGTTATTAGCATGAGGATAAAAGGCAAAATAATAATGCTTTGACAAACATTATGTAAAAATTAGAGAAAAAACAAAGACTTAAAATAAAGAATGAAAGTGAAATAATAAGAAATTAGGTATTCTTTTCAAACCAAGCTTTCTTTTTTTATCCGACACTTCTGTGACCAAGGGGGCTGCGGGTATCCTTACTTTATAGTCTGCGAGAGAGGTTTTGATGCTTTCAATGTCAGGTGCTGGTGGGTTCCAGCTGTCCACTTTCTCTACCACTTTGTACAGCCACTGAATTAGCTCTTCCAGGTTCATACAAAACGTCTGGACCAAAAGAAATGCAAAAGACATTTGACTCACAGATAACCGCCTTACACAGCGTTACTCCAGCCAAAGTCTGCAGGAATAATTCCAGGTCTGTTCAACATAGAAATCAACTGAGCATCACAGCAAGAAAGCAGTGAAAATCATGTTCTATGATGATCCAGTGTTACGTTACAATTTTTAACATTTGTCAACTTGAAATCAGTATACTACCTGAACATGACGCACGAGAGACTCCTTTGCCTCTGTCTGGCCTCGGTCCTCTTGCTCGGTCTTCTGAAACTCCGACAGAGGCAATCCTCCCAGCTGAGTCACGAACATGGCAGCTCTTCTCAGGCTACGCTTTGTGACGTCGCTCCCCAAGCTATGCAGACCGGTTTCCAACTCCTGACCTTCCCGAGAGACTCCGGCGCTGCAGGGGACATCCGAGGCGGACGGCTCCCTTGCTGCAGATCCCTCCTTCACCTTGGTCTCCAGCAGAGTTGTTGAGGATTTAATGGAAAACGTTTCCCTTCCCAATGAGGAGGGGGACTCCCAGCATGCATCAACAGGCTTGTTCACCTGTATGGAAATGGTCTGTAACTGCTGAGATAAAACCTCCAGCTCCTTCAGTCTGAAAGGCAGAGGGCAGAATTCGTCATCACTATCCCATCCTTTGTCAGAAGGAAGGATGTGTGAGGTAGGGATATAAGTGGGCTGCACTTCAGGGGATGAAAAGATGCCATGCCTTGTATGCCTCGCCTTGTAATCCACATTCTTGCTACTATGCATTTCCTGCCAAACAGAACTGGAGTAGGAGTTTTCCAAAGAGAGGTCTACCTGGTCCATTAAAGAATACCAGCTGCTGGACATTTTAAAATCAGCTTTGGAAGAGGAGAGTTCCTTCAGACACGGACTTGCTGGCTTTAAGGCTTTGCTTGAGAAGGTTCGCTCCCTGCCACTACTACCCCCAGATTCTCGGACTGAGAATCGATGGCCAAGGAGCTCCGAATTCGTTGACGTTTCTGCATTGTCAGCCGGGCTAGAGAAATGGTCAAGCTCAATCCCAGAGTCTCGCATCAGTGGATCAGACGCGAACAGCCGACAGTCTGACGTGTCCCGGGAAACCAGATGTTTGGGTTTCAGAGGGTAGGTATAATCGAGCAGGTTCTGGTACTCCTCATTGGGGTCCCAGCCAGGTGAATCCCTGTTGGGAGACGGGGGTAGTGAGCTGGGAATCGCACACGCCCAGTAGTCCGCCTGATACGGCGACATCTCGCGAAAGGCCAGGGGCGGGGCCCCACTGCGTGGTAAAGGTAATCTGGAGACGCTGAGAGCCTGGCAGACCTGAGGCCCGCTTCTCCTCGAGAGTCGCGAGGAGGGAATGTGAGTGTCCAGAGAAGAAGCCCTCGGAGCTGCAGCCCCTCTCAAGCTCCCCTTCGTTCTGAGACTGCGGACATCCAGCGGGGGGCTGGAGGCGCAGCGTCTGTGAGGCCTGGAGAGGGAGCCTTCCTGGTAGAAGCTTGTTTCCTCGTGAGGAGGCCGCCACTCCTTCAGGCACAGTGCGCTCAAAGGTGCCTTCACGTCTTCAGACTGAGAATCGGTCGAACAGTCTTGATCCGAAAGCACAGCCACAATGTCTTCAAATTCTTCCGCCGGCGACTTCAAGCAAAATTCAAAAGTCTGACGTGTGCGCTGGGCACGTCCGTCCTCAGCTTGCCCCTCCTTAAAAACAAAAAACATTGCATTTCCCCCCCGAATTTTCCATTTCTCTATTTTTTCATGTTCTAAAACATGTTATGTTTTTTCTTGCCTACAATACTTGGCAAACGCTGTATTCCACTGAAACAAAAAAATACATGCTGAATTTATGATAACCAGATCACAGGTGAGAATGACAGTGCATCAGCCACTCCTTTAGTGAGCTTTTCAGAACCTTAAAAAGAAGAGTTTCTGAAACTCACGAATAGCAATTAAAACCCCATAGAACAGCCGAAAGAATAGTTAAAAACAATTGTAACAGAAATATTATGTTGTTTCACCTGGGATTCTTCAATCTGGCTGGAGTGGAGCTACACTCCTATTGGAAATAGAGCATCATGTTGATTTATTGCATTTGTTCTGTGTAATATCTTACCTGTTCCAAGTGGCTTTGAAAGAGCTGTTCGTTTGCATGAAATGCTGTCTTTGTATATGCAGCAGAAGTGTCAAACAATGGCTTTCTCATTGCATAGTTGGCCTTCCCTGTGGAATACCTACAGGATGGTATTATTGCACTGCTTTTCTTCTGGCTGGTCTTCTCTGAAACTCTCCTGCGCAAGTCCAGAGGCAGCCCTGGCCCGTTTCTGCTGCTTGCGATGTGAGGAACCGGGTCAGCTGTGGTCCTGTGTGGACGCGCGTTGTAAACTAGCTTTGGAATCGCCTTCTCCCATCTCCCATAGCTCTTCGGTTCCATCGGAGATCTCCCAACCTCTAGAGCCATGGATCCACACTGCTCTCCAGCGCCATGCCACAGGTCACTGACAAGACACATGGAGCCGTTTCCCATCAAGAAAAAAAAGATAAAACTGCACTTTTGTTTATAATCCTTACACTACACTGTCAGGATTGGCCATTGCCAAATGTAACTCACCCCAGCACAACAGTACATAAATCTTACAATGCTGTATCACTGCTCTACTTTATTGCACTTTAAAAGACATTTCTGAAATGTTGTCTGTACACACCGCTGAAGTGTTTGCTCTAGAATAAAAAGACAATCTAATACACTCCAGGGGCTCATGGAGTGTAAAAAATTCTATCACTCTCATAGTGCCATATGCTTTACAGACTGAAATCCACTCACACATTATTAGAATTTCATTCGATGGCAACAGAAATACATAAACAGTTACCATGGCCAAACACGGTACTTAAAAGATCTAAATAGCCTATAAGTGATTAACATGCAAGGCAGTACTAGGTAGTAGTTCTGAGTTTCATTATGCGATAAAAAATGGGATTTAAGAAAATAAAAAATACAGAAGTAATAATATAAAAATAATTAGTTCTGATAATAGAGAATCTGTTCAAAACAACTGAATAATATTCAGATTTACAGAGAACTTTGAAAAACGGCTGACATTTAAGTATCTCATGGTCTTTTCCTTTTTTATAGAACTGTGAATATTTGCACTCGTCACCCATGGAATTTTTTTACCTCTTTTTAATCAGCTTGCCCTCCAAGATCCTGTATTTTTATGTCACTCAATACCTTGTAATGTTTAAGCTGCACATTAACTATGTATACCACCCTGTTTGAAAAAAAATCATTCTATAAAGTCATTAACAGAGCAAGTTTGGGCTTGCCCATGTCCCGAGAATAATGCTAGCATTTGTTGACTCTCACAATGTGCTTCACAGCCCACAATCAAGAGGCCCATTCTTCATTCAACCATCCTGCTAGAAGGGTAATCAAATACTGCTGGCCTTACAGTTATAGAATGTGTGGAATCTGGCATGTTCTTGAACTGCTTTTTTGGTTTAGTAGTACATGTTGCTGGATTTCATACAGCATGAACTGCCAAATGATAAAACAATTAACTGAATCCCAAGATAAAACAATGAACTGAATATACTATAGAGTTTCTTTTTCCAAATTTAGTCTGGTAAAGTTCTTTTTCTGTGTAATATGTGCTTCTAGTTTGAGTTATTGTATAAAACGATATCTTGTAACAATATCAAGCTGGTTAGTCCTCACCGCTAAAAACCGCTCTTTTAAGATGCTTTTCATTGAGGAAGTGAGTCACTTAAAATAAAAGGGTCTGCTCAATTATTATTAATAATTTGGGCTGCAGAGGGACCTCTCATCAAATGTGATTCTGATTAATATTATTTTAATAAAATAAAAACTGATTTCACAATATACTTTGCATGACGAGTTCCTATTTAGTCAAAACCACACTTTAAATTGAAAGTCAAGAATTTAAACTTGTCGTGCTTTTGAATAATATGCCAGCAAAGGTTTGACACTGCACACAGAACAATACTAATTGCTTTATTATTTCTTTTTTCTAAGAAATGAATTGATATTCTAGTTATACATTCACTTAGATATTCTAAATTTACAAGGATCAGAATCATTTTAAAGCAATTAGACATCAATTTTCAAAATATGAAATGAGACTAGCTATTTACATTCTTTAATCCAGATCACCGTCATTGAGATTCTGCTAACGATACCTGAATTGTAAATGTAACTATAATTTAACAGTTTCAATTAGACCATTTGGTTTTTAATTAGCTTGAGATGCAGAATATTGTATGCATGGTAGAGACCTGTCTTATGCAGATTTTTTTTCCTTTTCTACTTCAGACAAGTACAGCACATCAGGCTTGTGAACCTTCAGACTTACTGTACTCAGGGAAAACAAAGTGGAGAATGAATGGCAATAAAGACACAAAAACTAAAGAAAACATTTCTTCTTTCTAGCAGGTACTTTCTTGTGCCACCTTCTGCAGATGTGATGTACAAGGGTCTTGCATGAAAACGATCAGTGTGCAGGCTGGCCAACATTGCAACAAATATAATGCATGCTGAAAAAGATAACTTGAAACACACTAAAACGACTGTCAAACTTTGGTTCAGTCAAAAATAAATAAGCAAAAAAGGAAAATATTAAGAAGTTGTATTTCAAATTCAGAAATGTGAATTTTTAGATTAAAGGGGTGGTTTTGTCTTTGCAACACGGCATTGACTGCATGTTATCTCAATATACACACACAGAAGATTACTTTGCTTGTGCTTTCTAAAACCTACGAGCAGCACTCCTAATTCACCATGCTAACCATCTTCTGTTTCCATGGCAACTTTCACAAGTCTGAGGCATAAGGCATAACAACGAGGAGGAGAGGTTAGGGCCCTAGACTCACTACTGCAAGGCTGTGGGTTCAAATCCATGAGATAGCATTACTGGCCCCACCTTGAACAACGTAATTCACTCAGACTGTGTTGGTAAAAATGCCCAGCTGCATACTGTAAATTGCTACAAATGTACACTGCTTCTGATAAAAGCATCAGCAAATAAATAATAATCACACTGTGATGTGGGAGCCCAGTTCCAGACACCTGGTCAGAAATGAGCTGAAAGTTGAAGAAGGTTACAAACACTATTTACAGTACACTCAAGATTTAATATCTCATTTACTTCCTGCATTAAGTTTACAGACTTTCACTTTCTACATTCACCTCTTCCTGCTCTTAATCCTTTACTTGATGATACAACAGAAGATAGACTGTAATACCTAGCAACTTCAACTTGTTCTGCTTGGACCCATTCAAGCAATCCGATACTTGTGACAGCTCAACAATTTCTCCACACCATCAAGTTGTTATTAGTTTCCTAATAAGTTACTGTATTGTGTGTCGCAAATGCTAGAGGCTTCAGAATATGAAAAGTAACCATAGGAACATTTGACAGACACTGTGCATCACTTAGTAAATACGAGTAAGAACTTATTTTGTCTTAATGTTTGGTATGCCTTAATACATGACAGAGGGTTTATTGACTCTCATAATGTTTTTACTGACACTATTGCAATGTTCATGTGCTTATGACTGCGTAAACGTTTAACAGACAAAAAAGATAAACCTTATGTTGATGCCATACTGCACTAGTTGACATGTTTACACATCAGAGAGACAGAGATCTCTCGGGAAGAGGGGGAAGTTTTGTGAGTTTCTCAAAATGGTGAGTGCACTGTAGACGTTGTGCCCTTTGGATGAGACGCCAAAATCCAGACACCTTCATCACTAAAGATCCCAAAGTATTGTTCATATGGGTATTGGCTATTTAGCCTGTCTAAAATTCTAATTCCCCACCTCTCTGCCTGATCTACAATATGGTGGGGCTGCTGATGAACACAGGCTGCTGCTTGTTGCCCAGACAGATGAATTAGGTCCCTGTCTATATGCAATGCTCTTTCACATCCTTTGGAGTCAGCAGTGCTATATGAAAGGAAGGAACTTTAATAACTGCCTTACTCTCAGTCTCAGGAGACTCTGAATGAAATATCTGTATTGTCTAGAAAGCACCAGTGAGCATTAAGGAATTATCTTGCCTTTGCAGAACAAGAGGAATATCAGCCTCATGCTACAATGTGCTATTTTGGTCCTGCGTTGATGAATATTGTTTCAGTCTTGATAAAGAAGACCATGAGTAAAATTAATAAATACAGCAAAAGATAAGCTTCAATGCAAATTCTTTCTTACATTCCATGTGTACACACACATATAAATCTACATCTAATGTCTATTAAAATCACCTGCTTCTAAACATTGATAACATTTGTAAGTTACTTATCAATTTAGCAAGTAATTTGTTTAATTGAAGAAACACTGATCTTTGAGGGCTGAAAGATATTCAAGGTTTTGTTCCAAAATATTTCTAAATTACTTCACTGAACAGATTACCTGCAATTGACCACAAAGTCTTTTTTGAAGTTTCTAATTTAATGGTTGCCCTGGGGCTCTCTGGGAATAGAGATGGAGATCACTGCTGCGTTCTCCACTGTATCAAGGTGTTGGTGAACAAAAAAGGTCTGTTTGTAAACTTCCAAAATACAACATTAAAACACACTTAAACAGCAAGGAAAGATGTGTTTATTATGTATGAATATTTTCAAAACAGACCCCTTAAGAACAGAGTACCATAAATAACATTTAAAAATAGTCTGAGCAGAGAAATTCTGGGCAATATTTACTGGATTTGTATTAAAATCACAGTTCTAGAGGAGGATGTTTGAATTCAAGGAAGCTAAAATTATTCAGGCTGATGGTTCCTGTTTGTTTTTTTCTGGTCCCATGAGATAAAAATAGACCTTTTAAAGATGAAAGAGGCTTCAACGATTTAGATAGTGTTATGTACCTCTGGATCAAAGACAATCTACCGCAAAGGGGGATCCAGCAGTGACCAAACTGAAAATCATAATCTGTGAACTATATCAGACGCCATGGCAACAGGTAGACTGCAGTTTCTAACAATTGATCAGAACAAAGGCACTTTACTAACACCACAATTTCCGTCAACTTCTTAGCTGTGTGTCAGTTCAGTTACCAAACTAAATCTATTTTTAAGATAAGGAAACTGTTCTTTACTGCTATCTGTTTACAGGGACTAGCTGATTAGATGAACTGAAGTCTCTGAATTGTTCGAGCGCGTGTTTTGTTTCTATATGTCACCCTTAGAAACAAATACGGTGCATTTAAAAAAAAGTCCAAGATTTAAGTAAAAATACGTTGTTCCTCGCGAAATTCACAATGACAGTTTTTGGCACAGCTTGTGAAATTTGATGTATATTTAGTGTATATTTAAGCTGTATTTGCTCATAAATTTGTAAAGGGAAGAAACGCACGAAAACCCTTTTTTTTATTGTCTCTATTTTTCAATACGCCTTCCTAACACCGGAGTGATCTGGGCAGCATATTCAGATTGAAAAATAAGCATGCACCGAGGGTTTTTCATCAGGTGGTCAAAAATATAAGATGGTTCTTCCATTACAAATAAAAAAAAACAAAAGACAAAGCGAAAATTGATTTTACTTCGTGCTCTACTACTAAGGTCCTGACTGCAGCCGGGGGGGAACAGACTGATATCTAATACATAACATCGGACAAATTAGTAGAGCAAAACCGTTAGCTAAACAAAGGATAAGACTACTGAGAATTATAACAGGAAAACCCAGGCGACGGCCCTGCTCATTAATATTATCCTTTATTATTAGGATGTGTTGGATATAAGCCAAGATGCAAGAATCTCAGATGGCACATTAGCTACGTAAGTAAAAAAAGCGATGCTGCAGCAAATGCCAGATCACGGACACCAGGCCGTTTATACATATGTAACTGCTAGTTCCTTTTTTTGTTTGTTTTTGCAACAGTAACAACAACAAATCATAACTGTTATTTTCTTGTTCTCCACTGCACGCTTGAAAACCCCTTCTTTTTAACGTCTTCCGTTTCATGCTTACCTTCTCTTCAGGGCGCATTCTGCCCGAGCCCGGAGTGCTGGAGCCAGTTAATTTCTAAACTTTACCTGCACACTAGCAAATTAGTCCGAAATGATTAAAAGTCCCACAAAGAGACGCCCTGACAGCCATTCAGAAGGAAATGGTTCACAAACAAACAGGCGGGGCGAAGGAAGAGACCATTGTCGGCCAATGAAAATAAAGACGGTTAGCTGTTCATATTCAGCGTCGTTGAGTCTGTTGAGTGAGACTATCTTGAGATGAAGAGCTTTACTCAGTTTTTAGGCATTATTTTCTGATGTAGAATTGTGACATGTAGCGTGTTAGTAAAATGTCAGCTTTCTTGGTAAATTTAAGTTTTCATTGTCTGCTCCCCGATAGAAAGAAGGCACACCGAACTTGGTCTAAGGGTCTGTATTATCTTTTACTGAGCAATGAGGTTTTAGTCAGAGTCAATGAAAATCGGGATCTAGGCGTATTCATTAGACAATTTAAAATCAGTACTTTGATTGTAGAAAAATCGACTAGTGCGTTTTGAATGGTGACACTCCAAAGTCGTATTCACAGCGCGCATTGTTCTGGCCACAGCCACAGATTTAAATAATTAATTCTCCATATTTATTTTCAAAAACAAGTTTAGCGTTAAAAGGTATGCAATAGGAACTTTCTGAACTTCGTGGCGCACAATGGAAATAGCGGATCACAAATTCAAGATGCTGCATGTCTTCATTTGCGAGTAAAAAAAATTGGGGATGAAGGCGTTATGTGCGACCGACATTATCAAAAGGAGCAGCGACACCTTCCGGCGAACAAAAAAAAATCACTCCAAATGTACGAATTCAGTTAGAACAAGTAACAGCCCTTCCAGTTCTTCTCGGACTCAAAAGAACTTCACTTTACCACCCTTTCGAATTCTTTAGAAATGTTTTCGTCATCCTATTTTTCTTACATAAAATATCTATTTCAAAGCGGTGAGAGGAGATGGCTGTGACAATTCTGCCCTAAAAAAACAGGAAATACAAACAATAAAGGGGGTGAAAAACAATATTTCACAGTTTTAATGTTATTATAAAGAAAAATACAAAGTGACAGCACGATTACAAAGTACAGAACTGAAGACAGTGGTCAGAGCACCTTTTACAACAGCAGGATTTCAATAAGTGCCCTAGGAAATATACGATTGGTCTGTGCCCAAGCCATTTAAAACAGTAACTACCCGTGACAATCAAGACAAACAACAGGGTGTATGTTAATACAAAATATAGTTAGTACAATATTGGCACTATTTTCAATAAATTATGTAAAGTATGCCATAATACTTAAACGTAAATATTTTAAAAATAGAATAAATTAATCTGTTGCCATATCCTATGTGTGGTCCATCTGTGTATTAAGTTAATTGTATTTATTAATACAGTGCATTTACTAGCCAGCTTCTATCATTGAATTGCACAGTATTATTCAGCTCATCGGAGTGCAAATGTTTTAAAATCTAAAGTCAAAGACTGTGTCCTCACCAGTGGTCGTCTACTGCCTATACTGTAAGTAAAACGTTGTACTGGCGGTTTTATCTTACAGATGCATCTGAAGCGTAAGATTCTATACAGATGTTGCAGTCTTGTGGTTTCTGTTAGATTTTTAACATCACCGTTAATTTCACAACTTTCTGCTCATGGAAGGATCCTCTGTTCATTTCAAGAGCACCACTGTTTTTGTGAGTTATATGCAGACGAGTGTCCCGCGGTTCATTATGATACGGACATCTAGGTGTGCAACGTGCCCTTCTGCTCGTATGACTCTCCATCCTGATTTAAAAAATATCATTTAAAGTCAATTTAAATGTACTTTAAAAAACCATTTAAAGTGACTGTGATCTTCTTGTGAATAAAATAAAACAGAAAGGATCTGCTTAGTGAATGGTGATTTGATCTGTGTATCTGTGTTCCAGATATTTATTTTTTTGCTACTGCTTTGTTTTCCCTTAATATTTCTGGTTACCCAACAATAAAGCCTCATGTGAGACGCAATTAAACCATTTCGCCCAAAGGGGTCAGCACTGCTTCATCCTGAGATAAGAACGGTGGACTGATGTGAAAACACTCATCTCCAGTATTATGAGTCCTAGGGATCTTTTACTGGACTTCATTTTTATTTACTGGAATTATTTTTAGAATTTTAATCTAGAGTCTGGAATATTAAGACACGTATTAGATTCCCTTAATCATTGAAGAAATGGCATAAGAATGAAGTATTAGATGCGTTTTCAGCTTTTAACATGCAGTTAGCTTATCTGAATGAGAAAGGGATACTCTGTTTGACAGATGAAGTTGGAGTATGAACATTATGTCGATTTTATATCCACAGAAATGTTTTAAAAATTTACAGTTTTACTTAAACCCTACACGCAAAGGCACTCAGTTAAAGTATATCTGAATGTAAACTCGTGCTACTTGTGTTGCTTTTTAAGGTTAGACCACCGAATTCAGGTATCTAGAGAGAGACCTTTCCAAGGTTAGGAATGAATAATGGTTAAATCAAATTGTGGAAAAACACAGCACACAATCGTAATGCAAACACAGCAGCAAGGTCTGTAATGAGAAATTATGTCATTAGTGGTTCTTATGTTCCTAGTATCATCATAAAATATGGCTGAGCCTATCTCCTAGCCATGGCACTTTCTCTGTAAAAGGTGCCGGGGAAAAAATCATTCAAGTAAGCTTTCAGCAGGGGTGCTGGCATCTCAGAAAGAAGACATCGACCAGTTATAACTAACGCTTTTTTTTTTTCTTTTGACAAAGTCGGGAGGTCTTCCCGGTTCACAGTGCTGACTCCGACGAGCCCTGCTTTGCGCCGTCAGCCGCAGGGATAGGCACGCTGTGGTGCGAGACCAGGGGGGACGTCTCCTCTTCTGACTTGCTGTTGGGGACAGCCTCCACTCGCACCTCTCCCAGCTCCGGCACGTCCTTCCTGCTCTCCCTCTGGTTGATAAAGTGAAGAATCCCCGCGCCCAAGGCGTCCCCTTCCACGTTCACCACGGTGGTGGTCCGGTCCCTAGGATAGCAAGCGCAGCCGTAAGAGAGGCTGTTTCTGCGGCACAAGCGCGCAAGCACATTGCTGCCGTGGGACAATAAATGTATCACCTGCTTTAAGTGATAAATACCGCCCTATCATCACATAATTACCAAACACATAGTCATTTCGTCTAAAAACATATTAAAAGAGACTAAAAACAAGTTACTCTACCACTCGAGCGTTCTGGTCTGGCATTTTTTTAACTTGCTTGGTAAAAACAAGGAATGAATTGCTTAGACTCTTCAATGTGTTTTCACTGCTATTATAACTATTCAGAAGCAGTCAGTGAAATAACTGGATTACAGAACAAGATGGTGTTCTTGTAGCTCAGCAGATCTGACCCTTTTCTACCTGGATGGGGCCTTTCCATACGTTGCTCTACACAATAGTACAACACAGCCGGACACACAGTTGAACATTATGTTCAGTTTTAGTATACAGCTCAATGATTTTCTCTGGGTAGCGGCTATAGGCTTTGGTATAAAAAAGGATGCATTTCAGGGGGAAAAAGAAAAAAACATTCTATATCCCTGTTAACTAGACAGTGCAATATCCTGGATTTAGGTAGCAAAAAGAAAGGGACTGAGATTTTTCAGATACAGGGAAACAGATTTTAAACCTTATCCAATGACTGGGCCATTATGACAGACTGCAGCAGCTCAAGTTCTTCCTGTCACTTGATCACTGTAGTGGGAACAGCATACCTGCTCTGTTAACACTTGTTGGGAAAAACATCCTGTCCTGTCACTTGTGTGGGGAGTCGGTGGGTGGCATGCCCGGGGTACTTACACTATCCAATCAACAGCAAGCATGAGAGAGAGGTCATTGGTAGGCAACCCGATGGCCTCCAGAATAATGGCAATGGTGATAATCCCTCCAGCTGGGATTCCAGCAGCTCCTACACTGGACGCCGTTGCAGTCACACTATAAGAGGAAGGTGAGGAACATGAGAAACATATTGCTGCCCCTCATATGCTAACTCTGCTGCAGCACTGTGATTTGCTGGGTCAGCATGGCTCTCACACTCTGCCCCAGAGGTGGCTGAACTGCAGCAACTGGTTGGAGGATCACATGCCCCACAGATTGGAGTCCCAAGAGAAAAGAAAATTTACTCAGAACTGACACTTTGACTAAACACAAGCTGGGATTTTCATGAGGTAAACACTTCCCATTCATCAAAAAATACCACTTATTGCTACTTTTTGCTTTAAAATTTTAAAGATATTTAAGCACACTTGTTTACAAATTAAATATAAGCAATATTTCTTGTATTATGACATATTGAGCCAAGATATGTCATATATCTACAGGGCTTGATGGATGTAAATATGCAGTTAGACCTGCTAAGAGACAGCTCTTAACAACTACTTGACATTAGCTTTAAAACTGCAAAATTCTTTTACTCTTTTACAGTAAATGGCAAACCATTGTTACTGGTGTTTGCAAAACACTATAATTTGGTCTTCTCTTGGTAAAGGACTTCACACTGTTGAGGAATGTCATGGTGGCATGAACACTAATGATTTATATCTTTCAAATAAAATCATGATGAAACAGACAGCTACTGTTTTAATTCTGTTGAAGGCATTTTCTGAAATCATTTCAAAAGATAATTTAAGCAATCTTTAGATATGACTTTGTATTTTCATGGTGTTATCAAAAAATGTATCCCAACCTACAGGATGGTGAAGATCTGCCCAGCATTGAGCTCAATGTTGTTCAGCTGGGCGATGAAGACTGCGGCTATGCACTGGAAGATGGCAGCTCCATCCATATTGACTGTAGCGCCAATGGGCAGGATGAAGCGACTGATTCTCTTGTCCACTCCATTATTCTCCTCAATGCATTTGATCATGGAAGGAAGAGTGGCTGAGCTGCCAAGAGAGAAACAGTAGGCCACTCCTGAGAGACCTCTTATTCTCCACGTGCCTCTTGACAATGTACTTACTCTTACTCCTTCCTGCTAAGAGCCACTGCAAGCCTACAAAAGACTACACAGAAGAGAATAAATTTCCTTTCTTTCCCTGTGGACAGAACAACTCTTTTAATAGCAGTGGATGGTGGGAGAATTCATCAGAAAAGTCTGCACACAAAGTCCACTGCAGGAAAACTCATTCGTTTTTCAGTAGATCCTCACTGGAATTCATACATGCTTGTGTGTATCGATTTGATTGAAAATCAAGCCCAGAAGCTTGTGATGGGACAGTTAGCCCTGTTATGAATCTAAAACTAGCCTTTTGGTACCATACTGTACATTACAAACTATGGCCTGACTGACGTGGTTTGTTTTTGGTAATGTATGCAGGTTAATTTGCCAAGTTACTTCAGAATTAGACACACAAAAATACATTGAGTGGAAAAGTGTGGTCTAAATTTGGTGTTGCATGGAGACTTTGAACACATGCTTAAAAAAGTCAGTGTGAATCATTCAAGACCTTTATGATAGTGCGGATGGAAACCAGCAGTGCTTGCTTACGCTGTCTGTGCTTACCTGGAGCAGGTAGCAAAAGCAGTTGTAAAAGGCGTGATGAGGCCAGAAAGGAAGCTGAAGGGGTTTTTGCGAGTGAGTCCGAAGTAGATAAGAGGCAGCACTATCCCTCCATGGATAGCGTGTCCCAGAATAGATGCAAATATGTACTTCCCCAGACTTGTGACCAGCAGGACAACATCATCCATCTCCACAATCTTACTGCCAACCAGGAACATTATACCGATGGGCACATACCTGGTCAAAAGAAAGTACAGCTTCACAAGCCACCTTACCCTTCTTTTCAGGGAAGGATAAGGATGAGACAATTAAATAAAGACTGGGAACCACATGGGAACTCCCTTCACTGTGTAATTTGTTACAGGTTGTGTGACGATTACGGGTCTTGAGCTGATTTGCGTGAATCATGTAAAACTTCATTTCCACTACATTTTACGTATATACTTATGATATACTTTAATTAAGTAAGAGATAAGTTTAATGCTTAAAATGACATATAAGGACCTGCTTATAGACGTATTAGCACTGACAAGCACAGACATATTCAAAAGCTTTCAAGGGTGTAATGTATACATTACAACAGACAGTCAGACATGTACTGCATGCTCTAGTGTGATTTTATATTTAAGTTAAGATATAATATGATTTTTTCAGTCCAAATTCCAAATGTTTCAGTACACATTATAAACATTATTAACATTTACATAGGCATTTTTTCAGATTATTTGCCATTCATATTTTAAGCACCTCAAGTTCTGAACATGAGCTCTACTAGCTGTGAAAAACACGGACCATCACCTCTCAGCCACTTACCACATAATCCAAGAGACAAGGACCATCGTTGCTTCATTGAAGGAGTTGAAAAATCGGATCAGTTCCTCTCCCTCGGGGCCAAGTTTCCGTAAAGCCACTCCAAACACCATTGCAAAGAGGACCAGGCCTAGGATGTTCATGCCATCTGTGTCTGTGCCAACAGGGATCTACATGTGGACAGATCAGTGACAGCTGGTACTGGAAGAAAAGTCATAGATTCAAGGCAACACTCACACCATTCTACAACTAGAGCACCAGAGAGAAAGGAATATTAAAAGATATCAGAAGAATCTCCAGCAGGGCAGTGGCCAGGCTGGGGCTTTTTATGGGGGCGGGGAGCATACCAATTCTAAATATCACAGAATTTCTGTGTGTGTGTGGCGGGGGGGGGGGGGGGCAAAGGGCACTTTTACTCTATTTTTTTCATTTTCCAAATGAAGGGAGTCTCCTTTGCTCATTTGTGTTTTCCTGTGGTGAATGTATCACTTCACAGTGGGTGGCTACCTCACTCATTTTCTCTTTCAGTCGTGTTGGTGGGGTATGGAGCAGCTTCTGGTGGAGTTGGGCACAGCACAGCACTTGTCTCTTATAGCACCCCTAGAGTACGAAAATGGGGGGACACTTCATCTGCAGTAGACAAGCTAGGTTCCCTACAGGACAACCAACACCCCAACAGCTCTGGCGGGTCATACAGATCAGCCTTTAATATGTCCAGGCAGCATATGCTGTATACTGAAGAAAAGGAACAAATAACTGCATTTCAGTTAAAACAGATTCAGTTAGTAGAAAGATTTAAGGACACCCTGTCTTACAGTATGTGCAGCCATACAGCTAAGATAAGGGATCCGTCTGGGAAAAAGTCAGTCTTTCACAACATGGAGTGCTCTCTCTTTTTTTATTCCTTCTAATTTGGTAACCTGAACTGGTCTTGCACTGCTTATTCTATGGGTTTTGTAATCCACTGGCCATTCACATTACAAATTCAAGAGCAGACATTGCACCTGTTGAGCATCTAAGGTGAACTGTTAGTCCTCTTCACAATCATTAAAAGCAGCTTTGTATGTAGGTTTACATATTCACATGTGGAGGAAATACAACCATTTATATTCATCAATCTGTAGCGATACAATTTCCAGCACAGCTGCTACTGCTATAACAGAAACCCCTATTGCAAGTACAGTTGATTGTCTGTGCAAACACAGTGCTATTTAAACTGACTAACTGCCTGGCTGCTTCCAGACAAAACAAATGTAGTTTTAATCCACCCCTGAAACTTGACAGTGTTTTGTATGGACATATCACTCACTGCAACTTTAAACACTCTACACAGGCTTTTATCAATTGTCACAGTTGCTTGAACACAACACCGGAACAGCAGCGGTTGACATCTATTTCTTTAGCAAGATTGATATTTCATAGATAATTTCTTGCATGTGACACAGTGAACTTGCTTTTTCTCACATCCTCTATTATAGTATACAGTGGACATTACACAGACTGGTACATAGTGCTAATTTTTTTCTCCTTCAAGTCTCATCTGTTACAACAAAACCCACCAATGAAACTGTAAGATGGCTATCACTTTTTGTTCTCCAAGTTGCAGTGTAGAAGGAGAGAAATGGTGCAATAACACACACATGACCTAGACACAGGGAGACCATCACATGACTCCACATTCTCAGGGACACCATGCCAAGTCAGGAACTTACCATTTTTAAATCGAGCCTTCCACTGCTAAATTATTCCCACAGAGACAGTAATAAAGCACCTTTCAAAGGTTTTTTTTAACAGTACAACTTCATGCTAGTAGGGCTCTTTCAACTTCATCTTAGAATGAAATGAAACGGACAAAGGAAAACAAAAGGCCCCTTTTTTGGAGATGTGAGTACACTCTTGGATCACAGGCCTATCCAAAAGATAGGGAGGCCAAACCACTTACCAGTCTTTCATCTAAAGGACTATAGCTTTTCCCAAGCCCTTCTCTGACTATCCACAAGTATTCCTCTTTTCTCTACCAGTCGCTCTTCTGGCCAGATTGCACAACAAACAGCATTGTTCTTGCTCTCCTGCACCTCACATGGAAGACTAGAGACTTAAACAAGCAAGACTACTGAAGGCAGAAGCTCCATAGCACCCATGACATATCACATCCCCCCTTTTCTACCTGCCCCATGTTCACAGCAGCACTGCTCTTGTGCTCTTGTAAGTATTCATGTTTACTATTTATTGTGAATATGATAAACCATCCATTTGGGTTTTGTTAATGATTGAATATAAAGCATCACTTGATCTGGCGAAGGTCAGAAAACGTGAATAGTTGACCAGTACTTTGAATTTCCTGCACTACCAATATCTGCCTAAGAAAAGATGTAATGCTTACTTTGTGTGTTATGTGTTTCTGTTTTAGGGTGCAATTTTAATATATGGTTCTATCTCGTAGTGCCTTGGTGAACAGAGTCTTTATGTCACCTTACGGAGATAACATCTACAAAAACTTTCTAAAGCCATCTGGATGTTACAGGTTTACCATTATTGTTTGTCTCTCCCTTTTCCATCCCTTTGCTGCCTCGCATTTACAAAGTGCACCTACTGCCTCAAGAAGCTAGAGCTCAGTGTGTTTACTTTGCTGCAAAGAACTCATCTGACCTCAGCTTCTGTATTCCAGCCAGAACTGTTTCCGGCGTATTTGAGAGCATGGCCGTTTTGCCATCTTTCTGCCACACAGATGAGAGATCAGTGTGAGTCTTTGTTCTCTTCCCCAGCCCGTCACAGGAAACCAGACGAACCATCAACATGATGATATGAACAAATCACCCAGTACCCAGACTGCTACGATTCTTCAAAATCGCAGACGAAGCAAGTCTCCTAGAGACACAACATTCCTGCAAGACCAAGGAAAGAGTAGAGAAAAAGTAGTGCATGCTGAAATATTCTTGAGGCTACATACCCTCTGGTAGGTGACATTTCCATGAGTTGTGTTTCCAGTTGAGATGATCTTATAATCAGTTGCATACTGTAAAGACAGAAGAATAACGCATAAGGTTTTAATTCACCTTACAGACATTATTTCAGTTTTCCTTCTATGTTCTCAGGTGTGCCACACTGTAGTTGCTAGCTTTATTTTTAATTGCATTTATTTATTTATACAATATATTATACAAATAAGCAAATAATGCAAATAATGGGGAAGCCATTTTACCACACTCTCTTATCTTCTAATAGTTAACAATTCTGAGGTCAAGAAGCTTTTGAAGGATCTCAGTGAATCACTCTCCAGGTCACAGTTCAGCAGTTTGTTCCAAAACACTTTTTCTTCTAGTACTGTCAACTGTTTTCTGTCCTGAATGCCAGTTTCAGCTTATTTAGTGCCTTTGCATTCTTTGCATTCTTCTGATTGTGCTACAGTCTAAACATACTTTCTCTTTTGCCCCTGCAGTGTAACACAGCCACATTAGAACTCTCATTTAAGTTGATACGACAGGAGTCAGCCCGCAGGCAATGTGGAAAGACAATTTTTGCTTTCACTCTCTGAGAGTATGATCATAAACCTAATCAGGTTTGATCTCTCCTAACCTGTTCCTCATCCTGAATGTGCTTTAACTCCTGGCCACATTCCATGTCATTTAACAGAATACCTGAATGTGGCAAGTTGCAAAGTCGTGAGCTCCTCTTAGGGCAATCCTGTTCTTGGGAAAGTTTTGTCTATTAAAAATATCAAATGTGGTTTATATGTACATCAGTGTAAACTCTGTATGTTCCTCCCAAAAAAGGAACAATCAGAGACCTAAATTAGAAAAAAAGGATATGTTTCTTTTAAGACAGAAGACTATCTGACCTGAAAAGTCTCGAGCTGATTCATACAAGAGGGCTGGTATGGACTGGATTGTTCTGATTCATGCTTTACTTCAGTGGCTCATTGGACTTTCTATGTTTGAATTAATTCTGTAGTGTTGTCACAAATAGTGATACCCAGTTAACGAGGTCTAATATTAATTTGTCAAAAAAAGTTGAACTAGACCAATTAAAAGGGGAAAATGCCCGTTTTGTAACCCGGGCAGATACTGGCAAGTGGAGTTTTTTTCCCTCAACGTTAGAAGCTGCCAAGTCTGACTACTGCAGAGCATTCATCATAGCCCTTCTTGTTTCAGAAGGGAAACACATTGTACCCTTTGTAGCAGGGTGAATGAGGGATTAAATCCCTCTGGACTGGTAATGAAGGAGGGGGTCTGGGAGCTGGAGAGAGTTGGATAGCTGGTTGCTATCCACTGAGAGAAGGAATCTGCACTCTTCCAGAGTTGTATGGGCATTCCAGAAACTGCCAGAGCAGTCTGTGCAGCATCAGGTCTTTGCAAAGAAAGCACATTACTCCTGAATTTTTTAAACATCTCGAGGACAGACCAGGTGCCCGTGCCAGCCACACATGAGGGCCTTTTCTTTCCACAAAGTACTGGACTCTATCCAGGGAACCAGCTCTTAAAATGCAAGGCTGTGTCGTTCTCCACATTGAGAGATGCCATGTGAATGGTTGCGACTGCTGGATTTGCATTCATCCCAGTTTTTATTTATTACTTTTTTGGGGAACTGATTTAGATGATGGGATAAAAGGAAAGTCCTGAGTGTGTGTATCAGTTAAAGGAAGGTCCACTCGAATTCTGGCATTAGGTGACCAGACCATGACAGACCATTTCTGCCAAATGGTAATGAGCTGTTCCTTTTTAAAGCACAGCACCTTAACTCTCGTAAAAGTCTACGTAAAAGCAGTTAGCAGTCAATGTGTTCATAGGCTGAGGAGATGGCCAGCCTGCAATGAGCTTGCCATAGAAACCCTCCTGCTTCTGTAACTGAGGAAGGAAGGAGATGTGTCTGGCCGTCTGAAAAATGGACTTTTGATAATGGGGCTTCCTTTATGTGACAATCCAAGTTTCGAAATGAAAAGGTAAAGAGAAATGACACGAACAAACATGGCATTGACACTCCTTGTGGCACAAGATAAATCATTTAAGGCAAAGTGCAAAGGGAGTCTTACCGAGCGAAAGGCCGCAGCAACAAGGTTAGAGGGAAACAGGTTCCTTAATAAAGAGGAAAACAAGAGCAGGGTGAAAACGAGACCAGACAGTCAATCAGACAGCATGTGGAAGAGAGTGTTTAATGTTTATAATTAATACGTACAGAATACAATCTTCTACTATACAAAATTACAGAATAAAGACCTGACCTACCACTTTCATAGTGGCACAAGCTGGACTTAAAGACACTCCTGAGCAAGAAAGGGGAGAACTAGCGCATGGAAATTAGCGCCCGACTAACTCAGTCGGTAGAGCATGAGACTCTTAATCTCAGGTTCGTGGGTTTGAGTCCCACGTCAGGTGGTGCCGGTCTCCTTATCCATCAATTTCCCTTCAGGATCAATAAAGTCTTATCTATCTATCTAAATCACTTATCTTCCCATGTCTGACCATCTAGGATTTTTAAATACAAAGCCCTTTTGCAAACAGGCTTCAAGCGGATCCTGAGGCTGATGAATTAAAACACTTTCCCCTGTTCACATAGTGACCACTTCAAGACCTGGTGTGAGTGAGCATTCGGCTTGCTACCACACCACGTTCACTGAACTGACAGCAAATCACAGACCTCTGCTACCTAAGGTGAGAGATCCTTTCAAATCCACAGAAGAAGCCTGACACTGGGCAGTCTTAGTCTGACAATGAAGCCTTAATCTTCTATTTCAATCAATGCTGTATTACTGGCCACTGTATGATAGTATTTATCAGGCATTTATGGTTTCTTGAGTCTGTGACAAACTTGGACTGCCCTGAACAACAAATTGCATTGAATTCAGGGAAATCTATTATGCTATTATGCAACACAGTGCTTGGAAGAATATTGTGTATTTTGGAAAGTTTTCTTCCACTGTGAGTCACCAGAAAAGACAAGCACCTGCAGATTCTCCCAACCACTAGCCTTGAACAGGACATTTTAAACAACTCTCATCTCTCAAGATTACCTGCTGATAGCCTTAAAAGCTCAGCCTGCTTTCTAAAAACACATTCATTTCCAGGTGTGTCCTATTAGGTCTTAACCATTCCTATAATATTGTTGATTGATTTTTTACAGGCTGATTTAAATTTTAATACATTTTTAAATTGCTTTCTTAAATCCAGAGTGTATAAATCCCAGCCATTATTGGTTTAAAGGAAAAAAGTAACAGAGAACAGAAAAGTGAGTTAATCAAACCATACAGTATATGGCTGAAAACAGCAAGAACTGTTACTTTAAATTGCCATAATATAAATGTGCTTTCTTCCAATAAGCAAAGAGAGCCTAGGTAAAACTTCCATAACTTCTTAGAGCAATGATACCAATCAAGTTCTGTAACAAAGTCCTTTCTTGTTAATTTTGATAAGCTTACAAGCTTACTGTATTGGCTTGCTAGGAAATACCTGTACAAAATTTGTTAGGCAACCAAAGCAATTGTAAATCATTTCTTCTGGAACCCTTCAGCAGATTCATGTTGAGAAATCAGTTCTGATTGCACTTGTACACATATTTTTTAATTGAAAACATTCTTTATTCTGGAAATAGCTCTCTAGGCTTGTTGTCATCCTAAAAAAAAAGAAATAAATTCAACTTTGATTGTTGTTATCCAGATACAGTTATACTGGATAAGAGAAAGCATAACAACATTGCTCGCAAAGAAGAGTTTATAAACATATGAACTGTGTTTTGCATGTTGATAAAGAGCTAAGACCAAACATTTATAAAATGTATCAAATGAGATATTAAATGTGGCAAAAATGAAAATAAAACTGTGACTGGATAAGGGAAAGTGTGCAGAAGGATTTGTCACAGTATTGCCCTATATAAAAAGATTTAGTTAAAAGTGTTATTTGAAAGGGGCATTTGTTTTTTTTTCGGATGTAACTAGGTCATCGTAAGTACTGGCCAGCGGGTGCTGCTCGTCTTATAAGCGAGGACTGATTTTTTGTAATTACGGTGTCTGTAATCTAATTAATGATAAAAAAGTGCTCTAAAAACCAGTAAAGACATTCTCACTAAAGATCTTAGCAACGTTATGAACAAAAATAAGAAAACTAACACATATCTATAGAAAACTTGTGTTATTTTGTGGTTTTCATTTAGGGTGATTGTATTAAAAGTCCAACCATTTTGAAGCTTGCTATAGTTTTCTGTGTACATAGTTAAACGCATTCAAACATCATACTGAAAGGTAGACCAGCTATTACCTTGCAAGGTCTAAGAAGGAGTCTGTGGTCTCTTTGCTGGCGGTGACGGGTCCTAACCCGAGGTCGTTAGTATTCAAAGCCCCCGCACCCACTCCTGGCTTAATAATAAAGGCAAGAGCTACTCCGATAGCTGAAGCGATTAGGGTGGTCGCCAAGAAGTAAGATACAGCGATTCCGCCCAGTTTTCCCAGAGACCGAGTATCCAGACTTGCCGCACCCGAAATCAAGCTGCACACCACCAGGGGAAGAATGATCATTTTCAGCATCCTTAACAGCATCTCTCCGGGAAACGCGAAGTATGTCATTTGTGCCCGGGTGAGATTCAAATTTCTGACGGCCATACCAAGGCCAACACCGACCAAGACGCCGGAGACCGTCAGTAAAACTAAGAGATTTCTTTTAAAAAACAGCATGAACTTATTTGTAGTCTTTTTTCGCCCACTTTTCCCGTCGGCTTCATCTATCCTTAACGGACGTTCAGAGACAGCATGCCCGTTACTCTCGCTTTTTTTCTCCATTTTGCAGAAGACACGACGCTCAGTCTGGAGAGACGCGCGGATGCTACGAATAACGGCGCAAATAATTCAGAGATCGCAAGTCCACGGAGGGTGTCGTGCAGTTTGCGGGCTTGTTCTTGCGGTAACTTGTGGCGACTGATGTTCTCCGGAGCGGAACGTGGTCGTTCCTCTGCCAATGGAGTGAGAGAGCTCCTGGAAAGGGGTGGAGAATACGGTACAGCAACACTTAGACAAAAAAAATGATGATGCAACAGGGCTGGAAATTGCTCCTTTCCAGATTTGTTCAGAGCAGCAATGAAGTAGAAAAAGCCGAGAAGAAGTAATGCGATATTCCTTTGTGCTCAGCGCTCGGTGCGTTAGAGGAATCGGTAGGGGGATAAGCGTTGCCGCTAGATTACAAAATAAACTTTCATTGATCCTCTACGGAAGGTCTTTTTGGAGAATTAAAACGACAGCAAATTGAGATTAAACATTTCTGGGGGCGCTCCTCTTGCAGCGGGAAAGAAATATTCGCAGGAATCCTGTGCTATTGGGCTTTGAGACCCGTCAGTCTGAAACGCTCCTTAAATGACATTACGCGGCAGCTGGCAGGAAAAAAAAAAGAGCTGACTTGGCTCTTCACCCACCGCAAAATTCCGCTGGACTTCATACTGAAACAAGCTTGGCGACAGGCGTTTTATGAAGTGCATCTTTAATTTGGCTTCATGATCTGTAATGAATAGCGATAATTTATTAAGCAGCTTCTCGAACACTGTTTGTCAAAGTGTCCCAGACAAATGATTTGGCAGGCTTTTTAATAACCCCTTTTGCATTTCTGAACATACAACAGTCGGGCTGTGAAATCGGGTTTTACTGCGTCCTTTGACACATGCCCTGGTTTTGCAAATACCGTAGTGACATCAGGAATATAACCCGTAGATGGCGTCGTTCCTCTTTCTTTTCACGCTGGTAAAGAACAGCTGGAACGTTTAGAAGACACACCGAGTCTAAGATACACGTTGTTTCGAACTGTGTGTCCCTTTTCAGACTTCATTGCTGTGACGATGTTGAGAGTTAACAAAACCGCACACCATTTCTATCATCGGGGTGGCCGGTCAAATTCTTATCTAATTACGAAGAACCGATACAAAACTATTATCTGTCAATGCTTCGAATGAAAGTCGTGTAATTTCGAGTACGTACAACAGGTCCCTTGTAGAAGGAAACTTTCATTCTATCATGAAATGTAAAGAAATGTCCGCTTTTTCCCCATTCCGGCGCAGGAGGACATTCAGTGATCTCAATGCTGCACCAAAGGCTGCTCATTATTAAACGATTTATAAAAGCTTTTCTCACATCCATATCCAAGGCCCGAGTGTTTGCAACTTCCTGGATTTCATCTTTTTAAACAGACCTTCGGTTTAAATACAGCACGTCAAATTTAATGAAATCCTGCAAAAACTGTTTTTTTTAGCAGAATTACAACACCCGTTAGTCCCGCCAAACCGCTTTGCACTTTCATAACGAATTAAAGAAACATTTTTATTTCGGTCTCTTGGGATTGATCAATAAGTCAGCTGTTACTCGTGATGTCAAACACATCTGGGTGTTTGAATTTATGGGAATAAAACATTTGGAGAAAACGTTCTCTAGAGATTAGGATTAGTGCTAGAGCAAAGAGCATCCCTTTTTTTCCAGTTGGTCTTTGCGCGAAACTCCTTAGTTATTTTTTTTCCACAAGAGGGCCCTATTTCCATAATAATAATCTCTCTTGAAAAAAACGAGGCACTAGTCTTTCTCTCTTTCGCCCGCGTGTCTTGTGTATATATTTTATTCACACACTATTCATTAGCAGAAATTAATAGATTTATTTATGCAGAAAACCCAGTCGTCTCAATTTTACACTGAAGACTTAAGTCCAAAGTCCAAAATCTGATTATACTAATCAGCTATTATTTTCATAACGTACATACCGAAAAATATTTTAATCTTTCAATATTTATTTTCGTCTAGTTTTCAGTTGTGTATCCCATTGTCTAGGAGTGCATGTAATGTTTTAAGCTTAAAAAACTTCACATTAGTGGTTTTACAAGTTTTTGGAAGTCATGTAATGTGCCAAACCGCTTTATACCACACGGTGTCGCGGTGAAGCTGGAGCCTACCCGGCAAGCAACGAGCGCAAGGCAGGGTACACCCTGGACGGGACGCCAGTCTATCGCAGGGCAAGTGCAAACCCATCATACATGGGGACAATTTGGAAGCCACGGTAAAGGTCGAGGGGGTAATTTGGCCCGGGCACCGGGATAACTTCCTACACTTATCGAGAAATGCCCGGGGACCTTTAATGACCACTGAGAGTCAGGATCTCAGTTAAACGTCTCATCCGAAACACGGATTTTTCGGAAGTACCATGAGGAAATATAGCATCGTGTTTAATCAACAAATTACTAACAGTTACATTTACATACTAACAGTCTGTAAACTAGTCGCGTTAGCAAATGACACCAAAATGAGGGATAAGCAGAAATTACATATTAAATTCAAAAAGATTTAGGTAAAATTCAAAACTGGGCAAACTCCTGGCCGATGGCATTTAATGTAGACTAGTGCAGAAAACTGGATGCAGAAACATAAAACTATAGATACAAAATGGGAGTCGGAGTTTCAAGAGACTATGAAAGTTATGATAAAAAGACTCAGATGTTCATGTTCATTTACGTCTTCTACACATTGTGCGGAAACGATAAAAAGGCAAATATAACTATTAGAATTTATAGACAAAAGCTGCTCATGTTGCCGAAGCTGATGCCCTTGGTTCCTTCAACTTGAAGTTCGAGATACGGCTAAATGGGATCATTGGACCAACTGGTTTCTCACTACCAAACGAGCTAGATGGGTAGAATAAGTTTCTCATATTTGTAACCGTCTTTGAGTTCTCACATCCTTTAAGACGGGTTATTCGTGCCTTATCAGAAAGACAGGGGGCGGTGTTCACAAAGGCTGAAGTCTTATCTTTATTTCTTCCAGGTCTGATGTCAAGATGCATTGTTTCTGTTTGTTAAACTGTCCAGCAATGCTGTCAGGAGAACACACCCGTTCGCTCGTCAACACATCCAATCAATCCCCTGGTAGCTTATTCCTGGTGAGGGCAGCAGACAATTAGGAAGCAAAGCGAGTAGGGAGCGGGATACATCCAGGACAGGATGCCCGTGCATCTCGGGGTACTCACAGAGGCGCGCATTAGAGACACCAGTTCACCACCGGTTGTTACGGAGGAAGGAAAGCAGAGCACCCGGCGAAAACACGCGCCATTCTGGGGATAACATGCAAACTCCAGACAGATGTCTGAGACGCAAGAGCTGCGTATGAACTAACCACCATGCCGCACATCATCTCGGGAAAACCTCGACAGAGCAAACGGAGATTACTGATCCTGGTTTGTAAAAGATCACTGGCACAGCGAAACACAATCAAGATTTTTAGTAATATACCCAGTATACGGGCAGTACAGTACTGAGTCATATTTTTTTTTCATTGAGAAAAATATGTCGGAGCTGACGCGCAGCGTGTATGCGGGATACTACCTTTAATTCGGCTGTCAGGAATTCTATTCAATTCCACCTCCTTTCCACGCCCTCATAGTAAATACCGTCATCTCTGTCACGCCCTGAGAGAAAAACTCGTTCAGCCATTCGGTTCTTGAAATATATTCTAACACAACTAAATGTGTACGCAATTAATTTTGTTCTCCAGTAATGAAAAACAGAAAGCATTTTAATCTCTCCTTCAGACTCATATGGATGTTACATAACACACCCCCACCCCCCCCCGTTTTTTTAAACTGTGAAATACGTGTATTTTCACCGGAGGAACTACAGCCGTACATTTCCTGTTATGCTACATACTGTAGCTTTTAACTTGTAACAGAAACGACTCAGCGCGCTGGGTGCTGTGTGTCAGTCGTTAGAAAGCGTCGTACATAGGTACTGGAAGCACTACACAAAGGTGTAGGAGAGCTTGGCAGACTGTGTCCATAGTGCTCAAATTCAACTGTATCCCACCGAATACATGAGCTCTGAGCTTTAAGTCAGTCGCATAGAATGAGTTTCTCTCCATAACCATATGCAGCATTGTATATCTGTGTGATATATGCTAATCATAGCCTTTCTTCTTTGTGAACTGCTAACTTCTCTGGCATCATTGAATTCTGTGCTCTTTTAGCATTTTTATGTCTTTGTTTTGTTGTATTCTGAAAACTAAAATGAATAAACGTGTACAATAGACCCCCCCCCTCCACACACACACGTTGTTCGGTTAAACGTGTCATTTATACAATAGGAATAATCACTTAAATACGTGTACATTTATATTTAAAACAACGTATTTGTAAACTGTACACATTGCTAATCAGCTTTGACGCACTTTTTGTCGCTTAATGAAATTTCTTAACAATAGCGATGTTTTGCTTAGAATGAATACCTAAACACTGCCAGGCTACAGGTTTCTACTTTTATAGACACTTCATTTGCCTTTTGCGTGTTTTCCCTGACATTCACAACATTCCTTCAGTGTTTACTAAGGGCCTTAAAATGCCTGTTTGTGGTGACTAATGGTTCCTACGGCCCAGTTACACCAAAGAAAATACGCCCATGTCTACAACATATACTGTACATATACAGAGAAACATATTCTTATTACTACTGAAATAGATTAGGAAACAAGTTTGTTTTCACTGGATGGAGGGCATATGTTTTTTTTAAATGGTCATTGTCGCATTGGGTCGCCATTGTAGATGGTTAGGTCAACGTTACAGCTGTGTGTCAGTATAATACTGACCCTCTTTTCTAATCTGTCAGACCCAACTGAGAACCAGACAACCTGGACGACTGAGGAAGAAGCTCTGAAGAACAGCCCACAAGAGAGGAGGCCGTTGTTATACCGCCATTACAACAGCTAATCCAGCGAAATCTCTTGCGTCATTTTTGATCATTTTTATTTTTCTGTAATTTCTGTCACACTCAAACTAGGAAATGGTTCAGCGCAGCGACTAGACTGTATAGAGACACTCATTTGGAGATAGCTCAGCCCAACTTGTACAACTTGCCCGGGCCACTTCATTTGATTGCAACTACTGGCGGCTACCGCTATGCGGTATGTCATTTCTGTAAATGGAAATCTTACGATCGCAAAAGACTTCAATATTATATCTAATGATCGTCCTTTCAATCTGCGCATCCCTTGAACAAGTAAGCGAGATAATGCATGAAAATTAATTACTGACACATTTGTGCCCGCGCGTATTATCTGGCCGTGGATTCTTAAACACAGCGCTGTAGCCTAAGCACAAGAGAGCCCCGGCGGTTTAGTCAGCCTGTCTACCACTACTTCATCCACCCACAGACAATTGCGTGACTGTAGCTTTATCTGCCTCCTCCTCGAAAGGTTTAATCATTATTTCTGACTGCACGCCTGGCACACACCACTCTCTACCCGAGCAGCGAGCGCAGAAACCGATATCGCAGGTACAGTACATACAGTACGGTACAGTGCTGCAGGGAGCATATTTCATCGGCGTTTAAGAGGAGAAATGGAGAGAAAGGGCCGTCTCTGTCTGTCAGAGCTAGGATAGGCTTGCTTTTTGAGCTCGACTCCACTACCTCACGACGCAATTTGCCATCTTCTCACGAGTAGGCGGGATGTGCTCTGGTGACTCAAACCCCGAGTCACTGCACGACCTGTCAATCAAATTAAATGTCTTGTGCTTGAGGCCAGGCAGTACTGCCGATTCTGTGTTTGAGCCATGACTGTCTGGACTTGTTACATTGTATAATCATGAGCAAGTGATCCTTCTGACTCCGGCTGCGCTAAAATAAGTGACAAGTGATGGGATAGAGAGGCGACTTTAAAAGCCAGAGATCGGTAGTTTAATTTTTTTAACAGAAATATTTATTTCTTCTTTTAATGTTTTGTTTTTAGAAGCCGCCTACTGGACTGGACAGTTCCTCAAAGAAGGGTGAGTGCTGTTTACTCCTTCGGTGGCCTTTGAGATACGATACGGGCCAAGTAGTTTGAGATGACGCTCGCTACTGTATTTATTATTTCATTGTTTGTGTTCAAGAAAGTGACGGCATTTGTTTTCAGCGAGTTGCTACCGTGTAACTAAAATTTGTTAACTTTTTCGGTGGGCGCAGACCATAGCTGAAGCAAGATTATTGAAATGTTTCACCCTCAATTTTTCTTAATGTTAATGTAAGGTTGAACGCACTGAGAATAAGGGATGTGTTTATTAAACATGTAGCGCGGAGTATAGCGTGTTGAGCTGCGTAGAAATGAAAAAACGTGAATTAAAATCACGCAATTTTGATTCATCCTAGTCTGCCCACATTTTTGCTTTCTTTTCTACTGTGATAAGACATGACCCAGCTGCTTTGGGTTTTATTATATAACTGCGTTTTTTAAGGACACAAGTGCTTGGATAGTGTTGGGATAGTTTTTTCCCCCTCAAATGCTAGCACAGGAAATCTCTAATACTGTACGTAAAAGCATTGAGTTTGTGTGGTTTCCATGTAACAGTACACGAAACGTGCATTCACACACTGAAATGTTTACAGAGAACGGTGTTAAAGACATGTTATATCGTAAGGGATTAAGCTGTGTTAATGCGAGACATGAACAATACGCAAAGTCACAGACCTTTTGTGCCCTGAATTTGAAAATAAGGCGCGTGTGATATTTCCTTATATTAGGCTAACTGAATGTACGGTGCCCATTTACTCGGGGTTTTGTAAACCGATCTTAGCTGACTGTAAAATGTATCTAGGAAGTAAAATTGATAACGAATCTCTTTTTGTTCAAATAATTGAATTTACGCAGCTCTGAAATAGTATTGTTAAGCGTTGTACTGGTTTCGACCCGGCCTGTATTACGGGATTGTGTGCTTTAACAGTGCATTTTGCGTTACTGTATCCCCGAGGGAATTATATTAACAATCTATGTGCAATGCTTTTAAAGTACAAAAACTCTCTTAGTTAGTTCTTGGAAGAAAAACAATTGGTAGGAAAATTAACTTTTAAAAGTAGTGTCTTGGCCAACTTTATGAATTTGGACCTACAGCTCCCCAGGCTAATCTTTTTTTGTGTTTTGTATCAGTTTGTATCTAAAAAAACAACTGTAATGTTTTTATTGTTTAAAACGTGATGTTGAAACCATTGTGTAAAACAAAAGTTAGAAGATAATTCCTAAAGTTTTTACAGCAATGCTCACTTTGTAGGGCCCACATCCTTACACAGAAAAGCTTTGGGTTGAAGGTAGAATAAAACCCTTTACTTACACCTTGTTTGGCAAAAGTGAATTTGGGGCTCTATTTTGTCTTAAATGCCTTATTCATTATGTGTCAAATGGGGTGTTACAGATGATAATAGCACCTAAATTGAGCCCAGGGTAATTTGTTCTGGTCGAGGTCACTTTTTCACTTTAGGCTGACTTTTGCCTTGTCACAAGTCTTAAGAGGAAACTTTTTTATTAAAAATTATTGGTGCAAAATGCTCCAACCTGGATAAAGTGACCTGGGGTCTGATTAATGTTTTTTTCCAAATTTAATTATGTAATAAACTGCAGTGCTATTAGAACTAATATTTAATATTTTTCTTCAGATTTTCTGCTTCAGTGTGGTGTGGTTTCTAATTCGAATTGCAGTTTACTTTAATTTTGAACAGAAAGAAATCCACACAGTTAAGCGCAGGTCTTTGAGATATTGTCTTAGTGTATCCCATGGACTTCTTCCATTTATGCTGTTGTCACAGTGTTTCTGAACAGATAAGTCACACTGAGATCAGAATGACTGGTACTAGTTCTTATCAAACAAGTAGTGCACATTAAGAGTGGTGGAATTTATGCAGATGTCAAATAAAGATAAAATCACACTTTTAAAAACAAATGAATGTGTGTTTTTTTAAAAACGGGTAGCGCATGAGATGGTACTGATCTATACTGTACCTTCCTGGAATGAAGAAGGTGTCTCCTGAATAAATGATCCTTCTCTATGCTGTATGTATTGCTCTATAATCCATCCATTCTTTTTCTAGCTGTGCCGAGGTGCTAGGTGCTAGGTGAGGGTTGCAGTGTTGCTCTATAGTGTCAGATAATATTTACATCTAATGCAACAAAAATAGGCAAATTAATATTCTTTCAGAAACTTCCATTTAGTCACTCAAATGCCATGTTATTATGGCATTTTCCATGGTTCTAATGTACTCAATATTGCATTTAGATAGGAAAATTAGGCAACCATACTGTCTGAAACAGAGGTTTAAGAAAGACAAAATTGGAAATTTCTTGTTTTCCATCTTACATTGTTTAATACTTAGCACCTGACCAATCCTCTTGTCACCCAAATGCAAGCACAGGAGCTGTGAACATGGGATTTCTAAAGGATGCACCCAAAAACTCTGTCATAAACCTATCACAATGCCTAATTAGGTGGTCTTCAGTGTTTGTCACCAAGGATCGCTGTGAATTATTCGATAATAAATGCCTATGGTTGGCCTCTGACTATGCAGGATTAGATGAGCACTTCTAATTTTGCTTTTAATCCAGATTAGAGAATGGTGTTTACTGCTCCAGTACTATACTGGCAGCCTTGAACACAGCTCCCGTTGAACAGTTCAGAATAGCAGAGCCAAAGGAAAATGTTGTGCCAGAGCTTGTCTGTATCCACCTGCACACAAACCCCAGGAAGGATCATTAAACTTGTGTGTTACATGGCCTGTAGGAGGCTTTAACTTCCTGTGAGTGTCCATGAATTATTGTAGATAGTCTGTTCTTCCCACGTAGGTGCCAGGTGGCAACATTACCATCAGATCACAGCGATAAAGGAAGGTGGCTGCTGGTGCCTGACACAAGACTGTATACCATAGGTGTGATTGGGTAATGGGTGATAATTGGGTAACAGTGCCCTCTCCATGAGAGAGTGGCCAATAAAGGCTTGCTGGTTTAACTACATGGCACTACAAACACAAAAGTTCTCATTCAGAACAATTATCGTAAAAGGAGAGGGAAACAAGGAAATGCCATGAGTCATAAAGGAATGTTTGGTGTGGTACTCTCAGTAGAAATTTATAGAAGAAGAACCGATAAAAATAGAAGTGTGAACTGCTATCTTTTTTGCACAGTTTACAAGATGAGGTTTTTAAGGAAACAGGATTGTATTCTTTTGCAGTTGGTAAAAAAAGTCATCGGGAATGACTGTGATGCTATCAATGGGCTGCATTGTTCATTTTCAGAGGAACAGAACTACTAGAGTGGGTTTCATCCATCAACAAGTTCGCCTTTAAGCTAATAATGCCTTTGATTCCACATTCACAGTTTTTTTGTGCATTTAATTACTTTGCCTTGGAAACAACTATTAATAGCTGGCAAAATTTAGAAAAAAACGTTCGTTGTGTGTGATCTAGTTGCAGTGTGTTTTCTTAGGAGCCTAAGTTATGTAATAAACTACTAACCATAGTTTCAGGACCTACACTTTTGAGAAAGGGATGTGAAAGTTTCTCAGTACTAGACAAAATGTGAAAATGCATGCAGCACATTTTCTGTAGACGTACCTAATCCTGATGAAAAAAATAATTGAGCTCAATTATTCTGGTTTATTTCTCAAGAGTCTTTGCTGTGTGGATATGTGGGGGTGGGTTGGGGGGGGTTGTTGATTTCCCTGGTATCTCTATGCAATATGAAGAGCCGCATAAGGCATGCAGATGGGAATAATGGCAAAAGATCCCTGAACAGCCTTTGACGACCATGTATTCATAAGTAATGAACACCATTACTCAACGATGTCACTTTATATGTAAATTTGTTAATTTAGTGCAGCACTTGCCGGTCTCGAATACTATCAAGTCAATTCAATTAAAACAGCGCAAGCACATTATGATAGACTATTAATTAGAGCAGAGTGTAGCGATGCTGAAGTCGAGCATTGATTGTAAGATACTACAGCTGAATGATGAGAAGACAGTCTTTTGGTTTTGTGTTGGCTTACAAAGGCCCACTTCATATGTTCACTTTATGGCTTTAACGCCCACTACTTCTGCCTCCTTGTTTGTTTATTGCTAGTGTCTGTGGCCTTGAAGAAATACCTCCTGCCCTCTGTATAGGAGAGTGGAACCAAGAATCAGGGAAATGTGCAGTTCTGCTTGTACATGCTCGTGCCTCAGTGCTCTATGGCAAAGAAAGAAGCATGATAAAAACTTCACTTCTACATCCAGATGGAATTGTGGCCAATGGGAATGAGATTGGAGAGTTTTTGGAAACGGAATGCTCATTTAGTCTAGTGTAGTCTAAACATCAAGAATGGCATACAAAGTGAGCTGGAGCAAGGAGCAACCAACTCATTTAATTTATTTCTGGTGCAGTATCTCAGTCCTTTTCTACAGAAGTAACAGGGATGTTCCATTTACCTCTTCTTCAGCCGCATGGACCCTTTGAGTTATCCTCCTTCATTTACTTGGAATCGTCTATGGATGTGGTGTAATATGATCTTACAAGGATTTATTAGCTCACATCAATAGCCGAATCAGCAGAGGTCAGAATTCTTTATTAGGCCGGGACATCCCATGAAGAATTTTAGTTTTAATTGCATTCCTGTGACACCAAGTGTTTAAAGCTGCTCTGTGGCTTTATCAGTCATGTTTATTATTGTGAATCAAGGGAAACTGAGAAACATGCATTTGGATGCAAAATCCTACAGCAATAATTTATCATTCCCGTAACCCTTTAAGTGCACAAATACACTTTGTCAGGATATTTAAAGCACACAGAACTGTAACATCTTATCTGATTTTAGTTTGTTTAGTTTAGGATTCATCTCAGCAGAAATTGTCCAGATAAGAGAATGTGCGAAATCAGTTCAATATTAGAAGGAAAAGAATATTGTTTTGCAGACCGACTGTATCCGCAGAAGAAATACCTGAACTATCAAGACCAAAAACATGATAGTGTTTTTTTTTTTGCTTAGTGCGTTGTTTTTAAAGTTTTCTAAACTCATCAGCCTCAAGCACTTGACCTGTGTGATTTGGAGGTAGAAGTCGGTCTCTCATCATTGTGAGTTGTTTATGCCTGATAGCAGGTCATGTGACACAACTGAAAGGGTTAGCTGGGTGGAATGTCACTCAGAGACATAATGTCAGCAACATCCTTTGCAGTATTAGTCACAGGAAACACTGTAGGTTTCACTTTGGCAAAGTACATGACATTTAACAGGTTCCCAGTGTCACCCATGATCCCTAACTTGCGACCTCCTGTACTGGCGTAACAGTTGCTGTCGATTGTGTTGCCTCCCAGCTTGATTAGCTGTCATCACTGTGTGAGGCTGAGCTGAACTCATGCACTTTTTCTGAAGGGGAGGGTACACGGAATCATTACGCCACTGTTACAGCATCACAGAACATCATTAGAAAAACTGGTTGGCGACACGTTAAGTCTTCAGTCTCTATTGTATGTCATGAATGACTTTACCGCACGGAACTTAACATTTCTCACTGTGGTCACTGAAGACGTTTAACGGTGTTGCATTGTAACACCAGTGTAAAGTAACATCCCTTCTTCATGGACACAGGGCAGCTTTCCAGCTGTACGTTCTGATGAGACTTTCGGCTCGCAAGCCAGACTGGGTCGGAGTTTTCCACTAAATGGAAAGCAGTGGTGGGGTGCCAAGAGGGGCAGATTCTTCTTCTTCATGGCATGGTCTTCAAACAGAGCCACTGGCGAAGAAAGGCCATAACAGCCAACACCAGCTGGCAATTCCAACAGCCGTCACTACAGGATATCCATATTTAATGGACCCACTTTTAAAAAATATGAGAACAGTATTGGCACACGCTAACACTCTGGAGTGACTGTGTTCCAGGAATGCTCATAACACTGAATGAGTTGGGGAACAAAGCATGTGGTATGTATTCTTTCATGCTGGGACCTGAACTGTGGTTTGGGAATATAAACAGTTTGAAATAAGACTCAACACTTTTTTTGAGTAGAAGGATACTGGTCTGGGGGACCCTTACATGCTGTTAAAAAAAGATTCACAGTCTTGAGGGGATGATCTCTGCAGCAGAATCGGAAACTTGCACCTTATTGCATCAGATATGTATGTTATAGTCTGTACAGCCCTTCATACATCTGTTCCTTGTTCCTCTTTCCTACTCAACTATTCAATATTTAAAGCCTAGAAGTTCAATAAGTCATTTTATTTCTGTGCCACAGCTTTAAACACCTACGTAATCGGTCAAAGAAAAAGACAAATGCACCTCCTTTAAATGTTATTTTTGTTTGATGGAAGTACAGCTCCAGTATTGTCACAGTAGAATGTGACTGAGTTACACTTGAATTAAAAGTGTAGTGCAGTTGTGATTACATTTTATTTTCATTGGCTGCAGCTCAAAGGCTAATGCAAGAAATGCCTGATGCAATTATTGTAAATCTGTGTCAACTCAACAGACACAGTTGAAGACACTTGTGTCAAGAACATTTCAGGTCATGATCCTGTCAGGTTATCTAGGAGAGTTTTGAACTTCTATACAGCTGAATACTTTCTTCTGCTGAATCCAGCTGGTATTGTACTCTGTAATTTAACAGTTTGATGCGGATTTTTGTGAATTGTGTTCCAAATTTCATCGTGTACTTATCATAAAAGCAAAACTGTAGATACTATTTGAATTATGGAGGGTTTGCATTCCCGTTTGGTGCAATCGATAGCCCTTTCCACAAGTTCTCTTCTCATGTTTCGTTCTTGCGTGGTGCTTTGCCACAGAGTTGTGATCGCCAGGTCTGCGTGACGAGAGAGCGTGGAGTGTCTGTCACATGTGACAAGAGGTGCAGCAGAGTTGAGCCATCAAGGAAGCAAGTTCAGTCCCAGGGAACCACAGCACGGGAGCACGGCAAAATGGGAAATTGTGATGACGGCGGCACAACATGTCTCCCTCCAGATTTTAGGTGCTGAAGGCTTGTCAGTGACTTTGATAAGCTGTCTCAGCTGATTCACAGAACCACGCTCCGTGAACACTGCAGTGCTTGCAGTTAAGAGACATTAAAAGGCCATTTACCTTCTTCTGGATTTCACAAGCCCTCTCGTCCAATAATTCTATACTTATGTAAATCCTTGAAGTGGGGATGTTCCCCGAGCTTTATAAAGTATTCCAGTAGGGGAAATGTATATTTACCAGTTGATCAAGATCTTTTAAAACTTAAACAGAACATAGTACTGTATATAGAGTTCATTCATTTATGCTGAGCTTTTAACTTGTTCAGCCTATTCCTTTATGAAAGGTACGTATAAACAACTTTTACCGTGTTACACTCTTACGTATGTCTTTATCCTGGACACATCACACTTTGAAACTCCTGTACATTATCATTAGTGCCACTTTAGTTAAGCTATCCAAAAGCTACAGCCAATTAAAATAAACAAATACAGGGAGCCTATGTTGGATCTTTAGGTGCATTTTTAGTGCTGGGGGCTTTTTATCACTGTGGGTGGCAGCAAATTTCCCTTTAACGTAAAGAGAGAAGTGAAAGCTTAAGAAGTCTCTTGTTTTACAAGTTTAATGTGATTTAGCACTGAAAGGGCATGCTGTTATTTTAAGACCAAGTGTCGTCTCTGAGACTGGAATTGCAACAAAATGGGTATAAAGAGCCTAAGAAAGCTGGCGTTCACAGACCTCTTACCAAGTCATGTATTAGTCAACCACAAAGCAGAGATGGGGTGGACTAGCATTTTGTGTTGAAGATGTTTGATAACAAAAGCAACTGGCAGTACAACAAAACTGAGCTCCTCGATGAAGGCGGTCTAGCTGAACCCTGCTGCGGGAAACAATTTCAGTCCTGGAAGAAATGAAAGGATGCTAGAATCATGAGCACTTGCCTTTTATTGTTAATAATTTGATCACTTCTTTATTAGCGCTGTTACAAGTCACTGGATTTTGGAATGAACTGCATCGTCAAAGGTGTTCATTTGTATAATCTAAGCCTTCTATCTTGATAATTTCCTATTAAGCCTGATAACATCATTTATCTTAAGAAATGATGCTTCTGTAAAACGCTGTATCAAGACTGTTGTTCCAACTTTTTGGGATACCAAGTCACTTTTGTTGCTTTAGTTAACTGCTAATGTTTGCCTCAAATATGTTTCTGTGGCCAACCAGTGACTTCAGTGTGGTAGCACAGCTTGCAGCCAAGTACCATTCAGTAAATATTACTTGCAAATACATGACACCATATCCTATATTTGTAGGCCTAGACCTATAAACATTTGAGGCATTGCGAATACTTTCATGACCTAAGGCAATTTTCTTTATTATTTTGAAATCGTTTTCAATCCTGTTTGGAATACATGATACCGGTGTGCAGTGTTTAAGAAATGACCCTGATCCCATTCTTTCTTAAAGGATAAATTTGAACACAAAGCTGGAAGAGGCTTTTGAGTATTAGTTATGTCCAAGTCAATCTGTCTTTCGATGCACTCCTGTTGTGTCTACCCAGAAAAATGCAATCAGTGCTATTATGAAGCTGGCTAGTTTCAACAGCTAGGTGTCTATTGTCAGTATTAACCTGAAACAGCCAGTTTCAGAGCAGGGCAGAGCAGAAAAGGTACCGATATCAAGGAGCATTACTGTGAGCAGTGCTGGAATCTGTCATTGACAGAGGACTGAACAGACCATCACAGGGGGTTTTTAGGAGAAGAGATAGAGAACCAATCAAGATTCACAGGAAAATATTCCCACAACAACAAACCACTTCACTCCCTTTTTTAAATTGCAGTGGTACAAGGTACAATGGTACAATATAAGAAGCAATAATAAATATAATGCAGACAAGTGCATGATGCTCTTCATTACCAGTGTCAAGTTTTGTTTTTACAGCTAGGATGGTACTCTGTTCTGTGTGTTTTTTTCTGTTGTGCTGTAAAATCAGAGCTGCTAAGTCAGCCTGCCCTGTAGCAGACAACACTGTTATATTGAGTGCTGTGGGTTACAACGGTATTATAGACTGTTGTGTATTACTTTGCCTGTTTTCATGAATAGTCTCCCTCACCTCCATTTTGTGTACACTGTTACACAATGAAGAATTAAACATTGTTTAATGAAATTGAAAACTTGGATGGGATTGATATAACCTCTTAATAAATACTACACAACACACCTGTAAAATACATATAGCAAAATACAATTTCACATTAACATACCAGGAATACGGTTACTAAGCTGCATCTGCAGAAAGTCTTTAACAGCTCTCAAGTTCTTCATGATGTCTTCC
The DNA here is from genome assembly GCF_055471065.1 of Atractosteus spatula. Lineage (NCBI taxonomy): Eukaryota > Metazoa > Chordata > Actinopteri > Semionotiformes > Lepisosteidae > Atractosteus > Atractosteus spatula. The sequence goes on from NC_142720.1 coordinate 12,345,827, forward strand.
AGAATTTTTTTCTTCCTTCTCTCTGCCTAGAGTTTTGCTCTTAGCTTTTGGCTGGAACAATCTCACTATCAACTCTTCCAAATAATTATGTGCCTGTAATGTCATTTGCACAAATGACCATAAGGACTATGTCATGCTTTGTAATGCTTATGAAGGAGGCAGTGTTCTTATCCTCATTCAAGTAAAGCATGACTCATACAATGTTATTAATTAATATATAAACACACCCCACATGGGGAAAAAGCCTTTCTGTATGACTAGAACTCTAATGCTAGTCTGATGGCTCTTAGTTGTCTCTTTTTTGGGCACTGAATTGTTACACTAAATCATTCATGTTTTCAGAAATAATAACATGCTTCAAAAACATCCGGTGTGGAGAGTGCAGTGATAACAGTTTGTAATGTGAACATCTCATCTTCCATGGGGGGTAAGTGCAAGATGCACCCCTATGAGCTCCCAGATCATGTAACAGTAATATTTCAATGCTTGAGTTACAGTATTGAGTCCCATGGGGTTCTCTAAGGGACAGAAACTCTAGGCCTGACAGCCCTTACTGTGCTTGTGAGACACTGGTGCAAAATGTGTAACTGTTACTATTAAGAACAAATGGATATCAAGAACTATATATATATATTATGTTTTCTGTAAAAAAACAAGAAAAACATGTTTTTTTCTCTGCCTCTCTTTTGTAAGTGGTCTGGAATGCTGCTGTTGGTTATACTGCTCAAAAATCAGAACCAGTCTTGAGGCCAGAGTTGGCAGAGCTGTGTTTTCAGGATCACAGGAGGACAGTGTTGATGTTGAATTTCACCCCCGAGAGGAATATGACTTCAGCTTGCATTCCCTACTGTGTACAGTACATTTTTCAGCCACAGTGGACAGATCATACTCTTGTGAAATTACTGCCATAGTGTGTGGGGGAGAGAGAGTGGAATTGAGTAGCATACTGTAAATAAATGTTAATTGGAACCAGCTATCTTTGTTGTTTACTAAAACTCAAGGATGTACCTGGAGCTGCTGGAAAAATGACAGCAAGAAGGGTCAAAAGTAACATTACAGTGATAAAAATAAATGAAGAGGGGTAAGTATTGGTTTTCTTTCATCCCCCAAAACCTGCAATATTATGATGTGTGTAAATTAACACTTCTAAAAGATTACCAGAAATTAGGGATACCAATCATGTAGACCAATTTATACCTTTATAAAACTTTGTGAAGTTGCCCCTTGTAATGGCACTGATGAATTTGTAGAACATTTTTATTGGTACCCATGTAAAACGATCTAATTTTGGTGCTGAAATGTGTCCATTGTTGGTTCTGTTCATTTACATCTGGCATCCCTCATATAACCAGACATTAAAGAGAGGGTCTTATGTAGTTCTCACTGTTGTTAATGTGCGCTGGCTTTAATAAATAGAGCTTTTACAGGCTAGAGCAAAGAAGAAGAAAGGGCACATTCTTTTGAGTTTGGCGAGCTTCGTACCTCCTAATTATTTCAGTGGAGTACAGTACGCTGTGCTCCACCCTTATCATAAGGCTGTATATTATAGCACTGTTATACACTGGCTCCGGACTCATCAGTTTCAAGTCCTATTTTAGTATAATTGCCATCTATTACAGAGGTGATCTGGTGCTCCCTAACATAGTAAAGCATTTTTTTTCTGACATATCCAAATAATCAGATACTTAATGTTTTGGAATACATTTAAACTCCTGTCCATTTTAAAAAGGAATTCTCCAATAATAAACTAAGAGGATAACTTATTTTCAGGTTTAGAGTGCTGTCTGTGACTGTGCTGACTTTTTAGTCAAATTTTAGACTAATTGCACTGATATTTCTTAACTATTTGCCACATAAACTGCCCAGCCCTGGTTAGCATCTGTTAACTAATGAGTTCTTCAGCCCAGTATATATATATATGACAGGTATTTAATAGTTTAAGTTTTAGTCTCACATTAATATGCTCAAAGTAATGTTTTTGGCCTGCAAAGAAGGCTCTTATGAAACTCTCCATGCAACTTCTATTACATTTATATTGGAATGTTTGCTACGTTTTAGAACTCTTAATGAGTTCAGTTTTGTCCAAAAACATTTTTTTTTTGCTGCTTTAAGCACAAAAAGCACAAAGCGCAATAGACTTATCAGCCTCTCATTCAGCCTGCGAATGCACTCCTTCATCATCAGGTTTGTTTCGATAAATTACACGGTGTCAGATCTGCTTTTTTGGTTCCTTTTTGTTTTGGTTCTGCCTTTCCCATCGTGTGAAATTCCCGCTGGAATATAATTATTCTTTATGAATCTGCTTTTACAACTTCCTTTTGTCTTTTTAACACCTTGAAGGAAAAACAAAGTCCACCCCAGCAGTTGGCACTTTAATTGGTGGTGTCGTGCTTGACAGGGGTGGGGTATCTAGTCATTACCTCAGCTGGACCTTTGCAGTGCACATCAACCATTCTGTTTGCATTGTCTGTGTCTGCCCCTAAATCACAGGGTGCATTGCCAGGATACGTATTACATTTCTGCGCAGGTCATGTTACCAAAATCAAGATGGTTGGGACAGAGTGATTTTCTGAACCCCTGCAGTTTCTTCTTTATTAACTTTAGTAGCTCAGATGAAAGTGTCTTGGCTTCTTTCTTGGTGAGATTGCTTTCCTTTCATTTAATGTCATGTTGCTTAATTTGATATTTCTTCAGCAGAACAGTGGCATCATTTATAATGTGAGCTATGATCAACATAAGGCCACGTTTGTTTCTAGGAGTATAGAATTGAACAGTAAAACCTCAGAATGTGTGAATTTGCCTCAGTAAAGAGGCTGTCACATCCTGATTTAAATTATCCAAACTGATGTTTTGGAAAAGGAGATTTATGCTCTGGTTTAAATGCTGAGTCTGGCCCTCGCAGCTAATGTTCACTGTGAAAGAGCCAACCAAAAATGCTTTCTCTGTACGTATCGAATAAGCCATTATTGGTGTATTAAACACAACATTTGTTGTGTTTGCTTTCTGTTGTCACTTGTGTACAATGCTATGGTGTTTTTTTGCACAAAAACAAATAGAGGGACTGACTGAACATCTCACATTGGGGTAGAAATCTGATGTCTTCTTGGTAAGGTAGGGACTCTGGCAAAGCCCCAGTGTTTTCTTGGATAACTTCAAGAAGAGTGTAATTTTTTGTATTATTCTCTATGACTACTTGCTTACTTATTGCCAAAGCCTCAAAGATACTGTAATCCACAATGGTAATAGTGTGGTTGCACATTTTTATAGAAGTCTGTAGGTTTGGAAACTTTGTGTGTGTTTTCAGAGGAGCAAATATGGACAAAGAAATCAGAGTGGGTGGGAACATAGCCGCCTGCTTTTATTTTTTCTGTTGCTGTGGTGAGTGATGGGACGAAAGCGTCAGTAACAGCTGCAGGCCAAAGCCTTTCGCTTCCTTTCTACTGGATGAGCCTTAAAGGCAAAGTCCTGTTGGGGGGAGCCTCGAACACGGCGTACTGACGGCAGGGAGGGTGGGGCGACGGGGGGACAAGTCCGCCCACACACGGTACCGCCACACAGACAGCCAGAGCACAGCAGGGGTTCCTGTACAGAGTCCACTCGCCACTCGGCCCCGCATGCTGGGCTGCTGTTGTACATTGAGACATGTCTTTTAATAGCTGGGGCTGTTCAGGGGAGACAGCACTGGGGAACCTTGTGGTCAAAGCTGACCTGCGGTTTACTGCTGCACTAAGCCCAGTGCTTATCCTTACAAAGAGTAAGTGAGTCCTGTCTCCTAGTTGTATTTAAGGGTTTTTTGAGGTGTGAACTGTAGTATATACAATTCTCTTCCCTCCCCCATGCCTCCTGTTAAAAGGACCCTATGCTAGCTAAATTCCAAAATGAAACTCATACAGACCGTTCCACAGATTTGCATTTCGTTTTTAAAGGCTAGTTAATAAAGTACGGTATATTAGACATTGATTGATGGTTTAAACTAAAAATACAGAACACAGCCGGAAAGAAGAAACAAAAAAATTGATCCAGCACCGATTCTTAGTCAAGCTTTAGTCATGAAAACTGCCGACCCTGGACATGCTGAGATCTTTGACTTTATAGTCCTGTCTGCCTGTGTGTTTGCTGTGCCAAACACAGATGAGAGCTTTACCATATTAATATTACATTTCTATTAATAAATGACAGTTTGGACAATAAGAAAAGCTTATTATAGATGCCGTAAAAAAGGGAGGTAAGGATGAGAAAACATTCAAGGAGGAAAATCTCATTTCTTCAGTTTAGAATCCCTTGTGGAAGTGTGGGATACAATTTTGTTGACCAGTACAAAGCACTGAATTTTTCTTGCCATTTGCTTGTTAGCTTTGACTGGATTTAACTTGAGGTGTTGTCAGTATTTGAACAATTCCTATGTTGTTTGTATGCTCTTATGATTTGGAAATGCAGCTGGTCAGTTTGGTTTGCTCAGCAGCTTATGGCCAGAGCAATAGGAAGGTGGCTTCCCTATTGAACAAGACTCCTCTATTTGCTTCTCTCTGCCTACCAGAGCAGAGGAGTTCCTACATTCTCTGTCCCTGAGTCAGCAGCACAAGTGATCACTAATAGCGGATATCATATTACAACAGTAAGAGCAGGGCTGTGTTCGTTTGCCTCAGGGCTGCCGAATGCTGAGTGTACTACAGCCCTTTCTGTTGCACACAACAGGGCACAGGAGAACTGCCATTCACCCCACAACAAGGGGTGCTACCAAAGTAATGCTTCTTGTTCTGCTTGATGAGAAGTTCAATAAAAAACCTTACCTGTATACTGGCCTCTTAGATTTAAAAAAAGAAACTAACCAAACAGTTTTGTATTAAATCATTCTTTTCCTGAAATTAAAAAGAATGAATATCTAATGAATCAATGCGATTTGTGAAGGTGGATAAAATCATTCTAGTATCTTGAAATAATAATTATTATTTAATGATAGTAACTATTACTTTTGTAGCATTTTATTTCCTCTGTAAATATCTTAATTATAAACATCATGTTACTTTGGAGTAAAGTGTCCAATGTGCTCAAACTATTCCTCTTGTATTTGTTTTCTTGGTGGCTCAGTTAAGGAAACTAGTTGCAGGGCAGAAAAAAAATTACCCCCCCCCCCAACAAAATGTCATCTTTACTTAAGGTGAGGGGGCAGTTGACCCTCCTGCCTTGTAGCTGGAACATGGTGTCAGGTTCGACTGCAGCCACAGACTGTCTGTGTGGAGTTTGTATGTGCTCACATTTGTTCACATGGATTCTGTCTGGTTTCCTTCTGTCTTGCTTGTCCTCTTAACCTAAACCTCTAAAACCTAAACCTCCAGCATAGGCTACTTTTTGTCATTATCCTTGCTATGACATATTTTCTGATAATGAATAAAATTTTGGGCTGTTGATTGCTTTCACATAACACTCATCTTTACCGATCAGACAAATCATGTTGATACGTTAAATTCAGCAATCTAAGCCTACGCATTGTGTGTTTTCCTCTATCATGATCATTTTTCTGAAAGCTTCTTCTGAAGGGTGATACTTGATGGAATTGGCTTCTGAATCCCTGTATAATATATGTATATTCACAGTATATGCAGCATGTGTTGTCACAGTGCTGTAAGAGCAACACAAAACAAAAGAGTTCACGAAACCAGAAACAAAATGGCAGGGGGATTGGTTAACTTTAAAATTCAAAGTGTGATGTACAGTGAATTCCCAAAGAGAAAACGCTGAATTTAAAAAACACCCATATAATAATTACCCATAAAATTATTTTAGATAGAATCGTGCATTTCAGAAATTGTAGGTTCCTTCTGAAGGTATAAAGTCCTGGACTGTGTACAGTAGGTGTTTAACACTGCTACCATGCTAGAGTACTGCCTTCTTTATTACCATAACACTTGTGAAGACTCAGCATTGTAACTGATAAATGTAAGCCAGATGGTGATATCATCACATCAGATTGCTGCAATGAGTGAAACTATTAGAAATTTGCACTGCAGGTTTGCGTCGTGTGATGTACTGTATATATTCTTATCAAACAGAAGCCTATAGCTTGGAAAATCTTTTACGTCTCAACAAAGTCAAGCATGAAGCAAGATAGCAATGAAACTTGTGTCAAATGTGAAATTGGATGTAAAATAAATATGGCAGATTGATGAGACATTTCAAATTGGTTCAATATAGAAGACTGTTCCTTGGCTACTGTGCCATGCATTGAGTATATAGACATATTTTTCTGTAATTTCTCTTTTGTGCAACTGGAACTCCTTTTGTTTCTCTGAAGTACATCACGTTGTCCTTCCTTCCTCTTTAGAGCAGTCAAAAAGGTTATTTCGGTATGTTTATAATAGCAGCTTTCCATAAACTATTTAAATAAACACCATAAAAATCTTCCATCGGGGGTCTTTGGAAACATACAGTATGCTAACATGCAATATTTTTTGGTATTAGGTGAGTTCAGATTTATAGTAAACATCTCTTCACGTTGCACTTATTCTGCCCTTTGGTGCTGGCTTCTACCATAATATGGATGCCACTGTGTAAAAAAGTCTATCAGGCTCTGTGCAACACTTAAAAGAGCTGTGTTCCAGGCTGTGCAATGTACAGTACCAATGCACGTAGCTCACTTTCCCCCAAAACTTCTGCTGCTCTGTTATACTTTGGTTGCTAAGCGAGTGTAAATAAAAATAGAATTTCCTGCCGACTTGAGGAGTGTCTTGTAGTGTGGAATGACACGGAATTCATGTGATTTGTCAGCAACACCAGCACACTCCACCCTCTGACTACACTGATCCCAGACCGAGACACAGGACATGAGATCGATTGTAGTACACCTTCTTCACAGCTCTTTCCTCCTAGCTAACTGGTGAAAAATACTTTTATAGCAATTGAATGACAGTTTTGGTTTCTGCTGGCTTTTAGTTTAGATTTTCCCCTGCAGTGTTCTTGTTTAGTTTTGATTTACGGGGTATAAGTAACAGCCTGTGAATTTCGTCCACAGCATTTGTGTTGTGAAGAAAAGAGGTGGTGTTTTGAGTTTCTTTGAATGAGCTGGAGAAATGAAAAATGATGGCTAGGTATAGCTGTCTTACTCGGAGTCAGCTTGAACCACAGCTTTTATTTTCTTGGTTCAGGTCCAGTATTACAATTTGAGGGTGGAAGGGAGGAGGGAGGGGGGGGCATGGAGCTTCAACCTTGCTGGTTAGTCATAGTAGGTTCTGTTTAATAACCATGACAACACTTAAAAGAGCTGTGTTCCAGGCTGTCTTCCCTGCATGAGCAGAAAAGGCACCAGAGTGTCTCCTGTGAAAACCCCCAAACACACTACAGCAGCCAAAACCCATTTAATAATAGTTTGCTAGCAGTGGCTAACAAGGACAGAAATAGCTCCAGTACTGTTAGTTTTTTTTTCTTAATTGAAGCTTCCCTTTTTATTTTTCGACTCTGTGCTGCAGCACAAACGTCTGTCCGGTTTAACGCACCGAGAACAGCGAAGCTCCGAGCCGTTGCTCCGAAGGGCTGGTTAGCCAGAGATCCATGGGGCTGGAGGGCTGGAGTCCGGGAAGTTTGCTGGCTGCTGTTATGCTGCTTCAGAGGTAGATGCGAATGGTTTGACGATAGATGGGTGCCGGATGCAGTTGGCAGGGCTTCAAGCCACTCATTCTGTGCCCACTTTCATTTGCTTTTCAACGAGCCAGCCACAAGATAAGTGAGGATAAGTGACATCTCACACAGCACTCTACATCAGAGTGCTGCAGGCAATGCAGAGAAGCCAGGAACAGTTTTTCGTAGACACAGATTGCATGCCCCAGCGAATTCCACACCTGTGTGGTATGAAGGTGCTCACCATGGAACAAGTTGGCTCACCTGTATCTGCCAGAATTAAGCCTGCAAGCTGGACACTGGTTGGCACAATAGCTCTGTGTCCCACTGTCTGTGATCTTAGGAAGCTGTATAATACAGGAACAGGAGCTGGAAGCTCGCATTCCTCAACATGAAGATGAAGTTCCTTGTGTTCAACTAGGTTTTAAGTATGTGCTCTACACTCCCATTGCTTAACAGAGAGAACTGTTCCAGATTTTTACACAAAATTAATTAGTCCAATGCAAACCAGTTTCTAGTTTCGTAGATTGCATGTTAGGTTAAATAATTAAAGAGATAGTAATGCCAGATTCCTACACTGAAATGAATTAGAAGATGTTGAGAATCTTTGTTTTGCTGATATGTCAGACTAAGTGTCACTGGAGCAGAAATTGGATCATAATTAAATGCAGCATAATCAATTAGTCATCTTGTATGTAGAACTGTGGTGTATTTACGATAATGCAAACAGGGTCATTTTCCAAGGATTAATTAATAACTTAGTAAAAGACAACATGATGGAACTTTTTTTCAACCGGTCACTGTGTACAACTTTCATTTAATTCAAAAGTGATCAAAATAAGTCATCCAGAGTCTACAATAATAATAGGGTATTTCAGGACTGCTGGCACATGCGTATTTCAGATATTGTAATTCCTGTGTTTCCAGGTGAATTCTTTATTAAAGGATATTCTTTCATGAGACAGACACTAAGAAACTGCACTATAACTCAGAATTGTTCTTAATGTAAAAAGGACAATGGCTATAAGTTATGAACAAAAGGCTGTTGTCAGTCATGCTCAGGAGTTGGTGAGAGTCTGAATTCTGCACTTATTCTGTGGGAGTTATTTCCTGTTGTTGACTAGACTTCTTTATTTAGAACTACCTCAGTGTAGAGTAGCTGCTCACTTTGAGAAAGAAGAAGAGAAAAGACAAAATGAAGTAATTGCAACTGCATTTAAAACTTCAGAAAACATTGCAAGGTGTTTTTGTATGTAAATCATAAATATACATACAATTAGGCAGTTAGAAATAACAGTATTTGATCTGCTTTGATTTGAGCTGAATAATGGCTTTGGTGGAGCCTCTCTCATTCTTTTTTTCATCTCTTAAGTGCGTACAGCTCCAGGCTTCTGAAACATGAGAGGTGATCAGTGCTGGTGACTACTGCCATCTGTCTGAGCACATGCCAGATTGGATTGGATGAATACAGTGCCAGTTTTTCTCACGCCTCTTCTTCAATCTGATCTCCTTACATACGGCTCTGGCCCTGATCAGGACTCTGCATTCCAAACCTTTCATTATTATTAATAACAAGAGGACTACTTTTGGTCTTGCTTATATTAGTACTTCCTGATGCAAAGTTTGGCATTTTCTGAGGGACAGTATTGAAACAGTCTTGAAACAGATTTTTTTTTAAGTGCAAGCCTACAATCGTGTCTTTTTTATTGATGCATACAAGCAAGGCTGTTGCCTAAAAGTAATGAAACTGTACCTGTTACTTTCAAAGCAATTTGCCATTGTTTTAACATTCATTTCCCAGATAAATGATATTTGATAATTTTTCTATGTGTCCTGAGCCATAAACTCTTATGAGAGGCTGGAAGCCTAAAGTACTGTACAAGCAGGCTTAGCACTTGTCCAGTGTTCACCCTCGACGGCCCAGATTTCTAACCTACGTATCCAGGTGAAACTTCTCAAATCACATTATGTGTGGGAATTGAAAAAGGGGGTTACTTACTGCTGATAATGCATTCTGACTTGGGGAAAATAGAGAAAGTACATGCAAAATATTTGAGTGGGAACACCTGTCATGATAGAGAGTTTTGTATGGGAGCGGCTGTCAACCCTAAGGGTAGATATACATCACTTTGCAGCTTTATGGCAAAGCTATCAGGTCCTATTCCTAGCTAGGCTTCGCAATTTTCGTACACATCACCCAAGCACGGTTTTAAAATTTCACAGCGTGTCCTCTTTTCCACAGCCAGCCAGAGCCTGTTTGGTTTATACAACCTCATACGCAACTCATTCTTCATGATGTTGAGCAAATAAGATGTCAAAAGTCTGTATACTTCACTAGTTCAATAGAAGAGGCTCATAATGTAGACAAATTGTAATAAAATGCCAGATTTAAACATAAGAGCAAAATACATTGCAGTGATTTAAAAATAGGATTTCTGGGTTTATTTGTTTTACAAAAGTTTCCACATTTCCAGTAGTTAGAACTGAAGCACGGAGTGTTTCTCCAGGCATTCCTTAAATTATAGGAGTCTTCTACCCTGACCTAAAATTACTGGTGTCTTTTTTGAGATCTCTTTTTTGCAATAAAAAGTGTCTTTCAAAGGATTTCTAAATTCTTAAATAGGAAAATCGGAAGTTGAGCACCATACAGTCCAAAGAATATTTGTGGATCCATCAGACATATACAGTAGGTGGTCCTTTGTGTTTCTTTTTTTTTGTTGGTATATTTCAATTAGTTCTTACATGCATTGTAATGTATATCAAAAGATGTCCTATCAAACAGGATATCTTTTCCACGGAACAGAGATACAGTATGTTGTGTAGAATAATCAGAATGTATTATAATCATTGTATTTTAAAATAATTATGGTTAATAATATCAAAACATCCTAATCCAGAGGAAAATTAACAAATGACTGAATTGCAAACATTGTTTGAGTGCTGTTTACCCTTCAATGGTGGTATGTTCTTAGGATATAAACATTAAAAACACAGTATTCTTAGAAAAACAATCACTGGTTTTCTTCACTCCCCTAGTGAGAGCACATTCCTCCTTGGCATCATACTCCTGGAAAACAAGAACAGGAATGAAAATAAACGAATTATGAAATCAGATACATGATCGTGTTGATCTGAGCACCCATAGAATCTATTAGTGTAGTCCTCAGAAAGCTTAGAGGTGATTGGAGGGAGGGACTCATCAAGTACATATCATAGGAGCTCTTAATCAAATGTTGAGCATTTAAAATATGGGAGCATTTAAAATACATCACTTTTAGCCAAAGTGCTACATTTGGCATTACAGCACAAAGATTAGGTTAGCCTCTCAATGAACACTGCTCGTGCTGCTCACACGCAATTTGTTGCTCTTGTCATTGCTCTGAGTGCTGCAGCTGTCTCCGGTTACAGGAGAACGTGACGGAAATTACGCAGCGTAGAAGAAGAAAAAAAGTTGGACTCTTCCCTTGGAAGTGCCAGGGCCCTGTCTGTTTGTCCTGCGGTGTAGTGGTCTTTGCACAAGTCTGGAAAGTCGAACAGGTACTGGATGTGTGGATGTCTGGAATCATGCAGACCACTAGAAAAATTATGCTAATACAGTATGACGACAAACTCTTCACCCATTGGCCTTTTTTGTTCACCAAAAGAGAGTTTTTGTTGAAATTATTGTTCATAATAATAGTGACTCTCACGACAGAAGTAGGAGCTGTAATGAGCTGTGTGATGATGAATCGGTATGTCGTTGTTGTCATTGCAGTGCCATGGAAGCTAAGCTAGCAGTATGGACTGGGTTCCAGGGTGTGAGTGGGGGTATTATTACACAACCTGCAACCTGTGCAGTGGGAAGCAGGATGACATGAGATTTATTTTGCCATCTGCTCACAGTAAATTTCTGGTCAGCTTGGTCTTGCATGGCAATTGGCTGCACAGAGCAGATGTCTTCGAATGGAGCAAGTGGTTGTGCTGCATTCTCCCACAGTGCTCTTGGAAAGGTACACCGTGAGAGGCCACCATTTGCACACAGAACACAGAAACACCTGCACATACTCGCTCTTTTGAAAGGCATTCTACTTCTTCTGAGCTTATGCTGCGCTGATGGTTTATAAGGGAGCAATGTGCCATAAATGATCCTGTCGTTTTTTTTTACTTCTGAATTCTCAATGAATTGTTTTGAGATGATCAAGACTTTTGAAAAGAGGTTAATACAGTACCTCGGCACCAGTCTGTTTTTTTTTTCAAATGTTTATGAAGTGCTATTCCATTATTCGTTGTTATTATGATTAAAGAGACTGCTTTATTTGTGTAAAATACAGTTCATGTTTGACTAAGAAAGATATTGCCTGGGGTAAAATTGAATGACAGGATGGTCTGCTGTGGATGATTACTTCACAAAAGGTTACAACAATACTTTGTTAATTTGATTTAGTGTTTGAATTAAGTCGACATTTTAAAATGGGCATTATTTTATATATATATATAGATATGCATTTTGTGCATGCATATTATATAAATATCTAAATTCTCTGCAGGGTAGCTGGAGCCTATCCTGGCAGGCAACAGACACAAGCCAGGACACTCCCTGTACAGGATGCAGGACAGACACACAGACACAAACACACACTCACACCAGGGCCTAAGTATCCCATAAGCCAATTAACCTACCAGTACAGTCTGGCTCCAAAAAACTCCATGCAAGCATCAGCCCAGGCCCCATCACTGAAAATCGCTGCCCCATCATGCTGCCCAGTTGACTAAACAAACTAAACAAACACATCTTGCAAAGATAGGTCCAGAAGAATAAATGCTTCTGCTGGCCACTGGTAAAGGACTGGATTGTATCAGCTTGACATTGCCACAAGGAAAGTCATACAGGATGCATTTTTGAAATGTTTTAACCCCCGATTAAAAACTCAAGGAGGGAAAATGTTCCAAGACGGATTGTCATTTGGCTCTGTAGTATTCCAGTGCATGTTCCTACAAAACCTGACAACGCAGTAGCTCTTCAGGATCTGTATATGCAGAAGATGCAGACCTTTGATACAATTAGGGTTCTAGGTGGAGCAACTGAATTAGTACCAAGCACCCAGAGATGTTTTTACTCCATCACCCGTGGCTGTGGAAGCAGTGGTTTGAGTGATTGTGTCGACTTGTGTTTGGTCACTGTAGCCAAGTCCAAGTTTTGTTGCTACAGCAGCTTGATTTGAAATACCTGATTAACCGGTTCTAGGCAGAGTGCGTAGAGTATCTGTCAGGATACTAATGACAACAAACGCTAAGAACTCTGTTGCGCAGAAGTCTCGTCACACAAGCAAGTTATTCAGATGCTGACGCTAGACATGAAACAGCCAAGCCTCATGCATACTTTTGATGTTAAATTCACCTTTGATAGTGATTTGAAGATTTTATTAATATTGTATGTTTAGTATTAATAGTAAGAGTCCAAAATGAGAAATTAAATCTGATTTGACACTGTCTGATACTACTCAGTGTTATTTAGTGCTATTTTGAATATCTTTCCTGAATGTATTGAGGGGGCATACCGTCATTTTATTTTAAAAAATACACTTTTTTAAAACTTTATCTTAAAAACAAACTAGCCGGTGAAGGTTGAACTTGGTGCCTTCTGTAGCAGTGCGCTACAGTAATGTCCTACATACTGTATGTAAAAACAGTCTTTTACTAGTTAGGTTGGTGAGGGCAGAGAGGTTGCCATTTTTGGAAATCCTGGTTAATTTCAGCTAATTTTTTAAGACAAGTTATTTCCGTACACTGTGGATGTACGTCACAGGCCTTTACTGTGTAGTTCCATTTCAGTCTGTCACTCACCTCCATAGAATCAAATTGCAGAAAATGTTTTTGGTTATTTTACTTTAGCTGTGTTATTCACAGCTTTGGTTACCACATCTCATGAGGTCCAGGAATAGTTTTTTTATTAAAGAATTGGCTAAGTCTTAACCCTTACCTTGAATGCCTATATTAAAATTTTTCTTATAATGTGTATTCATCACTGGTAGTGCATTTACAAGTATTCCTGAGAAGCAGTGATTGGTGTTTCATACTTTTTTAAGGAGCAGAGGGATAAAACCTTTAATTTTGTGCTCCAAGGAGGGTTTAGAATTTTACCTGTGTTCAAGCTTTTTATGTACAGTAGCTGTTAGGTTATGTGTGGACACAGATTTACATATTTGTATCAGCAAACTCAAATGCCCACATTTCTTACGGTGACACAAAAGGTAACAGGCAGTACTCAGATTGTGACTTCTAACGATATTGGAACCTTATATCCCATTTAGAGGTAAAGGGGGTAACATTTCAGGAATTGTATACATTTCTAAATTTTCAGTATATATTACTTTATATATTAGCGTATCGTATGTATGCCTTTCAAAAATGTTAGTATATATTTTATGGACTGCATGACGCACAAAATTGTGTAAAATTTAATAAATACACTGCAACTGCAAATTGCCCGAGACAGATATTCCACACCCATAGGGCTGTATTTACAGTAGTTTAATGTGAATATTCTGCAGTCAAGACAGGAAAATGTCCAGAGCTGATCATGTGCTGTTTCTCTTCTTCCAAGGTTTTCATTTCACGAAAACTTTCTTCCCTGCCATCTGCACATTAAGGGCTCATTGGAAATAAAGTTTACCCGAAGGCAAGGGTCTTAAACTCCAGTCCTGGGGGATCTGGTGCCTTCTGTTATTCATTCCAACCCCCAAACGTAGTTTATTAATCAACTCAACAATGATTTTTTTAGGCTGGGCATGTATACGAGTTTTTGTAACGTCTTTTACAGTTGATTACTCAAAATATTTATTCATCAAAAGTAGATACCTATAAAAAAAATCCAGAACCTTCTTAGAAATACTGCAATTAGGCAGTTAATTAAATAATTAGGCCAGCTAGGTTATAGAGATCTGAGGCCAAAAACAATATAGAAGATACAAGCCCCTTCAGGAACAGTACATTTGAGAACCCTGCTCTAAGGTATCCTCATTAATAGAAAACAGATTCTCAGGTGTTAAATATGTTGCTTATTCAGAGGTATGGACTCTTTTGCCCCTAAAAACAGGAATTGTTTATATTGCGCTAAATATGAAAATTAGACACTCTCAATCTGTGCTTTTTTTGAGGTCTTTAATTCATAGAATTTGAAGTCCTCTAATTACTGGCTCATAAATTCATAAGGAGATTTTCTGAATTGTGATCACCATGTTCATGCAGCATTAAAGCAAAACAACGAGAGAAAAGAATGCACTCTTTTGCTTTTGACCACTTGTATGCCCCTGCCTGTATTGGGAAACTAATTGCATTATTGATCAGCCACTAAGTGGATAAAGACTAAAGGTTAAAAATATCCTGGTATGAAAGTGGAGTGTGTAGACTGCATTTGTTTTAATGCGAAAGCCTTTAACTTGTGTAATGCATCTGCCTTTATTAACAATATTTCTCGGCAGTTAAAAATAAATCTGGCATACTGTACATTGTGTATGTTAAATATAAATTGGACATTACATGTTAAAATGAAAATCTTAAATGAGTGTGATTTGAGAGAATATATCAAGGTGACCTTTATCAATCATTCATTGCTACTTGATAGATAAATAGAAATGACAAAGGTTTACATCCACAAAAGCAATTGTCTGTAAACTTACATTCCCTTGTTTGTAAAAATGTCCACACAAGAGAGATGGGGGTGGGGGTGGCAACAATTAATCTTTGTTTTTGTGGAGACCATGCTGTTAATGAATGCCTAACCAAATAACCAAAGACACCTAATTCATGAGAAAGGTAAGGAGATGTGACTTCAAGTCTGACTAATATCACCACTCTCACCAAAAAAACATGTTTATAGACACCTCTAACCCTCATCCCAATATTTCTCACCACACCCTTAAATATTTTATAACCGTTGTTTTCATATTATTAATTGGTAAGATTTCCGTTCACTTTTCAGAAGTATTATACTGAATGGGATGTTTGTAAATCTGCACGGCTGAAATCATGTGTGCATGTAAAAAAGTTAGTTTTGTGCTGGGAAAAGTCCGCAGCTACTTGACTTCTCTTTGCTGTGCTCAAAAACATGTTTGGTAATTTAGGAGGTGAAGCTGTTGACCGGTTTCAAGTTGTTGAATAACTTAAATGCTTGAAATATTTGCGGTTGCTCGTTTTGCAGCAAGTTTTTTTTTTCCCTTGCTTCCCAGCAGTGGGTGCAGGAGTCGGGCTCCTTATTGTCACTGGCCGTGTTGTAATACCTGCTTGGCTGTCCAGTGTTACTCTTGGAATCCTGATGTTGCGCAGGCAGGGCTACTGGCAGCGGCATGAGATTTATAGGAGCACTTCTGCCCCCCCGGGGATAAAGGCACATGTTACAGACATGAGAGACCTGGAGCTCACAGCCTGAATCCTGGATCTGATTGGCTATTTATCCCGAGTAGGAGCGTGTGTAGCCTTGCTTGCTGTAGCTGTGGTCGCTGCTTGCTTCCAGCTGCCTAGTGTAAAACGAAAGAGGGAGGGAGGTAGGGGGGTAGAGAGAGATGGTGAGTGAATGTGTGTGTGTGTGAGGGGCGGACCTCGCTGAGGCCAGACGCGGTGTAGTCGGCAGGCAGGCAGGCAGACGGCAGCAGCGGAGCCACAGCTTCGCTTGACGTCATTCTTTCGGGGGGCAGCTTTCGAGCTGCTGGAATAGGGGCAGCTCTTTTCTCGCTTTCCATCAGTGGTCGTGCGGATTTTCCCCCCCCCCCTCGCCATTGTGTGAAGGTCTGTGCTCGTAAGAGAACCCGGAGGTGGAAAGTGAGGGCGACAATGTGAGGAGTTGCCGATGCAGTTTTCTGAGTGGCATGAAGCTAGCCCTGTTCGCCAGACGGTGACCCCGATGCTTTATTTAAATTCTCAGGTGGAACTGCATGTGGTAAGTTTAAGCTTTCGTAACAGCTTACCGATAAAATGCACGATAGTAAGTTGTCTTCCCTTATGAAGATTTCGTTTACGAGGCATTAGCTTAACAGGAGCCGGTGTCCGTATCAGTAGCTAAAGAGCACCGGCTACTGTACAGTACTGCAACTTGGGTTATGCAAACCAAAAAAAAAACCTTTTTAAGTAAAGATCGACGGCACGCTTTTTAATTTTGCATATACTTTTTTCACAATTGTTTTAGGTACTGCGATTCACATTGTTTGTTGTTGTTGAAAATTGATATTTCTAAAATAAAAATAGTCATGGTGTTACTGTTTTGCCTTCAGACAGTGCTCGTACGCGTCAGTGTGTAAAGTTTAGCTGCATGTAGGTCAGTTAACGCCTCTGGTTGACCTCCCGGCTAGAGCCTTTGGCATGATCCCTTTTTTAAAACATTTCCCCTTTTCTGTGGACTCGGGCTCAGCGGTAAGTGCACTTGAGTTGGGTAACTTCAAGGAAATTAAAGGACTCAGTTTCTTGTTTCACTGTGCCGAAACAAAATGGAAAAGCATTCATCTGAGACGGCCTACAGTATGGTTCTAAAATCTGATTACTGATTCGGTTTTTATTTTGTAGTGCCATTGATTCCTTAGGTAAGATTTTAATCGGTGAATAATGTGTTACAGTTGGCAACTACATAACGATTTCAGTACGATGCACCTAGCCTGATGTATAACTTTAACTGGTGTAATGAGACGGAGGCGAGGTTTCGTAGCAGTGTAACTCGGCTTACTTATGTCACATGCTGCTTCTTGTCCCCGTTTATAATTTATTTAGATGTAGTAAGTATCATAGCGCAGTTGATCGAAGAAGCTCTTACTCTTCAAGACGAGTCACTTTTCGGAAGAAAAAAAATGTTGCGGAAACCCTCACAGTAAAAGATTTGTTTTTGTGAAACAATATTTTCTAAATACTTCTCCCCAGTTAGTCATGAATGCCGAGAGTAGAAAACCTTATTTTTTAAAACATGTAAATATTATTGTTGCGCACTCCCGAATAAAGTTTGGCAAAATTCTGCAGCAGGATTTTTTTAAAACTTGGACACCCAGTGTCAGCTCACAGCATTGAAAACCCATTCAGTTCTATATTTAAACCCGTGAGCCAGGTGTAAAGTTGTCAGACAGGCGCATTGGCCCTTTATCATGTATTAATATCTCTGCACGTGTTCCGCAAGGATAGCACAGATTCTTCAATTCGTCAGGCTTGGAGATCATATTTATAATCACAGTACATGTACATTCTGTACATGCATTTTTTTTATATCGTATGATTAGAGTTACAACTGTTATGTTTTGGAATTCGTTTTCTGTTTTTGCATAGGAAAATATTACGCCCTAACTGTGCAAATCAAGTTTAGAGAGAATTATGTGTTAATATTTGTAAATGTAAATTTTAGAAACCAGGGTGCCAGATTGATCTACAGTTGTGGTGTGCACATAAGAAGTTCCTAAATTAAGGCGTAAGTCTGGGTTCTGTAGATCCAAAGGTTCACACTACACAATATGTTCTACAGTTTATATTAGCTGACTTATTGACATATTTAATTGAATCAAGCCAACAGGTCAGAAGGGATAAAATAGTTTGAGAAGCCAGTCACTTGTATAGGACTATGTATCTGCAGTGACTTTTATATTAGCCAACATTATTTAAGATGGTTTTATCTGCTTTTGCATCAAAATATTACAGCACAAGGAACTTATTTTTTTTTAATTGTATACAAAACTTGAGTGTTCAGGTGTGAAGTTTTTGTAAACGTGCACTGCAGATTTAAGAAATATTACACAAAGATCAATATGATGCCCAATAAGTCTTGTTAGGCATCTACATACTGTAATGTCATTCACGTTTTAAGATAGTTTCATTGATTAGTATTGCTTCTACAAAATCTAGAGCTTCACCATGTCGATTTAATAAAATCTCCAGGTCATTTGTTTGGTATTTGATTAGAATTAGAATTTGATACATTTCTAGAAATGACTTAAGAATCAGTATAAAGAGTTGAGCTAACACAAAACACTTGAGTTAACACAAAACCACTGGGACAAATACAGTGAGGCTCTTCTGGACTAATGAAGTACACCAGGTTGCTGTTGGCATGACTGAGAGTAGTTGATTGAGGAGTGGGATGTTCACAAAGAAGGAGATGAGTCCAGAGGAGACCCCAGCTCTGTGAGGGACAGGATGGAGGCACAGTATGACGCATTCGGGAAGAAACAATGCGCTTCTTATTAGAATAACTGCAGTGTTGTCTGTATGAGTGCTCGGTGGCTTTTCATGGAGCTTGTTGACAGTTGAGAGACAGATTTGCCATCTTCTGTAGGCCAGAGGACATTAGAGCTGGTGCTGGTGCTTTATATACCAATGAACGCTGTATGGCGGTTGACAGACCTGACAGAAGACATTGTGTGTGGAGCCATCATGGTGAACATTATGCTGTCCGCCACATTGTTTCAGCCAACAGGAGGGGTGGTAGAAGTGTGGTGAAGTAATATGGAATCTCTTTTGACACAAGGACACCTTTGATGGAGATGGAGGGCAAACTTTAGGTACTCCGTGATGCACTGACAAACGTTTTGAGCCAAGAGTTTTTCCTTTCCTGCAAGCCAATCCAGAAGTGAAGTTTTCCAGCAGGACCACACAGTGCTGAAATTATAATGGCATAGCTTCAAGAAATCAATGTCAAGGTCTTGCGATGGTCAGCTGGTTCTCCTGTCTGGAGTCCAGTGGAACATCTGTGGGATCAACTCACCGACGCAGTCGGCATAAGACCACTGTGGCTGGCCATCGTTTGCTAGCAGGCTGCAGCTTCACAGGAAGATTGGCACAATACCGCACATCTGTTTGTCCAAAGCTGGTGAGGTCTGTGGATCTGTGCTTCCAAGACTGTGATGCTCAGGCAGACCAGACACTAACTTTGTAGTGGTTTCATTTTAGCACTGCATCACCCTTCATATTGAAAATGAATTGCAGTTGTTTGATCTGTATTTTTGTTTGATGTCTACATTTAAAATGTTTTGGTAAATCCATCATATATTGTACTGTATACGAGTCTTGAATATATCAGTGTAGCTTCTAAAAAGTCAAGTTTCCTCCTACATGTAGACATGTCTAATGACCTGATTTTCAGAATCTTTCCTTCTTGTTAGTTTTTTTTATCTTCTCCATTTATTTTTGGAAGTCTGAGAATGTGGCACATAAGATGATAGCTCCGGTTGCAACATTTCCTTGGCAAAGAATCTGTGTCAGAAAGAGAGGGCTGTGATTACACAGTGCAAAGAGCGCATACTGCACACACTAGAGAGCGATCAAGGTCTTCTAAATGCGTCTAATTGTAAAATGCCATTAAAATACAGTACACCGTTTTCCGTGAGGTGATTTTTCTTCCTTAAACCGCTTCTTTCCTTCAACACTCGGCATTTTAAAGTCAACAGGGTGAATTCGGTTTTTGTTGAAGCTCTAGTATAACCTATTTAGTGTTCTGGCAGTCGAACATTGGAACGTGTATTTGAAATATTGCAGCGTGTATAATCCTATGCGTGTACTTGTAGTTTGCTCTGCAATTTCCCTCACGGGATCAATAAAGTATCTATATATGAAAGTCTGATTTTAAACCCCCCAGCCTCAGCATGAGGCCCTTTCTTCAGAGGGCAGTACTGAACAAGTGTTTTAGTATGTAATCTCAGGAGTGTCAAATAATAGTCACCAATACAAAAATGATTAGACCTACTGTAATCCTAACTCAGCTGCTATGCAATAAGCTGGCTGTTACTTGCATGCCATTCTGTGTATATTAGCAAGGTATTTGCCTAGTGAGTTTGAAACGATGATCAGAGTAAATGTGCCGGTACCTCCTCCAGATTACAGCTGAGAAGTGTGACAGGAAATTACCCTGTCGCAAAAGTCAGGACATCCTCTTTCACCAGCCCATCAGGATAGCTTTACATTTCTTTTCAGACAGTAAAAAGTCTCTGCTTCTAGCTCTCCTTTTAGGGCTTCCTTTTTTTAGCAAACAGGGCTTTAATTAGTCTACCATGGAAAATTAAAAGCTTGTCATGTTTGTAGGAGGGGATTGATATCATTTTGTTTTTCCTGGGGCATTTAGTCTTTTTGTACCGTACTCAAAGGCTTTGCTGTTATCTGCAAAATTCTAGAACGGCAATGGGAAGACTAAGAAGTGAAATACAACAATTAAAATGATAATTTTAAATGGAAGCATTTTGTGCAAGTGTCACAGAAACATGCAGGGTGAAGTGCTGTTCTTGTTAGGTTTGATAATACTTTGATTTCCCCTAATTCTGCTTTAGACAGAGCATTGTGCAAAGGATGTGGATTTGATTAAAAAAAATTGAAATTAAATTTAAACTGGGTTCATTCACATACTTTGCAGAAAAGTATATATGGATATTTATGCATAAAAACTGTGATATCCCTCATTAAGGCTTTTCACAGTATCTCATTTTCAGAAGAGTAGGGAAGGTTTTCTGTATTGTAGTGTGGCACATATTCCATCACTCTTCCATTTTGACCATAAAAACATCTCTCCCTCACCTTGTTTCAGAGGAAGATGGAGTTCAAGGTGTATGAAGGATTCTCAGCACTGAAAGCACGTCAGCAGTGAATCTGTCTGGCAGCATGCTTCCTAACGAGCTTGTCAGGCCTGCTGATTGTGATTTTTTTTCACATCCCAAGAGGAGAGCTACAGTATTGGTGTCATTATAGTGGACTTTTTAAGAAGCATCCCTGCTCAGATTCCTTCAAATACACTACTGAAAGTATAAAATAAATCTAGGATTAATCTAAAATGTAGGGAAATTGAAATCCTTTTTTTGACAAGTAAATGAATGTGTTTTGGCATCTTCTACTGTACATACAGTTGTAATCAATGCCGGGAACAGTGCTTACAGTTACTTTGCATTAACACAGCCACGGTAGTAAGGACAGATATTTCTGTATGACTGCGATATTGTGTCCTTCATTTATACCATTTCTCAACATATTTCTGTAAAACCCACCTCTCAACTCCTGTCATACAACTCTTAATCATCAAGTGATTAGTCATTGAATGTTAGCTGTCCAGATGATTTCCTATAAAGGGGTTGGTAACTGAAAAGCTCAGTGCTTGGTATTTGAGTCCTGCAGAACTTTCTATGACTTACGAAGCAGGTCTGACCAGTTTTGTATGCGTGCAGGCCAGCACCATTTCCCTTCAGTGATAACACAGGAGAGGAAAAACCTGCACAATTTGTACATTTACCTGGAGAGCACCTCCTAAGGTATGCAAGTGAAGCTGTGTGATAGTTGTTTTTCTTAAGGAGTTTTCTGTTCTGGATTATTTTGCAGTAATGGCTGCATGGATCAGTTTGGTGTAGGGTTTTTTATAAAATATGATTATTAAACAATCTTGAAATCATTGTTCATTTTTGTGTTGTTTTATGCTGTTTAAAGCGGGTATTTTCAAGCAAGTGTTTTAGAAAAGCATAACCAAAAAGCTTTACCATTGCATTAGGTTTTGAGGAGAGAAATCCCTGCAAAAATACAGCTCTTGCAGGGATGCCATCAGTAAATTTGTCATCTTTACGACCACAGTCTTCCTAGAGATTAGGCTGCAGTTTAAATCTTCCTCTGTGTACCCTAGCTGCAATTTAATTAGTTGTTAATTATTCTGTAGGTCTTCAGTTTTGGTGTAAATCTATAACCTTAGTGTGTTGCAGAATATATATGGTATCCAAGTGGTTACTACACTACCTACAATCAGTGAGTATCTCCTTAGCTAGTTCTAGTATTTGTAAGTAAGGAGGTCACATTTGCAATGGTGTAGTGCTCCTTAGAGCACTGGTTCCCAATCCAGCCTGTTCCATCTGAGCCCTCAGTCAATCAAACCCTTCATTAAGTTCATTATAATAAGATTAATTTGAACTGTTTGTTCCCAGCTCTTACACATGTTGGAGCTTTAACTGTTTTTTAAGCTTTATTTTGTAAGTGAAATAAAGTCACAAACTTACTGTATGATTAGAAACAAAAATGCAGATATTCAATTGAAGTAACATCTTGGATCATGCAAGGTTTCAGTTATCTGCTGAAGGTGGGCTGGAATAAAAACCTCAGGTATATGAGGCACCAGGACCAGAATTGGAAACCACTGCCTGAGAGGGTTGTGAGCCCCTCGCCCTCAGCAGCACTTTCAACATTATAGGCCTCCTTGTGACCTTTTAATGTTCTGCAGTGGAAAAGATGATCAAAATGTTACATTAATTTGGCTTCAAGATACTGTTCTGGGAATCATCAAAATAGTTGTCCTGTCCTTTTCCAAAACCTGGTGCTGAGTTGCTTACTCAGGAAACCCTGACTAAAAGTCTTACACTTGTAAGCTGTGTATATCTCTGTGTAAAGAAACAGAACAGCGAACTTTGTTTCTTCCACTATTATTTAGTCAGTATTATTTCCCACTTTGGGTTGTCTTTTTGGTGCTCATTGGAACAAACTATACATCCAGACATCTGCTGACCCACATGGCACCACCAGACTGTAAAGAGGAAAGCTCCTGTCCCCTGATTCCAGTTCAGAATCGGCTGCACAGCCATGGGTGCCGCAGTAAGAAGTCTTCCCAGTGGCCTTGAACTCCCTGTGCACCAGCGCCGCACTTGTGCCTTGCAAACTGTGCATTGACTAGCATGTGCCCTGTAAGCACTGTAAATCAAGGCAAGGAGATACTCAGACGTGTTGTCTTCCACTGTAATTTTGCTGCAAATCTACCTGCCCCCATTTTTAAATATTTTTTAAAAGAGGGCATAGAATTAGGAGAACAGCTTGTGGACAATGGAGCCTCTGTGGGTAGGTTTCATCGCGATATGTGACTACTTACAAACGCAAAGAGCTGACAGTAGCCTCAGTACTTCAAAAACTACTACTACTAATAATAATTCCTTACACCTATATAGCGCTCAAAGTGCTTTACAGGTAATGGGGACTCCCCTCTGATGTGTAGCCCCCACCTGAATAATGTGACAGTAGCCAAAGTGCGCACAATACACTCGTCACACACCAACTATCGGTGGGGATGAAGCCAGTTCATAGAAGGGGATTATTAGAAGGCCATGATTGGTAAGGGCTGGAAGAAATTTGGCCAGGACACCAGAGAAATAATATATTGTGAGTAGAGAAGGAAGGGAGGAGAGCTCAACACAGGGATGGAAACAGCTGTATCAAGTTACAGTATCATAATATCATGAGAAGCTCTGTCTCTGTTCACATTTTTTGTTTTGGATGCGCCTAGCCACAGCTATTGGTTGATTTTCATTTTCTTGCAGTTTTTTTCTTTTTTTTGGAGGTTTTTTGCTAGGTTTATCTCGTATATTTTGTAGACAAAGGAGAGAAAAAATTTTCAATGGTGGGAATTCTGTGAAATGAGTCCTTGTATAGAGCAGTTTGCTGGACCTTTTTTACAGTAGTTCTGACGGTAATTATTCTTGCAGCCTAATGATTACACTTCTGTGCCCTAAGAAAACAGCAAATGATGACCTAATGTTTAAAGCTAGATATGGTAACTCCTAGTAATGTGTTTTGTGTTTAGTCAGTACAGAAGATGGCAAGTATTGTAACTGTTTTAGGATGGTGTTATAGTGCAATGATGTTGTAAAATATACAAATGTCTTTTTATCTCTGGCCAAACCTTCATTGTTACTGTGCCTAAAAACAGTACTAGCAGACTACTAAAAATTGGAACATGTTGTATCTAGGAAACTACTGGATTAGCTGCAAAGTAAGTGTTTTCCAGGCCTTTTAGAATGTTCTTCAAAGGAAAAGATTTGTTTTAAAATATACATTTGTTTTCCAAATTAAAATAAAAATGTATCAATCAATATTACTTCAGTTTGTCTTGTCCTAAACTGTATTCTTTGTTTAGCTTCAAGCTGCTTTTGGACCAGTAATATTTCATAACCTTTTCTTTGACCAGAACCTGCTTATTATTTGTATATAGGTTCAAGCTTTTATTTAACGTGGGTAAAAATGATGGTTGGTTATATAGTCATCTGTACACAGAACATGGTTTGACGAACACCAGTACACTCATTGACACAAAAACTAATAAATAATCATGCTTACTTTAAGTCTGAAAAGCACAGTGCCTAGTTAAAAGGAGACAGATACTTTAAACAAGACCATTGATCAGAAAGTTTATTTTAAAAAAGTCTTTTGTGAAGAGCTGTATCCAACTGTCCGGTCAAAAATATGACTTCATCCAGAGAATGTTATAGTCCTCATTAACTGTTCCAACAGAGTTACTTTTTTGTTACTACATTAAGTATTTTTTGGAGAACTCTTTTCAGCTCAGGACTGTAGAAACATTGTGTCAGTGTGTTTTTTTTTCTACTGTACATTATAGCATTGTTAACTTCTAGGATCCTCTAAAGCAGAGGTCTAGAACACGCTTCTGCTCGTGCTGCGCAGGATGTCAGTCGAGGAGGTTCTGTAGCTGAGTGCCAGGCCTGCTCCAGGCCTGCTCCAGGAGCTGGTCACTCCCACCTCGGCTTCCAACCTTTGGACCCAGGCAGCCAGCCACTGCCTGCGCAGTACCGCACACATGTGAAGTGAGTAATTTCTGGTTAAACAAAATTCACATATCGGGTGTGCAAGGTGGGGCTAGGGAGGCATCTGGCTCTTTCAAAGCGCACCATGTAGTAACTCCTGCCTGCACTTCGAGGGGGAAGGACCTCATACAGCCGGCTTCGGACGCTTCTCACAATCCCACCCCGTTGTTGGATTTATTCCGTGCCGGCTGCCTGCTTTTTGTTTTCTGTTTTTAAACTGAACTGGGGTCCTTTTTTTAACTAGATCGTGACTTTCTGAGTTCTGCTTGTCACGACAACAGCAGCGTAGGGTTAACCCCCCCCCCCCCCCCACAGGTGGATTCCCAGCTGACTTGCTCGTCATGGTAACGCCAGCGAGTCGGCTGGCTCAACCGCTTCTACTTCCTGAGAACTTGGTTGCTTAGAATTGAGCCCGAGACTCGATAAGCAGAGGGAGAGCTGTTCATTTGTCAGGCTGGCAGGACTTCCACTGGCAACAGCACCTCTGCTTCTGAGACTACAGTATGTTGTGTGTAGGGGATCGGGTGGTTAAAGAACAAGAAACGGTAAGCTTGGCCCCTTTAAGTTTTCATTGACTTTTTTATTTTACTTTTTTAATTCAGTGGTGTTCTTTACGGATAACTTAGCCTTAGAACAGGTCTTTTCGTTGAAAAAGTGTTTTTAATGTAGTGGAAATAATTGTATGGTCTACTTTGCTAACCACTCTTTTAGTGATAAGTTTGAGATGTTGTCATATACATCATATACTATATTTCAGATATGCTTATTTTCTTAAAGCAAATGCTATTTACCTATTGCTTTGATGGCAACATATATGTCATTATTCCACTTCAAAAGCTGGCTGAAATGCTCTTAGTCATGTGGGAATGATTTCATTTTTCTTTAGCTAACTAATTTGTTTCCAGAAGCATTTGTGTGTTTTTCGTTTGCGACATTAATCTTACGGTTTTTCTTGTCAAATTTCTTGCTGATGAGGGGCACAGAGGTGCCGATGATTCTTCATGTCATAGTGAGTAATCATGTGATGGTGGAATATTTCAATCATGGGCATAACCACACATCACACACAAGAAGAAAAAGCAAAACAATGACATAGAACAAAAGAAATGTCAATTAAAACATCTATTAAAATTGTACATTGTCTTACGGATATATAGAAATAAGTTTCGTTATTTAAAATAATAAATTCGTTATTGAAAGTGAAAGTGATGTTATTTAGCAGTACCGAGTCGCTACGTTTCAGAAAGATGTACTTTGTTGTAACTACTTGTAGTAACATGTTTCTGATTTCTGGGTGGGCAAGTTTAGGATTTTGAGTCTTTCTTCAGTCATTGATACTCTTTTCTGTGCAAAACAGCTAATTTATGGTTAGAATTTTTTTAAATGTCTATTAGCTGTATGGCCATTTCTACAGGAAGTCTTGAGTCATGTTCAACTACACCAGAAACAGCTACAGACTTCCTGGAAGCTCACGTAAGCAGCAGTATGTTGATCATTTATTTTCACTAAAATTTGCTTAAGAATGTTTCCTGTACCGTAAATTAAGTTACGGAACTTCCGTTTAAAATGTCCTTAATTAAGTTGCAGAGGAAGGTGGAAACTGAATTTGGTGTATATACTGGGTGTAGTCCAATGTTTACTAAATTAGATATATGCTATATTATTCATTTTATTTTTCAGATCATGGTATATGGTGTCGCGGTAAAAATACATTTAATCACTGTGCCTGATGGTTTTTCTTTTTCAGATATGCTTATTTTCTTAAAGCAAATGCTATTTACCTATTGCTTTGATGGCAACATGATTTGCGATTGCTGTTCCCATACTATGTGTAAACCTGGAACCTGATAAATACTGTGCTGTGTGTTTGCAGTGTATCTATACATATTTTCAACATCTGCTATTCTGTGTGTATATGTAGGGATGCATAGGGTAAATGCAACAATATGGGTTGCAACTGTAGACTAGTTGACAGAGTAAAACAATTATTTTTTCTAAAGCTGCAGAGAGACGTCATTAACATAGGAAAATGAGCTTTACCTCCTGTTAGATGACAGAATTTCTGATTTTCCTATAATCCTGTAATTCTGTAAACCTTTAGATTTGAAGTTCAAAATGTGTGCATGTATTTAAATGTATTTATTCACACAGTAGCAGGTCCTTAAGAGTATGTTTTCTAACAGGTGATGCTGGTTGTTAAAAGTCATCATATTTCTGCACAATATATTCCTACAACTGGACCTTATTCTGGATCATAGCTATGCCCACCTGTCTGTTATAGAACTAGCCCCACTAAATTTGTGTAATGGTTGGTCATTTTATGATCACCATCCTCCCCTATAATTTCGGATGCTCGAAATGAACTAGACACAGAGTAAAGAAATGCGGTAGCCTCTCAATTCTCAGAAGGCTTTTTAAAGGTCCCATTTAAGTTGTAAATCTTTTGTATTTTCAAGTCCAGATTTGGTAGTGGTTTTCAATGATTGGTTTTCCACAAAATGGTTTTCATTAGCATTGCCGAAGGTCTCTGATTAATAAACTGAATGTACTGCGGCTGGTTGATTTTTCCCGCTACTTTTTCTGAACTGATGTCACTTTGGTTTGTTCTGTCAGCATTGCCATCACCTTTTTATTTTTTTTATTGCGTTCGCAGAAAGAAGCGGAATTCAGTGTCTTTTTAACTATGGTTAATATGCTTACTCTAGTTTTGTTCAGCTTGAATTGTTTTCCGTGTCGTGACATGGTGTTTCCCGGTAAGTTTCACAACGCAAGCACTCTCTTATGTTGCTCTCGAAGAAGGTCGAAATCAAGTGGGGTGGTTTCTGGGACCACTGCAGTCGACTTTTGAATCTTGTAGCGCTGCTCCCAGGTTAAGAAGCAGGTTTCGTTCGAGACTTTATCACGTTTCTCTTCGCGCTCGGAAATTCAGGGGGGCGGACCGCGAGTCGCGGGGGAGTTCTGCAATGGTCCCCACTGGCCTCGTTGCCTGTGTGCGCAGGTGCTGATGTGGGTTAACGCTGACTGGTCTCGCTTCTGTCTTGCAGATATATGTTGGGTAAAGGGGCAAAGCGCAAGCTGGACGAGAATGACGATGGACTGGAAGGCAAGGCGGTGGCGGCGGCGGGGGCGCCCGGAGGGGACGGCCCCTCCAAGGTGTCCTACACCCTGCAGAGGCAGACCATCTTCAACATCTCCCTCATGAAGCTGTACAATCACCGGGCCCTGACTGAGCCCAGCCTGGAGAAGCGGGTGCTCATCAACAACATGCTGCGGCGGATCCAGGAGGAGCTCAAGCAGGAGGGCAGCCTGCGGCCGATGTTCTTCGCCGCCTCCCAGCCGGCTGACGACGCCCTGGACGAGGGCTACCGCGAGGCGCAGCCGGCCTTCGGCAGCCTGTCCCCCCCCGCGCAGCCCGCGCAGCCCTCTCTGCTCGCGAGCACCACGCCACTGGAATCCTGCCTCACCCCGGCCTCGCTCCTGGAGGACGACGCCTCTTCCTTTTGCACATCGCCGTCCTCGGCCGCCCACCTTCTCCCTCACCCCGACGGCCCAGCCAAGCCGCCCACGGTGGCCGTGAAGGACAGCTTCTCCTCGGCCTTGGATGAAATCGAGGAGCTCTGTCCGACAACTACCTCCCCCGGAGCCGTGACCCCGGCCTCCTCTCTCCCCCAGCCGCCCTCCGCGTTAAACTCGAAAGATGGCGGCAAGGTGTGTAGCCAAAAGTTTGAAGGACTGACCGCGCAGCAGGAGAGCAAAGTGGCAGCAGCAGCCGAATCCAGACTGATGGACTCCCTTCCCTCCAGTAACCTGGAGATCACGACTTCCACGGGTTTCCTCACAGACCTGGCCCTGGATGACATCCTCTTTGCCGATATCGACACCTCGATGTACGATTTCGACCCTTGCACGTCTGCCACGGGAACCACCTCCAAAATTGCTCCGGTAACTGCCGACGACCTCCTCAAGACCTTATCTCCATACAACAACCAACCGGTAACCCCAAATCAGCCTTTTAAAATGGACCTGACGGAACTGGACCACATCATGGAAGTGCTTGTGGGCTCCTGATCGACAGGAAAATAAAATCAAAGAAACTTTCTACAGGAATCCCTTACTTTTTTTTGTACAGTTTTATATACTGGTAATAATGACAACACCCAGTACTTCACAACACTGTGCATGCATCTTTGCTTGCCTTTCCAAGAAAAAGAAGAAATTAAGGATCACACTAGGCTTCTAGCAGAGTTCGAGTGCCTTCATCTGTGTATGACCACTTTGTAAATTCCGGTTCTGTTTTTTGTCTTTATTTTTTAAGAAAAGTCATTGAAAAAGACATGACTACCTACAGAAGACTTGATAACTCCCACAAACAGTTTTATTCTGGTGCAAAGAATGAACTTCAAATGCTAAGCACAAGGAGTATATACAACAAAGGATTGTGTTGCATGTGCATTGTTTTTTTTACTGTTGAGCAATGTTTATCAAGGCAAGTGTTATTTAATCTTTCTTTTCCTCCGACCTGTTTCATTGCCCTGTTTTGATTCAGTTCTGTCACCTCTGGCATTAACTAAACTGACTGTTGCATAACATGGCTGTTTAAAACTGCTGCCCAAATTTATTTTATATTTTTATACTGATTCTGCAATCGAATGGTATTGTTTTCTAAAAGACCTACAAAAGTTTTTACTCGTAAAAAAAGTAGCTATTTTGATAGAACATGCTCACTGATCTCCTAGGATTTCAAATGTACAACACTGGCTTGTACTTTTATAACAATATTGTGACATTCTATATGTGAATACTTCAAAATACTGGAGCAAATTAATTTGCATTAGAACTTCACTGGGTGCAAATGTACTTTCAGCAATGTCTGCGGGGTTTCAGTCAAATATTCACGTGTATTTTCAGAGGTTGAACTAAAACGTCGCCATCGATTTTGTGCTTCTCTCTCCTGGCAATAAATTTTCTCACAAACCGCTCACTGTGACAAATGTTGATCAAACACATGAAACTTTAGTCTCCAGAGCCATTAAATTAAGATGTCAAGGATTGAATATTTTAAAAAATGTGTATAAATATATACAATGTATATGTAACCATTATGTATGTAAATGTATAATGGTTAATTGACCATGATTTTTAATTTATTTTATTTGTAAGCTTTTAGACAGAGTTGATAGAATTAATTTCTTTACCATGTAAAAGTTAAATAGCCATGTGAGCTGTAAAAATACATATATTTACCCTTTGCTTTAAAACTGATTATTCCTGTTGTATTCACAGCAGAAACATGGAAACACATTGCATACTGTATGTAAGTACAGAAACAGAGTGAAATCAGCATGTTTTTGGTACCTTTATAAGAGAACCGTTTTTAAAAAGACCTACAATGCAGCATTACAATGAATTGACTGACATTCCTTAAGAATACGCATGTTGTAGGAGGGCTATGACCTTCTGCCTTCCCATACAGTTCAGCCAGGGCTTTGCAGAAGCAGAAAGTACCCTGGTAAGTCTGAGTACCATTGCACTTCAGCCTGTTCCTCTCCCAGACTGACAGCTGGTGAGCTATATGTGACCTGCCTCCACTCCAGAAACTAGGAGCCAAGACCATTACATCACTTGGCATTTTCAATATGGTAGAGTCTCTTGTTTCACTGATGTAATTGCTTTACAATTTCACATTACTTTTTTTTTCTAAAAAACAAAGAATTGGTTTCCTATGCATGTTATCCCTAAAGAATCTGAACCTGCAAACTTGTCGCGAACCCGCCATTGCACCAAAATGGTTTTGTTTTAATTTAAATTCATTGTCTTGTAAATTTATAGTATAGATACTATTGCAATGTATCATGCCTGTTGCCAAAATTACTATGGCATTTGTAGCTTTTTAATGGTACTATAGATGTTTGTGTGCAGGGTTCCAACTATAATATTGAGATGAGTATGGCTTCTTTAGGAGTAACTTTTATATTAATTTATTTAAGTTTTTTCATGTTCTGTGTCATCCAGTAATGTTTTAAGTGCGGTCTGCTCTCTCCTCATCACTGAACAGACAGAGTCTGTCTTGTATGAGGCAGTGCTACAGGCTGGCACTTTGAATCACTGCAAAGCTTTTGAGACAATATGATGAAGGAACTTGCAGAGGGTGATTGGTACACTCTGCACTAAAGTTGCAGCTTTTTTATCTTCTAAATATACATTTTTTTCAGTAGGAGTCCTTATTTGTGATTCAGTATCTGCACTGGGATTTAAAGACACACACTAACATTTCCATTAACCACTTTTTGAGAGATACTATTGCAAGTCCTGGCAAAGACTTACTGTAGCAGTCAGATGTGATCTTCCTTTATTTCCTTCAGTTTTTAATGGAGGTGGGCATCTGGAGAGCACATAGTAGGCTAATGCAGCTGCCTCTTAAGACAGAGCTCTGTCTCAGCTCAAATTTGCACTCAAAGGGACCATTATTTTATTTGCTAATTATAAAATGGAAATATTCTACTTTACTGACATCCATTCCAAATATGCAAACAGCATTTTGCATTGTATACCTTTAAAAGTCCCAGGCTTTATAAAACGACCAAATAATATACATAGGCTGTAAAATGTATTACACAGAACATATTTTAAACTACTTCATCCCACATGCTGCATGCTGAGTATTGCGATTTTTTTAATTAGTGTGGTAAGTTAAGAAATTATTTTCATCAGTACAATAAAAATGCAGAAGGCAAAGCTTCCCAATGTGCTGTTTGTGCTGTGGACAAGAAGGGGATGAAGACATTGTATTTTTTCTGCATAGCACAGCATCCTCGGTGCACGCCCGCACAAGAAATTGTCTTCCCATCTGCTGCTGCTGAATGCTTTAAAGCCAGTGCTAGTACAGATTACCACAGGCCACTGGTGCACCAACTTCACAGACCATTTTATATCTCGGATGTCTCCCTCCCTCTCTGACCAAAATGAAGTTGAGGTGAAAAGCCTTTATGCTCAAACTCTTTGTCTTCACTACACTGTAGTTATGGCCATTGAGCAGGGCGAATACTCTTACACACATGAACTCATGACCTTGACAAAGGTGTTCCCAGTGCAGTCATGTCAGATAACAAACAGGACTCGCTGTATGGAAACATATTGGAATGACTATATATATAAAATTGCTAGGTGAACAATTGCAGAAGCAGTGACCAGGAGAGAGCTGACTAGGCAATAATAATGATGGTGATGATTAAATCTTTGGTTTTGAAGTGATTTTTTTTTTGTTTTCATTAAGTTATTTATTCTTTATTTCCCGTGTAAATATATTTATTTTATTGTGACGCTAACATCTGGATTGTAATGTGTACAGAATGTATGGCAGGAATGTAATCTTCTTTAGGAATGTATGTTTTGTATGGAACCAGGGTGGAAGCCATGTTTGAACATTTTTTTTTGTTTCTGGTCTTCTGTACAAATGTGTTGTTCACACTCCCTAGGCCGAGCCTGTTGAGGGCTTTCTCTGTGGGTTTCAGGAGGCTGGGGATGTTGGCGTTTATTTTACCCACACTTTGATCACAGACATTGGAGTCTAAAGGCTCCTTGATGAAAATGTCAATCTTAATGCCAAATTTCTGTTAAAAAAAAAAGACCTCATGGAAGCTTTTCAAAACTTTTAAATGTTTTATTATAAACTTTGTCCTCCCCCACCCCCCCAGCCTAAATTGTGTTAGTGAAACAGCGGCCATGCCCAGTTGGTGCAGAAGATTGTGTTCATGTTGTTGCAGGGGGTTAGGGAGTGTGAACTCCTTAGACATACATGTGGGGGAAGGGTTCTCTGCAGTTGTTTGAAAGGAGGCTGTATTTCTTTCCACAGACCTTGGAGCTGTGCCTTTTTCTATGCAATATTACCAACATATTCATCTGGAAAAACAACAAACTGATTACTGTATTTGCACCAAGGTATGGGCTGTAGTATCAGAACAGTGGAGGTGTACATGAAATTGAGCAGTCTTACTTTTGTAGTTTTATATTATACAATAAACTGTAAAAATATTACCATTATCCCTGTCTTTTATTCTAGGATATGGCAAAACATGCCATAAAACATATGAAAACATATGTGAAGAAATTCACTGTTCTTAGCTGACTGCTTTAGAGAATCTTATATTTTCTATCCAATTTAGGAGTGCAAAGCTAAATTTATTTTAGGATATTTTATATTCCTACAATGCAGCAATATGTATTATAATGCAGAATTCGTGGGCTTATTTTCCTTGAGGAATGTGTCATTTCTTAATACAGACAGTAGGTCTTGGGTTAAACAAAACCTTACACATTGTCTTAGTAGCTCCTTAATTTATAATTGGCAAATCATAGCAGTTTCTGTATTCTGTCATCAAAGAGTCACCAAAGTTACTAAGGAAGAAGTAAAGGTTTATTCCATGCTGAAAAGAGAAGAAATTCACAACACTTTGACTGTGGAGCCTTGATACAATAGTAGTGTAGCCTGAAATGTGTTTGCCATTTATTTCCCAAATGCCCTCAAAGTCTTCGGAGATGATCCCTGATGCCTGAAAGCAGTCTCTTTGCATGTCTTGAGTTCAGGTGCAGTGCATGTATTTACCCATGCCCTGCGGTCTCTGAAGCAGCATATTGCAGTATACTGTATGAGAGCAAAGCAGAGAAGCATCATGTTCTTTAATGACTTCTTTAAGTCATTATTTTCACAAGAAGTATGAAAGTGTCCATTCGCTCTGCATCACAAATACTACTGTTTTACATAGATGACTCAACCAGAGTTTGTGATCATCTATTTTCAGTGCTGTGTCGTATAGGGGTGTCTGAAAGTGCCACATTTAGAAAGTGGTGCATTGATGTGCAACTGGAGCAAGACAAAAATCACAGAACAGTGAGTCATGCAGCATTAAAGGGTTTGTGCTGAAGTTAAACAGTTGAGCAAACCGTTAACAGTCCAATGGTTAAAAATTGTCTGTCAGCCTAGTTTTTTTTTATAATTAATCTGTTTAAACCCTTTGTGTTTCCGTATGCCCTATGAATGGAACATTTTCTCACCCTTTTTTTCCAGAGCTTCGTATGTATAGAAAATTCAATTCAAGCAAGTATCTTTTTTTCCCTGGAAGTTTCAGAATTGTTTTTAAATGTACTCACTGCAGTATATAGGTTCCTTATTTTTTCTGTTTTCCACTGAAGTATTTTTTTTAGTTTTCTCCACTTCTTCAAAGGATAAACATAGTATTGCAAACAAATTTTCACATCATCCTGAAACCAACTAGGGAACAGAATGTTTTTCTGTATTACAATAAGTGGCAATTAGTATAACTGGTTATTTTTTATACAATCTTAATCAAAGCCTTGAAAACTAAGTGCTTGAAAGAAAAAATAAACTTCTAAATCTTTCACAGAAAAAAAAGTTCACATGCTGAGAGCTCTTAGAATGTACAGTATAAACAACTTAACAAGATAATAGTGAAAACAAAAGGCTGGAGTTATTCAAAAAAAGTGAACATTTTGAATTTTAATATTAAAACTGCCAACATTAAATTCTTGACATTTATTATACAGTAAAGAATATATTTGTACTTTTAATTAGGTAAAAGCTGTCTTCATGTTTTGGGACTTTTATATTTGTATATAGGTTTTTTTTTTGCAAAGGAACAAGTAAGAGGTTTATTCCATGCTGAAAAGAGAAGAAAGAAAACGCAACGTTTCAGCCGTGGAGCCTTCTTCGGGTGAGTGTAGTTTTTCTTTTGTTCAATGAAACGAGGTGGCCATTTGGCCCAACTAGCACATTTGTTTTCTAGTCCCTAACTGGCATGATGATTTCGTTCCCACCTGAAAGACGCCAGGCTTGAACAACATGGTGGCTGGCTGCGTAGCTGGTTGACTCCCACAACCCTTTTGTGTCAGAAAGTGAAATGAGGAAAAACGGGGGGGAAAAAAGCTTTTATCTTTTGCAATATCCCCCTCCTATGCCATGGCCTTTTATGCTTCCTCTGGAATTTGTCTCCCAGTTTTCTGTCTCTTTGAACCCCCATTCTCACATACTGTACCAGCGGTGAAACGGGAACCGGAGGACACAAGAGGACACTACGATGAAGTGCATTCAAAACTAAGAACAGGAGACACTTTACACACAGTTGTAGGGGTATGGAGCGCGCTATGTAGAAATATTTACCTTCCTCTCCTTTATATCATTTTCCTTCTCATATTCTCTTTATTTGGTGCATTCCCACATACCTGAAGAAACCTCCACAGCCAAAATATTGTTTTTCTTCTTACTTTCCACTTTTCAGAGTGGGTATAACCTCCATTCCCTGTTAATTTGTCTGTTTTTTTTGTCTGACCCATACAGATTCTGAGAACCTTGCTGAATCTAGCTTAAATTCTTATTCCTGAATGTTCATTCTTTTTGAGGTGTAGTTCAACACCTCCACCTCATCTTTCTTGTTTGGTCAAAATGTTGTGTAACTAGACGCCAATGTTGTCTGCCTCACCATCGCTATGTTAGCCATGTGTCAGTGATTCCACTTTTTGCAATGTGAGATTACAAAATTGTACAGAGTACTCTACAGTAAAATTATTGCCATGCAGTCCAGTCTGTATTTATGGATAATGAATTTCACATAACATTCTGATTCAAAAACTACTTCCATATCTACATTTGAGAAATTATCCAGTTAAAACAAATCATTCCTGATGAATATGTGTTGGGAATTTTCCAAGTGCATTTATCAATATGGCATTGACATTCTCAGAACATGGCATATTAAAGCTGGGCTGTATATTACACACCCTACTCACAATGTGAGCTGGAGATGTGTAATTAAATACAGTATACTTTCGGCCATAAATTGTTTTTTTTTTCCATTATTGTTTCCAGATTGAATTGTCAAATTTCTAATGATGGAAAAGTTTGCAGAGCTCTCATTAGATAAATTTAGATCTCTTCTATAAGGATGAGACTGAGGAACACTGAAGAAGTATTTAAGACAGAACTCACAGTATTTCGGTATCCAAAGCAAACAAATATAAAAAGGTCATCCGATTTTGAATTACTCAGCAATTTCAAGTATTTTTTGTGTGTAACCTTTTCTAAGGCAAGTAAAATGTTATTGATGCACGGAAATACATACTAGAAATTGATTTGAGCAACTACAGGACCAAATATTAAATCAAAATATATCTGAGATGCATTACGAGTTCAAGCTTCACCATAAACTCCAAAACCCATTTCAAGGTGAGGTTAAGGATTCTTCCACAGTATTGACATTACCCAGATTCACTTCTGGTGATATTTTCTGTGTTTTACAGCCTTGTGTCTGACTTTGGTTTCTATATTTTCTGTATTTTATAGCCTTGTGCTTGACTCTGGTTTCCAAATGGGAAAAGAATGACAAGAAAGAAGCCCTAGAGAGTCTTTACATTTATATCCTGTCACCTCCAAGAGCCTGGGTGCCGGAGAGAGAGGCTGTCGTGTGTCGTGCTTGGTGTGACCCTGCCAGCAAATCAGCACCATGTATGAAAGTAATGAAACAGGTAGACACATAGCCAGGAACTGGTAACCTCTGGAAGAGGTTTTTAATAGTAATGTGCAATATGGGCCTCTCACTGCTGTTCATGTATCCCACTGGGCTCTGTGTAGCCAAGCCTGCACTGCAACTTTTCCAAACTAAGTAACTCCTAAGAAGCCTTTATTTTTGGCCAGAAGGCTCTCGAAACGCAAGACTCAATTGCTCAAACGCAGTAGTGAATGGAAGAGCTTTCGCAAAGCAATGTTCTCATCTTGTGATATGATAGAATTGTATCTGGAACTCGGCAGACAAAGGGCCTGGATTGCTGCTTATAATCCTGCGCAGACAAAGGACTTTTGGTTGCCAGGAAAATAAATGAACGTTACCCTGCGCAGCCCCGTTCCAAATGTCAGATGCGGGACCAGTTTTGTTTCCTGCATCTGTTTGGCAACCTCGTCAAAGATGTGACGCCAACACTCTGATCTCCTTCCCGTCTTTTTTTTTTTTTGGTGTCGAGCTTTTGCTGTCGGGGGATTCATCTGTACTAAGTGAAAAAGTTGAACAGCCGTGACTGTGAATCAATTAGGAGATGAGTACCTTTTACAACTAATTAATAAGGAGAATAAGGGACTGAGTCAGGCTGGGAGCACCACTCTTTATCCGTTGCCTGAATTTACAGACAGGGCAGCTCAAACTATTTGCTTAGGCACTGGGGTTAAGGAATACACAAGGATAAATTTGAGGGTTAAAATAGATGGTATATACTATTAAATTATGGCCCATTTATGGCTTAATTATGCCCTATGACTCCAGGTTCCTTGAGGGCACTTTGAATCGTGCTGGAATTTTACAATGCCCCTTAAATGCACCTTTGCTAATTACTGTTGCTTAATAATGTTTATTTTTGAATAGTAGTTTTCTAATATTGCAGTTGCTTACATGATAAAGTGACTATTAATCTTTTTTCAATGACTATCCTGAAGAAACAGGTTATACTGGAGAGGAGTAGTAAACAGTTGATGGGTGTAGGTTAAACTTTTGGTTTAATGGGAATTTTAAAATCCTGTCACGTCTCCTCGTTTCCCAGTAAAAAGGTACCCTGTATTTCTAGTGAATTTACCCTGCACCCGAGACCTCGTGTTCTAGTGCAAACCTCAGAGCATAACCTTAAAAATATGTAAGAGCACAAGTTAACATACGTATAAAGAGGTTTTACAATTTAGTATATGATTAACTTAAGAAAAGAGGGAGCAGTGAGGAAGATAGAGAGGGACGCTCTTACTGCCTTAACGTAAATTATCCAAATAAAACTGTTTCAATGCAACCGTGTCTTCGCAAATATGTTGTATGATGTGACACCAAATTCATCCCATTAAGGAAAAGAAAACACTTAATGCTGTAACGTGATTATATAACCGAGTATTAGGAACCTCATCTCCATCACTATCCTGCCTTTCTTGTTCCTGCTTTATCAGCGGAGCACTGAAGGAGAGGGTGAGGGCTCTCTGCCCCAGTGTGCATTCAGGAGCACAGGCCGCTCCCCCGTGCGGCGGCGGCGGCTGCAGCCGGAGGTGGGCGCGTCTGTGAGTCGCCCCGGGCCGCAGGCGCAGCGGGAGTCTCGCAGGCGTCCGGTCCTACAAAGCGGCTCCGACGAGGCGTGTCCACGCGTGCTTGCTGATGGGTCGCTCCCCCCCGGGCAGTGCAAGTGCCACGCACAATTTGTTCATCAGCCATGACGGTTCACAAGCAAACACACAAAAACATTTTTTTATTCTTTTTTTCATTGGGTTAAGAGGACCCCCGAGTGAGCTCACTTCCAGTGTCACGCCATCCTCTGATGGACCGTGTTCTCTCCTGTCATTTTCTCACACTAATTGCTCCTCTAACGAATTCATCCTTCCTGCCGTCACATAATGGTTCTGCACTTAGTTTCTTCCAAAAAAAAACACACACACGAAATGTCTTGATTCTTCCTTTTGAGCTTTGAAGCACTTGTATGTTTCTGTCTTCCCTCACCCTTCTGATTCTTTAAAGGAAAAAAAATAACTTAAGGGCTTTGCAAAATATAAACCACCCCCCCTGGATGGATTGCAGGGGTCTGCACAGTCAGTGTGATTATTATAATTATTTTGCTGTTGATTGTATTACCCCAATACGTTTTTCAAGTCAGTGAAGTTTGAGCCCAAGAATATATTATGGATCCATATTGTTCAAACAATTTAATTACCATTACCCACTGAGGAATTTAACCAGAAAACCCAGATTAGCAGTCCAATTTCTACAAACAGGACCACGAGATTGTTGGTGATTACAGTCAGGACCTCCACTTACTGTCTGATGTGGGACTTCTTACAGCAGTGTCCTGTATCGCACTAGTTTCCCTCACCAGAGGGAAAAGTACCACCTACTGGTCCACCAACACAGTACAACAACAGCCTGCATTTCCTCAAGCCAGTTCTGACAAGATTAAGCCTTGCTTATCTTCTGACATCTGATCAGTTCTGACTCCAAGGCACTAAGGTTGCTGGTAAATCTAGGAAACTCTACAGGATAATAACACTGTTAAGCATGTTACCCAC
The DNA here is from genome assembly GCF_055471065.1 of Atractosteus spatula. Taxonomy (NCBI): domain Eukaryota; kingdom Metazoa; phylum Chordata; class Actinopteri; order Semionotiformes; family Lepisosteidae; genus Atractosteus; species Atractosteus spatula. The sequence goes on from NC_142720.1 coordinate 12,385,073, forward strand.
CTAATCTCTACAGTTTTTGTTGTTCTGACACAACTAACAGCTCTAATTGTTTTGTCTAGTGCTTCATGAGTAAGGACATCCCACTGTTAAACGGTGAATGCAATTGCTAATCCCAGTGCCCATTAACTAAATCCTTAATTAATCTATGTCTTTTATTATTTGAGGTTTTGGATGCAGGAGACTTCAATTTACCTGTAAGAATACTTCAAACAAATCTGTAGTACTTAATACTTTTTTTTCTTTCTCTAAAGAAAATTTCTCAATGTTTCCAGGAGCAATGAAGTGATTTAATGGAGGTGTCAAGAGTACAGTTGGAATGAAGGATAGAGGACTCAGCGAAAGCACTGACCTGTGGGAGTGAAGTGAAAATGACTGGAACTCCTCACCACTCGTATCACGACACCAGGCTCCCGCCCAGTTGAAGGAGCTTCTGCCCAGCTGAGGTGGGGCAGGGTGTGACACTTTCAAAATGAACAGAGCTGTTTCTGTTTTCTCTAACGGTAAGGATGTCCCAACTTGTATGAGGCACTCTAGTACGTCACAGGCTACACCTACAGTACGTAACTGCTATCACTCTTCTTTTAAGTTCTGGGCAGGGTGAACTGGAGAAAACTACCGAACCCAAAGATACAACAACATCAGTATTGAGAGCTTGAACCCTCATCATTTGATAAAATCCAGAGCTGTGAACAACCTAAAGCAGGCCGCCTGGGACAAAACTATATACAGAGAGAGCTCCTTCTGTGCATCACATTCAATAGACTCTACTGTTCCTTTTGACTATGTGACTGTTCTAACTGTGATGTTATTTTCTGTGAAGCTGTCATTTACATAACCACAATCTCCCACTGCTGTTAAATGTATTAGACTGTGTGCACATCGCTTGCCTTAACATCCACTGGGGTCATGCAAAGCACTTCTTTTATGTGTGGGCTTGTTTATAAAAGTATGGCAAACCTAACAACAATAATGGCAACCACAATAATGTTAGAGCATCGCTTAGTTTACAGTGAAATACATTTTTAACACCATTCATTGTTGCACCAGTAAGAAAATTGAAAAAGCAAGGCAGCCAACATCAGTTTAATTAAAAGTGTAGTCTAAGCTAATGGCAAGTTTGTGCTCTCTGGAGTATATCAAAAGCTTTTCACCAGAACAATGGAAAGATCAGACTCGAAGCGGTTTTTAAATTCCAGGTAAAAAATGTAGACTACTACATACTTAATTAGAAATAGCTGCCATTAGGGCCAAGATACTCTCTCTTGACAGTGCAGTAGAACAGTGCCTGATGTAGTATTCTCTGTGTTTAACTCCTGTTTCTTCTCTCGTCTACAGTTTCATTTTCTGTGGTGGTTAACTAAATTATCTTGCTCTCTCCGCAAGTGAGGTGTTGGATAAGGAGCCTCACCATTCTCACTCACGGCAGCCTCAGAAACAGCGAGCAGCCGTCCACTGCGCTGAGAGAGAGCGGCAGAGGTGTTAATGCAGCATCAGCCACTGGTGGCCGGATGACAATCATGTCTTTGACAAGCTGATGTCTCCCATACACGTGCCTCTCTTCGTGCTCATTTCAGCCCTGCCTATTTGCCAAGATGCAGAAAAAAGCCAATCGGTGCAATACAGATACTTTTCCAAGTATTACTGAAAAGGTATAATTACCCTTTCAAAAATATTTTCAATGTTTAATAACTATATTTTAGTTATTTAGGACCCCAGTTTTGTGCAACAAAAAATCTAAAAAGAGGTGAGAGGGGGAGCAATGTGTCTAGAATATCAGATATTTTGTCGGATGTAAATTAAAAAAACAATACCCGATATATTTTTGTTTTTGTCTGAAGATTCCAAAACACATCTGCTGGGATATATAAAGGACTTTGTAAATGCCAAAAAATTCTATTAGGTCTGAGTTAGTCATAGTCTAGATTTTGCTTTCAAACATTTCAGATCAAATGCATTTTTACATTAATGAAGGGTAAAAGTAGTCATTCTAATTCCCAATAAACTACCCAGAAATACGGTGAAGTTTGTCATGTATTCAGGAGTGTCAAATGTATTGTACCGCATTTCCTTAGTGTCTGACTGTACACATCATCAGGAACATTAACCTTTAATTCTGTCATGGAGACTTATCTTCCACTGTGAAACACTTTGGACTCCTTGACTTGTTAATAACATCTGAACAGGGTTAACAGTAAAGCAGGGTTGCTCTTAACCGTAGCACAGTGGCACAGTGGTTGGCAATGCTGGGGCCCTGGGATTAATCCCTGTGGTGCTGTCTGCGTGGAGTCTGAATGTTCCCCCTCTGTTCACATGCTGTCCAAAGACATGCTGATGTGCTGAGGACATGGTCATTTGCTTCTGTATAATTGTCCCTGGCAGACGTGTGTGTATCTGTGTGCCCTGCATTGCGACCCTGCGACCCTGTATGGACACATTGGTCAGAAAATGAGTGGATGCATGTTACACTCCCATGTGTGGTCTTAATGTCTCGCCACCTACTCTGGGGTGTTAATTCTATGAAGATGCATGTCTTGAAGTACACTGGACACCATGATCTACGCCGTCACCTAAAAGTGTTCTGCATGTTGTACTGTAGTCTGCTGAGCTGTTGCAGCTGTCCAAGTTGCCAGCACAGAAGACAGTTCCTTTGAGTGGATGTGCTGTTAACACTGTTTGCATCAATGTACAGAGAGAATACAGTGCATACAAAGTACAATCAGATTAGATTAGTTCTAAAGTTCACCCAGAAGTTAATCATTCAGCTTAAACATTGCTTTTTTCAGGGCTGCACAGCTGTGGAGGTGGGGGTATCAGCTGTAAAGAAACAAGCTTCTGTGCAGTGTGCAAGTAACCACTTTGAGTTTTATACATTATTATACAACAACAGGTTCATTTTTCCAATGTCTAGTATAACCTTAATCAGCCTTGTGTTTTTAAAAACAGGAATAAATAAGAAAACAAAGGTTTGAAGGAAAATGGGTTTTGATTTTGACATCATATGCATACTGCAGGGAAAGGAGACATCACAAGACACTATCGATCCCCCTTCCTCCCTCTGTGTACTTTCTGAAGACAAACCAACACCATGACCACATGCTATCAGAGTTGCATTGCACAAGGGCCTAATTTCCCCCCCTCTTTTATCCCTATACTAGTCATACTATTGTGGGGTAATCACTTGTGTGCTGTTTCCAGAAACGTTAACATTACAGCAAGAAACTAGTAACGTTTCAGGCTTCTCACCATGACAGACACATAAGAAAAGATACTTGCTTCCTGTTATTAAAGCAGGGCTAGGCAAGCCTGGACCCAGAAGGAGGGAATATCTGCAGGTTTTCCTTCCACCTCAGCTCTGAAAACAAATTGACTCATTCATATCTTTTGGGACCAGTTTAACAACTTTTCCCAGCTCGGCAGGTACTGTTGCTTTGAGGAGCCAGAGAATATGCACACAGGACCAGGACTGCCCACACCTGCTCTAAAGCAGGGCTTCCCAACTCTAAACATCTGGGCAACTCTGGCCATTCAGCCAGTGACAGCTTCCATGAGACTGCGAAGAGTTGTGCTGGACTGAAAATCTGTAGCACTGAGCCCTTCAGGACAGGGACTGCTAATCCCTGCTCTAGAGAACTGCAGGGTAGCAGAGCAGTCACCGAAACCCAGAGTGAACCAACAAAATACTGAATGAGGAAGAAAGACTTTTTGCATGCAGGCTGATGTGTGGGCGTCGGAAATGTGTAGGATGAACAAGTTTGCATTAATAAAAAAAACTTATGCAAACCAAATTTAAAACTCATTAATTTTCTCATGCAGAATTACATTTTTAAAATGTAAACAAAACTAATAGATATAATATTATCAACACAGGACCTGGCTTACAGTTGTCCATCCAGCTAATATTAGTATGGATCAATGCAGAACATTTTCTTCCATCTTATCTACATATTTAATTTACTTTTAGGGTATAAATAAAATCAGTACTTCAAAAGTGTCCCCAGTTTTACAGTATGTTTAAAGGGCCTGTATGTCATCTGCAGGTTTCATACCAGCTCACTCTGGGCTTAACTGGACCAGGTTAGCAGTTCCTCCCAGCTCTTCATGTGCATTAAAGAGACTTGGAAAACCTGCAGAAGCACAGACAGTCAAAGACCACGATTAGGGATCTCTGGCCTAAAATGATACATGAAATCCAAAGTGAAAAAGCAAGTGGTCTTGAGGAAGAACACAGGAGTGAATGATTTACTGTAAAGGTCAGTTCAATGTGCATATGACATGAGCATCAGACAGAGATCAAGCTATCTTATTACATTTGCATAGACTGGGAGTGCACAGCTCCAGTTCTGAAGGGCAAAAGCTCTTCCTTCCTTATTTGATTAACTGGACATGCTGAAGCCTTTCCTGGTTCTTAAGAAGCTGGAGTTTTTAAGAGGCCTATAAACCCTGCTGGACAGCAGCCCTTGAAGACCAGCTGGGCCCCCTGGCATTAATAATACAGTATGTTTCAGGTTTTAGTCAAGGTCTTTGTTCCAATAACTGGGCCTTTTACCTTTGACCCATTTTCCTGCAATATCAAAACCTTCCCCGAGTATTTTTGTGACATGAAGTATTACCGAGCATAACCCACAGCAAAGACGAACACTTTCTTTAGTTTAAAGTAGGACTTATACAAAGTTTTAAACATAGACCATTACTTCCAAAGCCTGGACTAACAATACATTTCTGCTTTGGAAGTTTGCAATTCACGGAATCATTGCAAATCCCTAGACAGACCTGCGTTGATGAGACCTTTTCTGCTGCCCTCTTTTGTATCTCTGATTTACTACTAGACACACTCCAAACATCAGATCTAAAGCCCCACTGCAAGTCTGAAGAGGATGGAGCAGTGTACATAAAACTAGTTGGAACAAATTGCCACAGAAAAAGCAGAAATTTAAAATTAATTAGTACTGCTTAGTATTGTTTTGTTCATGGTTCTGTTTCTATGTTGATGTTTTTTTACAAACACCCACAGACATACTGGGGAAAAGGTTGGGTGGACATTTTCAACTCCACACCCATTTAAGGGAAATGACTTTCAAACAACACTGTGAAGGGTGATTAGTATGGTGATTAGAGGCAGACAGACCCTAAAATGCTATCGGTCTGTTACATTAAATAAGCATGTTATTATATGCTTAACATTTAACGCACTGTTTTATAAAAAGGTCTGCAATATTGTATATCCTTAATAATTTTATATAGAATTTATATAATTTTTAAAATGGTCAGAAAAAGGGGGACTTGTTTTCACGTCAAAATGCATTTGTAGCATTTTCACATTGAAATGACAAATTTTGCACCACTGGCATTTTCTTGAGCGTACGTGATGTGGCCAGATGCGGATTATTTCAGACCAACTCTGTGTAAAACAGACCAAATGTCAAAACCAGGAAAGGAGACTCCTCCTTTTTAGTTCCTTTCTGTGCCCTGAAGGCAAGTGGAAAAGAAACTGTGCAGAACCTAGTCACTAGGTCACTGAAAGTAATTCAAGACCTCAGCTTCTGCATTAATATTTAAAGACCACTTCTATCTTTTGCAGCTTATTTTACACTGCATTGAACTCAGAGCCAGGGCTGGTTTCCAATCCAAATTCAGTTTATCTGTGCAGATAAACCTGTGACAAGGGAGAGAGAACAACTTCTCAACTTAACTGCGTATTCATTTTGCTAAAGAACGGATTAAAATGAAATAATTTGATGCCAGCTATGTTTTCCGTGGGGGAAAAATACAACTTTTTTTCTTTGCATGAAGTGAAGTGATGGTCAGACAAAACAGCAAAATAAATCCTATACAAAAAAACAACAACTGGAGGACATATTTACCCAATATGATAACAGAAAAAAAAAACAGTCACCTTCCTCTTAAATTATTTTAATTTGTGTACACTAAAAGTAAAATTTACACACTAAAGTCTGAAAAGAACCTGGGCATGCATATTCACCTTTTTACAGGCTCCTCAGTGTATCGTTTTTCCATAGGAATTTTCCTCTTACATTTACAGTCCATAGTTTTACTGTACACAGCCTAAAACCACAGCGAACTATGATTACATCCATCTTACCTTTAAAATGTGCAAAATCCTCATTAAAACAAGTACAGTGGTAAAAAGAAAGAGAAAACAAAAATGCAAAACACCTGTAACATTATCAGCTTGTAACCAGAGACAACGACGCAGTAATTGGTCCCTCATTCCCTGTCATTTGAGTTGATTATCATCATCATAAACTTCTTACATTGATTTCTATTGATCATTCCAGACCAGTGGCATGAACCAGAAATTAAAAAAACAAGCCCTTATGAAAGGAGCGCTACTGATAATGGCTGCATACAGCCATCTGCTAATGCCAGAATGTGAAGAGGCAAGCAGCTACTGCTCATAAATATCAAGCCTGGTCCTTAATGAACAAAACCATAAAGACAGAACTTGAACAGATTTCTTCTTAAAAAAAAAGGATAAGGATAAAATCTACACGCAGTAAAAGAAACATAAAACTTAAGGAGGCGATTAACACAACAAGAAACATTCACCTGGATTTCGCAGGCAGTGCGGCTTTCAAGTTGTTTTTTTTAAAATCACACCTTCTAGGAAGCATGTGAACCAGTGTTTTTGCTCACAAAGAAACGTTTACACCCCCCAGCACAGCAACAAAAAGAAAAATCTTCAAAAAATGTTGATCCCTGATTATTTACAGATTGATTCTACTAATATAAACATGACTTTTAGGACTTCAGTATATAAATAAATATACATTTTTATTAATATTCTATTTATAGCGTTTCCAGAGATACCGGTCAAGAAATCACCTTGAATGCTTAGATATTTCAGGAAGTGGGTAAGGATTTATTAAAAGTACTATAAAAGCGGTGGGGGCGGCTGCGTCAGTCCGCGGGCTCCTGCTGTGTGCTCAGCGGGGTGAGGGTGGCAGGGAACATCAGCACTTTGGCCTGCATGAACGACAGGTCAGGGAGGCTGGCGATCACCTTGGCCGCCTCCTCGCTCAGGTTCTCGTCCTTCTTGGGCTTCCTACAAGGAGAGCAGCGAATGTTAACACTTGATGTCTCCTTCTGTTCGTTTATTATTCCTTTATTTTGTCTCCCAGTGTTTACTTCCCTCTGAATAATGGAAAGAATGTTGCAGCCCCTTAACAGATCTGAGGACAACAGTCTGCAGATTTCTCCATCAGGGATGGCTCCACCTAGTGGTGCAAAATCTACATTGAAAGACAGCTGCAGTCTTTGCACAACTGAAGTGGAGACTTTTTTAAAAAAAAGAAAGATTAGGATCTTCAGTTATTTTTGTTATTCTCTCCCGATTGGAACAGGCAATGTGTGTTTTTCATGGCCTTTGGCTCTCCCACCTTCAAGCCATTCTTGTAACACACCACAGGCTACACAGCCCTGAGCTGGGAGTCCACCACTGGCTGAAGTGCAGGCACGTCCCTCATAGACCACGCCATACACCTGCAGAGCCCTGGCCTGCCCTCAGCAGCTTTGTTTACCACTAATGACTACGAGGGCGTGCCTGTTGTAAAGCCCACAGAATAAACTGAAGTATCCAAAATGAAGTGTGTTAACTCCTGTAAATTAATGGAATTCTACATGAAATGGTCTCACAGTCACAGAGTTAAGGAATTGCATAGGAAACTGACGCAGAACTGGTGTCTAAACTTCTTTTGAAATGATCTATGCTTGTATATATTCAACTCAAGTGGAATAGATTTCAGCTATTTCTAATGCAGAACATCAATTAAAAAAACTTCCAAAAACACTGTTAGTGTTTTTTTCAGTAGACAGTGCACAGTAGAGATTTCTTCTAAATGTGCAGTCTTAGGAATAAGCAGTGAGACGTGGTTTCAGGTATACCTTTACAGAATGGGTAACAGAAATGGACACAGAAACAACAGATTGGAAGTCGAGATAAGTGAGATATGAATAAAAGAAAATCTAGTGCTTTCTCTCTGACTGAAGACAAACTCTTCAGGACAATTTCGTCTAAAGCATTTGTTCCACCTTTAAAATTAAGAAATGCACAAATTGAAATCCCCTATATTTATAAGAGTAAGGAATTCATTTTCATTACTGCCAGATATGTGTCATCATTAAAGCTGAAGGCAATACTTTAAAAGGTGGAAGGAACAACTGATTGCGAAGGGAGGTCAAAGCAGTTGCTGAATTGCTGACAGACCCAACCATGTAAATACGCAGGGACTGAGGGGCCCCTGTTCCTGAACCTTCGGCCACACGTTTCTGCCCACACTCCTCCCCAGGTCTACCTTGCAGATGTGCTCGTCTTCTCCACTGTGGACATCAGCCTGGCGAAGGCGTCCACCACGCGGCTGGACGTGCTGCTGCTCTCCAGTTTAGCGGTGGTCAGTTCATAAAGCTCGGGGTCTACACCTTCGCAAAGGGGCAGACAGTCAGAATGCAAATTCAACACATTTGATAGCTTGCAAATATTGTTTTTGGGTGTTCATTTTTTTTTTTGAACAAACACCTTAGCAAAACAAAACTGCAAAACTGCAAGGGTTTCTGTAAACATCTGGCCAATGTTAAAAGCACAGACCCATCATGCTTTCTGCCGTAATCTCCATCAAGACAGTGGGAGCTCAGCAGTTTCTGGTACTCTATTTTATAGGAGAATAAGAAAAATGGAACCACGTGGAATACAAGCCATGGAGGGAAGGGGAAAAAAAGCAAACCACATGCAATAAAGGAAGATCCATGGTCAACAGATCAGACAAAAATATTAACCCAAATGCCTTTGGTGTCTTAATCTGGATGTCTCTAGTATGGGAAGGAAGATAAATTGTACTTACATAAGAGGAGTATTTCCACAGTGGATCTGGAGGTCAAGCCGCCAGATTTCAGACCCCAAGAAATAGGAAAGATCTATCTGGACCGTATAAATACATATAATTCTCAAAAAGAAGAAGAAAACCGAAGGGGTATTTTAAAGAAAAAAAAAAACACATGATCCTTCCATATTCCACTTGCTTGTTTTGTCCATACTTTCTTTTTAGAAAAAATGAATGCCTTTTGAAAATGGGACCATCAAAAGTGAATGCGAGTATGATTAATGTAGCACTATGGAAGATCTTCCATAATTACACAGATGCTTGCATTTTTCTTTTCCCTGTGCACGGAGACATATCACAAGGAACCTGGTGTTATAAGATGCTTCCTACACCAACATTCCATTGGGCCTGGGACTGGATGGATTGGATTGTGTTTCGGTACTCTTTAACACTTTTACCGAGTTTCCCTAAGCACCACCCCTTTAACGGAATATGTAAGGGACCTACATAATATAAAAACAACAACGCTAGTTTGACTCACCACCTTTACCTTCACTTTGCTCAATGTGCAGAGGAATACATCCTCTAAAATCTCTCTTTGCACGGTCAAAACTAATAAAACGTAAAAAACAAATTAACCTTCCAATCCTGAATACAATCAGAAAGAGAGGGGAAAATGAATGTTGTGCTTTATAACAATATAATACAGGACTCCTGGAATTTCATTGTAGATACCAAATATACCCTCTTTATTGCACCCAAGAAGAATGAATCTCCTTGCGGTTTATGATAATGACCCAAAAATTGTCATCCAAAAACTCACATTTACCATCCAAGAAAATGCTCCTTATTTAGATATCTCTTGGATTTCCGAGGGCATTCAATGTGCAATTACAAAGATTCTTTATTGAGAAATTAACATTAATTTCTTGTGTTAAGACGTGTGTGTGCACGTTCCCTCTTGCGTACAACTACAGCATTAACCATTAAAATATCAATTAAAAACAACTTTACTGGGAGAAATGGTCAAGTGATTGAGAGGTCCTCTCTAGTTCTCAACACTTGAGAGAAATGGCACTAAATTTTCATGTACAGCAGTTTCTTTTAACGTGACAGATGTTTACAGAACAGCACATATGCAGTTTTAATTTAGAACGCAGGCACATTAATATAAAACTGTCCATTAGACGTCTATATTCAAACTTATGCTATAAATAAAAACATAACCTATGACAGACCCCATGAAGGTACTTTAATGAAAGGAAATGAAATGTTTTAGTTGTAGTTCTTGCAACAAACTCTTTTTCAATAGACTATCATAACATGTTTGTACCCAAGTTTTTATTAATAAATCATTTATTCAAGTAGAAATGATTGCTTTCAGTCACTGAAGGCAATCCTGAACAACCAGTAAAATGGGTGACATTGATTACAATGTACCCATAAAAACTGTGAAAGACTGGATATACTGAATATATTTAAACCAAGAGGCAGAGCCCACAACAGTTTCACTCTGTAATATGGCTTCAGTATTTGTGTTCCTGATTTAAGAAGTTAGTAGGAAATCCAATGAAAGTAAACTCAAAAGAGAAAAGAAAACTTAAGACAGGGCACATCTAAAAACGGAAAAAAAAAGTTTTATTATGCATGTATTATAATTTGTACTTAACTTGTAAGCCTACACAAACACCTCAACTTCATGAAAAGGTAATTGGCTAAATCTTCACAAGACAACCTACAAGGATATAAAATATTCTGCATTTGTAATCTACATTAAGAATGAAGACAAAACTGTCAGTGTCACGGCAACCATTTCTTTCAGAATGGGTTACTTGGAAAATACTGATCACTGGCCTGGAACCTTGATGGGGTCTACCATTGGAAAACCTGAAATACAGCAACTACCACTTTGTCCAAAAACATAACCCACGTTAGTACACATGAAGCACACGGCACAGAAAAACACAGAAACGATTCTAAGACGAAGGCATGGCTTCTCCAAAAACCAGAATGAACAAATAATCCCAGTTTGCATGTGGGAACATATACAGTTGCAGACTGAATTGTACTGGCATCCTACAATATTACTCATGAAATATTACTCTTAAGACAATAATTGCTTGACCCTTTCTATACTTATTGAACACTTATCCATCTTTGTAGATGGTAAAGATTGCTAGTAAATTAATGTTTCCCTTATTTCCATGATTTCCTACACATCCATAGAGTTATAGAAATTAGTATTATTATATTAGCTTATAGCTGAAATTGGTCAATAAGTACAATAACATTTACTTTTCATCTCTACCTGTATTTGATTTTTTTTACTAGACCGAGATATTAAATACATGGTCACAAAGAACTATAAATTATTAAAATTATTGTTAATTAATTTGATTGACACTCTGTGCCAAAACTGACTTACATTTTTTCCCCAATTACATTAAATACAGTTGTACTTTCTCCTTAGGAAATTACAGGAAGATGCCTTGATTTGAACTCATAATTTTCCAAGCAGAGTCCAGCGTCCTCCTCCAGTTTTCATTCTTCCTCTGATTTTCGTGACTTAATTTAACTAATTATAAGAATAATCTGCCTCTTAGGGTCTTAGTCAGCCAGTCAGTCAATTCAGAGATGCCTGTAAATACACACAGCTCCAGGCCTCCCAAGGTCTAAGGGTACCTTTTTCTGGCTACAGAGATCTGACAAATAAGGAAAGGTCCACCAACACAGGTCCAACTTGTGCAATCGACTGCTTGATCCACACAGTGAAACACTGCGCATAACAAAATCCAATGAAAGATAAGCTAATGCATCACAGATGAACTCCTCGACTATTCATCTGTTTTTTTTAATGCTAATGTTTCTTTCCTCGAGCCTGCCAGAAGGCTGTGCTCAGTAGCGCAGGATGCACAGTATCGCCCTGCCTGGCTGCCCCCTTGCTGTGTGGTGCCTGGGAGCCCGCGCTGGTTTTTGGGCAAGCCTTGCGTCAGATAAAGTGACCTCAGAGAGTCAGCAGAGCAGGAGCTTGTTAAGAGCCGAGAAAGCCGTGGCCGAACCACGCTGCTGACCTGGGATAGTGGTGGTGCTGCTAGAGCTAGAGTCATCCACGGGCCCAAAGAAATCGAGGTTCAGAAGAGTGGAACCCCCGCTAGCTTGAATTTCAGTGACCGTGTCGGAAGACAGCCATAGAGAAGATATGCCAGGGCAGGGGGTTATGTGTAAAAAGGGGTAAGACACATACTTGAACATGCAGGTTATCATTAGTAAGAAAAGACTAGGCTGTTAATTAAAACAATCTACAACAAGCTTTCAGTAGTAGTCAGCAATACTTAGGTTAGGCGCAGAGTAAAGTCAACATTGTATTAATATAAATTTAAGATCATAGACAAAGCAAAATGTGATTAAATACTAAAGATTTGCTTTTTACAAGAATTTGCATTTATTGCATCAGTTATGCAGCATTTCCATGAATAGATTGAAGATTTACTTAATTAATGTGACATTAAAGGGAAACAATATAATGTGAAACAAAAACTGTAAACCTTTAAGACTTAGAAACTTTATTTAGAGGTTACGCAAACAGATTAGTGTATGAAATATAGTTCCCCTTTAATTGTAAACAAAAAAATAAAGATACAGTTAAAAGATAAGTTGTTAAAGAGAACACACAGCAAGTTTAACACACACGACAAGAGCAAGAGTCCATCCAGGCTTTCCTTCATAACCTGTATCATCTCTTGCAGAGCATCTACAATTCTCTTTCAGCAGTCAGTCAAACTTGGTTTTTGCTGGAAGGTCTTCTGAAGAACCAAGGTTGAATCTTAAAGGCTATGAAATAGATAAGCTTGAAAGGAATATACTTCTGAATCCTGTCTTTTCTTATTTTGATTTACTAATGCTGTACCCATGAAATGTAATGTGGCCAATGTAATATTTTAAAAAGAAACTAATGATTTTACTGCTTGCACAACTCATAAATTGAACAAAATAACACCTCAACCAAAAACTATTCCATAAACTTCTTGTCCAGCCTAGTGGTGATTACATACACTGCTGTGCAACAGTCTTAGATAATTTGCATTGTTTTAGTCTTTTCCCTCATTTTTTTCCTTTTTAATGAATCAATTCAACTGTGATCAACTACTGAAGTTGTAGCTATTTGTTTTCAGACAGCTGATAGATCTGTGTTCTGGGATATAAAAAGTAACCTTTTAGCTTTATGGAAGTCTAGAGAGTAACCAATGACCAGGACAAGAAACACCTCATAATGAGTAATTAGACTGGGAAGGTAAATGTGATGGACTAGCAACATACCTGGTACTCAAATATAGCTTATCTTGCATTGTGAATTCTAAGACATTAAGAGTTAAAGATTTCTAAATGATAAGTCTAATTTCTTTTTGTCTAAACTAGGCTGTATTCATACCAGTCAAAGCTGTTATAACTATTCTTCTCTAGAAGGCTTTGAGTAAACTGTTGATGCTCATAACTTGCATATATTGTACTGTATCTCTTGGTGGTATCTAACAAGTCCGCGGCTTTTGCACAGCAGTGTATTATAAACCTTTATTTTTATAAACTGTTGAGCAATAAGGAAATAAGTGGGGCACGAGGTGAAGAAAGAAAGCCTGAATTCCCACAGTGGAAGAGTAAGAAATGAAACGTCAGCAGAGAGAGTTCTGTCTGAACTGGGTTGCTTTCTTAACTCTAGCCCTGGTGCTAGAGGCTCTACGGAGAGACGTACCATCTAGAGGGTTAGTAAGGCCACTGCTACTCCAGTCAAACTGGACGGGTGGGAGGGTCTCCTGAAAGGGAACAGCAACACGGTGTTAGAGCCGCGAAGCTGTCTGGAGCTGCCCTGCGCTGCGCGCCTGATGCGCGACTGGAACGGAAAAATAAAATCTCTCGCACAGGAAAAAAAAAACAAGACTGAAATCTAAGATTGCAGGGACTATAAAGGAAACATCAGCTTTAGCAGGATTGTGTCGCATTTTTGATATTTCTCGACGAGCGGAGGGTAACATCGTTCAAAAAATGTCATGAATGTGGGGCACCCAGATGATTTTGTTTTCATCGCCATGATACGCTCATAATGCTAGGGATCCATCCTGAACAAGGCCTGTTCTCAGCAACGATGGTTTCACTGGCCACGTTTCACTTACTTCTCCTTTCCCTTTGAAAGACCTAATACGCCTTCCTAACAAAATATATTTTGCATTCAGTTTTCAATTTACATCTCGACAAAGCTTTTCTAGTTGCTTTACACACACTGGCCAAAAAAGTCTTCTAGCACAGAAGAAGGAGAGTCCCAGTCACACTCCCAGGGCTGTTCTTTATAGCATGTGTATATTGAGCAAACTACACTACATATTTACTTACGGAAGATGGCTAACAAAAAGAGCTCATCTAGACCATTAATCAAAGGATATGAATCTAATGCACTTTCCTGAAATATCCCAGTTCACATCAGCCCCAGCCCCTCAAGCTGGTTAATGACTCTCTACTGGCAATTAATAGTGAGGAACGTTTTCACAAGCATGCTTGTTTCTGATCGGCACCGTTATTCCTACTTAGTAAGTCAGAAATAGATTTAATGTCGTGTTCTAAGAACTATTCGTGACTTTTGAGTGCTTTGTACAGTCTTCCTTCAGTAGTCTGTTACACATACTAAACGTTTCAAACATGTTGATGAGCTGATAGTAGTTTCTATGAAACATGCAATCGTGATTGGCTTTACCTGAAAAGGGCTCTTGAGTGTAGCGCAGGATGGACTCTAAGATCCAGTTGCTACAGGTTCAAGCCTAGGTTATGTCATATCAAACAGTTAACCAAGGTCTCTCTTAAATGGGGGTGTGCAGTTTTTCATACCTGGGTTTGATCGGCACTCATTTCTGGGGACACAGGAGGTGCTTGTGCTATTGAAGCAATCTTCTCTGCAGCTGAAATTGGTTTCACAGGTTCTTTGGTGGGCTCCAACATACCCTAAAAATTAGAGAACAAAACGGGATGTTTGTTAGCATCTAAAGGCTCTTCAAAGGTTTTCTTAGAACTGATATACCTTACAATAGCTCTGATAAGAAGAGCTCTAAGAAGCTGTTGCACTGCCACTATTCGGTGGGCAAACTTAAGGGTCTAGCTTAACATTCACAACAGCAAGCCACTCTACACCCACTCTATTGACTGAAGTCCCTTCTCTGATGGATCATCACACAGATAGTTTCCAAAATGTTTCAAGCTGTTATAAAAACTGAGATGGATATTCAGATAAAAACCTGACTATCCAGCAAATGGAAGAAAAGAAAACAGAATTCAATATTAAGATGTCAGAACCTCAATTTATATGCATTTCTGAAGCACAACAGTATTTTCCTCATCCCAAAATCAATTATGTTATTAATATTTCAAATTGCATCTGCAGCACTTTAGCAAGGTTTAATAACTATAAGAGCTGACTAATTGTCCCACTGTAACTTTTTAAATAAATGTGTATTTTTCAACGGGTAACAGTTGTTTTTAATATATTTGCTCACACTGTTTAAGCACCATCTGTACTTCAGACCGACACAAGTACAGACACCGATGTTCTGAATGAGATGTTGGTAATATGTTTAATATAAATGGACTTGATCCGTTTCATTATTTAAGTATATATAAATTGAAATGCAAATACAGTAAAAAACACTGGTCTTTTATTCTGAAGGGTTTATGATAACTTGCTTGGTTTAACTTAACTATCCAAAACATGTCAATGTATCTTCTAAAATGAGCCCACCCTTCAAAAACAAAAATGTATCTCAAGTGCCATGTTTAAATTGAGTCAAATTGCTTTAATTTTAGGATTTTTGCAGCAAAAGTATATTAACAACTTAATACCTTCAACCTGAGGTCAGACTCCAGAAAAAAAAATACAATTAGCATGGACCAAAATCAGCTTGAACAACACAACTTATTTAAAAAAATGATGCCTTGTGGGCAGCAAAACTAAAAAAGTGAGCAAAACTGAAAGGGAGCTGAAAACCGCTCTGTGGGATCCACTGCATGCAAGCCTAACAGTGAGCAGAAAGAAGGACTCACCAGACTAGCTGCGTACATGGGTACTATGACAGGTTGCTTCTTCTGCCCTGTGAACAGCTAAGAAATAAAACACAGGGTTGATGCTAGAGTGACAGAATTCAATGACAGCAACGTAGAAGAGGACATGCATAGGGAAACTTGTAACATACGATACAGAAAACCACATTAAAAAGGCTGCTCCAAGCAGTTTAGAAAGGCTAAAATCCTCTTATATGTTTAGAACTGTTGTTTTAGAAGCCATAAAATACTTAATTCAGAAAAAAGAAAACACGGTTGTATACATGATCCCCCAAAGAGAGTGGCATAAGCAAAATAAAAAGATGCCATGTTCCTTAAAAGATACCTCGGCACTTTGCCTACATATCACACAGCACACAAGAAGCTTCTTTGCAATGTCCAGAAGCAACAGATGGCTTGCACTCAACCACAGTAAAAACCTGCAGCCGAGGCAGGCCAGGGTTCTGCCGTTCCCATACCAAGTGAAAAGAGCCCTAGACTTACTATGTTCCTAGTGTCGATCCCCAGGGAGCAGAGCAGCTTTTTGTTGCTGTGGGAGCCACCCCACTGGTACCTCAGTCCATAGGCATCGTGGACGTCCTGCAGCTCTCTCCACACGTACAGCAGCTCCCTGCGCAGCCACCACACATCACAAGGCACACCGTCACAACACGGCATCATGTGACCCAACCACCCCGGCTCACAGAAGCGCACCGACTCCCATCCGGCATTCCATTAGCCAGGGTCTCCCCCGCCCCCCCCCCCCGCCGCGGATTAAAAATCAGCACAGCCCTTTGAGCTCAAAAGCCAGGCCCTTGACTGGCTGTGGGAACAGCAACTACAGACAAACCCATCCTCATCACTTGCAGTAGAAGGGACAGAATCAGTGCTTCCTATAGTGCACATGACACTATGAAGTGCTGTTATCAATGCACGACTGCGAGTTAGTGAGAGGCGTCTGGGCTCCAGCTCCATGGATCTCCTGCTATAGTGGTGAATGCTATAATTCAGCATTATATCTGTCTGCAAAAAAAGTGTTTTTTTATTTTAACCAAGAACCTTTAAACTTTAGTGTCGGCAATCACATTGCAAAAGTTATCTAAACATTTCTACGAGTTTCATTGTGATTTTAAAATTTTAAATGAGCTGACAAAAAGGCAGGAAAAGCAATGTGTTCTTTCAGGTTGCCCATATGGATGGGTAATATATCCATCTCAGTATTGCTGAAGATTGGTTCCTCGTTATGGCAAATGTAACACCATCCTCTGTAGCTCTGTTAAGAGTGAAATGTGACATTAATGACAAGAGGGGGTAGGAGGGTTACTTTACAGTAAGCAATCAAAGCTGTTCCAGCATCCAGAAATGAAGAGGACCCTCACCCGTGTGGCGTTAAGGTCTTGTCCGGCTCGGATGGCTGCTCCCCTAGTTCCAGCAGGGTCTTCAGAGAAGGGATGTCTTCATCAGCTTCGGGAACGGGCGCTGAATGAAAGCTCGCTTGGAAAAGTCGCTCCAGGCGACTCACCAAAGACGTCTACAGGAGACAAACACAAGCCTTATTGTTGCTGTGCTTCTAAGCCCGGTTTATTCTACATGCTTTAGAAACATGTGAGATAACTGGCTCAGGGATGCAGGAATCCTCGTGTGGCCTTGAAGCAACTTGGGGCAAAGGCTGGTTGAAAAAAGAAACAAATTTAAACAGGCTACAGAAAATGGGCTGCAAAAGGAGAAAACACCAAAACATAAAAACCAGGAGGGACATTTAATCATGTTGTCATAACAAAAAGAGTAAATGCTGTTGATGGAAATCACAGGTCTACTCTTTACATAAAGGATATGGATACATGCCTTTTTTTTCCTTCAAGGGATGGGAATACAGAATATTCCAATTATTTCCATATATACTGAAACAAACAGATAAAGAACTTAAAAGTCTCATTTATATTGGTGGTATTAATTTTAAACTGCAACTTACATTTCTTCTCCACTGACAACCTGGTATTAAAAACTGAATCCCTGCTCCTAATTCCATCGCAATAGCATTGTAATTCAATACAATTAAGGGATCACTGTAGGATTTGTATGAACCACATGGAGGAATAATTGTCACAACCTGTTTAAGTCATTCAGGGGAACGACACAATCTTCTTCTGATAAAAGGGGACACAGAAAAAGCAAAATGGCGATTCCATTACTAATTTGGGAAAGATGCTGAAAAAGCCAAGTAGTGTTATAATAGAGCATAGAAGATTCGCTATTCTCTGAACTACTGTAACCATCTACAATTAAAAAAACAGAGAAATGAAATCCTTACAGAACTGAATGACCACAGAGGATGTCCCTGATGAACACCAAGCCTGTATTTACCTTCACAGCTAAAAGAATGCACCACGCTGGGTCAACTGTCTGCATTGTGCTGCTGAAGCTTGTATTGCCAGCAGAGAGAAAGCAGGCATCGATGGACAGAGAATTGAGAAAAATAACATTAGCAGAACAATGAGGCCTCCTCCTGGGCCTCATTGCAGCAGAGTGGTTGAATATAGTAAACACTAAAACCTGCACTACAGCTGACTGACTATAGGACCCTGCTGTACTAGAAACCACTGCAAGAACGATTGTATCTGTCATGACTGGACTGACTCAGGGCTTCAGAAACAAACAGCAGTTTGAATGCGTGTAGACTGTGAACAAAAAGTGTTAGATTTTGGACTTAATCCATTAAAAGATGGAAAAGTGCCTGAAAGTTTGAGGATGATGATCCTCACTTCTGGTAGAGGTGCAGTAGGCCCAAGGAAAATCTCATCCTTTCAGCATTTCCCTACCTGTAAGTGTGCTCATGGCGTGGCACTGCAATCTAGGAATGGAGAGAAGCTGATGCAAATGGGCTGTGTGAACAACGTCCTTTAACCTACATAATTTTACACATCCTTCAATGTTCAATCCAAGGTTTCTAATAATCACTCATTAAAACTAAACTACAAATGAACACGAAGAACACAACCTTTTGATCTTTTTTAGGACTCTGCAAGACAGTCCAAAATAATATAATAAAATATATTTTTGGTATTTCTCATCAGTCCTGCAGGAGAATGCTGTTGGGTGTGCCACAATACCGCACAGGCAACCAGAAACACAGACGTGACGATTCACAAGGAGATCAAATCCAGCCCATTGTGTTCAGCCATTGAGAATAAAAACCAGTAAAAAGTATGGCAGTGCAACAAGACGGGCTGTGCTACCAATTCACCTTTGCTTTAGCTGTTTCACAGCTACGTATTAATTTAGTAGCAGCACTAGAAATATCACTCATTTTTCAGTTAATAGAAGTGTTTGATTACTCAGAGACCCGAGCCAACTTTAAACAAAACCCTTCTGTCATCGGTGCCAAAAGAAAAGGGACTTTGCTCTGTTCTGCTACCACATTGTGTAACAGGTGGACAAAAGAGTGACCAACTGCTCCCATAGAAAGGATAAAGCAAGCAGGCTGAGTAGACACTGAATACGCTGCACAGAGTCAACCCTGTAGATGTACACAAGTGACAGATAATCCTTTTTGGAAGGACTCCATAACAAGCAATCAAGTGAAGTACTGGCTACTGTTGGAGGGGCATTGATTAGTACAAACTTCAAGAATCCCCTTTAAGAAAAAGATAAATCTGTGTACTGTATCTTTCCTCCTAGCAGACCGACTAAATCATTTTTTTAGAAAGCTCCAAAACCGTATGTGACAGGGATCTAAATGTGTAAATTAGGAGAATTTAAACAAGTTTCTCAGTGAAACTCCTGGACCAAGGCAGAACTCCTGGCAAAGTTCACTGGTTGTTTGCAGTGTGTTTGGTGTCTCACAGCCTGTTGGACAACCTTAAGAATCAAAACATTCAACACTGTAACGGTGATGTTTCACCACTAAGGGGCACCAATGACACTCTCAAAAGTATGAATCTGAGAATTTCTAAAAATAAGCCAGAATTGTTTTAAAACGTTTAAATTAGCTTTGATCAAAGCAATGGTTTGAAGTATTTGGGTTTTTTTTTCCTTAAGCAGATTTATTTTTCTTGAGAGAACTAACTATTCACTATTAAAAATATAAGAAAGGTTACTTGGGAGAAGCTGCTATTTGGGAATTTGTGCTAATATGTCTGGTTAGTTTATTAATGCAAAAAGGATCTCCAAGCACATAAAACACAACAATGAAAAATACAATCAGTTTACTGTAATCATATCAAAAATGCTCTTCATAGCATATCAGATACACTGATATTCTTCTTGTGCTTTTATACTAATAAACCTGAACCATCTTATCTTCAACCTACAGTTTTGCTATAAATTTGAGGGGACCACACACAACTATAGTGAATAGTTATTTTTTACTAATCCCCTCACAGTACAAAACTAGGTGAAACAGCAACTCTGTGGTCTTCTATAATCACAGCATCCTGGAGGCCACTGTATTGCCCATATCAATGTGGGTACAGTCATGAGTGAAATGTCACATGCCACTCAGCACAAAGATGAGCAGATGATGAAGCCCGTTTTACTGTAAAACTCTATATTGCAGCAACAAAAAAGGAAAGAAAAGTACGCTTCAGTGTACCTGTATATGAATACGTTAGATTGTAGATTGTATTGTGCTTCAATGAGAGTAACGCATCCCTGTAAAATTAAAAGACAAAAAACCAAGGTGTGGCCCTTCTGCCCCCTGGCAGGACTAAGTATCTCATATTGATCTTTATATTTATATATTTTTCGAAATAAATATAAAGATAAATACAAAGATCAATGAAAATGTACTTGATAAGCTGTCACTCCATATTGGCAGGTAGTCCTAGTTTTTGCCAGCTACATGAATGCTACATGAAAGAGAGGACTTAAGCCACCTCATCTACATGCAGAACACACTACACACCAGATGACTTACAGTACAGTACCTTGTCTGTAATTACAAGGTACTGTACTGTGATTAATGGATTAATGAGAACAAAATCAAACCAGAGGTGTGAAATCTTAATTTTTTGGAGATGATCCCTTTCAATGACTTCTACTTAATTAAAATATACTTTAATTAATAGTATATACTGCATATACATAATGAAATTATCCTAACTGAATTTAAACCAAAAGTTAAAACAAGTTGGTAGTGATCCACCTGTAGTGATCCTACTTTTCTAGGCACCTGAAATCACCTTTACATGGCTTGGCACCTCAATACCTGTCTGAACTTTTATCGCCCTACTCCCCACCTCGCAACCTCCGCTCTTCAAATTCTGCCCTCCTTACTGTCCCCCAAGCCCGTCTACATTGTATGGGCGACAGGGCCTTCTCCTGCTATGCCCCCAAGCTCTGGAACTCTTTGCCCAAGGATATTAGAGAGTCACCTTCTGTAAACTCCTTCAAATCCAGACTCAAAACCTTCTTCTTCAGAAAAGCCTTTACTTAACTGGTTCCATTCTTCACCCCTCTGCTCTTCTTAATACCACCTTCCATGGTCTCCTCTATTGTTATTGTTGTATTGTTGTAATTATAATTGTCTCCTATCTTGTGAAATCTTCTTATTTATTGTTGTAGTCTTCTTATTTATTGTTATTGTCATCCTGTAAAGCGCTTTGAGAAGCCACCTTTAAAGGCGCTATATAAAATAAAGTTTATTATTATTATTATTATTATTATTATTACTAGTGGTTAACCAACTGTAAGTAAATGACTTTCATGACCAATTAAACAACTAAACAACAGAACAGTGAAGCCAGAAAGTCCAGTGGCTTTGGAGGACAGGGAACGGCCTTCACTAACTTAAAAACACAGAATATGATTTTCATCCTTTTACAAGAGGAGCTGAATTAAAACCAATATAAAGCAGAGATAAGCGACACAGACAGGCAAATTCCTCATAATCATAGAAGACAGCAAAGCCTTTGTCATTCAGTGATCCAAACCTCTTCTTTCCAAGGATATGACCCCTAAATATTCTTTTTTTTCCCTTTAAGCTGCAGTACATGGACCTATTCTGTCAATTACAACATCTCCTATAATTGAAGTCTGGGGTCATTAGGCAGAGTAAGCATTATGCACTTAAGAACTTTTTTAATGATATAGCAAGTCCACCCAGTGTCCTTAAAATGAAGGGCGTTCATTGACCACAGTAAAAAGCTTAAGTATTGGGTCAGCAAAAACAAATTTGTGATTTTGCAACAAATAACATTATTATAACATGGTTAAACATACAAAATAACGCCCAATAACAAAAGCTAAAATTCTATCCTTCTGCCTCATATTAACCTTTTAATAAAATGCAAATTTTGTTAGCACACAGCAAAAATGAGTAATTTCACTTCTGTCTCCCAATACTTATACTTCTCATCATAACAGGGATACAAGGCTAACAATCACTTTCAAACATACACAAATTGAAACACATTTATACATGAAATGTACTGGTGCTTTAGTGACGCTTTTTTAAATTTAAACAGACTTGCAGGTGTTTGCATAGCCTAATTAAAAAAGAAAACTAGAATCTGAGCATGAAAACTTTTATGCCTTCCATACTTCAGCAGTACACACACAAAGATCTCTCATTTTATTACATTTCAGCAAACATTTAAAGTTTGTTTCTTGTCTAATTTCAGAGTGCAAATTTGCTATCACAGCCATTAAGCTGCAAAGTGTCTATGACATTTCAGACACCTTAATGGTTATATAAAAATCAGAAAAACACCCCAAAACAATGACAAAGGCAAACAAAAATTAACAGACTGGAAAAAATACTGCTCCTCTGTCACAGGCTGATGTTATATAAAGACTGAATTTGAATGAAGGCTAGGTATGTGCAATATAATGGAACATATTTGCATAGTAATTTATGTACTGCAGTTAATTTGTGAAATATGTTGCACCACTTACATTTTAAATACGAATTACCCAAAGTATTACAGAAATTGCAGAAAAACGTGCAGTATCTGAATCTAACACAGAATACGAGAGTGATGCCAATGCAGGAGACGACTGAGATGACAGCAGAGGTTAGTATGCAGCACGAGGCTTACGATTTTCTCAAAGTAATCGTAATAAATGAATTTACACAGGATTCATGACTTAGGATCATATGCAATATAGCATTGACAATTTTATACAAATACAAACATAAGCTGTTAATGTTGAATTTACTATATTATGTATATAATTATATACAATATATCATAATACTGAATGAAATGTTATAATAGATGTCATTATAAGAACTAATTACCTGTGTTTATGAATTAATTATCATGTCTGTGACACAGATAGGTATGTTACACCTTCACATAGACTACAACAGAGCATATTTTCTTCATATGATAACCGCAATGACTGACCAGTATTCTGGAAGGCAGCATCTTTACACTGTAAAAGCAGCTGACCACACAAACAATACAGATCAATGAGAAATACACTGCAGTACAGCTGGGACTGATATTGCTTTTATTTTAGCATAACAAGCAAATTGCTTCCTAAGGCTATACATAAAGAACGGAACACAGAAATGGCATTAATAAATGAACATGGTCTTGTTGGAGGGAGACTATAGTCACCTCTACTTAAGAGTTCAGGAAGACAATCTGCTTATTCTGCACAGTAAAACCTAAAGAATTTCCAAGGCTTTCTGTTTTTTAAAAACAGATCAATACTGCTATTGAGGTTGCTTAGAAGCTCCAATTCTTGTCAGATGCTCAACCAGCAGATTCATTTCCACACCACCAGTACAGACAGGCGACACAGATACATCGTCCATAAGTTTAAACAAAGTTCTTCTTACTTCCCATGCCCAAGATATTATTATAAATAATAATCATAATCATAATAATAATAACAACAGTTTATTGCATCTTCTGACTTTAAGTTCCATCAAAGGTGGGTTATGAAAGTGATTCCTTGGGTTTAAATAGGAAAAAATGAAAAGGCTCTGTCAGGGTTACTGTGAATGTAATGTTATTGGGCTTCAGAAAACTAACATTCAATCTGTCCCACCCCCCTGCCCCACAACATTTCTACACCACAAACCTTGAAATCATCTTTTCACATTTTGTTTTCTGGAAAATTAAGACACAATGACAACACAATGATCACAATGATGGGAGGAAACCACAAAGAGCTTAGATAAGTACAAAAGTAAGAGGAAAATACTGACTTAAATCACTACTAACTAATGAAGAAAAAAGTGTTAGTCATTATGGACAAATCCATAAAATATCTACAACTCCTTCATAAACCGGAATTTTGAATTCTATAGATATAGGCTTGGAAGAAACAGATGCACATCAATAACAGAAAACATGCTTGCAAAGGTATTCTGTGAGTCAGACTGAAAGGCTGTTGTGAATACAAGCAGCACTCACAGATGGTATGAATGAAATCAACAATAAACAACAACCCACTCAGCATAACACAAAGAAACAAAAAACACTGGAATTGGTAATCATGAAACTTCAAGACAGTTCAGCGTCCTAACAAGCTGTAATGAAGTGACAACAGCTACTCCTCTTCTTATTTTAACCCTCCTAGAGATCCTGTTTACATGTCTTATGGAACTAAAAAATCCTTTCTAAGGTCTGAATATAAAGTACATGATAAGACATCTAAAGTTCACATTCAGATTCTTTAAATCACTAATGTATACAAAGATTAATCCACAGAATCTAAAATTTGCTTTAAAATAAACTTATGTTTTATCGGTATATTGGAGATTTTTTTAAAATCTTCCATTCAGGCTAGAAAAGATAATTATAACACTGTATTTTGTAAATATGTATATTCTGGATTTGTCTTACCTTTTATGTATAATTATTTTCAATTGGAGCTTAGGGCACACACACAAACAATGTCCCCCAGACAAAGTGAGTGGAATCCCCTATACAAACACTTACTTTCTGGGCTTCCTGTTGCGTGTCGGGGCTCGGCGTGCTGTCCGCACCCTGAAAAGCAAAGGAAGACTGGTCCTTCCTGCAGGTCAGTGGGCTGCCTGAAGAGGTCACTGCCATGGTACTGCTGGACGTCTCTCCTTCCACCAAATCACTGGGCTGATCCTGCCCAAACGCTGCCCAAGAGTCACCCCCGCTCTGGTCCTGCTCTCCAAAAGCGTTCCAGCCCACATCCTGACTCCCACGGGCAGAGCTGAAGTCTGCAAAGCCATCGCTGCCAGCGAAATCAGCAAATTCCTCCTCACCGTCTTTTGGTTTGTAGGCTTCACCAAAATCCCCAAAATCTCCTTCATCTTTTGATTCTTCACAAGGGTCTTTGTTGACATCAGCACTGTCACCCTGGTTTTCAAACTGACCTGGTAGACCAAGTGAATCATGGTCAACCACAGGCTGGCTAAAGTCTGCAAAATCCTGACTGTCAAAAGACACCGTTCCCCCAAAATCGCCAAAATCTTCATCCTCTGGCTCCTTCGCCTGCTCTGCCAAATCTGTTGTTTCCAGGTTCTGGGCAGCTGTAATCCCTTCGGAAAAAGGCAGTGAAGGAGCACTATTGGTCATGCTGAATTCTCCAAAATCCTCCAGCCCATCGG
Organism: Atractosteus spatula; assembly: GCF_055471065.1. NCBI lineage: Eukaryota > Metazoa > Chordata > Actinopteri > Semionotiformes > Lepisosteidae > Atractosteus > Atractosteus spatula. The sequence continues at coordinate 12,410,522 of NC_142720.1, forward strand.
GAGAGGCAGCCTGACAGAAAGAAGCAAACTCCTCACTAATTGATGCACTTGTGCTTCTGACTGCGGACTCCCCTTCCCACTCCTCGTCTTCAGCCTCCTGCATGGTGGCTGTCTGGCCAGATCCCCCGTCCACGCGGCCTGAGGATAAATTGTTACTACTCCCACAAAAATTGGATTCCTCAGCCCCGGTTTCCTGTCCTCTGTTTTGAGTGTCCGCTTGATCTGTACTGTATAGCACACCAACAGGCTGATGTACAGCTTCACATTCAGCTCCTTGGTGCTCCCGTCCATATACAGCTTGTTCTGTGTCCTCCACTATCTCAGAGCCCTTTTCCCCATTGCTTAAGCTTTCTGTGTCATCAGCTAGAGATTTCGAGGGATGAGCCTCTGTCTCTCCGACTCCATCACTGTCTGAGCTTACCCCAGCAAGCGCAGGGAGGTGAAGATCATTAACACTATGTGCCACAGAGCTATCCTGGCCGGTCAGTGATTCCTCTTGGCTTGAGCCTTCTCTGTGAGGCTCTCTTGCCTCTGTAGACTGGGTGCTGTCAGCAGATGCGTCAGCACTGGGGATAGAGGAGAAATCAGCAAATTTGTCCTCAGGAGTAGGAGGAGAGAAGGCTAATCTTGATTCAGAGCTGATGTGTTTCTGTCCCACTGAGTCAGTAAAACCAGCCAGCCTCCCAGCTGCCTGAGGTAGGGAGTCCTGCATGTCAAATCCCGCAAACCCATTTGTGAGAATTTCCGTGGTCATGCCACCATTGCAGTCCAGGGCCTGGTGTGTCTGGTGTTTGATATCAGTTCTACTACTCACCTCTGCAGTGGAACAGTTCAAAAAAACGTCTGTGTTATTTTGGTCTGCCAGCCTTTTCATTTCCTCTTTATAAACAGTATCCTCGTTGATGACAGGCTTAGTGGATGTAGATATGTCATTGCTGGTGCCAATTTCTACACTGCAGAGGCCAGCGTCAGCTGATTTGGATATCTCCTCACCGGTGTCCCTGTCTTTACCAAAGGGCCCTGGGCTGAAGTCTGCAAAGCCATCGACATGGTTGGAGAAGTCTTTCTCTGGCAAGAAGTGGTTGGGGGGCACAACGTCTGCTCTAGAGGCGCTAGGTGAGTCGAAATCCGTGAGGCTGACGCTGGAGGAAACCCCGGAAAAGCCCCCAAACTCTCCAAACTCATCATCGTCCTCTTCTGCCCCATCGTCCAGAGGGGGCGGGGAAGAGGAGTACATTCGGATCACTTCTGGCTCCATGGTCCCACTGTCTCTCGAGGCGACAAACACAGACCTGCAGGGAGAAAAACCGTTAACTCATATTCAGTTCATTCCTAAACAGCACAGGTTCAAAACAATTTAAAAAATCAGAGCTTTGTAAAAGCTTATTTTACAGTGTTGTTCTTGTCTGTTTAAATAGCTGTTTAAAGCACACAATTTGCTAAGCATATGCTGGCCTCAACCTACCACTTATGTGGTTAACCATACTGAAGATTTTCATCTCCTTTTGCACCACAATCAGGATTAAGTACACTCTATGAATAGGCTACCTCATGCAATTGTGATACAGTCACAGATATTTGAGAGATAGGATTTAGCAGTACCTACTGTATAGTAGCACAAACAGAAACTGCCTATTCTTCTGATAGAATCATAATTGCAGGGACAGTATATCACAACATTTTTCACGTTAATTCTGCAAATTAAAGTCACCTGACCACAGGTCCACATGTAAAGATAGATTAATATACACATCACTACATAACTTCTAAGTCTGGAAACTTATAGTACCTGTGTTAAGGACTTTATAAAAAAAAATCACACTCATTTCTCATTCATGATAATCTGATTTAGGCTAAACACAGCATGCAAAATCTAACTTTTCATGAGCCAATATGCAAAGCTATAATGGTGTCTATCAGCTCCACCCCATCAGTGTTGTTACCGGCTAGTCAGTCATGCCTGCTACCCTCTAAGGGTCCTTCTGCCTCCCTTGCTGCTCCAGGGCTGTCACTTCCTGATGGAGCCGAACACTCCACCCTCTCCTCCTATCACAGTTAGCTCCATGCTCCATGCTGACAAGCCCTGGTAATGGTGAAACAGCTGTCCCTGACTGCTAACTTCGACTTTCTTTATGTGATGTGGAATTAGAAGTCTAATTAGATGATTCAGCTTTTCAGCAGAGTGATATGGTAATAGCTGTTGCTAATTCTCATAATTAATGGCAACTGCGTGCTCTGAAAACACACGACAACGCTGCAAGGTGAACCTTCTAGTACGCCCTCTCCTCTAGGTGCATCTCCACATCACCCTGACTGAAATGTCTTTTTGACGTACTTATAATTTGTGTCATCCAGCAGAAAAAAACTTTGACAAAATATATTATGTTTCAATTTTTCCACTAAACATCATCACTACACAATATGCAACACAACACAGTTTTAATCCATTTACCCGTATCCTGATCCCTGATTTGCATTAAGAGTTATTATGGGTACAGCACAATTATTGTGCTCCTGCAGCACAAACCAAGCTTCTCTCATGGACAATCAGCACCCTTTCTCTTTGAAATAAAGGTTTTATTAAGGCCTCTTAATTAACATGGTTAAGACATTTTGCTAGTCAAGTAATGAAGGTAAACCCTCTGTGATCTAATTTACAGATGGCCACGCTAATCAGAGTGAAAATGTCGAGCCTGTAGTTTGTTCATCACTTTAATTATATTAAAGGCTTCCATTCACTGCAACTTAAAAGAGGCTTCAATTCAGTGGAAACCCATCAACTTCATTACAACAAATTAACATGCTCCCAGCTCACAGGGGTTTTTACTCTAATCTGCAGACAGCGGTAGGTGATAGTCAAGGTTTGAAAACTGAAGCTTTCTGATGCATGTCCCTTCCTATATGTTAACTATCCATTAAAAAGGATTACCTTTCATACTTGGAAAAACATTTTAAATATTAATTCTTCTTCCAGGTCAGTAGCTGTACAGAAACACCCACTGTAGTGGTCCAGCCTGTTTAACAGGAACTTAAAAACTTTGTGACAGTGAGATGCTTGCACCACCTAAAACCTACCTGCAAGATAAGCCTGTATGTAGGAGTGGCTTCTTCCAGTACATTAACAGCTAGAGTCATGCCTGCCTTAAAACTGAATTTACTGAAACCTGTTATACCAAGATGTGAATACTGCTTTTATGCTATCGTATTTTTTCCATCAGACATGTTCTCATAAGTTTCTATGTTTGTCCCAAGGATCTAATACACAGAAGTGGCCAATTACCTTTAGTGGTATAAGTGATCTTTAAAATAGTCTTAACCTTGAATTCAGCTTAAAAAAAATTAACAATGGTCAATTAATTATTTATGAGCAGGCTTTCTAAAATCACTAGTAAACAACAGTCCAAGCAGTATTAAAACGTCTGGACCTCCCATGGGCAAATACATTAATGTTATTAAAGGGACACCCAGTTTCAATTTATAATAAGAATTGGTTAGGAGAACTTGTGAAAGATGTTCAAATACAAGACTCTCACACTGACACATTATCATCCAAAAAATCAGTCTCACGTTTTAAGGATCACAGATTTGTGTGGCATAGTGCTCACTGTGAAGGAGGTCTGTCCTTTCTTAAGTAGCTTTGAAAACGATGGAACCAGAGCAAAACCAAATTGACAGTTTTATTTTATAAAACTGATCTTTGATTCTGAAAAAATAAGAATGAATAAGAGACCCAGCTGACCCAGTTTTTTTGGGTTAATTGATCTTATCCACATTTCTCAAAAGACGTGATGATATCAGCTTCGACAACATGGCTGGTAGCTCGTTCCAGATTCCCACAGTCTTTTGTGTAACGAAGAGCCACCTGTTCTCAGTTTTAAATACACTTCCCTTTAGTTCCTTTAGTGTCCCGTGTTTTGTGTTTCACTTTTGATGAAGAGAGCTGCTGGTTACAAAGGCACATAAATACAAAGTCGGCAATCTACCTGCGTAAAACACTAGACCTAGATTTTACCACTGAACACAAGAAAAGGCCATTTTCAGCAACATGGCAGGAAAAAGATAAAAATATCACCATTTTTTATTTGGGTCTTGGTACTCTCTTATAATTTTAAACTGCTCAGGCTCTGTGCTTTATTAATGAGTCTTGTTGAAGAATGGAAAGTCAAGTGTGAACTGTACTCTCAAACTACCTTTTAACAAACACAATAAAAGGTCAAGCACAGAAAAGGAATGTACTGTATTGTGAATATAAACCCATACTGTCTCTGTGAGTTAAGCAATTCCACAACAATGAGAATTACCCAAACTACAGTCTGACAGCACATAAAGAAAATGTAATTGTTAGTAAATCCTATCAATTAGCAAAAACACAAGGTACCTGTACCTTAATAGTCATGGTCTATGGGTTAATCAGAACTTTTCAGCAGAACACCCAGACCAGCTGTACCTGTAATGACTAGTTCCTGGTGGAGGGGTCTCAGGAAATACAAAACTACCCCAGAAACATTAGATGCAAAACATTGGCCCAATATGGAAACAAACCCAACACCCAAAATTGGATACTTTGTCTACCCAAATATGTCAATTGAGAACAAAATCTCATTTGCAATGACAACGTGTTTTATACCCAGGGCAATATACTGGAGTGGCCCCTAGAAAGTGCCTTGCTCAGGGGTGTAACAGCCCACCCAGGATATGAGTTTGCAGCCCTCCAGTATGGAGTACAGAACTGTATCCACACTGCTGCAGTAGCATAACACTAAATATTTCTACCTATGTCTTCCTATTCAAGGTCATTACATCAATTCTCTGTGACAATTATTACATAAAAAGGTTACAAATGAGAGAAGACCTTTTTGTCTTGATTCTTTGATTTTAGAACTTCTTCATACCATCTTCAACAACTTATAAACCCAAGCCCAAAGCCATAAAATAGACCACAGGGCTTACATATCAATTTTTTACTTTGACCTCTGCCACCTGCTAAGAGAAATAATACACAATAGTAATCTTCACCACTTTGAAACATTTAATTTAATTTTAATTAGGCTTTGTTTGCAGCTTGAGAAGATGGTAACAAAAATAGAGTAGACACTCTATACTTCAGTGGTTAACAGACTCCGGAGCCTTCTAAATATTTCAGGTGATTCTTCTGCCTCTCCTGGTTAAAATGTTTAGACCTGTGGTTCTTTTGTGCTGTAGTATTCAGTATTACTAATCACCTGAGCCTAGAACCATACCACACTGCACTGAAATTATACTTTTTTCATGTAACTCAAGTAGCTCTGCTAAACTTTTTGTTAAGATGAACTTTTTTCTATTTAATTTCTTTATTCCTTTTTAGAACCACTCATGTGCCTCATTTTCTACCGAATCATGTGGTATTATTTTGGAGACTTTGGACAGATGAGCTGTGCGGCTGAAAAAAAAAATGCAAGAAATGTACATTTTTGTATGTGAAAGTGCAACAAAGTTGAAACATTTTCTAAGTCTCCACACTGCTGTTTGCTTGGATTGAATCATGACGAAAATAGGACAACAAAGCATGGAGTCGATTTCTGGTCTCAAATCTCATCCTGAAGGAACTTTGTGCTACAGCTTCACACATGCAGTGATGAATCCTCCTTCTCACAAAACTGCTGCATTCTTCAGTTGTTACTTTGAGTCTTATTACAAACAACACACAGATATCTCACAAATAGGTTTGAGGCATGTGACCTTAGAAATGAAAATGCAGGCCCATACACTTTGACCAAGAGAAGCAGTATACTTACAAACCAGAAAAGTGGGGGAAAAAAGATAACAGACATATTTATACAATTCCTGACTGACAAAACATGATGTCAAGATGTAAATAGTATAAATATTGGGGAAATAGGGGTATCCCATTAGGAAGATCCTTTCATTTCTAAGTGCTAAATTACCCTTTTCACTTCCTCATGAACACATATAAAACCTACACAAAAACCTAATTTACGCTTTCATTTCTGTTTGATTTTTTTAACGTGTTACCTTTTCCTTTTACTTCTGAAACTGCACAAATATTTTTAATTCATTGCTCTAGAAACATGTTGTTACAATGACATTCCATGTCACTGCAGACAGGGGTGACTGAAAAGCACCTGTGTTGTGGATGGAGACAGAGGAATTACAGAATCATGTGTACAAACTGAAAATAATTCCCCAGGGGCTGAGGTTGCGGTATCATTTTATATGGAAATCATTATTAGTCACTTGCAAAGGCAAAGATCTGGGCTGCAAGTCTAAAACTATTCCAACATACTGCAACTCCAGGTAGCATCCCAACTTCTAGGTGAAACTCTTCTATATCAAAACAAAACTAAAAATGTTATCCTGTGCTGGAGCCAAAACTACTTTCATCAGTTTCACACCTACACATGATCTTGTACACAAACCATGCAAGTCTGGGCAAAATTTACAATGCTTTGATGCACATTGGGAAAAAGAGCTGAGGCAAAACCAAATGGGACTGTGCAGGAACCTTCATCTGGCCCAGGGAGATCGCTAAGCTTGTCAAAATGAAATTGGAACTTTAAAAAAATATATATAAAGATTGCGTTACTTCGGTTCTCGGCCGATCTATTGAAGTGGAAGGCAGGGGAAAATATTAACCACCTGCAGTCCAATTCTTGCAGCTAGTATTTTCTTAATACCGAGTGTAATAATGGTAAAGTTCTGCGCGACTCCCTTAACTGCTACACCTGACAAATACGAACTTCCGGGAAACGAGACTGGACTGAGTGACAATAAAACAGAATTTACTTTTGAGCTGTTTCATGGAATTGCTGGTATTAAACTGCACTGTAAAAACTGATCAAATGCGACGGCTTAGTACACACAGTCAGGTGTTTATCAGTGAGACAACGAAGTCGAATAGAAACGTGCTTCCAGCGCACAAAACCTTCATGTGGCGTAAATGTGACTCACGGATAGCGTTTTAGTACTAAAACAATGTCGACAAAACCTGTCGACACTCAAAACGTGGCCCCGTTTGCATCTAATATTACTTAGCAGGACCGTTGACAGAATGTTACTCTGTGACAGCTGTCATACAAGGCTTCCGCGGCGCCCAAGCCACTCGTCATTTAAGCAAAACAAAGTTGAAATATCGTTTCAAATACTAATCAAAGCGTTCCGTCTGGGACAGACCACTTGTCTTGGTCAAACACGGCCATAAAAAACGGCACAAAAGCGGAAGCTGGCTGTGTCATCTTGTGCATTAAGGGACTCCGATTAGGCCTTAACCTGGACTTTCAGACGGGGAGGGGGGTTTAGTACGCAACGCGCTACAAAAAACAATTTCGAAAAATAAAAGGAGGAACGACTAGCCCCCACCTCCCCACAAGACAACCTTCCTGGACACTGAAACCCGGCTCAGCATTCACAGCAGAGGAGGCAGTCTTTCATTTTTAACGAGATCTCCGGGTCACATTTCGGTTTCCAAATGCCCTGTGTTTGCATCAGTACTAAAGGAATACCCCCTCCCCTCCCTCTCCATATCCTGGTTGGCTGTCAGTACACACAGAATGATAATTAGCGTACCTTCAGATGTCACCAGGCAATTCTCATGGTTCAGATGCTACGGGTCCACGCCATGGGCTGACGGTCAGGCCTAGACCCAGAACGCCGAATTCCTGAGCTTGTTTTCAGTGTAAATGAAGGTTAAAAGCCGGCTCGGATACGCTCAGTTTTCCCTTTCCTCGCAGCCCCAGTCCCTTTTACCCAGCATGCAACAGGAGCGGTAAAGCAAAGAACCCAGGGTTGCCCTCGGAGTCGTCACTTCCGGCAGGGGTTGGCGGAGTTGAGGTTGGGTTTGCAGGGTGACTTTCGGTGGACGACATTCCGGGCTGTTTTGTTTTCCCTGACAGTCCGCCCTCTGATCTCTCGTGTGTTTCGTTTATTCCCAAAGCAAGTGGAAATTCGTGCTCGGGGCCTGTAGAGATTGGGTGGAACACTCAGCAACGTCAGGACTTTTAATAAAACACAAAGTTGGGGGAGTTAACGCAGGTTCTCTTAAGTGCAATCCCAAAGTGTTCAAAAAACTAACGCTGCGAAACTCATTTAAAAATGAACGTGGTGTTGGATATAAAAAGCGGTTCATCTTGACGGGTTAAAATCATAATCTGGAGACAGAAGTAATTTTTTTGTTTGTTTTACAGTGTGATGTTCTTGGAAAAAAACAGATAAAACAACCAAGTTTAGGCAGGGACCCACAGATTGTCTCCATGCTAATATATTTACATATATTATATCTCCATTACAATATATTTACATCATTCTGGAATGACTAATAGAAGTTTTGGAATAAACCGATTATTTTAGTATTTAACAACCCTTTTCAAATGGTATTTGGAAATCTTCATATAGTGGCAATACTGTAGATAGAACTGTATGCATTGAACACTACTTTATTTTCACACAAGAGGTGCCTTTAGTGTGTGTCTAGCAAACAAAGAAATGTCATTGTTATGTACTGAGGTTCATATTTACAAAATTACATCCTTGCAAGGATTTATTAATTTATTTAAAATTGGAATGAAGTCTATGGTAATCCATTAAATGAATGTGATACTGTTGTCTATGTGCCACATGAGTTATAAGTGTTGCTAATGTAAGGTCACGTAACAAAATGCATACTGACTTAAAAGTGAAACATTTCTTCCGTATTGGACCTTGAACACTGATATTTCTGTGCAAACAAAAGGAATTATAGTATTTCTGTAACAAATAGAAACGTAGAACTAAGTCTTGGAACAGCAATTACTGGCAATAAATCAGAATGGCATTACAAAGGGAGAGCACTGTAAAGAGGGAAGAATTTCTAGAAAAGCATTATAAATTGTATTTTTCATTTTATCCTTGCCCAGTTTGAAAGCTACCAACGTCCATGTGCACTCACAGGAACTCTCTGTGTGCAACTGGTTTGTTTAATAATAATAATAATTGCTTACACTTATATAGCGCTTTTCTGGACACTCCACTCAAAGCGCTTTACAGGTAATGGGGACTCCCCTCCACCACCACCAATGTGCAGCATCCACCTTAGCCGTATTTATGGATCAGCTCCTCTCGCCCATTGGAGCCAGTCATCTTTGAACACACTGCCAGCTCCGGGCAGACTGGGCTTCGATTGGATGAGCTCATGCTGACATCACTGCACATCTGCAGGCAGCCGGGATGCTGTAGGAGTCACTGTTTCGCTGAGCAAACCCCTTGGTTTAACAGTGTCCAGGTTGTGCACATCTAGCAGAGCACTAGCAGTGCTTTTCCCTCCTGGAGCTGTGCTAATGCTTCTATTGGTTTGCTAGAGGTGTACCACCTGGACATTCCGGTCCCAATCAGTAAGTGTAATGACCCAGGTTATAACTCACAACACCTGAGCTCAGGGATCGAGCTCCTCTGCTGGTAAGTGAAGTAGAGTTTGGTTTCTGGCAAAACCGGGCCTGTGCGTGTCTGTGTCTGCATCTGTATGTCTGCCCTTTGATGGACTGGCCCCCATCTCGATAGGTTCCAGCTCCCCTGTGACCCAGAATCGGATGAAGTGGTTACGAAGTGAGTACAAGGTGTACAAGCTGTTGTATGTTCAGAGAAAAGGTTTTTAGAGAAACTGGTTAAATGGGCTCCATATTTTTGCCTTTAAATTTATATAAAAAAAGATATATTAATTGATTTGGATAGCCCCGTTCCTTATTGACTTCATGGACTAACTGGTTATTCTTTTATTTACCTATTTTAACATATACATAGATTTGGGTAATACTTCATATTAGGGGTTGTGAATGGAATTTACGTCCATTCCTTCCAATATATATAATAAATTTAATATGTTTGTAAAGTGTTAATAGAGGGACATAAAAGTTATGCTAAGCAACATCTGCTGTATTTGTGAAACCCTATTCCTGCACCTACCTTTACCCCTGGCAGTTTATGATATTATTACTGGCATGTTGATAGAATATCTGAATCAATGCCCATAGTGGTGACTGTGGCTGCACTGTAGGAGCTGTCCTTCAAATGAGGCATGAAATCAAGATCCTGATTTACTACTACCTGTTCATTAAAGATCATGACACTGTTCGTAAAAGTAGGGTCCTGACTTTCTGTAATTTTGTTCCAGTCTGTTTCAAATGCATTTTTGCACTCTATGTGAATACAATGTTGCTTATTAAACATGTTTACAGTATTTCAGAATGTTTAATTCACAAGTAATCACCCAAGACTTTAAAACGTGATTAAATGTAAGCGGGCAAATATCATCACCTTGCACACATTTCTTTTGCCATATTTTAATAATGGAGTTACATGTGCTTTTGGCAAACCTGCACCTCATCCACACAAAAAGCTGTTTTAAAAGAGCATTAGAAAACAGACGTCAAGCATCAATAATGGCATTTTTAAACTCTTTAATTTATAACCAACACCTAGATAACAGTAGAAAGCCTTTTAGTTTTTGGTCTTGGTGGACATTATGTTAATTAAATGGAATCTATACATTATGTGAGAACTTATAAGAAGGAGCTGTCCAGTATAGAATTTGGTTGTATCATGTCTACAGAATCTACACAAGATTCCACAAACAGGAATATCTGTGAGTTATTTAACATTAACACACTCTGGTGAGAGAAGTGCTGTACTGTACTTGCATTTTTTGCAAAGCACCGAGTGTCATTAAACATGGATTGACATGAAAATAAGAACCTTAAACTCCAGAGGCGAATTCAGCATGTCTGGGCGTTGCCCACAGAGTGAAGCTGGTATAATGAATTCACTACTGTGAGGAGGAAAATGGCAGCAAGAAAAAGAAAATTCCAGGCATTTTTTTGTGAAAAGTTCTTCCCACCACCCAGCCATTAAGAAATCAGACAGCGAATTTGATTGTGACCAAATACAAGGACCTCTTTATTGTATGGAACAGTATACTAGAAATCAGACTCCTCTACTATTGGTCCTAATATTATTTTCTGCTTATGGAAGGAGCGTCTGTAATCATACCAATCCACCTGTCATAATGGATCAATAAATTTTGCATCCATGTTGTTTAGGGAACAAAAGCGATACAAGTAACTTTATGTTTGAATGTCACTTTGGCAAAAATTGCTCTTCTTACCGTGGAATCAGTGGAAAAATAATATTGGAGAAAAACTGAACCTGTATGCAGCATATACTATAAAGCAGTAATTCCTAGGTCTGTAAAACATCATATAAATTTTCAAATTAATTTTTGATTTCCTCTGGTCTCTAGAGAGCACAGATTAGAGGTGACCCACCTGAAAGAACCGTTTGTTTTGCCTTTATCTTATTACTGGAATTCCCTGAGTCAATATTTACACCAGCATACCTAGAGGGTTGCTGCAATACAGAAGAATGGATATGAGCAGGTTTCCCTCCCCATTTTCCAGCCTTGGTGAATGTGTGACTGAAAATGCATTATGAGACTCAGGAAATCCTGAGTCTTACGATCCTGTAGATCTTTACCAGCCCCTTGTGAAAGAAAAAGGAGACATTAGAAAAAAATGAGGGTGGTCTTTTGGTTAGCTAAAAAAGTTACCTATGTCCCAATAAAGAAATAGGTAAGATGACAATTATAGAGTACTAATTAGAGGCAAATAATAGCTAGACCAATTGTCCCAGTAAGAAACGTATTATCATCTGCTGTTCCCCTTAAGGGAATGCATTCTGCAAGCACAATGATCTTTTAGATCTTGTTTAAATGTCTTTCCAAAGTTATATCTGACAGAATTTCTGGCACACACCATATAAAACCAGAGATGCTGAAATGAAAATGAGTGTGTAGTATGTCCCACCCACCCCAATCCTGGGAAAGAAACCATGAGCATTTCGGCTTCTTAACAAAGGATAAACAGAGAGCCTCTTGTTTTGCTTGCTTGTTAGATGTCATCTGTATATTCTGTCTCAACACTTTCTATATGAGAGAAATCAGTGGCACCACATCAAAAGATGTCAAGTTTATTAGTCGACAAATTAGATTTAAAAACAGCACAAGGAAACATTCAAAGTGGAAAAATACAATAACTGGAATGGACTTAATCCAAAAGAAAACACCAACTTTCACTAATCCAAAAGTGTACTTTATTCAGAATGGCTGAAAAGAAAAAAAACTGTCATGGCAGCTCTAAAACTGCAGCTAATTCCAGACTTTCTCACAAAATAAATGCAAAGAATGAATGTAAAAACAGCATATTTACAAAAATTGTGTACAGAGCATGCCAGCTCCACACTGGTATCTGGCAATTTGAGGCATCATTAGTGCTAAGACTAATACCAGATGTTTCCAAGAAAAAATGTATGAGAAAAGTTTTGACAATGAAGACACCCAGATGCATTTCTTAAAACTAATATAATGGTACAGTATACCAATTATTTGGTTTTGCACTTACTCTAGAAATAATTTAACAACAGTCGATTTTTTAAAATTCTTAAGCTCAGAAAATGCTTTTTCAAAAAATAGATCAATTGGTGATAAAATTTTGTCTACAAGATTATTTTCCAATATAATTTCTAGCATTTGAATAGCATTACTATCATTAGCATGCTTGAATTATATATGGCTCAAGTATGAAAATATTTAGTGCCATATTTTGAGCTCAATAAACAGGCTTCCTCTGTACACAGTAAAAACATGATTGTACATACATCACTTTTACAACTTAGCACAGTATACTTCCTCTTTACGGAGGAATACAATAAGGTACATTGTCTTTGCTTTAGAAAATCACCAATGGTTCTAAACTAAGGCCTGATTTTCAAAGTTCTACTTCAGTTTGGTAGTAGAAATGCTAAATTTCCAAAAAGGAACTAATTTCTGACATTCAGGTAACGGTCAAAATGCTTACTTTCATTCATTTTTTGTACATATCAAATAACTTACATTACAAAACTGTATTTGAGCTCTTAAGACCATTAAGGCCATTGTTGAGGTTTGTATGCTTGGAAAACCAGGCCTCACATAGGCAATATATACATCAGACTCACAGATACAGCCAAAACTGCTTACAATCAGGAACAGTGACATTCATTGGAACAGATCAAATCAATGTTCAAGGCCTTTTCCGGTTCCAGTTTGAGAACCAGCCGAGTATGTAAGAAATTAAAACAAAATGTGCTCAGTTGTAACTGAAAGTCTGTTTTTTTGACTGTGATAAGGAAGAGACAGCCTGGATCTACGAGGAGGGCTGAGAAGGAGCAGCACTTTACAGATCTTACCAGACCATTTAAAACCCGTTCACAGGTATCCATAAGGCATTGTGTTCATTTGCTGGCTATTCTGAGACTCAACTGGATTGAAGTTTGTTTTTAATACTCAATATTAAAAAATATTTATTTTAAAGATCCATCACAAAAATGTATGGACATTAGAAATTTGGCCCCGTATAACTGTTAACTCTGTGAAGTCGTTAAATTGTTCTCCAGGGTTAAAGACTTGATTACACAGAGAAGCCATACTGAAGTATTAATGCTCCTGCCAGTATATTCCTTTAATATGATTATTGCCTGAACATTTATGGAATTTCTGGCATTTAACCCTGAAAACAAATGTAACCATTAGAAACATCCCACTAGTGTCACTCTCCTCTCTCCTCATTCCCATCCACTACTCTGGATCCACTGCTAATACAGCCACCTTGTACAAAGAGCAGTGCATGCATAGCAGCAGAAGAACTGGAGCAGGTTTCTAAATCTGAGTCTTTAAGCTGCACTATTTTTATACTTTACAAAAAGCTTATTTTGTGTAAACATTGCTTCATCTTTATTTGTATCATGCCAAAGTAAAAAAACAACAAGATGAGATGTACTCTGTTAATGCCTTTTTCCTAACTTCGGTTTTGTTATACATTAATGTCTTTACTAACCCTAATGCACTACAACAGCAACTCAAGGAAATTTCTTCCCATCTTGACTTCAACACTTCTACAGCACACAATACCTTCATCTTATCAGTGCTAATACGATAGCATGGTGTGACAAAAAAATCTTTGAAGTCCGTACCATTCATCCCAAAAAATGATAGATTATTTATGTTCAGGAAGATCATTTATTATATATATGAGCAAATACTTATGTGCCCCTTAGAATAGAGATTATTGCTTTCTTACAACCATTAAATAAACAGCAAAATATTACAGAAGACGATTAACCACAGCCTCTGTTTTAGTTTGGTATTATTCCCTTGGGGATGAAGTCCTTAATGTCGCTGTGCTTGGATTCTGCCTCTCTCTGGGCCTCCCTATCACAATACCCTGTTTTAGTTTCTACAAAAGCCATATAAAATTATTTTACTTTGCATGTTTATTTTTTGATATGTACTCAGAAGACATGCGTTGGGAAGTTCAATTTTTGTTATTCTCATTCTCATAACTGATGTCGTATTGTCTGATATTCTAGAACTGTATTCTAATAAGTTTCCCCTGTGCAATAAATACCAAAGTTTTCATACCTGTTAAATATTAATGCTTTTGAATATAGTAATGTGTTGCTTCCTGTCCTTTTACAATTGTTTTGTGATCCATTTAAATCTGTCTGGCAAAACAATTGTATAAGGTTTAACATTTTAATTAACAAACAGCAAATCCTGAGTGTTCTATCCTGGCCCTCATGAAGAACTTATCTCTGCATACTGCTATTGTGAAAAACTGGCCAACAGAACACAAAACGAATATTTACAACTGTGAAGTGTGTTCAGGTAATACTTTTGAGTTTTGAAAGCAAAACAATGCATGGCCATACTCTGCATGAAGCACACTGGGAACCCTGAAAAGTCAGCCAACTGTCACTTAGAACAACAAAATGAACTGATGCTGAAATACTGGGGGTCACACTTCCTGTTGCGGAATTACAAAGATCTCCATAAATAATTAGGCCTCTCGTATGTGCCTGTCCTCCTTTCCAAAACACACAGGAAAAAAAAGAGAAATATGTTACACACAGCATTACAAAATAGTGCATCTGTGTTCTTAAGAAGCTGTTTAAGCAGCCACTGAGACTTTGAACCGTCTGCTATTGTGAAACCATGGTGCTCAGCTTTAAAATCATCTGCTTGGTGCAGTTGTGCAGTGAAAGAAAATCAAGTGCTTTTTTTAGAGAACAACTGGCAGGTCAACTAAATCAATTCTCCTATATGTCATTGTTTTTTTACTGTAATTATTTTTAGGTTTCTTTTAATTCATAAACTGAAACATTCCTTTTGAGAGTTCACACAAAATGTCTCAGAATTTTAATATTTGATGTCATTTCCATGATATAAATCTGTACAATACTGGCACAGTCCTTGCTATTGCCACTATAAAAAACTAACTTATACAAAGGCTCATCCATGGGGATGGTTTATTACAAAGCTTTAGGTGTGGTGTCATACCAATACAGCAGTCCAAAGCATCATATTTGAGATTATCCTAGTGATGTTACATACTGCATCCAATTCATGACATCACTAGGATAGTGGTGATGTCATATAAACTAACCTACATAATGAATAATATTTGAGGGCTGGAAGAACATCACACACAGTTCTCTGTCCACCTGCTACATACATTTAACCGCTTGGCCGCTAAAACTGCAAAGTCAGTATGTTGTTGCCAGCTCCTCAGTGTCAACAAACCTATTTATCAAAAGAATGCTAAGTTAACGACTGCTTGAATATGAGAAGGAGAGGAGTCTCTTTACAATGTAAACATTGTGTGAAAATTACACTTGTGTTTTTGCACACATTTGATAGAATGCAACAGAAGCAAATCTCTGCCTTTCAAAAGGCAGGCAGACAGCACCAGGGCACCACACGGCAGCCTAATAAGACATTATAACCAAAAAAGAGAAGTAGGGCTGGAGGAAGACTATTCTTGAGGCTACTCTCTACACATACTCAACACCCTGGAGTGGAGTGACACCCGATCCTCCAGCTTTAGAACAATCTTGATTCAATGTGTAAAATTCACAACCATTACAGGAAGTTCATCAAGGTTCAGGAATGAAGACCTCTGCTCTACAGTATACAAGTTTGAAATAGTCAATTAAGATTTTTGTTCATTTTAAGATGTACACATTGTCAAGTATATTTCCTCAGTTGGATTCTTGATTCCACAAACCAAGCTAAGGATCTTAGCCCTTCATTCTCGAGATGGTGATGGATTGCTAAATCCCAATGCCTGTGGAAGTACTGTGACCTGCACAAGTTACAGGCTGCAGACATATCAATGACACAACTTCACAGTGAGCCAAATGCCCACTGCAAATCTAGACCTAGAACGCAGAACAGTGCATATATGAAGAACGCTTGGCTAAGATCAGCCCTGCCTTACAAAGGTAACAGTCAGGAAACAGGAAACCGAATGTGCCTACTTTCCTTTTCTAGATAAATACATTATTTCCTCTTGAAGGCCAAACTATATCCATATTTTCCGCATACCCACAACTAAAACAGTGATTACATTCAAACAGCTTCAACCTTCTTATTATTGTCTATCGGTATCACAAAGTGTTCCAACAGAAGATAAGTTCCATGTGTTGGTTATCTCTTTCACATGTGCCATTCTGATTAGAAACGCAGATCTTACAACCAGACAACGGAGTAATGATTTACTGTCTGAAGTGGTCATCTGCTGCTGTTTTACATGAGATGGAATATAACTGGCAGTGAGAACACACTGAGATGGACAGGGTGCTGGTATCATATACAGTAAGACTTAAGTCTTGCCAGCAGTAAAATATCCCACTGCACCTCATAAAACACAGCTGCTGCTTTTCATAAGATTATTTCCACTGCATTCATGCTGTTGGTAAAGTCACATATATTTCATGCAGTAATTGGCAAAGCTATACCACTTCTAACAGATAAAATTAGACCCACCTGTCTATATTTTAAACTACTGTATCTCAGCT
This sequence comes from Atractosteus spatula, assembly GCF_055471065.1. Taxonomy (NCBI): domain Eukaryota; kingdom Metazoa; phylum Chordata; class Actinopteri; order Semionotiformes; family Lepisosteidae; genus Atractosteus; species Atractosteus spatula. The sequence goes on from NC_142720.1 coordinate 12,427,436, forward strand.
AAATTCTATTTTCTATTGTGCTGCTATAATCAACACATAACACAGAAAATTAATGTTTGTAAGGAAATAAAGTGTAAAATAAACCTTAATCCTTATATTGGTAATTCCTAAATGCTTGGATAAAATAACTGCTATATTGTACTTACAGACATCACAATATTTTTACAACATGTCATTCAGTAAATTAATAAATTAAACTTCATTTCACTTTTATTGTTTAACATAGCAATGACTTGCTGTGAAAAAAGTATCCTGTACTTCAAATAAAAACTTAAAAAAACTCCATTAAAATCATATTGTGATACTAGCAGCCCCCAACGTATTAAATATGTTAGACAAATAAATACATCTAAAGAGATAATTTATTTTCCTGAGAGCCTGTTGTTTAAATACAAAAATGCATTACTGACTTTTGCTGTTTGTAACTGGCAATTTGTATAGCACTGCAAAATCCCTGTGGTATGCATTTAGCATTGACTGCACAGGTGATATTGTGACACCCCAAAACAGTACTTTTGGGTTTCCTTAAGACTGACACCACTGTGCATTGCAACAATTAATACACATGCTAATTTGTTTGCAATTCGCCCTTCTAAATGTTTTACAGTAAAGTCAGATACTCGACTTCAATTTGTACTTATCACAACAGAGAAAGCAAAAGAAATGAAGTAGTGCTGTCAGTGTTTAGCAGGCCCAGACGTTACTATTGTAGTGTTGCAATACGTATGCAGGACAGTTTTTGCACCATCTTACATCCTCTCCTGGTGAAGCTGCTACTCCCTCCGCCTTGGCACCCAGGTTAACCTAGTTTAGTAATTTGTAGACTCCCGCTAATCCTTATCGTGTCGATGGCTGGTAAAGTCACGATCCGGTGATAAAAGTCAAAGAGCTGATGTCCGTCCACGAATATTCGGAACCGCTGGTGTTCACAGTGAATTTCAATCTAGAAACAAATAAAAAACGCAGCCCTTTATTAATCCCCAAATCAACAAATGGACAACAGACAAAATAAAGGCAATGCATTTTAGAAGGAGAGGGAAATAAGCTTGTTTTTACGCAACTGTCAAAGCTAAAACTCACTTCGTAGATGTTAAGTTCCTGAGCTGCTTATTCAACTAGACTCGAATCATGCTTAATCAACAAGCGTGTTACGCAAACTATTTAAATGGTTAAAAGGGTTACAACACATCAAAGTAGGAGTCCTGACATCCCTCAACTGTTCTACACGATTAAGGGTCTGTATGACCTATAATTCAAAGTTCAGGCATCATTACCCTAAACGGCTGATCTTGGATGAAAGGAAAGTAGGGAATGGGCGTTTCTTCCTCGCCCCACTCTCCGGAGACGCACGCTTTACGGAGGAACTGCCTCTCCGCGAATCGGGCGCTCAATTCCAAGGCCACATCAGCAGGAGGGTCGTCCTCAGTGCCGCCGCAGGTCAGGCTGATATCAAAACTGCGTGAGCAACACCAACACAGGGCAGCAATGAAACATTGCCCTGAGTCACAGCAGGTCAACTAAAGCCTCTCACTTCACATTCCAATTATGTCAACTAAAGTCTCCACATTCTGCCAGTTTTTAGTCGTCAAAGCTGTATTTGTAACAAAAGAACAATACATAACTGGAAATATCCAATTAACCAACGAACAGTACAAAAGTCTGTGGGAGAAACATGATGTTCGGAATACATCATTCATAAGCGATGTGACAAGAACAGCTTGCTGATGTAACTGCAAATACACAACCGGTGCGTTTTAGATTACTACACATAAACAGTTCTCCAGAAGGGATCGCACCTCCATCCTGATAAATCTTGCTTTCGGATTCATAAGCCGTTGTTACCACCAACAAAAAGTTAATCCCCTGACCCCCTAGAGAAAAGTGGGCATGGCGTTGCATGCATGAGAATTTAATCGTTCTCTAATTCCTTTTGTGTGTGATCAAACAGGCAAACTTAATTCGGCATTTTCTTGCCTGGGAACGATAGGAGTAAATCAGAGCGCTAAGAGTGGCACTACTTTTTAGTCACAATAAGTCAACGCACTAATTCCAGGTGACCTGAGATCCAACTAGCACAGACACCTAATAATATATAAAACATATACTAATAATTACCTTTCAGGTTCGGGATCAACAATACCCATCACTATGATCTTCTTGCCTGGCCTCATTCCACCTTTGATGCGACCACTAAAAGGAACAGTCTAGTCAAAGAAAGTGAGATTTTTCACTGTGTGAGTGGAGTATCGTTACTGGTACATAATGCAATAACACAGAGAGATACACAGTCTCATCCACAAAAACGGAGACAAAATGCGTCTTATTACCAGTAAACGAGTTATGTCGTCTCTGTCTGGAGAGCACAGACCGGAGCTTCCAAACGAATTGTTCAGGTGTGGTTCATTCTCGGTATTCTACACAGAAACACACGAAAACCAAAGATTGGCAGTCATTATTTTTAGATACTACAGGTATCCAGAGAACGTGCTAATTATACGGAACTGGTTATCAAAATAAAGGCTATAAATTATATTTAGAACATCCAGTCAAGAACATCACAACGACTGCAAAATTCGTTCATTTTCGGTGGCACGATGGCGTTACCTCCCAACGATTGTGATATGAAGCCTGCCAGAGTCGTTTTGAAGCAGCTGACATTTTTAAAAGGCTCCGATAAAATGTAACCGTCTCCTGAGCTGGAGCATCTATTATTGGACATATGACCCTGAAAGAGGCTGTACCTCTATCGGTCTGTCCCCGGCCGCACTCTGTCCAGGTGATTTAAAGCCCCATTGACTACAACAGCTGAGAAATACAATATTCAAATTTCAGTATTTGCAAAACAGATATCTGCGGTTACAGGTCCTTTTTTCCAACCGTAATGTAAATGTGACATTGCAACGCACAATACCGCGATGTTGCACAACAATTACCCTACACGTTAATCACAGTCTGAAGAATCTTTCAATGTCTAGCTGTTCTATTTTCTGCCTTTTTCTACTTACTATTAAGTCCTTTTCCGTGCCCGATACCGCCATCTTGTACAGAATACCATAGGAGAATGGATTGATCAGCTGAGCCCAGAGGCAGGTCAGTCCCGAGCGATGTGTCAGCGCTGAGCCAGTGACTGCTAAGGCTGCATCAAGGTGCTTGCACTCGACCAGGAATTTAATAGTATCCTATTGTAGAAGACGCCCTGCACGTTTGAGAGAAGGATAATTGCTGACGTGTAATAACACAGAGAGGCTTAATCCGTGTCTGGCCATAAACACTAATCGGCTATTTTTTTAGCGTACATGAGACGACTGTGTTTCCCTGTTCACCCGACAGGAGATAGGCTCACATTCAAAGGACTGTTTTAAAGACCTCCCGTGTTAATACGTGCAATGTTTGTTAGTGGCACACAAAACAAATATTTACACCAAACCAGTTTCATGTTTAAACTAAGCTTGTAAGATACTGAAAACAAGGAATTGCCTATTGATTCAAAACAAAGTGGCTGTATGTACAGCCTGCACTGTAATCTGTAATAACAGTTGCTAATATTAATGTTTATGAATTGCACAAAGGTTTTGCACAAAGGCTATTCACCGGATGTATAACTCTCAGTTGTTTGAAATGTTTTGCAAGTATGAGATACCTCTGTAAACAGAAAATACAGAAATAAAAGACGGGTTGCGTGAGAGCTGGAAATCATAAATCATTCAATTTCATTAACACGGTGAAGACTTATATTTATAAGTTAAGGCCATATTAATCTTCATCATATGTCTTTGCTGCTTGTTTTCCTTAACGTAGCTACCAATTAAAATTCACTCATAATCCACTGATGGTATTAAATGAATGAATGGAATTATTTATGCCAGAAAATATAATCAAAAACTAAAAACAGCATTTAGTCATAGCAGTATACGCCATTTGTGGACATCATTTAGCTTGCATGCATTCATATAAATGGTTAAAAACAAGATAAAATTCAGTTGTGCGCTGTTGACTCACGTACTGTAAGTGCAAAAATAGATCTGCATTTCTCAGCGCTGCTGTTTTTTTGTGTAGTAACACAGAGCACAGGACAACCACTACACAGTACAGGGAAGAGGCAGTCTGAGAGATACAATTTGTAGATTTACAGTCTCATAAAGCCTATTACTACGGGAAATACTGCAAACCCTCTTCATTGATCTGAATTACATGATCCTACTAACAAGCTCCGCATCCTCAAAGCACCGCTGGTTAAAGCAGCCACCACTCAATTAGAAACACACGGGGTTTATATGTCTTTAAGATGGACATTAAATACTCCATTTCAACAAGCTTTGCGCAAATAGGAGAGGAAAATAATTTATACAGGACACAAACGCGATAAATGACAACTAGTTGCAGGTTCTGAACTGCTACCGACAGTCTGAGCTACACTGACGTGGCCTAGTTCTTGGGTCCTAATGCCGTATTTTTCGATTCTGGGACGCAGGCGAGAATCGGGTGTTTACTCGCATCCTGGGGAGGCGGGTCTAGTTCCACGGAAATAACTACTGATCTCCAAATGGTGCAATTCCTTTGAAAAATGTCAAATATTGCCTCACATGGCAAAGAAAGACATTGCAGCTGTGTTTTTTTCTAGATCGTGCTGTTTGATCTTTCTTAACAAAAGAAATAAAAAAAAATATATATGTATAATTCAAATGATGCTGAAATCGTAATTTAATAGCTGATTCTTGTTTATACCAATTTAGGATACGAGTGTAACGAGATTTAATTGTGCATTGCAGTATTTTTTCATATTGACTGCAATCTTTAAAATAATGTTTTTATAAACTGGATGTCTAAATCTAAACACATATTGTATAATTAGGTGCACTGCTTACACTATCACTTACACAGTACAAACATTCATGATGTGTAAACATATATTTACAATCCAGCAGGTGTCATAGCTCCCTTTGTATCTCTAGCACATGAAGAATGGATGGAAGGCATTCAATTGCCCAGTTAATTGAATAGTTAGTCCCATAAGCTAGTTAATAGTTCGAGTGGAACAAAAACTTAAAGATATTCCAGTGTTGAATAAATTGCATATGCCCTTGTGGTCAGAACGGGAAAGGAACAGCGGGCTACTCAAGGTGGCTCAGCTAGAAGTTGCGTTAAATAACCAATAGGTGTCTCTCTTTCCCTCTAAATCAGAAATCCCGATTTGCATGCACTTGTAACTTGCTATGGTGTGTACTGTATATTGTTGGACTGAAATCCATTCAACGCACCATTTTGTTAAATTACTTAAGCACATATATAAAACTGCACGTCTCACTCGCAGTGTGCTGTCAGTCTACTCAGTGTCAGTGTATGCACTTTTCCAGCAACCTTCAAATCGAGTGGAGTTTAATTTAAACGCCCAAGATATAAAGCAAATTCAAAGGGGCAAAGGCGATACAGCCCAATTGAATTAAGGGAATTCTACGAATAGCAGGCTATTACTAATTATTTTACAATAATGCTTATGTTTGCATCTGCAAAAGATAAACTTTTATTTTATTGGTACATCGTTTTCAAAAACTTTTCGGCACATGACAAAGATTTCAAAATGTGGTCAAATAGCCATCAAAACTGCAGAAGGACATACGGTAGTACTGGACCTGCAACCCCCAGATTTATTCTCGATTAAAGAACTTGTCTTATTTGTTTGAAGAGAATACATTTGCGCAATATAATATTGTAACGAATGAATCCGTTACAATATATACAGCTAAATAAAAGGCAACTACACTATAAATATTAAAAACAAATCTTATTCCTCGGAATAGTGATCATAGAGAACCGTTTCAGTTTTAGACAGCTATTTTGTCTGCACTGTGCAAGATATGTCGAGAATCCATTACGTTGCAGTAGGTATTATGATTATGGGAATGCAGATTGTATAATTACTGCGGGACTTTCAGGAGCATAGTGGCATAACGCAATATGATGTCTATTTCATTGCAAAGTGTTCATCGGTGTCCATCCGTGTGTGTGTCGCTGCCTGCATCCTGCCACCGGTCTGCACAGAGCCTGTGACGTCGGTGAAGTGAAGATCGCACGAAAATGACTTCGTGCGCCGTAATTATAGTATACAGGTTCAGATAGAAGTCCGTAGGGGGTGAAGCAAGCACAGAACAGTTTGGGGCATAATTGCAGACGTTAAAATGCGTCGAAACATTTCAGGATGATGAAGGCCGTTTTTATATAAACCCCAAGACAAAGTGAAATAACGTCAGACGACATGTCAGGCTTGATCAGCCCGCCGGACAGAACAGTCGACCGGTGACATCACTGTAAAATGCTGAAGTGAAAGTGAAGAATGGTGTCGAAAAGTCCGCATATGTAAATCCTGCGCATCTTGCTGTACCTACAGTCAGGAGGCTGTGCAGCGCACACGCCGGAAGACATCTGCTGCAGACGCATTTGCATTCGTGGAAAACGGTTTTTGCATCATTTCAGCAGCGAATTACTCGAGGAACTACCGCATTTTGGTTATTACAATCCACCGGTGTACCTGAACCGGAGAAGAGAAGCAGTGTTACAGAATACTAAGGTAATCTTTTGTCATCATCCGGGACAGATGTTTGATTTACGCTGATTGCAGTGACAGGTGACGCCTTTAAAATACTTCCATACGAAACAAAAAGAGATATCATAACATCATTCACATATTAAGTATAAATCTCTGTACTGTACCTCGGTAAAATGCATGCTTATTACTAAAAATTTTTAGTATTTGTAAAAACTCAAATATGTTGAAAATATATTTCAATCTGTTTTGAAACACATAATTGTTTCTCAGTTTATGTGTTTCTTTCTACAGTGTGACTAAATTAACAATTACAATATGTTACAGCACAACATAATTCTGAACTCGGGCATTATCAGAGCTGTGAACATTTTTAAACCAAAGTCAGTTAATTTAAACAATATAAAGTATAGCTGAGCGGTACTGGAAGTATACATGTTTGCAAAACCACATAATTTTCTATTTATAAATCACCAGTAATGCAGGTTTATGAAAACAGTAAAAACACTTAAGCTAACAGAATTCATGTAGTAACCTAGTCTATTAAAATGAAAAGGCAAAACCCGTTTTGCACGTGTAACATCTTGGAGCTAATTCCATTGGTAACAAATTGTCATGATGTAGAGTTGGAACGTTGGGAGAAGTTGAAATCTATTCACTTCCCTATGGAACAGCACGTGGTTTGTACTCCTTAGCAAATCAGATTTTTTATTATTGGTAAATTGTAATAAATGTATAGAATGCATTTTATTTTAATTGCTTAATGGTGTGCGTTTTATCATATTTACCAATACAATACGCACACATCTATTGAATTTATTCCATATTTTAGCGAGCAGCATTTGAAAAGACAATAAGCCATTATTCAAAAGAGTACAACCTGTGCAGCAATGTTTATAAATAGTTAACGTCATATTAGAAGACTGATTTTGCTATATATCCAAGCAAATAGTCCATTATGAGAATACATCTATTGAGCAGCAGTAGCTGTATAACTGACAATCATTCATCTACCCAAAGAACACTTCTTTTATAAGCCTCATACATTTATGATTGTTACCATTTTCCAAGGAAGTTTTCATGTTTGTGTTTGATCTTAATGAAATCAGTGCAGGTCATATTTAAAACATTTAAACTCTAATAATGCAAAGAAAAGAAAAGGCAGAACAAAAAAGGCTGGGATTAAAGATTATGGCACATATGACCCAGATTCTGTATCAACAAGGCCAAAGCCTGCAGGCACCCTGACACCACAGACAGATCCAGAGTTGTTGCTAAGAGACAGTATTGTGGGTCGCACAAAGGCTTCCTTTATTTTTTTTTTACCAAGGTGATCAATATTGATCAAGAACAACATTACATGAAAGCTTTAATTGAAATATGTCTGAGAAGATGGAAACAACATTCAACATTCTAGCTAATTCACAGTTTTTGCCAATTTCATTTACTCTGCATACAACATTGAGATTGATAAAGTATTGATGGTAATGTAGGATAAGGCAATGTTATCAGAAACATTTAACTCCAGGATTGGCTTCGTACAGTATAGACATGCCTCGTTAAAGTTTACAACTTCAGGTGAAAAAATGAAATTGCTTAATAATCTTACATTTGCTACTGTTTCTTAAAGGTCAACTCAGAAAAAATATTTAAAAAGTGTACATCTACATTTGTAGAATTTAAAAAAATCATTATTTTGATATGTGTTTTGTATGTCTGTAGAAGAAAAAATGACAGACAACACAGAGGCCTCCTTACCCACGTGGACTGAATCGGCCATTAAATGCAGAGGTGTCTGTCGATCTTATGGGAAGTTAAAAGTAATAAACAACCTTCATCTGACTGTACCGCAGGGACATATGTAAGTGCTCCTTTCCCTGATATGAATGTGTCTGAAACAGTTTTGTATGAGCTTGTTGTCCCACAACTAACAGCTGAATCAACAGGCTGTGTGAAAGCAAGAAAAGTTATTTGTAGTATGGTAGCATACAGGATTCTGTACATTTGAAACTGCCTATAACTAGAGTTAAGTTCATGTTTTGCAAAAAAATACCAGCACCAGGAAGATAAGGTTTTAGATTTTCCTGCAGAGCAGTAGTTTTATGAATGCAATCATCTTTCAGCTTAAAAGATCTGCTTAAACTGAAGTGTCTCAACGCACCACGTATATCTAGAACAGGGATACCCAACTCTGTTTCTCAAGAGGGGGTCTCAGTCCAGAGAAGAGCAACCAGATATACCCTGGGGTTTAAGGGACGTAGCTAGACTGATGGCCTGAAGGAACCAGAGCAGAGGAGCAGAGCAGAGGGGATCTGGTATTCTACACAAATATTCTCAATCCTCAAAGCGGATGAACAGAGTCAAGCCAGTGGACACAAACCAGAGGGCACAGGTGAAAATGACATAGAGGTGTATTTAAACCTAAGAAACCAGGAGGCACTTCTTCATGCGAAGGCCTGTGGGAATATGGAACAAGCTGCCCAGCCAAGTTGTTGAAGCAAATACCCTGGCTTATTTCAAGAATGAGCCGGATAAGATCCTTGGATCGATGAACAACTAACTACCAAAAGGACCACATAGGCCAAATTACCTCCTCTTGTTTGTAACTGCACTTATGTTTTTATGGGCTGCTGTCCCAGAGATTTATAGGTCTCTTTGAATCTCCAGCTTCTTAAGAATATGGAAAGGTGTCAACCTGCCCAATTAAGCAACTTATGAGTTTAATTATATAATTAAAGGCTCATTTGAAAAAAGAAACAAGTCCCTAAGGACTGGAGGTGTGCAGCCCTAATCTAGAAGGAAAGCTTCTGTATCAGTGAAGGATATGTCTATGATTTCACAAAAACTTTCTGCGATGCAAAGGCATGTGTTTCTCTTGTTCCTCCTCCAGCTATGGTCTGCTGGGGCCCAGTGGGTGTGGCAAGACGACCCTCCTGAAGTGCATCGTGGGAAGGCTGAAGATTTCAAAGGGTCACATCACCGTGCTGGGGAAGCCCCCAGCTTTCCCAGGTCATGGAGTTCCAGGGAAGATGGTTGGGTACATGCCGCAGGTAATCCACCCGCCTCTCGGTGTCGCAGGTCTACTCGCACTGCTCTGTTTCTGACTCTGCAATGTTTTCCATTACATATACCGAGGGAAGTTTTGTTAACTAATGGTAATACCGCAGTTAAAAGTAGATGGTATGTACTAATTAGATAAGAACACTGAAATTTAATTTTCCTTACAAACAAGGGAGCTTTTTGGTTTGGTGTCACGTGAGCTAGAGCTGCTGGTTAGCCAGTCGTACATGCTGTCGGTATGAAAGCAGGCAAACATCAAGCTGCTTTGATACAGAACAGTCCCGTTCAAAAGGGCAAACCGTAATTTAGATTAATAAGTGATCCTAATAAAACATTCCTTTGGCAGAAGTGATAAAGGGGGTGACCAAGGCAGAGTCATTTACAATATAAGCTTGGCTTTACATCTCATCCAAATCCAACATACAGTACAACACTGTAACTAATGTATACTTATTATCAATCCTTCATAAAACACCTGTTTAATGCCAGGGAGCGCTTGTTTGCCTTCTTAATATGTTGCAGAAAGCTTGGTTTATTAAGGTCTAGGCCATTTGTGCCTGTTGTTTTATCGTTAGCATTATACATATACAGTATCTGGATAGCAATATACTGTGTAACTGCAGTAGGTAGTTTAATTTACAGGAATTTAAAACATAGTTTTATCATCATACTATACACTCTGCTCACCATTGTACTTTGTGAACCAAAAGAATTCCTGCCATACAGTATACCTGGAAATCAATCATTTATATCGTGCTTTTCATCCCAAAGGATCAACAAATTGCTTTATATTTAAGAGGGGACCCACTTGATCTAATGTCTAATCTAAGGGGTACACTTTGTTGCTCATTGCATACAAATCCGATCTCCCTGTATACTTTGATAATGCTTAAAATGTGTTGCATGATTTACAAAAATATGTAGCTAATGAAGTTTCACTTTTCAAGCAGCAATATAAATAAGTTAAGTACTGTAATATCGTAATTTTAACAAGATCCTGAAGGCAAGGCTAATTTAGACAATGCTTAAATATGTGTGGTATATTCTAGAATAAAATGTAAGCATCAGCTTCTAAGAAAGAACCCATAGTATACATAGTTATTCTTTACCCATCCTTAAATAAAAAGTAGATGGTACGTACTAGTTAGATAAGAACACTGAAATTTAAATTTCCTTAGAAAAAAGGAGCTGGCCTTTTCAGTTTGGTGTCATGTGAGTGAACAAAATAGTAGCATTACCAGTTCAAAACTGTCATTTTACAGCAGGCTTGGTCATTTTTTGAACATTCTGGATGCAAACGTCGACCTTAAGTAGTGTCCGCATCTGTCTGATAGCAGTGGGAGTGGAGTCACGTTCCATACTGGAGCTGAGCTTACTGAACAGAATATAAGGTTTCTTTGAGCAGCATGTGGGATTTAATGAAATCTCATGTTCATAAAAATATGAAACACTTTTTCTCCTCTATTATTCCTCACATTTTGAATGAAATTTCATGCAAGGAGGCTGCCATGGACCGGCACGAGTCCACACACTGGTCAGGTAGAAACTCTACACTAGCCCAGGTAGCTTCTTTTATTATGTTGTCTTTTGCAGGACCTGGCCTTATACAACGAGTTTACCATCAGCGACACTTTCTGGTTTTATGGACGAATTCATGGGCTCGCTTCCAAGGAGACAGAGGCCCGTATGACCTTCCTTGTTGACTTTCTGGACCTCCCAGACAAATCCAGACTGATCAGGAACCTGAGGTACACAAGAGAAACTGTTGCTTAGTTCACACAGAACGTGTGCCTCCTGCGTCTGACCTTCACAGGACGGCGAAGCACAATGAGCCGGACTGAAGCAGGGACTGGGCAGCTCAGGGCATGACAACACATCTCACTAAAAATAGTGCAAGATTTGTGTGTGATGAGTGTGTGATGTTCCGACTTTATTTATTTATTTAAGGAGGAGGCCTTGTCTAAAACATTATATTGTTCTACAATAAAGTGTATTTTATAATATTTTATAAATGTAAAATTACTACAAATAAGCACAGGTTTTCTATTTTTCCCATGTACATTTCTGTGTTTCTAACCACTTTATAAATTAGTTGATCCTTGGCAAAAAAATATAAGTTAATATAATATAAATCAGTGTTTAGCATATTGTGGTAACCACAAAATCTTCACTAGGCACTAAAATGAGAGAGAGCAGTGACTATGAAAGCCGTGATTCACTGAATACCACTAACCACAAGCCTTGGTCAACAGTTTCTTAGTATTTTTTGTTTTGTGAAGTATTAATTAAAGATCTTGTATTTACAATGCATTGTTAATATCAGCACAGAATACAGTAGGTCAGCAATAAACCTGATCTCAGATGTGAAGCTTGCCGAGTCTCACAGCAAGCCCTGAAACAGAAAAATATTCCACATTAATTACTGTTACAACAGCGATTCTTTTCAGGAGTAAATGCCAAGAGAAATGCTTGTGTCAGAGCTCAGCCTCAGCTCTGACGCCCCCCCACCCTCCTTCTTTTTTTTCTCTGGCTCTCCTCCAAGACCTTAAAGCAAGAGGCCCCATGCCCACATCATCATGTGATCTCACACAGGAACACAATTTACAGTATTAATTAAGTTTAGGGTAAGACAGGCTATTTGTTTGATGAAGGGAACTTGAGCTCCTTTTACCACTTTCAGAAAAAGAATAGACAGGTTAATTCTGATATATGATCACCCCCAATTTGTGATGGGCCTTAATAAGCTTGTCTAGCTTTCTTACAGCAACAGTCATGATAGCAAACCATTAAAGAGCCAGGTTTGACTGTTTTATTGAAGAGAATTAGTGTGACAATGAAAATCCTATAGGAATATAATGGAAAAGCAATGTAGGTCTTTTTATTTCATTTTATTATTTTTCTTTTATTTAAAAAATTAATAAAAATGACATGCAATAGCACATTGTGCAATGACTGTCACAATGCTCATGCACGCTGAGGTCCTGTAGACTAAGGCAGAACCTTTTATAATATGTTTTTTAATCATAGGGATTTATTCAACTAATAAAATACAACATGGTGATTTAAATTATTGTCCTCTTATAGGGGTATAAGGTACACATTTTATATTCTTCTCTTACAAGCACACCGTTAGCAGAACCTAAAGCTAAAATCTTAATAAACCTGTTTTTGTCAGTTTTTTTGATCGTCACATTTGTGTTTCTGATGAATAACTATTAGTTCTGACAGTACCAGCCCCAGGTAGGAAATCTATTGAAACCAGTCCTGCAGAATGAGATCTCTACCTTTCCCCTAGTGGAGGACAGAAGAGGCGTGTTTCCCTGGGGGCTGCCCTCCTGCAGAAACCTGAGCTGCTGATCCTGGATGAGCCGACAGTGGGAGTGGACCCCGTCCTCAGAGCCAAGTACACTTCCTCTTTTCCTGGTGCGGGCGGGCTGTTACAGTGGGACAGGCTCGAAGCTCCAAACTAAACCACAGTACATAGTCCATCTGCACAGTACTTTTGCCATTTTTCTGTAGCTTTACAGTGGTTGTGTATATGGCTCACTCTGGGGTGTGCCTGAGATGTGCTTCAAAACGCTACACATATCGTTACTCTGCAGTTATTAACCAAAGGAAGTGGCAGAGGGGTGCAGGCCGTGTTTCAAGAGCTAGAACGGCGATGTCTGAATGTGGAGGTCTGAGATTCCTGGAGAAGCCCGAAGGCCGAGGGGTCAACCTATAGAGTTGTGGTGGACCAGAAGTGACCACGAGAGTCGCCACAGTGGTCAATTTTCAACTTAAGTCAATCTGGTGGGGCTGAAGCAGTCGCAGCAGAGATGGGCTACCGACTGGTAGCTGACTGAGAAAGCTGTAGAAGCCGCTGTTGAGCTGGTCCGGAGATTGGCTGCTGGTGTGGTGCGGAGCAATGGAACTGCAGAGGGAGCCACAGGGCGATGCGGTGCCGAGCTGCTGGCCTGTAGCGAGCTGGAGGGGTAGTATAGGTTGCACCAGAGGTCGGCTGCCGACTTGTAGCTGACCAGTGAAGATGTGGAAGCTGTGGCAGATTGTGATGCCGAGGAGACCACAGCGGGCCACTGTGGGGAATGGCTGCCAACATGTAGCAGACTGGGTATACTGTTGGTGCCACAGCAGAGGTTGGCTACCTACTGGGGTAACGGCAGGTCCGGTCACAGCAGCAGCTAGTCGGACACTGGACAAGCACTTGATGTCCGATGAGTAGAACAGGTCTGGATCCATGATTCTTTGAAGAATGCTCTAGTATGTCCAGTGGTGATTGCGCTGATGGTGGTACTGCCACTGGTGCCTGTGTTAGATCAGTGGCAGAGCACGCTTTCAGTGGTGGTGCAGGATTAAACAGGCTCTGGAAGAATGAGTGACTGGGTGCCTGAATGGTTGAGGGAGGAGCTGCACGAATGGTGGCCTGACTGTATCCTTTGAGGCACGGACGACTGTGATTCCTCGTGGGAATCCTGGAGCAGCCGTGGATTGCGAGCCATCTCTAGCCCGAGCTGTAACGTGTACGCCACAGATTTATTTTGCTTTTTTTACCGCAGTTTGTGTCATACTTCACCAGCTTGTAATGTGCCTTTCACACTTTTCTGCCAATATTTCACTAATGCCTTTCTAAACCTTCACTACCGAAGGAGTTACCAAGTCATGATGTTCTTTTCAAATTCATGGTAACTTCCTGAGTGAGCCTACTCAGTGACTTAAACAACAGGGAGAGTAAACCTTCGTTCTGACTTGTAAGTAGTAACACATGAAATGGCACGTGATAATGCTACTCATTAATCCTCAACCCTGATGATTTGCATGCTAATGTACTGTCAAGCTCCTTTACTGGAGCAGGTACAAAGTGTGCCAACTGAGGGAGATTATGTTGGTTCCAATAGGGAACATGTAACCTATAATTGCGTGCTGTACCCTAAAAGGGAAAGGGATTTCAACCAGTTTCTTATAGATTGTGCTCTTTGTTTATGACCTGATTGGTATAGTTCCATGATCAATCATAATAAGCTTCACACTTTAAAGTGAGGAGTTTGGTTTGGTTAATTTGGCAATTTATTTAAAGGCAACATGTGACTTGGATTCTGTAAATGCTGTGTTGTGCTTGCAATTTGACAAGCGGCCTCTATGCAACAATTTTTGTTCCTCATATCCAGTTTGCACTGATCATACATATACTTTTACATCCTCTTGTTCAGGATCTGGCAGCATCTGGTGGAGATTGTGAAAGATGGACAGGTATCCGTGATCATCACCACACATTACATAGAAGAAGCCAGGCAAGCCAGTGTGGTGAGATACTTGTTTTGGACTGTTGTCGTCTAGTGTCATTTTTGTTTTTGCTTTGAAAGGTACAAACAAACGTTTTACATTTTGTGCCTTTTATTGGATTCAAACATTCTGTATTCTGATTTACAATGTGAAGGTCTTGTTGTTAGCATAACAGATCTGTATTATATGACTGCAACTTGGACCAACAGCAGAGGAATTTCCATGGAGGCCTAACAACGGGGCTTTGAGTTAGAACTCTAACGCAGGCGGCTGGCAGGATGTTAGAGCTGAGTGTGCTGATTCCTGATTCTGTGAACTCACTTGCCTGCCAAAAGAAATGTCAAAGAAATGATTCTCTCTGGTGTGTCACATCACTCTGGGCAAGACTGCAAGTTACTGACAGGGATATTTTGTGCAGGGCCTTAAATATACTTATGATGGACCAAGCGACTGCTTCTTGTGTGGCGCTGAATGTTGCAAAAAAGTACAATTCAGAACTTTAATTGGGAAATCTCGACTAATTTCATTTAATACTTCTCAGAATCCACCAGTCTATGACATTTGCACAAACTCTGAGTGGTTTATTGTCACTCATTATTGTGAAATACAACCTCTGGCACAAGACCCAAGGAAAAATGTGAGGCATTATAGCTATCCTCTTTTTTGTCCACTTCACATGAAGAAGGTGTAAAGAACTGGTGTAAAGACTCAAAACAGGTTTTGGAGCTGCTTATAATTGCTGAAATGGTGATAATGAAAGGAATTTTCCCACTTACTAACTTTACATTCTTCTTCTGTTTTCACTTTAAATGCTTGGTGTTCTAGAACGTTGATTTTTCTGTGAAGTTCTTTTTCAGACAAAGAAAAATGTTTGTGGTTTTTCCACTTCCACTTTACGCTATAACCAAACTGAGTTTTATATAGTCTGAGCAAGTGGCAGGAAGTGAAAAGGGCAGGACTGTATCTCAACACTTTTACACCTTAAGTGTTGCTGGTGAAAAGGCCAATTGTATTAGCAAAGCAGTCTTGCAGAAAAGGTAGCTGTTAACATGATCTACTTCATGGGCACATGTGATACAATTTATTTTTTCAAAACTTACACCTCGAATTTTTTGGGGGGAAATTTAGATAAAGATATGAAATCCAAAAGAATAAATCAAGTCTATACTTCCACCAGTATAGGCTTCCTGCTAGCAATAAAATATCTTGAGAAACATAGTGTGGGAACACAGTGTTTAATTGGCATGAAGCCTGCTTCAATTACTGTGATTGAGGCTTACAATTCATACTGGAAAACAGAAAATATTTTCTTTTCTGTCTGAAATGTGCTACCTGATGCTAGAAATGACTGTTTTCTAAACTTTGAAGACATGAAATAAGTCATGACTTTAAATAGCATTTTTTATGAGTGCTTATTTTTGAGGGTGTATAAATAAAGTGCAACACTAGCATTTGATAAATCTGTGGGTATATAGATAAGCATTTTATTGTATAACATACACTAGTTAAAGTCCCGACAGAAGCTATAATTAAAAAAAACTGAGAAGTTAATAAATTATTCCTTTAAATCTACCGTGGTTAGGTTTATTTTCGTACAAGTCCTAATTCTCTTTTAAAACACACACATTATTACAAATTTGTAAAACAACGGAAACTTTTCTGGACTAAAACCACAAATACCTCCTTTGAATTTTTTCCTCTTCTGTTTGTTTTGAAATACTTACAGAACTGGTTTTTGCACTCTTTATGTTAGAGGCGACAGAATCTGAAGTATGTGAGTAGCTAAGGCATTGTACGTAAGAATTTGTGTGTGTATTTCCGAGAAGTCAGATGACATGAAGCAGTTCTTCCATCTAAATGGCATCCTGCCCAAACCTTGCAGTCCCAGATTCTGAAATCAACAATCTAGGCTAGAGGTGAAATCTTTAGATAGAACTCTTGCCGTCTTTCCTCAGGTGGGTTTAATGCGTCACGGAAGACTACTTGCTGAAGCTCCTCCAGATGTGGTGATGAGGCAGCACTGTGCCGTGGTGGGTATCAAAAGGAGCATGGCGATCTCACCGCAAGCACAGGCAGCCAGTGTAACTGTACAGTGTGTGAGTTTCAAAGTATACAGATGGGCAGGCTTGAAAAAAAAGGAACAGTCTCTCAACTACACTTGTTAGGACACACGCCTTCTTGTATAGTGAGGCAGGACAGCTTCTGGGTCTTCAATCTAGACAGAGGTGGGGGAAGCTTTTTGAGTTTTTTCCACATATCTGCAGCCAGACAATCTCCCTCGCTGTCCTCCAGCTGGAGCACAATGAAGAGTGTTTCTCCGTCTCCCCTCCTCCACCTGCCTGCCCCAGTGGAGGCTGTGTTTGCTGGAAACAGATGAAGGGAGCTCGTGCCCAGAGTCCACAAGGAGTTTGTAAAAGTCACCGTGTCAGGCCTGCCTCTCCCAGGGTGGCGGGTGAGGCCTGCGCACATGGAGGAAAACCCATGATGGAAAGAAAAATGCTTTATTTAACAAGGTTCTTCACATTACTGTATATAAAAGAAAACCTACTCTACAATCCAACACCAGCTACCACAGTGAATTCCTTTATAGACCAAATCTAGTCTAAATTAAAACCACTGGAGACTAAGCCTTCACCAATTACCTGATTAATCAATAAATTCCTGTTTACAAAAAATCAGCTGAACCTTTTAGCCCTAATTAAATCTTGCCTATCTCACTCCTATTTCGTGTTACTTGATCTTCAGGTAGCCTACTTACTTGAGTCATTTTTCCACATTTTTTGTTGATCCAGTTTGTTTGGGCTTATGGTCAGCCCATCACATTCCCACTGGAAACCAGAACGTTACTGGTAGGGATGGAGTTGGCTGTGGGACCACGAGTGCCCTGTGTTGAAGTTGTGTGCCGAAGCAAGTTCAGGCATTGCTGGAATTGTCTGTCTGTCTTCTGCCTGAGATACAAGCCCTGTTGTTTGTGCAAGAAGAAGCTGTGCCAGTGATATACTTTCTGAGGAATGCGTAAATGATGCCTTCATATCTCCCAGCCATTGCAGGGGGGCTGAGGCATGATTGTCTAGACCCAGCTGAAGGGTGTAACAGTGGGAAATAGTTGTTTTTTTTAAATTGATAAATACAGGAAAAGACAGCATTGGATTTTACAACTATTTTATTTGACAACTATTGTTTTTAAAAAATCCTGACCCAGCTACACGCATTTCTGTCTCCACTTTTGATCAATTCTATTTTTATCGAACTCACAGTTGTTACTTGTGGTGAACTATCTCACAAGTCTGTCTTCAGTACACAAGTGCAATTGTAGGGTTAATAGGAAAGTTTTAAAGGTGTACAGTACATGCGGTTCCAGCTCACTAGTCAGGGCTAGAGTTAACAAAAAAAACCCATTAATTTCAGACCCTGGAGAGCGCTTTCCTCCAACTGTGCGAATCGTCCGACCAGACATCTTCAAACCTGAAAATCAGCCCTGAGGGAAAGGACAAAGAGGCCAGCCAGTCATCTGAGGACTCGAAAGATGAGTGTCTCCCTATTCTGGGGAACAGGCAGGAAGAAGAACCCAGGTTCACAGGTAGGAGTCCTCTCTGCGCAGAAGGGTCAGCAGAGCCGTCTACAGCTACTCTTACCACCACTTAGAATGTTATTCTCTTTTCTTCTAGAATTGTCTTGAGTTCTCCAGTTTCACTTTGATTCAGTGCTGCTTACTTGACATTGTGATAGAATATCATTATCTTTAAAATGATTTCCTACTTAAGTTCTATTTAATCATGTAAAAAATACAATTAGGTTTGGCTAACCGACGATTTTGAACACATGGTGATCAGTGACAGCACCAGATACATAATGAATACTGAGTTGAATGTGTGTTATTTTAAAGTATGATCAACATAAATTGATTATCAGTTTATTTGTTCTTGCTTATATCCATCCTTCTCCCATGCATCATAACTTTGAAATAAAGTGAGTTGTATTTTGCCAGTTGAGCACACAGCAGACAGAAATCAAAGCTGAGTTGTGACGATCTAGACTCCACCAAGATGAACATTTACTGCCAGCCATGTTAAATCCTGGGATGAAGCTGCTCTCATTTCATCATTCCCTGACTGCTGTTTCTCCGCAGTGGACTGGAAGGTCCGGGCAAGACAAGTCTTGCCAAAGTGCAGGAACATCCGGGCTCTGATGATCAAGACATTTGTGAGGATGAAGAGGATGCCCGGGTAAGCCTCAGCACTGCCAGCGTTATGAGTGTTAAATTCTTTACCTTACTACTCTGTGAAGTGTGTCGCAAATTTACCATGTCCGGTCCTTTCCATTCAAAACAAATCAAATGATCAATTATCTACTCACTGTAGGTACATAGTGTCCTTTATTGCTGTTCTGTTTAAATTCTGAATGACAAAGGCCACTTGACATTTTGGCAAAATTCAATCCATGCAGTGACTAAGGATTCAAAAGGGCAAACAATCACACCTGAATGACTTTGTTGTGTGTTTCTTCTTTGCGGTTCTTCTTGTCATTGCACAGGTTCCTCTGTTTCCAGTTCCTCTTGCCAGTGATCCAGATATCTCTGATGTGCCTGTGTATCGGAGGGGATCCCAGGGGCATCCAGGTGGCGGTTGTGAACAATGAGACGGGGAATAGCTCCTTTAGCCACTCTCTGCTCTCTTTCATAGACAACGCCAGTGTGCACCAGGTCTGTCACTCTCGACTTCCTCATACCAGCACTGCCTGGCCTGGCAGAAAGGCACTTTACAACTGCGCTCCTGATGAAATGGCTAGAAAAGCTGGACCACTGTCACGTATACTAGCGAAGTATACCTCCAGTTGTGCAGTCTCTGAAATCTGTCATTGAAAATGGAGTCTGTACATAGGACACACCTCATTGTGTTCACTCCTTAAAGAGCAAAGCGCTCAGTCAGAATGAGATAGGATACTGAAAGTCCACACCCTGCTAGAGCTCTGAATGTTTAATGCTCTTTCTGAATTCAGTTTTGCTGATTTTGATAAAATTGGGGAAGTTGAAAAGAGTGTGTTTCTCTTTACACAAATTATTAATTTACCCTGCAAAAATGGCTAGTTCTTTTGTCTTCCAGTATAATATTAATAAATGAAACAGACCGGCATAACCATTTCTGAATCTGGCAATCAGCTAAGAAAGTCTTGTGCGTGTAACACAAAGCTTTTGGTCAATATGTTTTAAACTTGAGCTTGGGGTGAAGCTCATGTTTGAAAAATATTAGCATAAAAGAAGCAGAAGTGCTATAAATACCTCAGAGTTCAGCTGCGTTCCACCAACTGCACTGTCTGATTTGAGGAAGGGTCATTAACAAGCCTCTTCCAGCAGTGTCTGGGTGAGACCAATTGCTTGGAAAGTTTCGAATGTACAGGAGTGTCCGTCCATCAGAAGTGTGACAAAACCAAACCAAGTAATTGTACACCAATTAGTGTTACTTTTATTAATGCCAGGTTAAGGAAACGATCATTAGAACTAAACTAGAGAATTTTCTGCATCGCAGTAAGATTCTAAAAGATAGTTAACACAGATTTAGGAAAGGTACTGTAGGTCTTGTTTAACTAACTTGGCAGAGCACTTTGAAGAATCAACTACAGTTTTGGGCTCACCCAGAGCATATGACATACTTAGATTTTGAGAAAGCTTTTGACAAAGTTCCTCATAAATAATTAATTCTGTAATTGCTGATAATATGCATTGAAAGAAATACTAGTACGTGAATTAACAACTGGTTAATGGACATGATAAAGAGTGTACAGATTTGAGTCAAATACTAAAATTAGGATAATATAATTAGAGGAGTACCTCACGGATCAGTTTCAGAACCACTGCTCTTCCTTATTTATATACTGTAAGTGACCTTGATTCTGATATAGATAGTAAACTAGTTTGTAGATGATAGTAAAAGAGAAATTCAAAAAGACCAAATTCAAGACTGGACAAGCATCTGTCAGCTGTCTGTTTGATGTAGACATTCTAAAGTTAGAAAACCTTAGAATTTAAATCAAGAGATGATATGTTAAAATCATACAATGCACTAAAAATACATCATTTAGAATACTCAGTTACAATACAAGAAGAGCTACTTGGTATATATTCCCAAGCACAAAGGAATGTCCTAAATCAGCAGACTAACAGAATAAAGCTTTTTAATTTTGGACAGAGACAACTATGAGGAGCCCTGATTCAAGCATTCGTTAATGAGAATCAAATTTTAAACTAAGGGTAATAGGAGTTGGAAGCAAACTACCCCGCCATTTTGTGGAAGATGATATCCTGTATTCTTTTGAGATACAGCATGATGAGGTCCTCAGATCAGTTAACTGCTAAAAACAAATTAATTAGATGGACCACTGGCCTCCTCTCATTTGCAGTCATTCTTCTATTCCTGTGTGCTGTACAGTATTCCTCATTATTCTCAAGTAATGTCTTGCATGTGGTGAATATAATACTTTGTTCCTGATGTTAAGGCCCTAACTTGTGGCGGTAGAAGATTTATTCATGAAAAGTGAATTATTTGTGATCTCCTATGGTATTCTGTAGAATCACAATCTCCTTTCTTTTGCAGGTGATAGTACAGCAGTCAGAAGCCTTTACTGGAGTCCGAGATGGAAGGTACTGGGGTATAATTGGGTTTGGTTCCAACTTCTCCACGGATTTAATGATGAGGTAAACTCTGGGATACATCTGTTTACTTTTGCCTTCCTTTGTTGTATCAATTTTTAATACTTTAATGCTTTAATGCTTTAAAAAATAATTATGGTGTTTTGGGGTTTTTTTTAATTGTGTTCTGCATCCCCAAATTTAGATTTAGTGGTTAAAAGACTGTAGAAGAAACTGTTAATCTAATCAGAGCTAGTTATGGAAATTTCTTACTCAAATACATTGTGAGCAAGATAGTGTTCCACCCAGGGTGTGTCCTGCCTTGTGGGATGGGTTCAAGCTTCTGCAATAAATGGATATTACTTTGTAGGATCCTTATAGAAACTCACTTCTGAGGGTGACAAAAACACATTAATGTGAGACATTTAAAGTGTCTGCCTGGTCTGTGGTCGACAGACATGTGACTTGAGGTGGCTGTGCTGAGTCAGTATTGTAAAACAGATCTCAAACTCATCTGGTGGGGCAGAATCACAGAGTTTCCATACATGCTGCTAAAGGACAGCTGTTCCATTCACCCTGTCTGAATTTCTTAGCAGCAAAAATCTCAATATTGTTCTAGAATTGTACAGAGAAGAAAAAGAACACTTGTAAATTTCAAACAAAATGACATTATTATGGAAAGTGAAAACCTAAAGGTATAGTAATTCCCATTTCAAATGAAGCTTGGTAAAATGTGTTAAATATCAATAGAGCTTTGGCAAAAATTGTCAGTTTGCCAAGGTAGTTTTTGTTATCAGGGCATGTTGCTTGGGAAAGCAAAAATGTGTTTTTTTATAGAACTTCCCCAACAAACAAAATACCAGTCATGTAGTTTTAAACATTGTATTACCTTAGTTACTGTTTTGAACATAATTTTCAGATTTTCCTCATTTTGAAAACAATAACTTTACAAACTACTGGATTTCTAAAGGTCTAAAGCTTCATCCTGTAGAAAATACGAAATCACCTTTTTAAAGGCTGAACCTTTATTAGAAATTCCCTTTGCGCTCCACCAAAGGAGAGACATTAAGGAAACCTTACATGCAGAGGACAAACCACATCAGTGCGTGGCTTGCCAGCTGCTGTGCAGCATTGCAAAGGCTGGGTGGAGGTTTTTTTTTTCAATTCACAAGCCTGGCATTTGCATGATATGCACCCTAGGTAGCAAAATCCATCTTTGTTTTCAAAAATGCTGTAACCTGACAGCCTTGTCTTCAGGGTATAATGTCAAAATACTTCACGCATAATGTGCACTGGGAGAGAATATTCAAGTCTAGCCTGTTCACACCTCGCTGAATCTGGGCAGTACATTAATGATTTACCTGGGTCAAAGTACTATAATTAAACACCAACCTTAAAAATGGAAGAACAAAAGTACTGGACTAAATAAGTTCATGGAGTGTACTTTTCCATGGAGAAAGCTCTCTCTTTTTGCCATGAAATAGTTTGAGTTATTTTCTGGGTCTGTTTTGTCTGTCTTGTACAGAATGCTGCAGAAGAGGGTTACTAAGCAGGTGGTGGAAGGTGGGACAGTGCATGTGTGGCTTGACATGACAAGTAAGTGTTTGTGACATTCTCTCCCACTGGGCAAGAGAGCACTTTAATGATGTGCATAGTGAGGATAGAAAAGATCTCTGCCATGTTGCAAACATTAAACTGTCCACATGGTGGCACTGTCTCCTTGAAACTCGGAATTGGCGTCTCATTTTTATATTGCTGTTAAAACATGCACTCATAATGTGATCCTGCTTTTATCATTTATATTTTAAGAAATATACATATATGTTTCATCTTATAGTATGTTCATTTTGGTAATGTATATATTTTTTATATTTCTGTGAAATTACTTTTTGCTTAGTACAACATGTAAATAAACTGATTACTGTAATTTGCTTGTTTATTTCTTCTTCTCATTTAAGACAGACAGATCGCTTTTATGCTCCAAAAAAAGCTTCAGGAAGCATTTGAGGTTTGTCAACTTTTTTTTATTATTCTGCTGAAATAATAGCAATTTATATTACATCTTCCTCTGCGTTTAATAATCAGATCAAGTAAAATAGTGAAAGGCTGCATCAGCAGTTGAATTGAAGATTAATTTTAGGTAGGTCAGACTGAGGAAGCTCCTGCTGGAGTTTAGGCAGGACACCAGAGCTGACACCCCTACTCTTACAGACAGTGCCATTGAGATCGTTCATGATCAAGCAGTCAAGACCTCGGTTTAACATCTCATTCAAAGGCCCACTAATGGCCCACTGTCCCCAGTCTTCATACTGGACTCTTCATTGGTTTTGGACATTCTGGGAATGTGCCACCTGCAAGTCTGCCTACACATCTCACAGCAGAAGCCTAGATTACCACTGGACACAAGAACACAAGCTTGAGGAGGACATTCAGCCAAATTAATCGAAGGATCTTAAAAGAAGCCAGGATATCAGCTTTGACAACAGAGCTGGGTAGCTTGTTTTACACAAGCACTTAGAATTGAAATGAAAAAACCTTCCTACAGTGAAAAGTGTGCCAGTATATGCCCATCCAATGAAAAGTATGTTTCTCTTTCAGAGCTTTGTCCAGGATAAACTTGGCACACTGTCTTATCTGGTATCTCTCCCTGTAAAGGTAAGGATCAGTAGTGATTGTGTCTCCCTTCACTGTCTCTTTCTGTTTATAAGTTAGATAAGATGTTCATATTAATACTTGGCAACATGTAAATAGAGGCACAGAGAAAATCATAGTAAAACTACTAACCTTGGGTCTTTGACAAGCTCAGGAAATGTTAATTTAAGATATCAAATGACTGTGGATTAAATGGATTAAATATCCTTTATGTATTTATAACATCTCTAATGTTTATTTGTTTTACCTATAAACATTGAGTAGACGTTTTTCACTGAAAGTGCAGAATCAATCACAGTCAAAATATACCATATTATTCTCACTCCTGTTTGACCCTGGATCTAATTCCAATAAGGCTGAATGTAAAATGTTTTGGACTGTTTTCATGTCAGATTCTTGGCGTGGGTGCCAGGTTTTAAATCAGAGGCTGTTTAACCTTTCTGTATCTCTTGCAGTTTGAAGAACCTATATATGGCAGCAGCAATCCTGATTTCACTAGCTTTGTGACACCTGGAGCTGTGCTGAGGTACGAAATCCTTAACTGGGTGCATTAAAAATATAAACAGGCACAGGAGCGGCTCGATCATGAGAGGAGCTCACTCCAAGCAATGGGGTGGTCTTATGATTCAGACATCACGGGTCTGAGTCTGGGTCAGGTCAGTGCCTGAGTCAGCGCTAAGGGTGGCGTTAGTCACCCCGGTCTCTCCCAGCTCGCAGCGAAACAGTGACTCCCTCTGGCCTCCGGGGATCCCGCGGGCTTGTTGTGACCTTAGCAAGGGCACAGCAATTGTAGCCAGTGCCCTGGAACAACATGGACTCTTTCCCTTGTGTCGTTTGTACTGTCGCTGTGAGCCAACATGTAAAGACACAATTCTAAATCAGGTAGTTATATTTGAAAAAATAACACTTCTGACCTCTATTTAGAAAGGCACTAGTGCACGTGCTGTACAGGAAAAGAATACAAAGGAACAAGTAATAGGTTTATTCCATGCTGAAAAAGAAGAAAGAGAACACAACTTTTCGGCCGTGGAGCCTTCTTAGGTGTGTGGATTGTTACACATTGTATATTGTCACACATTGAGTGTTTTCCAGTTAAACAAGTAGAATAGGATAGAACACTGACTGTTCCATTTCCACGGTTGCTAACGCCTTGTGTTCTCTTGGCAGTATCACCTTTTATTTGGCGGTGGGCCTGACAGCGTTGTCCTTTGTGACAGAGCGCAAGGAAGGGCTGCTGGACAGATGTTGGGTTGCAGGTCAGTCAGTGGTACCTGTACTGTTCCTCTCAAGTGGGTTGTTATGACGGGAAAATAAAACCTTCGTAATTAGAAAATGACCCGTAGTGTCTTCTGCATGAATAGGCAGACTCCGGTTTGGGATAAATCATTGAGAACAGAATAAACACTTGTTAATGAATCATGTTGTTATAGTCCTACAACAGCAGAAGTAAAAAACAATGTAGTGTAATGTCACAAGCCTGCCAGGAGAGGGCGTCTCGGTTTCAAAGCCGGTTATCATAAAGGCACTTCTGAAGAATGTGTAACAAAAGGCACACTGAGAGAGCAGTCCATGGCATACTTCCTGTGTTTGGATTACAGAGCTCGACTGGAGTATGGAGCTCCATTTTGACTTTGATCCCAGGCCTTGTTTCTGGATCATGTTACAGAATATCCACAAAAACAATCAACATTGGTATTTATCAGTAGTAATGAGATCTTACAATTAGATGGATGATCCTAAACAAATGTAATCATTTTACCAAAAATCCATGAATATAAATAAAATAAAATAAAAATCTCTCTGCTCCTTTAATACAAAGCCACATGTGCATGCTCTATTTTCATCCTGCACAAGGATTCTTAGAGACTCCACATGACAGCATGTAAGTCAATATGAAGCAAGACATTTTTTAATCAAGATTACTCTTTAATTTTAATCCAGCCTATATAAACAGATTTAATATTGTTATTCTGACACATTAAAAGAGTAACACAAATCTGCAGATAAAATAAGCAATAATTTTGTCAGTCATTATAATAACTGCAAACCCAGTAAATACAATGTATAGATTATAAATATATAGCCAACTTGTATAATGTATAGTTCATAATAGAAACAGTTTAGATTATGTAATTCCAATAGAACTGAAGGCTTTATGAGCACGAGAGGTGGCTGGGCATGATTGTCACAGTTCAGTGTTGATGATGAATAGCAGTGTTTCCCAGCCTTGTCCATCCTGTGGCACAATTGCTTTAACACAAGCGTAATAACATCGTCTCCATATGACTTGTAAAGCAAAATGCACCACTTTAAGCCAAAGGGACTTGCTCACACTTTCAAAACTCTGCATGGTTTTGTCTGCTGCCTGTTTTCCTCCCAAGTGGGACATTGTTATTGTTTCTAGTCTCGCAGCATGTCTTGTAGAAACCGGCCACCTGACCATATTGCACTATTATCAGTATTGTTTCACTGAATGGCCTCCGAAGCTGCACCTTGCACTTCAGATGCTGTTGTCTAGGGGCACATGAGGGAGGCAGCCGCCACTAAACACTAAACACTGTCTGAAACTGAAATGGGGTCAGGCTGGTGTTAAGGTGTGGGACTTAAGACCTTAAGTCAAGTGGGATCTGAACAATGAAGGCTGATTTATTCATTTTTCTCAGGTCCCAGTATTTGGTGGGACGTGTGTTTATGCCTGACAGCACAGCGATGGAGAAACGTGTCTATAGAGAAGGGGTAATACTGTCATGAGTGAGCTCAGGGCTCACAGTGCAAACTGACCAGACTGACTAACTCTGCACTTCTCACCCGGAGGGCCTCTGGGTAATAAGGGAGGGGAGAGATTAGGCCTGACGGCCTGATGTCTGTCTGTCCTGCCCCAGGCGTGAGCTCGCTGGAGACCATGCTGGCACACCTGCTCTCTCAGCTGGTCATCATGAGTGTCCAGGTCACCCTGCTGCTTCTCTTTGTCCTCCTGGTCTTCAAGGTGCGTGTCCGCCCTCCCCGTCTCTCGCGCGCTGTGCCCACGCCACACCCTTTTCGCCCCACGCTTCTGGGAAACAGGAAGAATTCTCTGAAGTCTTGTGAGCGTAACAAGAGCTGCGGCCAGCTGTTCACCGTGCACTGCCAGCCAGAGCCTGACATCGCAGCACGTGAAACTCTAGCTCTGTCTTCCACAGCCACCACTTTTCTCCCAAGTAATCTGTTAGTTACTTGAAATGTTATGTTAATTATACATTAATTATTACAGTCCCTTTTTTCAGCCCAGCACTTAATAGGTAGTAAAAACCACCTAGCTTACTCAGAATGTAACACACTCATAGAGTGTATTTCCATCCCTATATCATCCCACTGAAACTGACAGATTTCTCACTTGTACCAAAACATGCATCTACAGTTTATCTGTAGCAGATATGCATCCTTAATGTAATCATTTCTGACTAATTTGTTACTTAAGGGATGACCCACGCAAAGTGATTTTGAAGTTTTGAGTAGCTGAACTTCCTTATGACCATCTTTAACCTGTCATACACAAAATCCACTAAAGGTATAGAACCTTTGTTTTTTCTTAAAGAAATGGTCATGCAACTTTATTGCATTTTTGTTTTGTTCCATTTTTTGTTCATATTTTTTTAGAAAGCACTTTTAAAATTCCAAAGTGAGCAGTGAAAAGAAAAAATACAGTAACGATGTAACACAAATGAGATATTGCAGAATTTCTTAAACCTGCTGTTCAAGAGCTTTGACTGTGTGTAACGCTGGCGTCTTTTTCACTGTTTTTCACGTTTTATCTGGCCTGTGATGTATTTCACACGGTAGGGCTGCCTGAACGCAGGCAGGAAAGGTACGCACACCTGTTTCTGCTCCTCACACAGGAAGCGGCTGTGGTCGCCAGTCTACCCTGACAGCAGCACGGCTGTGATAGGCCGTCTTCTGTGGTTCAGCAGATCCACCACACTCTGCTGTTCTTTATGCAGGCGCGCTTTCACACCAGCGCTAATAAACAGCGAGGAATCAGCTTTCACTTGTCTGGCCCTGAATGCTAATTTACCCGTTTGCTCACATACAGCGCTGTACTGAAACGCTGAAACACACAGACTGGCAGCTCACAGAAGAGTGAGAATTTGACCCTTTCCGTTCCAGTTGTTGACATGGTTATTATCAGGGTTGCCCTCCAGCTGTAAGGACAGAACCACCCTGTCTCTCAGGCAGTAATTTAAGAAGAGGTGGCTTCACCTTTCTTGCAGTTAGCTCTCGTTTCATTCAGGCCCCACACAGGCAGAGCCCTGTGCTGCTATCAGGCCTGCCCTGTGGCTAACCTTGTAACCTTGAGCTGGGCCCTGGATGATATATCTCATTTCAGTTCCACGCAGCACCCCGAGCCCCACCTTGCCGACAGAGAACAAATAACATGGTCCAGACCCCTCTGGGACTAATCCGCAGAATCTAACACCTCGGTGAACGTGAACAGCACTGCAGCATGCCTCTGGCCCTCTGCTGTGCGCTGCCCTTTGCGGCAAATTAATTGAACATTATCGCAGGCCCGGTGATTGATTTTCTTTAGCAGTTAGCGCCTCTGGAATTACTGTCGAGTCATTTACTTTCCCCATCAGGTTCACCAGCGCTGTTTATGGCGCTGCTTTAAAATTCAACGTGGACGAACCAGGGGGAGAGAGCAGCCACTTTGCAGAGGGCGGGCGGCTGAGTCCAGGCCTCTGAATTTCAGATTGGACTGCTGTTCTAATTGAATAGAAAACAAATGACACCTTACGAGGAAGGTGACAAGGGCAAGGTGTTGTCACATAGATTATATTTATCTTTGGCTTGAGTTTGTAAGAATAAAGGAAGATAACAAAAAACACACTATTGCCAGGAATTTGTCCTAAATTTTTTTTATGATACTGCCATTAAGCAACCAAGAGCCAAAGTATTTGACATTAAATCAATTCATTTATATTGTGAAAAAATAGCGATTTCATACGTAATTCTCTGAAACCATAAGGAGTAGGGCCAATGAAATTTGCTTAGCTATTGTCTGGAGATTAATAAGTTGCATGATATTAATACTTTAGTGAAAATAGGCAATTATTTTAATAATGGCTGTAGCTTAGGAGGGTCATATTTTTAAAGGATCTGTTCATGTTTTATAAAACATTCCATCTTTGGCTTGTGTGCTAGGTACTGTTTTCTTTAAGGACACTTTTAAGGGCTCTGGCAGAACTTCCTAGTTCTGAGACATGCCTATTGCTCTTCATTTCAGTTCCCATGACAAATTATTATGAAAAAACTGTTGTCCTCAGAGGTATAAGGATATACTATGGTAGCTTGGGTTCATCAGCAAAACTTACAGTAAGTTTAGGGACTGAAAATTCCAATGATAAATTCTTTATAACACTTAATAGGTTAACAGAATGTGACTTAAGTATTAATAAACTGATAGCAGCTAACCCTTACAAGAGATAAATTTCATGTTTTTTTAAATGAATAAATTGATTTTAACTGAACAATATAAGATTGTTCTCATACATAGATGCTTTAATAATGGATACATCCGTGTTAATGATTTGTCGTCTCTTTTCCAAGATAAGACTGTGATTTTATTCAAGCCACAGTGGTTTACGGGCTCATAAAGAGCCTCATAAAGGTACAAATGTTATTACAAAATGGCACAGGTGTTGATCTCACTCCTGGAATGTAAGGTGCCAGTCTGTGAGACACCGGACTGAGCTGATGTGCTTGTGTGCTTCGGACCTGCTCTCTCCTAGATCCCCAATGAAGGCTCCCTGGCTCTCATTGTGATCCTCATCTTCCTCCAAGGCGTGACGGGCATTTCCTTCGGCCTCGTGATCTCCGCTGCAATTGACGACGAGCAGTCAGCCAACCAGGCCGCCCTCGGCATCTTCTACCCCAACCTCATCATAAGCGGTGGGTGAGGTCCTCCCACAGTGCCTAAGCACAGCGCCTAAGCACAGCGCCCCAGTATTGCAGCTCTGTTTGGGAATTGATGTGCAACTTTTACATTTTAATGAATTGATACACTATTACCTCTGCAGTGCAAAGAAACTGAACAGTATCGTCAAGAAGACATTGTTTAATGCCCAGTCAAGCTACATTTCATCATTTTCAAGGTGAAGCAGATGATGCAGTGCAATATTTTTATATATAATATATCATGTGCTCAGGTAAATTTAGCCTGCCACCTGCAAAGAATTTTACATACGACAAGGAACTGCACAGTATATTTGTACATCATGCTTCACGCGCTGTTACAGCGAGTATAACGAACGCTGTGCAGGTCTTTGATGGAGTCCGAGGGGAACAGGTCTGAGAAGGGTGAGGCGGGAGATTAGTCGAGAGGTCCAGAGAGGAATGCTAGGCAAACGAATCCGAGCAGGGCGAGATGGAAGAAGGTACAAGCTGGAAGGGGGTCCGAGAGGCGGGGTCCGAGAGCGCAAGACGTCGAAGGTTGTCAGGAACGAGAGCTCAGGAGGTGGAAAGATTCCTAACAGTGAGCATTGAACAGGGTGAGCAGAGGGTTGAAGTAGTGAGGGAAGGGGTGTGGTGTGGTAATTGGGTAATGGGAGTTAATTAGGGCCAGCTGCACTCGTAACGCGTTTGTTCCTCTTTAACTTAATCCTATACATACCTCATAGACATATCTGGTTCTAGAAATGTTTCTGTTTTTAGAGTCTTGTTTCCACTCATAACTCTAAGACTGGAAAATCATGGTTTGAACTGCAAACGTTTTCACTTTTAATTTCTTTGGAAATGTAAAACAAACATGGAAATATTTTTATTTGGATTGATTCTTGCATAGTAATGTTTGGAATGTTTAGTGTTATGGACAATATTCATGTGATTTTGTAGCACAGTTTCCAGTGTAAATTGCTTCTTCCCTGTGGTGTTAAATATGGTAGAATTTGTCATCTGCTGTTGATTTATGCAGATCAGGGAGCTATAGGCCACTGTCAGCATCCATGTAGAGTTATATGAAGGATACAGATGTCATATTTAGCTCTATATCAGCATGCCACTTGGACTGCCTCTGCTCACTCTAATACATGACTATGTAATATTGAATCAGACACATGAAAGCTGATTTACTGTTCATGACATTTTCAGATTCAGTTTTTGGATGCTATGTGGAAAAATACTTAGTGTTAGCTGTAGTTCTAACTGATACTAATTACAAGATTAATTTTTGTAGCAATCATCAGAAAAAAAACTTTGCACCATGGAGGTATTCTAGCGAAACATTTGGTGCATAATCCTAAAGACCTGTTAATAAAGGGGGTGATGTCAGACATTACAGATCAATAACAGGAAAGGTATGTGATGGATTTCATGTAGAGTTTGTGTTACCACAGGCTTCTTGGTGGTCTGTCCCCTGAGAGGCTGTAATAGTAGTCTCTTAAAAACTGAAAACCCAGGCATAAAATTGCAGGCAGATGAGAAAGATGGTTAATTGTTCATTATGAGCCAGAAACAAACAACAAAAAGGATAATTATGTTGCAGCGTGTTATCAAAAGCCATTCCACCTAATTTCAGCAAATTAACCTTTAGAGGAGATGAGTAAGAGTCTCCTATTACTACAGATGAACGGATATGGCTCTATGGCTCCATTTTACAAGATATGTATAACGAGAAGTGTAAGCAAGGTTAAGTGCAGAGGTAGACACGATGGGTGAAACTGTTCACCCACAGAACAAACCCCACGTTTGAGGAGGGCATAAGATTTGAGGGTCCAGGTCTGAGATCTGTTCACTGGGAGACTTGTCCTCCTGTTATCTGTTAGCTGCACAGGAAAGGGGTACCAGCCTTTAATAGTCCTCCAACAGAGGACAAATAAAACCTATGAAGGAAAAAGTAGACATTTATCCTCCCCTGAAAAATAGATAAAATGACAAAGTTCTGGTTGTGGATCATTCTCCTGAAGAAGGTTCCTCAATCCTCAACATTTGTTTTATTTTTCAGCATGGAATTCAAACCTCTACTTGTTCCCTTGCAGTCAGCAGTTTGGTGCATCTGTCCACTCTAACCCCAGATGAAACCTGAAATCTGATTTAACCATAGGGCTTTTGAGTATTTATGAGTTACTTGTGGCAGAAACTGGTATTCTGTGCTATATGTACATAGCATTATGATCTGGTGACAGTTACAAATACCCCAATAAACGCTAGTGGTTTTTTTTTTTCTTTTTGTGTACTATAACTCCAAGAGCAGATAAAAACTGATGAAGCCATAAGCCAGTGTCACGTCCACCAGCAACCGTATTCTATCCTGTAAATGACCTTTCACTAAACCGACCACAGCTATGGGTAATTCCAGCAAGCACCAGCGCATGGATCAATTATCCAATCACGACACCACACTAATAACCAAACCCTCCACTTCCCGGGATATTTAAACCCTCACTACCCTCAATTCTGTGCTTGGTCTTAGCCTCTATCCTTGGAGCTCCTACCTCACCGTTTCTATTGAGACATTCTCTTTCGGACTGAAATTCAGGTCTTCGATATTCTACCTTCGTCCCTCAACTCTGACTTCAGCCCAGCGACTTGGAGAAGTAGCCAACGATTTCCTCTCCCGTTCCCCCTGTCCGATCTCCTGAAACTCTCAGAACAATGCACAGGGTCCTTCCTCTAGCCTCTGGACAGAGTATTCGTTACAGCCAGGTGTTTTTCATAGCCTTTTCTTCCCATTTATCTTGAAAATAATGGTGAAAGTTCAAAAGTTTAAATCTAGCAATACGTCATATATATGGGAAACAGGAAGAGCTTTTTTTATATATATATAAACAGAGTTTTGGAAAATGCCTGGGAATTTGGGATGAGAAAAAGTGGAAATATTTGACACTGGAGCTAAGACAATTATTTTACGTTTTCCTTTTCACAAACAAGGCACTTTTTTGCATTTTAATATGCAGGTATTATCTGGCCCTTGGAGTGTATACCTTATCCCCTGAGATACCTGAGCATGGTCCTACCACAGACATATGCAGCCGAGGCCTTGCGCTGTATCATGTACAAAGGTAATGAATGACCTGTCTTCTTTCTCAGCTGCTTTTTGAACTGGATTCATAAAATAACAACAATGTTGGCTGCATCAATTATCTTGACATTATGATCAAAGGGTTCAAACAAATTTAGCTTGCTTATGTAAGGGCATCATGCATCATATTATGCTGATCGCTCTAGTTTATGTTTCTAAATGCTTACAAACAGTTGCTTCACTGCACAGTATTAATTATTTAGTAGCACTCTTAATATTTAAGGCCCCTATTTAAAGGGATGTTTTTTTCTTCCTAGCTTAATTGGGGCTGAGAGAGCTCTGAGAGTCATTGTTAATGTCATAGAGCCATCAATAACATTGCACATGGAGGAAGTCGAATGAAAGAGCAACTGGGGAGTAAAGATAACAGTGCACAGCTGATGAAAGGCAAAAGAGAAAACATTTTCTAAGGGGTAAAATTGACAATAACCACTTGAAACTGGGAATACAGACCTGCTAAAAAGAATTCTAAGATGGTTCATAAATTCTCATACAGTGCTTGCAGTACACCAGCTGCAACAAAGCTAACCTTATCTTGTTACGTTTTGACATTGAATACTGTTTTTTAGGGTGGGATTTGACCGCAATGATGGTGTGGAGAGGTTTTGCAGTCACCCTGGGCTGGAACACTTTCTTCTTAATCCTTGCCACGGTCATACTGAAGATGAGGATGTAGTCAGTCCAGGGAGTCCTGGGTATGGACAAATAACCCTCACACATCCTGAGCTGGGGATGACCCCTCCAGTCCCACTGAGCTGAAGCTATTCCAGAAACAAGGAGCTGCATCTCTGATTATCCAGATACAGTAGGTCACCTACCGGTGATTTCTGACTGACAGGTGTTACTGGAATGTCAGCACACTGTATGTCTGTCTCAGGGGTTATCACCCGGAGTGATTATTTTTTGGGACACTTTCTTGTATGTATTACAACACCAGCGGTATTTATCTGCAAATTCGTTGTAAATTGAAGTATTCAAAAGTTGGTTTATCTGATCAATAATATTGGCTTCAGCTCAGATGCCCACTTTTCATTCCATCGAGATATCTAATATAATCCCGTTTTGAACTGGATAAGTCAATTGAGAACAAATGTTCATGTTGTGTTGTGCTTTGCCTGCTGTTCAGCAGAAATTGGAATGCTGTTTTATCACAGCTTAAAGCAGACAGTGTGCTTAGAGCTCACGTTTTTGTGGTTTCCTTGCCATGTTTGACTTCATGCTGTCTCTGTTGTGTACAGTTAGCCTATCCAACTGACATCAGAGAGGCTGGGCATTCCAGAGCATTAGGCTTCTTTGTTTGGTTTCACAGCAACAGAAGCACTGATGGGCTTATCAATATCTGGAAATAGCAGGAGTAATAAATGGACATCTTTGACCCCTAACATTATATTAAACAATTAAGAAAAGGATCAGTATTGGGGAATCTCTCTGCCTGGGAATAATGTACCTTTAAATGAACTACTGTACAGAAGAATGGTGCTATATGAGCGTATTACTGGAATGGTGTGTGAAGACCACTGTGAAACTAGATTGACAAATGGGAAATACAGAAGTGAATTTTTACTCTTACATTTTTTATTTTGTGATAATTGTACAATATCAATACCAAATGATCTGTGTTTTTCTAAAAGAAAATAATCAACTGAAAAGCTTACTAAGGACTTAGGAATTGTTTCAGTAATTCCAATATAGGAAGCTCTAGCAATAAATGCCACGAGTAGTAACTGTTTATAAGATTTAATGTATACTTACTTTTTAAGTCCAGTAACCATACTCCACAAGAACTACTGATTTTTATAAAAATGTTTGAGAGTCTTACTGATACATTCTCAAAAATAATTGTTTGTCCACATGAACACAGATTAACGTGAAACATTGCAAATCTTGTTTTATGGCAAATATAGTTTATCCAAGAGTGATAGGATTGACACGAAGGAAGACATTCTAAACCTGAAGAGGGTCAGAGTTTAGAAATTACTCTTTTTGTTCCACCCACTCTGGAGTGAACCCAGCAAGATTAAAATAGCCAGTTTATAATATTAAGGTACAAATAGAAATAGAGAAGAAACAAAGAATTGTCTGGATTTTGAATAAACAGAAAACTGGCCTGTTGAAATGACAAGAGAAAAAGTGTTCTTTAGAAGAAGCTGTGAAACAAGCACAGACACATAATTAGGCAATTTTGTTGTCAGACACCAATTAATTTATGATACATCCTTTGTCTCCAAAACACAGTTTTACAACCCTTCAATTGTCCTGTTCCACTTGTTATCAAATATGCCTAGAAGAGATGATACCTAGAGTGTGAACTACTTTCTAACATCTTATTAGTGTAATAAGCATTTAACTGTCGGCAGCTGCCCATCATTTGTTTTCTTGGACATTTATTTTCATTCCTCATATTGACAAGACTAAAATCCGTCTACTTCACCATAGTTCTGAAAGAAGCAGCAGATTGTTTTTTTAAACAATGCCGTGCCAAGACAGTTTCCTAGTGTAGCGCTGTGCACAAGAAGAGCACTGTGTATGTTTGTCTAGGTTGTAGTAGCCTGTTGATGTTGGGGAACCCATTTTACTACCTCTGATAAGCAGACCTACTGAACATGTCCTTACTTGTTTGAAACTATTATAGAACCGCACTTTGTGTTATTTAATTAAATCCTTTTGAGACATCACTGCGTATTGTCGTGCTTTCCTTAAAAGCCTTCAGAAAGGTATAGTATTCCTTGGTGACAGAGAGGTTTGTTTTTGTTTTTCTCATGACAGAGAAATTCAGGTGCCTTACAGAGTTCAGTACATTAAGGAATAAACTGTGCCTACAGCCAGTTGACCTCTTAATATACAATCTTAAAGAGGACAAGCATTGATTATCAGCCTTTATATAATAGGTGTTATATTCTTTTCCTGGAAACAAAGGTATTGGGTTTCCTGGTTTTCAAGTACTGGTGATTCCTTTGGAAAAGAAGGATGTCTTCAGTTTCACACTGGACGACGAGAGGAAAGCTCCTGAGATTCCTGCAGGGCAGACACAGGCACTGCTGCAGACATTGGGGGTGGGGGCTGGGTAATTTCTCCTGGAGGCAGACGGGAACTTGTCCCACAGAGGCCGAGAATCACTCAGCTGGGCAATTGCTTTTAAGCATGCAGCTCTGTTTGTCTGCTGTCAACTGCTGAGCTACAGCACACAGCAGAGCTGCACAACAATGGCAGGAAGGAAGTCCTGATGTGCTCTGAATGCTGTATGTTATGAGGGTCCTGTCCTGGTGGGGCAAGATATTAGCGGTGAGCAGAAAAACGAGCACAAATGTTTTGGAAGACTGGTATTTCTACTGCAGTATAATTGCTTTTGTGTACCTGTGTCTTCAAGCTGTTACCATTTTTCTAGTATAAAAAATCCTAGGTTTATGCATCCATGGTTCTTATATAAAGGGGACTGCCTTTGCTACTGATAAGTCAGCAGAAATTTACAATTGATGGAAGTTACATTCTTGTCACCCTGAAATATATAATGGTTGGGGCCAAGGATAATGCTGTCTGCATGGCTCTCCGCTCCTCTCTGTAAATCACAGTAGTCTCACTGGTGACCAAAATATTTTTTATCTTTTTACCAACTGGCAAAAAATTGAAGCAGAGATCACAGAACAAACACGTCTGATTTCCTGTGTACCGTATGACATGTTGAGAGAGTACAGCATGAAGCAAACGGTGATTCCTTAAGTTCCCTTGATTTGCCCTATGAAACAGAAGTCACTTGTAGTCAATTGGAGGAAAAAATCAACTTTATCAATGGTTACCTGAAGATCTATGGCATAAATATGTGCGAATTTCTGCTTAATGAGATTCATTACCTAAATATTCATTTGCGGTTTGAGACAGCAGACATCACTGATGCTCTGGGCTAAAGTACACAAACACAGGACACAGTTCCTCAGTCTGTATTGCTGCCTTCTTCACAGCCTTATCTTATCAGTAACTCAAAAGGCTTCCCTGGGAATGTATGTTATGTAATATTAGCAGAGAAGCTGCTTTTGTGTGTGACAAAAATAACAGACTAAGCAGGACTCAATGTTGTTTGTGAATATATTCCCCCTGCTTTGTTTTCTCAAGGGGGCTGTGATGTTGACCATGGATCTGCAGTGATAAGACACCCAAGAATGACATTTACAATACCAGAGCAGCAGCAGTGGGGGAACAAAGGCCTCTTTACAACAAATCTTTGCTTCCCAGAGTTCTCTTGGCCCTTGTAAACTGGCACCTGCTGAGCCCAGGGGGACGTGCTGATCACTGACAGTGGCTGACGTCTGACACAGACCCAGGTCAGCACAGCTCACACTGCGGAGCACATACAGTACAGTAGGAACTCCAGCAAAAACAAAGCCCCATGCACACTTCTCTCCCAGCTCCTTCCTGCTGTCTCATCTTAGCTTATTAGAGCAGGGATTTGCATATCAAACAGCCTTTAGCATGGGCAACATTGCTTTCATACTTTGTAGGCCAACATGGCAATCTAAAGTGCATTTAGGGTAAGCAAAACAACAGTTATAGTAAAACCAACAGTAGTAACTGTCCCTGCCGCGCTGTTTCAAAGAGGCTCTGCTGCTCCTTCTAACACAACCTCTACATTGGTTGCATGCCAGATACTGTAGCAATGTCATGTCCTTCCAGGCGCTGCTTGTGGTGCCCTTCCAATAAACTTTCTCCAGAAGAGGGGCACAGCTCATCATTCCTAGCAAGAGGCAAGATTCAATCCTGGTGAAAGTACTCTTCAGAGTGCAAGCAGTTGACTGCAGGTGTCCCTGTGCTAGCTGTCTGCTGCAGCAAGAACAAAAGGCATACCCTACTTATTCTACAATTTTAATTCAAACTCCCCTCTCTGTAACAGCCTAATAATAGCTGAAAACCTCTGAATGACAGTCAAGGCTAATCAAAGGTAGCTAGGTGCTTGCTAAATGGCAAGTGGATAGAAAATAATGTAACTGTTAACTTTTCAAACCCCAGTTGGAGCACAATGGCAATTTCTTTGGTATAAACAGCAGATGTGTAAGATTAACTTAGAAACGGGAGACTGGAGAAAAAGAGTGTGCTGAATGGTACACAAAATTGTGAGTTGGGTATGTAGCACATAAATACCACAGTAGCATTTACAGTCTCCCAGATAATGCTTGTGTGATTTGTAAATGTCTGGAAATGTTCTGACAATTGTTTCTGCTTCGGCAACACTAATTCATCAGTCGTGCCAATAAAGCTCTCTGAATTTGAATTGGCACTCATGAAAAGCACAAGTATCTAAGTCCTTTATGCTTTTGATTATCCCCAGAACAGTAGGTTTACCTACTGTCAGTTATAAAATGTGGATCAAAGATGAATAATACATTGTTTTAATTTTTCTGCTGAAACAAACGTCCTCTTTTTCTTCAGAGTCCTGTCTGAGCATGTCTTGGACCTGAACACTAAGCACTGTGTTTATGGGGGGGGGGGTATTTTTGTAATACACAAGTCCTTCTGCCCTTTCTAAATACTCTCCAGGCACCAGTGACTCTTGGTATGAATAGAATTCAGAGGGACGGGATTTTCTCCTGGATCTTTTCTGCGAATTCACTTTCTCAGAATGGAAGTGCCCAACAAATTGCAGTGGAGAAAGGGAAGCGATCATGCCACAAATGACAGTGCTGGCCTGCTTAATTACATATGAAATGTTTAGAAATACCCAGTGTCTCATTTCCCTCCCGACAGATATCTTGAGGTAATTGCAAAGCCAAATGACTTTGTCGTTTAATGGCAGGAATTCCAATCCTTGTTCCCACTGTCACTTTTTAAAAATGAATTATTTGTCTATTCAAATCTAAACACGCGAAATAGGTTCAGAAAGCCACGAAGTTTCTTATCTGAAAATGAAAGAGACAGGACGAACAGAAAGAAGCGAGTTTTTAATTCCCCAAAGTGTACACTGTGAAACATGCTTTGGCTTTAATTTTTTCCAGCTGTATGTTCAGCAAAAAAAAATAATGTTAGTACAAATAAGGAGTGAAGGCCGGCACTGGACACATATAAAACAACTTGGGAAACAGATATTCTCTGACACAACACAAATGTATGTCTATGGAATTCAGCCAATAGTTCTTTGTTCCTTGCAAGTTTGTGATATTTAAAACATTCTGTAAACATATCTGTGTACTTGGATACTGTCTCCATGACAGCCTGACAACAGCAGACGGCTGACTTCCAAACACTGCAGTAGGGAAATTTAATATTTGGTTTAGCACTAGTACTAAATTTTTATTATGTAATCCCGTGGCACGAAATCACAAGCAGGCTTAACTGCATCCTCACTCAGACATTAGATTCTTACCAAAGTTAGGCATTATGCAACACAAGAATCTGTACAGGAGTACTGTTGCTATGTTGGGTTTTTTTCTACCGCAACAACATAAAGACTCCCTGTTTTAGATTTCATCACAAGGTGCTTGCATGAGGGCTGTACTGCTAGGCATGAAGAACGGGACTTGAACTGGTCACGTTCTCACTCAAGACTGAAAATCTGAAACAATCAATATTCTCCTATGAGGAAATGTGCTTACTACTGTGATCTAAACATATACAATGGAGTTTCTAGCAATCCTTATCCATTACAGTTGCAATCCTTAGTCTTGAGTTTAGAGAAAGGAAATATCCTGACATATGGATTTTCTCAGTAGAAAATCCGGAAGTATAAAGTAAAAAGTTGTACTAAACCAAGAAACATTTTAAACTTCTCAAAATAAAAATCTACACGTAAAGCTAGAAATCCAAACATGCATAAAATTAGCTATCACAGACACAATATTTACATTCAATCACTTCATCAGTCAAAGTCTAATTTCATCAATCTTTTCTCAGTGAAATTGCTGGAAATGAAAAAAAGAGTTCAAATGTGATATACTGTACGAAAAACAACTGTAGAAAATACTGTAATGGCAGTGCTGGTTGCTCTGTTTATTGCTCTTTAATAATTCTGAGATAAGGGCACTCTTGCAGTTCCAAAGGAAATGCCTTAGACTTCTTTAGAATTCTTTTATCGGAAGCTAAAAATGTTG
Source organism: Atractosteus spatula (assembly GCF_055471065.1). NCBI lineage: Eukaryota > Metazoa > Chordata > Actinopteri > Semionotiformes > Lepisosteidae > Atractosteus > Atractosteus spatula. The sequence continues at coordinate 12,467,719 of NC_142720.1, forward strand.
TATTACCAGTCCCTGGAACTCAGAACTCTTTGATTGAAATCTTACACAATAACAGATTTAATTCACTTGTTTTTCAGTTCTGATGATTTGCATGTCAGCAAGGTCAATAAGGCAAAGCAACAGGGTTAGAAAAGTCACACGATTGAAGAATTACAAGTTTTCATACCTAGGTGCAGAAGCAGTTTATGGTTTCTCGACAATGCCCCATCCAATATATCCAGTACAGAAAGATGCAATAGGGTGCACCTTTGTCTTTTTCATATTTTTTTTTATTTTAGTCACTAATAAATAAACATCCTTTACTAGCCAGTGGTTAGCAAGCCTGATGCACATGCAAAACAGTTTTGTTTTGTTTTTTTACAATATTAGAGACAGCTAAAGGATGGAAAAATGTGAAAATGTCTCTCAGTAGCAAAAAAATAAGAAGTACATTACGGTATAATATTCTGTTTATCACTGTTGAGACATATTTAAATGAATAACTGTCTTTGCTGCTTGTCATGTATTGCACAACTCGGCTTTTCCAAATGTAAATCATTACAATCGCTCAACAGTGTGACTTCCACCTTGATCAGGGAGCAAGTGTCTGAGTTAATGATCTGAGGCTGATGGCTGAATATCTGAATTGAAAGAGCATGAGGGAAATAGCAAACAGTTGAGTGGACAGCTATAATTTAATGCACACGTAAAGCGGTCATAAAGCACAGATCTGGAAAGGGCACGGAGGAGTCAAGGAACTGGTTTGCAGAATAATAAAAAACCCAGATGTTTCCTTCAACTGCTCCTGACACGCATTTCAGAAACTACTCATGGTGTTTCAGGGATGCAAAATATAAAAATAAAAAAGCACATTCAAGGAGTGGAGTTACATTTCATTTTATACTGTGTTTTTTTCAACATACTACATTCTTGCATATGTTAAACAATAATGCGTTACCATGAAAAAAGGATGTGGGCCTATCAGATGAATTTCTGACATCAGTAACAGGACTTGATTCATATCCCACCACTCAATGATGTCCTCAGACACAGTGAAGAAAACGTAAGTTTTTTTTTCCCTCTGGAACAAATGTGTTTAAAACAAGCCTTAATGTGAAGGGGCTGTTAGCAGTATTCTTCCAGTTTTCTGGGGGCCCAGGTTGGGAGTAGGGGTGTCTGCTTCATTTGCAGCCAGTTATTGGGCTCACAAAGGTCAAGGCAAGGTCAGACTTCCTCTCCCTCATTCCACTGGAGAGGAAAAGGGCGGGCACCGAACACACGTTCAAGGTATCCAATAAATTCAGCCCAATCGATTCTCCATTTGCAGGCGTTCGTGCTGGTCCTGCCCTCGTCTGTCCCAGTCTCCTGTCACTGCTCACCAGGCAGTGGGAGTGGAGTGGTAGGTGAGCGTGGTGACTAAATGTTTTCAAGGATGCAAGAGCCGCCCTCCATGACAGCATCAGTTAAAAAAAGCATGAATTTGCACCTTTTTTTTTCTGAGTGCTTGCTATTTTTGTATAAGAAGGTGTTGATATCAGCACATATCAGCAAAACTACATCTGCCTCCTGAATCGTCTTTTTTTTTTTACAACTACTCAGTGTTACATTCTTTTCATCAGCATCCGCCTGGTTTATTAGCTGATATGCTGTTTTTCTAACTGCAAAACAGTAAAGAGCTGGAAACGTCTGTATTTTTTTGATAGCCTTGACCACAGAGCTTTTTTTTTTAAAGAATGTTCCCATCTTAAGAACTGTGATAGTACTGTCTTCCATTTAAGGTTAGGTACACTGGACACTGTATCACCATACGCATATTTCGAAAGCCCCAGAGAATTAAAAAGCAGTGTAACAAGGGTCAGAGACGTCATCCTGTAATAGCTGACAGAAGATGTCAAAGCAATCTCATTTTGCTATTAAAGCCTCAAATTAACATCTTGCTCTTGGTAACAAAAAGTGCAGCGATTTTACTGCAACCTGTGCATGTATTTTTATAGAAATATATAAATATTATAGTGCATGTATTTAATTTATAGAACATTTATGGATTATAATGTGCAACTGTGCTCTTATCAATTATACATTTCTTTAATTTTGATGTATTCTGTAAAAGCTGGAGAGGAATTTAGTCTTCCCAAAACACTAGTATGAGAGAGACTCAGTACACAATGTGTGTGTGTCACTTCATAGCTTTGTTGATGATGAATGACCCTGGCTGTAAGAGTTGGGGCGTTACCCATGTGTCCTGGTTAAATTCTACTCTGGTTTAGCACAATATAGCTCCCTAAAGTTCCCCATTCATTCAACTGATGAAGTAAATCCCTGCCTCTCCACCTGATCTGCTGTGTGGTGGAGCTGTTTCTTGTCACCCAGGTGGGGGCTGCATTTCAGTGGTGGATGAAGTGGGACCCCTCCTATATGTAATAAGCCATAACGTAATATCCTTCAGGACAAAAAGCACAATACAAATGCCAGAAATTATTATTTTTATTAAATAAATAAATTGTAGGTGCATACATTTTTTCCAATATTTTTATACGTTGCAATATTTTTAAATATATAAAAATATCTAAATTATATTGCAATATTCTGCAATAAAAAGACTTGACATCTCAACAGGCAATGTATGTGTACTTTGTTATGTATGTAATGCTTTACATAAATATTTCTTTAAAGACAACAACATGCAAAGATAATTTTTAAATGTATATTACATATCCATAAACAGAAATTAACATAATATGCATATATTAGTACGTAATAAGATATTTAAATTAACTTAATAATTCACACAGCTTCGAAATAAAATTTATACTTACTATTAATCTGAAAAACACAGAAATTTTCAAACTCTTCACAGTGAACGATAAATGATATCGATGCTCCTATCTTAATTCTGAGCTCCTCTCCAGGCACGCGGTCGTAAAAGTGACCTAACCAGCTGATTTCGCTTCCCGTCGAGAAGCATCATGGGTAGTGTAGTCCAATTGGCTGACTTCCTGAATTGTTTCTAAGTCCCGACGGGAGAAAACAGGTACGACTACAATTTCCACAATCCATAGCGAAGAAAATCAGTGACGCGGCAGGTATTTGTGACTCTGACCTAAAGGGGCCAGACACTGCTTATGATGGTCAGATCCGATTACCCGCACTAAGATCGTGTAATCGATCCATTATTTAAGAGCGAAAAAGAAAGAGCAGAGAGGAAAAAGACACGCTTATAAGTTCAATGCGCCTGTTTTCGTTCACAGCCAGCCGCGGATCTGCGCTCACTTGCCTTTGTCACAGCAAGTTGGGACGGAGTGCTTGATTGTTTTCGCCCGCTGCGCACAGATTCACGGAGGAGAAGCCAGCGAGCTGTCGAGGAGCGACGAGGGAGTCACGACGCACCGCCGCTGTAAGTCCGAGAGCAGCAGCAGCAGCCGCCGCACGAAAGCGACTCTTTCCTTTTGTCCTTCCTGCTTCTCCTCGCACCGAGCGCCGGGCAGCCCGCTGTTTGCAGCTGCTGCTCCAGCAGTGACAGGACCGAGCGGGTCTGCGCTGTCAGTCCGTAACACTGCCGACGGGACCGAGGCGTTTCGCCCGTCCAGCCGTGGTTTCTTTTGATGCTGGGCTCCCTTGAACGCGGTCCTCACTGCTACCCAAAGCCCGGTGACGGTTACGTGATTTTTCCCCTAGCTCGACGGGGCTGTTCGCTTGCGAGGCGTTAGGCTGCGGGAGGTGATTTGGTTTCTTCTGCTGTACACACAGGCGAAAACAATCACCCGTGTGTGCACTTTTCTAACATTTCCCCAGTTCCCGTGCGCGGTATGATCCCGGGTGAATCGTTCACAGACCGAAGAACGTTTTGATTTGTTTGTCTTGGCGCTTTGATTTCCATATTATTTATTTCCTTTGGCAAATGAACAGAGCCGATTAGCTTGTGGTTCACGTTGGCAGTATTTACGGGGAGCGAACCGTGACCGCACACTCTCTTCAAGGGGAGAGAGGGGGTTTCTCTGGTCCTGGACGTTGTAACGGTTCCCATTGTGGAGAGCGAACCGGTCTGTTTTTACTAGTATTTGGCTTGAAACGCTTGCACCCCCCCCCCCTTAGAAACGGGATCTGGGAAGCGCTTATATTGCTTAATTGCTCAAAAGACACATTACACCCGTGCTATTGTGTACGGCTAACTTTTTTTCTTTGTGCTCTTGCCCAAGAAGGGCAGGGTGACAGCGCAATTGTCACGTTCAGCATTCGGCACTACTGTAACCGAGCTACGTTTCCGACCAGCGTTTATTTTTTTTTGCGCTGTGGGTGAGCACGTCATTTGACGAAATTAGGGATTGTAAACGCTTGCTGTTAAATCTCGACGAACTGGGCGATTGTCAAGTTTGTTGGGTTTTTTAAAAAAAAATAATATTTCGTTCGCTCAGCTCGGCGCTGTCTCACGGCACATAGGCGCGATGCTATTGTTCCCCGAAAGGATAAACTAATTTGCATCCATCCCGGCTGGGCATCTGTGGAGTCGTGCTTTTTGTTCCGTGCCGATCGCATTTTGCCCCCCTCGCAGCAGAAGTCGGGGATCGCGGATTTCGAGTGTCTGTTCACCGCTCCCACCCAGACCTTTGATCTGGAATCATTATGCACCTTAAGAGTCTTGAATTTTTATTTTAATCGTCAGCGCGTTGAAACTTTATTTGTTCAACAGGGGGGAACCCCCCCCCCCCCCCCACAAGGTCAGTTCATAAGGAAGCAGTGGTAGCTCTTTTTTTTTCTGGTCACCCCCTTACTGGAGTTGAGTGAAATCTTCACCAGGCTGCTCTTTTGTTTGTGTTTTGTGTTTGGCAGGTTATTAATAGCTGCAGTGGGACACTGGTGTTTCCATGCCAGAAATGGTCCTTTATTCAATCGCACGTGAAGACCTGAACCCCAAATAGGCCTGGATACAGCTTATGGTTTGGAAAAAAAAGTTCCCTGGGATCATTTTTCAGTGGCGACAGTTTATTCGCGTCCATTTGTTAGCAGAAGGAGGGCGTGTTAGATGGCCGATTCGGGATCCGCACAAGTGGACACGCCAGTGGGGTGTTCGCCAGGAGGGAGTTGCACGAGGGTATCAGGTTGTCGCAGTTGAAGCGTCGCCATCAGATTGCTGAGGGCAGACTTGAAATCGCCAACTAATAATACTTCCCGGGACTGCGGTGTCAAGATTTAGAGCGCTGAAGCCATGTGTTAAATTGAGAGGCGCCTCAAAGTAGGCCGTCGCGTGACCGGGGGGAGAACCTGGGAGTCCTGGAACGGCCCGAGACGACCCCGCCGGGCGAGGGAGTCGCCGAGAGGGAGAGAGGGGTTCAGGGGTACAGAGGGGGTTCCTTCAGGCCCCATCTCCGCTCGTCCAGATGGCCGCGTGCTGTCAGCTGTGCCCAACGCAGACGCGTCGCACGCGGGCACTCGGGAGGAGAGGAGGTTGTAGGGCAGAGTAGTGCCTAAGGGACGCATGGAGGTGGGTTTCCTTGTTCCCCACGGTCTGGCCTGAGCAGCACTGCAGTGACAATGAAGCGAAAGCTCAGGGCAGTCGTTATACCAGCAGATGGCCAGGAGGCCAGGGGCAGTGGCTGTGCTGTAAGGACAGAGCAGTCACTGGGTCCGGGCTGCCGTCTTGTGTGTGTGTGTTTCACTCAGTCTGCCCCGAGCGAAGGAGTTCAGCAGATACTTCCAGGAAGAGATCACCACTGTACGCTGCCTCTCACACAGGGGTTCGGAAGAGCCGTACTTTAGTGCAGTGGCTCTGCCACGAGTTTGCTGCAAAAGCAGATAGCCTTGCAGAACCAATGCTCGTGTCAAAAAGCATGAGGACAGAAGCAGTGGCATTAACTCATTAGCTAGGGTTCCGTCTCTCCCATGTGCTGCATGCAGGTTAGCTAATCGGACAAGATCTGTATCAGCTGTTACACAAGCTCTGGCAGTTTGGATACGTTTCAAGTAGTTTCTATAGTGCATCCCTTTTTTTAAACAAATACACATTCCAGGTAATAGGTACATGCCTACAGCTGCAAGAACCAGGATGGGCATTGCTTTAAACACCTGGCGGTTCATAGTTTTTCCTTAGCTGTGTAAAAAGCAAGTACAGTGTATAGAATTAAATGCAAAGACAACGTAGTAATCAGTGTTAAAGAGTCCTGCATGTGATCGTATTGGATATTGGATCTCGCTGAAATGTCTAGCGAGGGTAGACTCAATTTCGTTTTTCCCCTATGTCTTGTATATATGAATGTGTAGGTTTAGAGTTTAAAAAAACAAGTATGTTGCAGATGTGTGCCTGCAGGCTACTGATTAGTCTGAGGATAATGTAAGGGCAGATCACATTTAGTTTTGCCAAGGGTTGGAGAAACTTAATATCTGTATGCCTGGACCACAGGGGATAAAAATTCTTCTGTAGAGTAAAATCTGAAGTTTTTGTGTCTTGCAGCCAAGTGCGTAGGAAGAGAAAACATAAACCCAGAACGATTCCTCTTGCTTATCCGGTTGGGTCGGAAAGTTGGTTCTGAATGAGTACGCTTGTCGTGCCTCTGATCTTGCCTGCTGCCCATGCCCTGATGCTGCTGGTGTGCTGCCGACGACTGTCCAGTTTGTTAACTGGCTGTGCTCGAGGACTGGGAGGCACGTCGGGGTGGCCGCCTCACAGCTCTTGTCTTTGGGGCGTCCTGTTCTGGATGTAACCCATCTCTCCTGAGCTGGGATGTGGCTCACTGTGACCCCATATGGATCTAAGTGTTTTAATGAAAACGGGTGGATGTAAGTCAATCCTGATATTCCATTTACTGGCCTTTTGTACCCGTTGCATATCCTGGTTCTCTAATTCCCTAATTTGACTTGGGTAATGTGCTAGTTTCCCCTTCCAGCAAGAACAGGTTCTAAAATGTCTCCTCTGTGCACTATGTGATATCAACATCACTGCTTCATCTTTTTGATTTATTTTTTTTTATCCCTTCATACTCCTGGACAGCAAATTGTGGTCTGAAATTGTAAAAACAAATTCTTGTAAACTTTGGGGAGGTTCATCAGTCAGGATTGAAGGAAGAAGCCCACGCATCTGGGTTTCCCTAGCAGAGGGGCTCTGTCCCCTGGATGCTGATTCACAAAGGAGTTTTATCACCACGCTCTGTGATGTCACTGCCCTCCCTCCCCCTTCTGTCACAAAATCCCTCCAGGATGCACTCCAACGTCAAGTTTGGGAATTTTACAATGACGTATTTCCTGTGTAATCTGTGGGATGTTGTCTTGCCTGGTTTACAGTAAAAATATGCTTTCTGGAGCTGTGAGTTAACCCCAGGGGCAGTACACAAAGACACAGGCCGAATGGGACGCATTGCTGACATCTTGTCAGGTCTGTACAAATTGGCCTACCTTCTCACACTAGTTTTATGTTTTGTTTTTAGAGAACTCTTTCATGCAGAGTTTCTCTTGTCCACTGTGTGTTTTTCATTAAGAAACCAATGTTTGCTGGCCCCGTTCCTGGACTGTCATATTCACAGTATCTGAAGAAATCAAGTTGCTTTGTTTTTCCAGAGCATCAGAAAAACACTCCCTCCACAAGTACTTCTGGTCATGTCTTCTATTCCGAATGGAATTCCTAGTAATTTTGTTTTCTGTGAGAAGATATGGAGTCAATTATCCAACCACAGGAGCATCCCAATTCATCCCGCCGCCCTGCAGATCTCTATGATGTACTTTTAGTTAAAGCGAAGCCTTCATTGCACTATATGTGTGTGGTTGAAGCCATCAAAGGACAGAAAGCCTTTGTCTTGTTCTGTGTTTGCCTCTGTTACTCCTCTTAGACCTCTTTATGAAAAAGACAGCTTAACATAATTCTTTGCAAGTGCATGTGCTGTCATCTTTTCTTGTATCCCTGGTGTGCAGTGCTTTGTACAAGCCTTCGATACCAGAACTGGGAAATACGGTCAGGTTTGTGAGGAACACGCTTGCTTGTGAAAAGTAGGTCAGACAGCGAGTTTGTAAGCACTTGCTGCAGTTTTCAGCGGAAAAAATGTCACTTCTTTCATAAAAGGTAGTTTCTGTTTCTTTTATTGCAGGACTTGCTTCCATGCACACAGAATCGTTCACATGTACTCACCTGGAAGTAAGAGGCTGTATGGGATCCATAAGTAAATTAAACAGCTGCCTGAATTGTTTTTTAACATTAAAATATTCTCAAGTTGTGCCCTTCACTGAGAAAAACTGCAATATTTGGATGCTGAGCAGTCTAGCTTGCACCCTAAGTATGTCAGTAAATCTGTTTATATCTATTAAATATTGAGCTTAATTGTTGCAAAGAAAAGGCTATTTGGAGTGGAAATTCCAACAACGCTAAGTCTGTCCTGAATTTAAGTTTGAAGATTTTTCTTCTATCCCGAATGAGGTATCCGCTCACATCCTGCATTTGTATTCAGCTCGTTATACTCTGCAATTTGTGTTGGGCTTCTTTTTTATGCACAGGACCAGTTGTGTCAAAACTTGCCTGTTCATTGTCTGTTCTGCTCTGCGTCATGTGTTTCCAGTTGTCAGCGGAACATTTTTCCGGGATTAGGAAACCCATAAAATCTTTGCATTCCTAGGAAGCATGTTTTCCTTATCCCTTGTTCAAGGTGGAAGCAGAAGCAGTCAAGGGCTTTGGAAATCTGCTGTACTTAATTTAAAGTAAAATACTGTATATCCATCAGTGTCCCATCCAGAGTGTAGTTCCACTTTGTACCATGAGCTTGCCAGGGTACTTTCTAGCTCACTGTAACCCTCTTTGGGTAAGTGGTTACTAGAACTGGATTAAGTTGGGTATATATACTGAAAATTGAAAGAAACGTTTATACCTGTTTCTGCTTACATGTTTTTAGAAAAACACAGCTTCTGGATCTTGATTGTTTTTGGCATCACTTTGATTAATCAATCCTTCATGACAGAGTGTGATGTACTCGAGACTGAATATTGCATGAGCGCTATATCATGAGTCACACATCATTAGTGGGAAAGTTGATTAATAGATAGAAGGTGCATGCTCAGTGTAAGTTGAGTCCTGTAGCCCAGACATCACTGACTTGGACCTGAAGTGTATTTACAGTAGCTATGTGTGACTGGGATTCTACAGGTTATAATTGACCAAACCAATGTATTTCTTGACTCAAGGATGGGTGAGTTTGAGTCAAACAATATGCCCCATTCCTGAAAGCAGTCCTACATGGCACTGTGGGTAAAACAGTGAATACTGTAGCTCTGCATTTGTTGTTATGGAGGTGAGAGAGCACGGTCAACAACAAGGATGGTTGGTGTTGATCCTCGTTGATGGACAGTCGGTGATTCCAAATTGGGTGGCAATGGTAAAAAATAACTAGAGATGGCAAAGTAATCATTTTTGTCAACACTAAAAAGTATTTTAAAGGCTAAGGTTGTTTTCCTAGAGCACAAGAGATTTAAAGTCTTCAGAAGAAAAAAAAAACAGCCTTTTGTGCCCATCATCTGTGTCAACCTGGTCTGTTTCCTGTTTTTTTCCTCCAACCTCAGTGTGGTCTGTACTCAAAGGCTGCGAGCCGTGTGATGAAACAGTGTTGTGCAGATCTCACTTCCGAAACTCGAGGATATTCAGGGATCCCCCTTGTTATAGAGGCTTTTTCTCATAAAACCCGAATGTCTCCTCCAGTAAATAAGCAGGTCTTTAAGAGAAAGGCCTTTGAAATGTGAAAACACTGGCAGGATTCTAGGTGTATTTAATTGTTTCCATTGATTTGTTTTGTGTATTTATCAGGAGCTAGTCAATGCATTCGTGACGGGCATTTCTATTCTGTGAGGCCAGTTGCTCTGCTTTTCTCCTTGCACCTTCATTCTCCAGACTTCCCAGTACATCAGCTGCTGTTTCATATGTTACAAAACACACTGTCACTGACGCTGTGGCTTGGTCTTTTTCTGCACGCTCTGAATGGTGATGCATTATTTTATTTACCTCTTGATCCCACATAAAATGAAGGTGCAGCTTTCAGCAAAATCAACATGTTTGAATGCTCTCTGTCTTTCTGCTTCTCGGTTGTTGTGAAACCCTGCAGTTTTCCTGCTGCCCTGCCACATGTTTGGTGGTGGTGCTCAGTTCCCAGCTATTGTCCGGGTTAGAGATGTATATTTAAAGAGATGCAGTGCCTGATTGTGGCAGGTAAATCGTTTGGCAAAGAGAGAACAGGAGAACTCCTTTCGTCCCTGCTAGGACGTCTGCGTCCGTTCACCTCAGAAAATCAGGTGTGAGACAGGAGGTACAACAAGGCAAAGGTGTGAACTCTTTTTTTTTTAATTGTTGTTCAAAGTTCTTTGTGTGCTTTGCAGTTGCTGATGTGTTTATGTTGCTGAATAATTAAATAGACTGCAATCCATCCCATTCTTTGTACTCTCCGTCTGCCTGTACTCAGACATTAAACAGGAGAGGGACTGCTGCACTTTGAGTGAGTTCTTGACACCCGTATGGTAGTGGTGTGCTATCTTTCCTGTTGTATGGAACACTGGTGTTTAAGATAGGTAACTGTGGAGCTATATGCTAAAGACCTCTATCAAATGGAGCATCTGTCACTTATGTTTGTTCCTGGCTGCAGTTTTGAATGACTTATAGATATTCAAATATGCCTTGGACGTCCATTGACAGTGGCACTGCTAGGAAATGGCAGTTAAGCCTTCAGCATGACATCTGTTTTCCCATTGTCTGAGTGCATGATGCCTAAGCCATACTTCCAGGATGGCACTAAAGCAGGAGTACTGGATTGTGTATGAGCTCTGGCCATTGCTCAGAGCACTGACGATTATACTCTCGACAATGGAGCGTTTGCATAGTTCTAAGCCATTCAGAATCTTTCTTTGTGACGCAATTTTATGCAAATGCAGTGGGAAGCCATTTAGACTCTCTTTACATAGAAGCTTGAGCATTTCAGGTTTTTCAGTCCCCAGGCTAGTACATTGTATATCGAGGAGGCAGTGAACTCAATACCTACATCTGTGCAGATTCTCTCGCTGGACATACCCTTTGGGATACAGAATACAATGCTGTAAGAAACTTGGACAAAGCGTTTGTGCTTCTGAAGAAGGACACAGTTTTTATGAAGTCTGTGTTTTCTTGTCAGTCAGAGCTTTTGAATCCAGAAATAAATTGTGTGTGTGACTGTCCTTTACCTGGTGTAGCCCAGTGGGGAGGTGGCTTAAAAAGTCTAAGGACAGTCCCGCTACCAGCTCATTTGGTTTCCAACTTCCATGACTTCTAAAATTCCCGTCCTTCCTCGCGTCTCATCCTGTCAGGTGCGTTTTCATCGGGGCGCTGTGGCGCGGGGGTGAGGGGTTTCATTCCCCTGGAGGATGCGACTTGGCATGGGATCGGGAAGCAGATGGAACTGGCACTACGAAGGAGGGACTCTAGGATGGCGATCGGCTCAGCCATCGTAGTCGGCAGTGCCCGGCGATCCAAACCTGGGATCTGACAAGTATGAGTGGAAGTGGAGGTGGGGGCGTGCTTGCTCCTGTTCGACCTCCTGAATTCCTGGTTGGCACCCTTGGGGATCACTCGAGAAATGTTCCAGCTTATAGGATGCGTCTGGACAGAAACAGTCGGAAAGATCCCGCCTCACTAGTAATTTATCTGCTCAAGGCCTTCTGGGCAGCTCGTACATAGCTGGTAAGGTGGGTTTGAGCTGCTTTGCTGTCCAGAGTAAACCATGCACAGATTAGGAAGTCGGTGAACCCTAACCGTGCCAAATACTGAGCTGTGAGCTGTTTCACTTGTTGGGAATAAGTTTTCCTTCAAGCCTAAGCCAGGCCTTGTGTGTGAGCTATTAACAGGACCCAGTAGCAGGGTGCCTATAAAACTGCCTCCTCAAAGCTAAAAGATTTAGGAGTTAACCTCTGCTATAATCCACTTCCATTTCTTAGCAGTCTATAAATGTTTTAAGGGCAAACGCTGCGCCTCTGGCTTCTTTTGTTGAGTGTGTAATTCTTGACATTGATATGCCTATTTAGAAATCGTTGGAAATTGTAGCCCCACAACACCCATGATTATGAAAGTGATACCAGGTAGGAAAAATTGGAAAAAAAAGAGATTAGTAACAGTGCAGTTTCTATGGTGGCTGCACTAAAACAATGAAAGGTTTTCTGCTTTCTCATCTGCTTTTGAAATCCGCTCATTCTGCGGACTTGTTTTCAGAGACTAGAACAACAGAAAAACTTGCGGCGATCTTCGATTCAAGACAAGTGGATGGTGGCTTGGAGATGTTATGGCAGTGAAGAGAATGTTATCCTCCCAAAGCCTGGCGTATAGTCCTGGTCCGTTTGTGGTCACGTTTAACCTGAAAGCATGCGAGTTCGCTTTGCTTCAAAGAATCCTTGTCTCTCATTTCTGTTTTCATGACGTGTCCTTCTCTCCCACCATGCTTCTGGGACTCGTCTTGATTTTTTTTACTTCAGCTCGCTAATTAGGCTGCACTTCGTACTGGAACAATTTATTTCAAACATCCGGAGAACGTGGCATCTGAAGCAGTCAGTAGTACGGCACTTCCTCAAAAATATGAATCTGTTCATGCAGGATGCAGTTGATGTTATGTGCTGATTGATCTTCAGTGTTTTGCGGTACCCTTCATGAGCATGAACCATGCTAGGGAGCCACCTGTTGTGGGGGCGCTAGGGATGGGTTGAAGACGCACAACAGCGCGGTTTAGGTCGGGGAGGTGGGCAGCCCTCGAGACACACTTGCCTTTCCTTCTACAGCCTAATCTTCGTTCTGGCTCCCCGGGGTGGGTCTCTGTGGTATTGGTACCTCATTTCAGCTCCATCAAGTACTGTTGGGGAGTTTAAACATGGTAAATGGTATCAGATTGTACATGACTCTGGAGAGATGAGCTTCACAAACTCGGCAGCTGCTTCATTTTGTGAAGCGCTGGTCCCGCTTGGAGAGTATCCTCCTCCCCTCTTCCCATCCGCAGAACAATCCCCCCAAAAACGTTGTGAGTTTTTAACAAATTTCAAAGCTTTTTTTTTCAAGCCCGTGTAAAGAAGTGCAGTACACAGCTATGTTTAGAATTTAAAAAAAATTTGGAACCGGGCGACGCTCGGATATCGGCATTACTTAATGAAATAAGCCAAAGTTTTTCACTCCCACAGCCGTTCGAAAATGAGGCTCTTCAGAGAAGATTAGAAGTAGTCTAAAAACGGAACAGAGAAGAGCCTTTTTTGTATTGTTGGGCTTTTTCACATCTGTGGTTTCAATGTTATTTACGATGTCTTTCCTTGCTGTGCTGTGTTTCAAAGCATATATGCTTTTAAGCTCTGTACATGGAGCAGTGTACCGACCGCTCCAGTGAAACACAAACAGTCTCCGCAGTCCTGAAGTGTTCAGTCTTTTTGCCAGACATTGTTGCTGGTCTCCCCGGCGGACTCATACCTACAGATTGGTCAGACGTTCTCCATCCGCTTTGGCTTTTAGTGCAGGGAGTCAGCAGATGGGCACCCTGACTTTTTACATATCCCATTGGTGGCACGAAAGGGCTTCTGCTCATATAATCAGACCTAACAGACAGTCTTGTACAGTTATACCATCTTCAGCAGATGTTTCAATTGTTTTCTCCTCCCCGAATTTTGTTTGCCTGTCCAATTATTTATATTTTAATTCCCGTTAAAAAGATGAGTCTGGGTATTGGGCGAGAGGTGCCAGAAGACTGGTCTGGGACTTTTTGCTTTGTGTGAAAACCCCAACCAGTTCCCCGTCATTTTAAAGATGTCAGAATAAAATCTGTGTTATTTGTTGTTGTTGTTCGCCTTTCTCAGTCTGGTCCAAGTCTCCGGGGAAAAGTATGTGTGAAATGCCGGAAAGCCAGACATCCTCAGTAAAGTGATGGCCGTGGTTCCACACCATTATTGATAAATAAACAGTGTTGTTTTGCGTTTTGAGTGCAATATGGTCGTATTGTGAAGGAGAACCTGATTGAAATCCTCTTACTGTAGGTTTAGACTTCTGAACTTGCAGTCCTTGGGTGATAAAGCTCAATGCAATTCCTTTCTCTCCACATGTTTTTTTTACAGTGTACTTTAAATATACAGCTCTGAAGAACATAGCATAAACCACAAAAGAGAGAAGCCCATCTGAGATCCAGGGCGGAGAGGCATTTGGATTTCAGTTCTGCATCTGGCTTGCTCTTTTACTGTCTGGCGGTTAACCTTGTAAGCTCCGCTCCTTGACAGCTGTGGCAGAAGGTTAATCAGCTGCCAATAAAATCCAATGGAGGTGTGAGCTTCTCGATGTGCTAGATGCTGCCAAGCCTCAGATGTTTCAAAAGTTTTCCTTTCTCCGATTGGAAGCTGTTTTCCCGTTTCATTTGACAGAGTTGCGTTCCTTCTTTGTGAAGGGTTGTTGTCATTACGGATCAGGAGGCATGGAATGACTTCGAGTTATCAGTAAAAATATCAGGAATCGCCTGTCCGTCCCTTTTCAGTAACTGCTTAGTGCTGAGCCAGAGCCTGACCTGGCTGACACTGGCCACAAGGAACATTAATTACACACGCAGACCATTGTCACCTGTTAACCCAGACCCTGTCAAACCGAAGCTCCAGTAGAGATCCCACATGACAATTAAAAACGACATTCAGACTGTGCAGAGAAGGTGCTCTAGTTAGGAATCAAACCTGGGATCCACGAGCTGTGGGATGGGAGCACTAATCACCATTGGTACCATGCTGCCTGCTTCAAGAATCATATATTTACAGATGTGTTTAAATTTGTGTCCTATTCCCTGGGCATTGTAGAAACTGTCAGCTCAGGACAGTGGCCAGGCTGTGGTGTTTGTTTGTTTGATCTCATGTCCCTGTTATTTTGATCTGAAGCCGTCTGCAGATCGCATAAGAATAACTTCCCTGTTGACTTTACAGGTTTCACAGAGAGCCTTCGCACCGAGCTGGAAGACCTGGGCGCAGTTGAGTTTGATCCACCACCATCTTGCAGTAAGCATGACCGATGTGTTTTATCTATGAATGTCTTCTGAATACATAATGCCAGTGGGATTTGACTGGCTTCCTGTTCACTAATCATGATGGGGACAATAATAACTGGCCAAGTTTTTTTCCCATCAGGTTTATTTTCTGGAAGGATCAGACCACGTGTGTGCCTGTCTACATTCTGTACAGCACCGACAAGGAAAAGGCAGTATTGCAGTAGTGGGTAGACACTTAGAAGTCGCACAAAAGGAAAAACAAGCAGCAACAAGCTCATTTTGTTAAAACAGGACACTGTAGACTCTGTTGTGCTGCGTGCATGAATCTGGTTGAGAATTGCAATTCTCCTTTATTACACTTAAATTATTAGTCTTGTGAGAAGAAAAAAGAAAAGGAGGCATTACATTTCATTTTGTGTTGAAATTAACAAAAGGTCTCTTGTTGCCAAGGCTGCTGAAATATTAATAAAGGTCTTGGTGCTACCAGGGGTGGTGTGCATCGCCTGGAACCCTGTTACTGTCCAGACACAGAAGCACTGTGGGCAGGTTTTCACTTAATCAAAGGGTATTCAGCAGAGAAACAAGAAGCAAAGGCTTGGGCCACTTTTTCATTCTCTGCAGTGTAATCTGTTTAATATAACCCACAACACATTCAGGAACTGACTGAAAATGGGTGTAGAAGGCAGATCCAAAATACTGTGTGTAGCTAATCCAAACCACTTCTCAAATTATATATGGGGTTGCCAGAGCTCAGCTTCATTTCTGTCTCGCCACAGCAGAATCAGTTTTCTGGTGTCCTGTCGTGCTGTCCGTTTGCAGAATATGGCATATGAAGTTCAGTATGCTTAGACCTTAAAAGTGCACAGAGAAGGGAAAAAAACATTTATTTCCGAAGCACAACTGCTGCCTTTCAGCTACTATGTGTATGGCCCAGCCTTTAATAAATAAACTGACCCATTTATTGAGATTTAAATGGGTAAATGAATACATTGGCAAATAATTGAAATGGTTTATTAATTAAAGCCTGGGCCTTTCCTGCCTAAGCAGAAAGCATACAGCTATGCGCCCAGAGCACGCTAGTGTTTCTCATCAAGAGTGACTGTGGTTAGCTGAACTGGTTTCGTCTTTCCTTTCGAGAGATGATGACCTACTGAAGTCATGGGAGAAAACAACACTGTAACTTGCTCAAGACATGTCTCACAAACGTGTCTTCAGGTAGATATTTTGAGCTTGGCCCTCATTCACAGGATTGCACTACACGCACAGCCCCCTTTCTAAATACTCTCCACGTCCGTGAGAATATGCGCATGTAGTGTAAAACAACTGGGACTCTTTACTTGAATGGGGCTAAAAAATACTGTCTCCTTCACAAAGATGGCGTACGACATGCGTAATCTTTGAGAACCATTTGTGCAAATGACATTGCAAGTGCACAGTCATTTGCGGTGGGTTTGCAAGGGAGTTTCAGCAAGAAACTAAGAGCAGAACTCCAAGAAGAGAGAAGTCAGGTGAAAATAATAGAAGGTGCTAATAAGGACTTGAGAGCTGACTAGGAATTTCTTCAGATAAGTAACAGTAGTCCTGGTATGTTAATGTGAAATTTTATTGTGCTGTGTAGTATTTGTGAAGGAGTTATGATAGTGTTTTGTAGGCTCATATATGTAAAATCTTACAAAAATGACTTACTTGATGTCCAAAGTTATAAGACTCCCAACTGTTGTAATATGGCAATAGCTAATTAGTACTCATACCCATGATATGGAATGGTAAAGTTTTATTCCATGCTGAAAGAAAAAGAAAAGAGGCATAACGTTTTGGCTGAGAAGGCTGATGCAGCTACTACTCGAACTTCATCCTACCCGTGACATGTTGTGTCTCCTGTAGCGTTGTGATTGGATGAAGAGGTCATTCATATTCATACCCATAATTCGTTGTAACTGCTCCCACCCTAACCTGGGTGTTGAAAAATCTTCCATCTATGGATGCCAAATGCCTGAAAAAGCTTTATGTTGTGCACAAGGTTTAATTTTTTTTTTAAAAAAGCAGTTCATTTCAGGACATTTTGAATTGACGTCCTTCTTTGGTTGCTTCGAAAGGTGCACTGCTCTATGGTTACGCTTTTTAAAAACGTCCGAGTGTGGTGCCTTCGTGATTTCAGAACAGAATGCTCATTACAAGAGGTTCCAAAGTCCCCAGTTTCTCTTCTCCCTCCCTTTGTTTGCAGGAAGCATTAGTTCCATAACACTGACTCACGCCACAGATGGTGATGTTTTCAACAATGTGATTATCGCTGCTGAAGTGTCAGGCACCTAGAAGTGCTGTAATATTCATTTGAATGCTTTGTATGTGTCTTACAAAGCGGTCAGTCAATTTTATTTTAGTTCCCACAGACGCACAAACTGTTGCATTTTTGTTTTTCAGGTAATAGAGTAAGCCACTCCTTTAGACATGCATGTACTGTAAATGTTTGATAAATGGCAGCTGCTGAGTTGGAGTGAGTTTATCTTTCGGTACATTTAGTTCTTGTGAAGAGGGCTCGAAATCCATTTTATGCTTGGGAAAGGGAATGGTAAATGTGCAGTAGGACACTGTGTGTTTGGATATGGGGGTTTCGGTCACATGACCAGGCAGGGTGTCCCACTATCCTTGTCTGTGCCTGGGGGTTGCTAGGCAGCAAGTTATTTGAAAGCAAAATCTTTCAAACTTCTGTGATTTTTAAGAAGAAAGATGGCAAAACGTGAAGATGCAGCAATTTGGTTCCAGCTGTTTGAGAAGGCAGCAAATTGTACAGATTGTGGTTTCACTGTGACCCAGTTAGGTTCACTTTCACCACACATGTCTTGCATTTAACAAGAAGGCTTAGTATTGCAGCACTCAGCAATTTCCGAACATTTTAATAATTAGACTGGTCTTTTAAAACTCACACACAGAGCTAGACCTAGACACCTTTCAGACACTTGAAACTGCTAGATTCCCTATGTTCTGACAATTGACTGTTGGGGACACTCCAGACTCCGAACAAGGAAAGGTTTGTTCCTTTGTGAACAGAAAGGTGTGAAATGGACTTATTTTTTTTCTTGCAGCGTCTGCAACATGTTACTGTCTTGATGCATACTAGCCATGAAAAGCAATTCAGATCTGTAAGAAATTTGTTGGCAGAAGAGTTTGGTCACTCAGCCCTTTCATTCTACTCACGAATCACAGCGGCAGTGATTCTCTGGGCCTCACACGGAGCTGCACACTCTTACTTCTGGAGATAAAGTAGGTACTTTCGTAACGTTTGTTTTTAGACCTGAAGTAATAAAATGAAACAAATGAAGTTTCAACCCTCCTTATATGCTCATGAAACAGTTGTGGAAGGGGTTATTGGCCACGTAGGCTGATACTGTCGTTAATTTGTAAATCATGAGGTGCCGGAGTTTGATGTGAACAGAAGAGAGGAGCAAAAATACGGCAAGCAAGAAGGCTACCGGAGTGCTTAGCTTGGACACGTGCATAACTTATAACTGCAGTGCAACGCACTTCCAGTGCATTTTCATATTAACAACTTAAATCTTTTTTACTCCGTGTTTTCTAATGCCAGAATCATACGTTATTAGGCCTACGCTGATGCTGAGCTGACCTGTCAAGGGATCTGTAGGGTTTTGGAATCGGACCGTATAATCTCCTGCTAGCCTATGCCATACGTGTGACAGGGCTCGGTACAGTGAGCGCATTAACGGAAGCTTGTTGCCCTTTGAAACCGAGACAGTGTGGAATTGTGCAGCTGCAGAAGACCAGGTCTTTGGGCACAGCGGAGCTGCGCTGTGTTGCTCTGAGCCCGAGTGCAACACTGATTAAATCCTGGCAGGGGCAGAGTAGAAATACGTGTGTTGCAACTGTACTATGGGTAAACATTCAGACAATCTATACTTTTAAGGATAAAATACTCTTTTTTTCATTGTTTTCGTTGAACCATTATTTAAATGCATTTTCATTAGCAAAAAGGTATAAGCTTGCACTTTAGTTCTTTGTTCACCTAGTTTTAGCCAGATTTTGGAAGTACACTGTCCCATCTTCTCAAACACTTTTCCCCTGGTTTCTGAGGAAATGTTGCTGAGAGTTTGAACATCAGAATGCAACAACAGTCCCATCTCAGTTCCTGAAGGTTTGCGCTGGCAGAGCAGTAAGTGCCCAAGACCCTCTTGGCCTCTTCTGATGAAGCAGAAAGCAAGTGTGTTTTAAGGTTTTCACACAAAGTGAGCAAATTGAGGATTTTGTGCGGAAATGTAATTGAGGAGTCCACGAGAGAAAACTGTGACCTTCTTTAGAATTAATTTTAAATCGTGACAGCTCATGTGGAACAGGGCTCGGTGCGGCTGGAGAAGACCTGGAGCGAGCGAGTTACAGAGGTGACGTCACCTCCAGGTGAAACATGGTCCGCTGAGGATCTGGTGTGGCGTAGGTGGAGTTAGGGAGCAACGTCGTGCAACTTCGAGCCCGCAGGCAACCGGATTGAAGGGACAGCAGAGACGGAGGATAGCTCTACTCGCTATACATGTTAACCTTTTCGTCTCTTAGGTGCTAAGCAGGGCTTAGAGGTTCCCGAGCAGGGACATCCTCACATTAAGAGGTACAGGAGCTCGGATATGGCCCAAATTAATCACACGGTCTGTGTATCCAGCAGCAGCAAGCCCTCCACTCCCATGTGTTGAAGGGCCTTCAGAGAGGCACCCTCTGTGTCCCCAGTGAGGTAACATCACTGTTACAATATTGCAAAAGGTGTCTGTAGTCACGAGGTGATGTGAGGTGTGAACACAGCACTGACAAAGCTGAGATGTCCCATTCCTTTCTCTGTCAAGGAGCACTTCAATTTTTACCTTTTTAACCCAGTGCTGGGATAATGCAATTAAAACAATGTCAGTTTCCCTGAGAGAAAGAAGTAAGAAAAGAAGTTCTTTTCTTATGCTGCTAGTAATTGTGTAATACACAAAGCTCCCCAGCTTCTTCAGTACTCTGGCTTTGGTAATTAACACATGAGATTGAAAAATACTGTGGTTTCATGCACAATGACATTGTTATATTCCTATTTCATGGTACTGTAAACAGCAAAATTGGTTCATGAGGATACAATAAATCTGCAGTGCACTGAAATCATGCTGTCCATGTAACACTGGTGTTCCTGTGACTTGACCGAAGTGTGAAATGACTGTTGTAAATGACTTGGTCCCATTCAGAGGATGGTGGCAGTGCTTTGTAGTCGGCATCTTAGACTGACGTTGCAGTGAATTTGTATTGCATACAGCTTTTATATTCTGAAATGCCTGACAATGACATCAAAATATCAACAACACCTTTTAAAAAGCCTCACAAGTATTTTAACTCCAGTGTATTTGATGGGGATTTGGCCCTACTACAGGCTTATGTTGCTGATGGGTTTTAGTCTGATCTTCTACTTCAGATTTATTGAAAGTTTTTTGCTTAAAAACAATGGTTATCAAAGTTTTACAGGTAAAAAAAGTGTTATTTATGCAAAGGTTACAGAAAAACTGTTTTTTATTTAAAAAAGCTGGTAAAGACTTAGGTATTCACAATGAAATATGGACAAGCCACTTTTATTTTACAGAGTCTGGTTTGTGGAGGTTCTTGTTGTTGAAAAAATATATTATAATGATAAAAGTATTGTAAAAATAAAGCATCTCGGTGATCATAGGAAACTTTCATTTGAAAAGAAAGAAATGTTTCAGGTAAGGGATGAATTCCTCAGATCAGGGTGATGTTATTAGTTTAGTACCTCAGAGATCAGTACTGGGGCCAGTGCTCTTTCAGACTTATACAGAGATCCTTTAGATTTCACAGCAGGCTTAGTTACTGGTCCTGGGTTCACCTTTTGTGATTGGAGGATGGATCCAAGTTTTTGATTTAAAAAGTTTCGTTTTTGGTCTGTTTTAACATGTGGAACAAATAGAAATTGGTATGGACTCCACATCCTTGAAATGTCAAACAGCCGTTCTTTCTAAATCTTTCATCTCCGTTTCCTATGTATATCGATAAACTATGCCGCACTGATGACGAACAATACCCTGAAACATCACCTGAACACCTACAGGGCAAAAAATCAGCCGGAATTCAGATTCAGATGCTGATTGCATTTTTGTTAAATTATTCAATTGGTGCGAATAGCCCTTATGAATGAATAAAATCAACAACAAAGGACGTACCAGAATGGACGAGCAAAAAAAAAAATGGTTTTCTATTATAGTGCAAAATATAAATGCATTGTGGGGGAAATATAAAAAAGAGAGGTTTGTGCATTTTGGTTGAGTGTGAGCCAAGACACCTGAGAGATTCCAACTGTTCAGTTTTGCATTGGTTTACCGAGAATAATAAAGATACACCCACAGCCTCCACAGAGTATATTGCTGTGGTTGTTCCAAAATGCCCAGGACAGCTGATTGCCCTCCCCAGGCAAAAGATACCTGGTGTCTTCATGTGCAGCAGTTCGGACAAGCCTGTGCTCGTTTTCATCTGCTGAAGCTTAAACTACATCAAAGCACTTTGGTCTTGAGGTGGCGTGCATTCAGGACTGGGGATCTTGCAGACACAGAATGTAGTGGATACAGGCCTCAAGCAGTCCCTCAGCAATGATGGAACATTGATACTGCTCCTTTCCCACAGAGCTGTGTAACAAGGACTATTTCAATCTGCTTTT
This sequence comes from Atractosteus spatula, assembly GCF_055471065.1. Classification (NCBI taxonomy): domain Eukaryota; kingdom Metazoa; phylum Chordata; class Actinopteri; order Semionotiformes; family Lepisosteidae; genus Atractosteus; species Atractosteus spatula. The sequence continues at coordinate 12,489,355 of NC_142720.1, forward strand.
TTTTCTTTTATCATGGTATCAATGTTTAGACACTAACGCTGTGGCTGGAACTAATAATTGCTGGGTTGCACGAATACTTAAAGATGCCATACTGTGAACAATAGATATACTGTACCACACGCGACCTGAAGTCACGCAGATGCTGGTTAGACGTGAGATTCTTGGGATACCGAGGCAGCAGATACAAACTTTCCTTTTTTCCTTTAATGGGAACTTAACGGGATGAGTTACATTGGGTTCCTCAAAAAATCAGCAGCGTAATTGTGAAACAACAGTTTACACTCTCTGTGTATTCTGTTTTTCGATCCATTAATCAGTTCCCACTTCAAAGACATACTGTACATTACCATGCCTGCCTGCTGCCTGTAATTTGAGAATTATAAAGGAATGTAATCCTTCTGAAAATAACATTGTTTGCTTTGTTTGTACTGATTCCTGCTGTTGATTTTCCAAAGAACTATTTATTTAAGCAAGACGTACAGTACCTAAGAATAGAATCTTGCTATGATACAGGTGATACAGGTAATCCCTTAATTTTATTTCTAATTGTTGTTCCCATAACCTATATAAGCCTAATAATATATATAATTTATATATAACATTCTTATAACTTCAGATTTGAGTTGGGTCAGTTTCTTCTCTGATGAACACCAAAAGTAAATATTAATTCAACACTGCAGCCATGTGCCTTTCATCTTCTAAAAGATTTCAGATAGGCTTCATCCTTTACTGTTCTTTTGCTAATGTAATACTGAATAAACCTTTTTATTATTTTACCTTTCATTGGATTTTTTTTCCCTCTTTCTCTCGGACTTTCTAATATCTAATTTTATATGTGCTTACAGTTTATTACCTTGGTCTTTACTGGGGATGCATTCTAGTTAAGTGCTAGTGTAGTGAATCAATAGTTAATGAACATTTTTTCTAGAAGGATTAATGTAAAGGAGGGGGTTTTGATTCTGGGACTCAAAATACAGTCTGGACACTTGCATAAGTCTACATAACCGTTCACATGTCTGCAAAGATAGTTAGATTTGCAATGCATTGGATAATGGTGAACCAATGTGTAAAGCAACAATGTGTCTGTGTGATTTGTGAATCAGTGGATAAAGACCAATAAATTTATAGGCATGTATACCCGTACCTTTTTAGTAAATTGGAGTAAATTGGATTTTTTAGATTGTTTTTTTTAATCACTCCATAAAGTGCTTTCTTTCTCCTTCTTCTCCTTCTTGCTTTGACTCGCTTGGCTAGCTGTTACAAGAATTGAATGTTCTTGATCGTTCTTAAAGGTGAGGCACGTTATGAAAGCTTTGCGCTTAAACGTTTTGCACATATTTGCACTGCTCATTTGTTCAAATAAAGGCAGAAAAAGTGATTGCCTGCCAATTGAAGTGAAATGTTGTCCTGTTGGCGTAGCAATAGAAGCAGTTTGGTGGCATCTAGTGTAACACTGCATCTTCTTTAGGATTTGGGAGTCGTTGAAATATGAAACAATGGTGTCAGTGAAATTCTCTGATCTGCACAACAGCAGCACTGAGATTCACTAACAAGACCATGTTTGACTTAATTGCTCAAATTCTTTGGTCAGGGAGAAAGGCAATCTGTTATCAAGCAAATATTTAATTAGAAATGTATCAGGAAAGTTAAAATCTCTGTATCTACTTAAGGTTCTCCCTTTACTGATCAGATTTTTTTATTTTCTTAACCTTTTAAATGAGTCACATCTAACCACTAAAGCATGTTTTATCTTGCACAGCAAACTTGATATTCTATTTATGACTTCAAATCAATTAAATTCTTATTTCCTGCGACAACTAGGTTAGCTTTTGAGGATGATACAGTGCTTTTTTCCCCTTGAGCAGTGTACACCATTACTTTGAATTGCCTGACTATTGAAATGTGCAGCAGGATCTGTCTGTCATATTGATTCAGAAAGTGTGGTTTGATTGGAAATTCACGTTGTATAGTTTTAATGTGTGCTGTTTGTAGGACTGTTGTTTTTTAATCATGTGATATCCCTTTAAATTTATCATAAGTTGTTTCCTATCTAAAAACACTGAACCTTTTTTTCTGATTGCAAAACATTGTAAGCTGCTTGTCGCTTTACTTCGTGGGTGCTGGCTGTTTTGCCTCATCAGTCCCTCAAGCAGGGTTTGCAGGTGACACTGATCAGTAGTCCCAGAGCCCGTTTAATTAGCATTTCAGTCCTGTGGTTTCACAATTTAGCCTGGAGGGGGATATTTTAATGGTTGTGGGTTGATTTTTAACCCGAGGTTAGATGAGAGATCCAGACAAATCTTCTTTTCACCAGAATGGAGAGTAGTGTACAATGGGCGCTGACACACTGATGCCTTGTATGGATTTGCTTAGTTTTATGACGAGACAGAAATGGTTCCCTTCACACAGAGAATGTGTCATCTTACTGGATTGATAACCTGACATATTCGTCAGAGGGTAAGAATGAGCTCCCTGTTTGGAACCATGTGCGCCTTTCAGCCAGTGAACTGTACTAGAGCTAGTGGAGTCTGGTACCTACTTCCAAATGCACAGCGTGTCAAATCTGAAAACAGTTGCACTATTGTATCCACTTTATCTGGTCTAAAGAGGTGTCGCCCAGACGCATTTGCACGGAGCGATAAATTAGTAATGGCCGTCTATCAGAGACTGGGGGGTGTGTGCCACTGCAGTTTTTTTTGTCAATCTAATGACCTAATTAAAAGAACACTAGCTATTCATGGTTTCTGGGTAAAAGGCAAAATGTCTATTGTGATTAGCAATCCTTGCAGTTACTTTCTTTATACTAAATTCTAGATTTTTTTTGTACTGTTTTCAAACATTTTTTTTTAATTAACCTTATGCCCCTAGATAAGGGCATCTGCTAAGGAAACAATAATTTGCTCAAGTCGTGGTGCTGGACCAGCAACATGATCCCCCAATATTTTTTTAACTTTCTTTCCCCCGCAAACATTTAGGATTGGAGGTACCTAAATTATATATAGAAACATATTGTTTTTTATTGACTTTACCAGATTATTTGTGGTATCTCCAAATCCTATTAAAAACCTGGTATAACCAGTATGGAAGTTACTGTACTTCAAGGGAGAGTCTCAGTAAGGCTTTAGATTAATTAATTTTCCCTCCTCATTAACACTCTGCCTGTCATGTGAGTCTTTTTGCCGGCTTTTCGAGTCTGTGTTTATCTCATTTGCTTTCTAAGCAGGATGGTCTTGGCTGGGCTGGCGCTGTCGCTCAGGAAACACTTCCCAGCAGCCCTGGCCGAGTGGGAGCCCCTGTCCTCTCCCCTCTGCGCTGCTGCAGCTGCTGTAAGAACAGTCATTTCACAAGTTCAGTTTTAGTCACCCCCGCCCCTCCCCACAGTCGTGCTCCTGATAGTGGAAACACCAGATTTCACAAGCCATTAGAAGTGAGCCTGTTCTTGAGCTTCACGTTTGAGGTTCTTGGAGACCGAAGGCTCATTTGTCACCCTCTTCTCTGAAATCGCACAAGCTCTGATTGGGAGGAGGAGGGAGGAGAAATCAAATGTAATAGGTGCTGTTATGAACACTGTTTTTAAATGATTCTGCATTTCACAGATTAGAAGTGAGGTTCACAGTGCTAGGCGTCTAACACAGGACTGCTTACAGAAGTGTTTAGTTTTTTTCTTGTGTGTGTAATGGCCCTTTCTGCTGAATACATCAGGACGCTAAGTCGCATTTTGATGTAATAAACTGACAATAAATGATGGTCAGTTCGCCAGACCTGAACCGGGCAGCTTATGTTCTGCACTTTTTCCTCATAAAAGAGGAAAGGATCATTGTTCAAGGCCCCCTCGGCGAGATGTGATGTAAAAGGTCGTACAAATTTGGTCATATAACATATGGTAGGCGAAGAAAAAGGATTTGAGATGCTCACATATGTCAATCTACACTGAGACGTGGGTGCTGCCATCTTGGATCCTCTGAATGGAGCTGAAAGCCAGAAGTGATGTCAATCAGTCTTTCCCAAGCCACATTGCTGCTTTCTGCCTCGGCTTTGTAGCCATCTTCGCCCGCAGAGTTCTGGCAAAACCATTCATCTGGCGATTCATTGTGTTCTGACCAAGCATGCCAGGTTTATGGCACATCCTCTGACATCCTTCTTAGCCATCCTCTGACGCTCTGTGCCAGGAGTTATGCTTCACTATTCGTAGGAGGCACTTGCACCGTGGAGTCATTTCCATTTTGGGAACAGCTGAACTGGTGTCACAACTATCAAGATGGCTGATTTCTGAAACATGTTTTGTATTGGTGTTTCGGTGAGATTTAACTAGATGACTACAGAATTGTTTTAAAACATTAAATGTGTTAAAGAAAGGGTGTTATTCTTGACCCATACCAATTCTTTCCCAATTTCTCTCCCCTTTCACCCAGTTCGTGCCAATGACACAGACCAGACAGTTTCTCTTGCAACATTTCGGTTGTTACAGACCTCAGGCAGAAAACAATCATGTGATCAGATAACTCAAGGTTTTGAGATGGACAACCTTCCACCTTCTACGTCTCTTTATGAGGTGTATTTAGCAGGAAGAAGTCATGGCATCTTGCTCCTGACCGGTTAACCTTGGCTGAGTCACTATGAATCAACGGGGTGAGATAACCCCCCCCCCCTTCCATTTGCCAAAGGGAATTAGCAGATAGCAGCTCAGTTATGGCCCAGCGGTATTGTTACATTGTCTGAGTCTGTTGAACTCTGAAGTGTGAGGAACTCTGGAGACTGGCAACTGACTAAAGTGGAAAAACTTCTGTTCAGGTGCTGCTGAGTAGGAAGTGAGCTGTCCCATCCCTTCATATTCCAGGCACAACACACTCCTCTCGTTTCCTTTGCAAGCTCAGCCTGGACAAGACTTTTTTTCCCAGAAGGGCTCCGTGATACCTGCCTCTACTAATCCATTTTGTCGTCCCCTGATTCGTTGATGAGTGGCAGAATTTGCTGAGGTATTGTTGCGTGTGCTTGATGGAAACCTTTTGTTTTTTTGCCTTTCATGATTTTGCTCATTCTAGCTTGAGGGAAGTTCAAGTTGTAGTGTGATACATCATCCCACGGGTGTGAGAATTTGATAGAATACAAAACCGTGTCGAGATTAAAATCCATAACCCTAAATTCAATAAACTAAAATTCATCCACTTCAAAGACTGCATGTGTTGTTTTATAAGTTTGGAGAAGTAAGAGTCTTGGTCTGGTTAACTTTTACATGCTCCTTTTCAGGTTTAGTGTTGGAATCTATGCACTCTGGTCTTCTTGAGTCTGCTCTCAAGATAATCCACCAGTAAAACTAACTGACTGCCAGCGAACCAAAAATACATGCATGTTTGTTCAGTGCTGCACTTTAAAGAAAGGAAGTGAGAGTTTTGAATCATTTATGTATAGATTTGTGTTTCTGTTCTTCACGCAAACAAAATTCTCTACCTTGACTTTTGGAAATAGAATTAACACTAAACATGTTCCTTTTTTCTGAGTCTTGAGTGTGAATCTGCAAGCATTGCTAAGGGATTTGCAAATACGTTTCCCTGTGTCGCTTTCAAGATAATCTCCTGCGAACTTTCTGCATCCTCCTCCTCATGCTTGAAGTGCGACTTCTTGTCTAGATTAGCATTATTAAGGTGGCCCGGCATAAATACTGTGAAGTACTTCAGTTTCTTCATGTCCTCGTGTACATTCAAGTCTCCTGTGCCAAAACAAAAACACCTTAAAAACTTCCATTATATTATGTTCTCTTTTTTTAACTTTAGGCCCCTCTTCAGCTCATTGTTAGTTAGCTAATATTGATGAGGATCAGAAAAATCACAGGTCCCAGATGACGTATTCTCGTCCGACGTAACTGATGTGAAACTCGCAGTGGTGAGGGATGGGGCAGGGAGGAAGTGTCATTGTTAGAGAGATCCTTCAACTGGGCGCAAGGAAAGGAGACGGAGAACAGAAATCGAAAATTCTAGGGCAGATAATCTTGTTCCGGGGCCGGAAGTGTGTATAGTGTGTTCTCTTTTGATTCTCCACAGAGTCTCAAAAGAAAGAAAAGTGAATCCTTATTTAAAAATCCTGTGACACACCTGAGTCACTATTAGTCGGCTGCTGTTGTGGACGCGTGGATAGAGGCAGCATGCGTTCGCTGCGATTCTGTTTCGAGGGGCTGTGTTAAAACCACTGTGGCATTGCTCGTCCTGACAGCATTGATTTCTCGCATCGCTGCTTAGAGGTGATTATTCCCTTCCCTTCTCTTTCTCTTGCCTTTGTTTTGACACGACTGTTGCTGCTTGCTAACCACACATACTGTATGCAGAAGAGTTGCTCGGTGCACAGCTCGTAGTTGTTGAGCCTGCTGCTGTTAGGTGTGTAGTTTAGCGTTGTGAGAAAATGGGGTGCTTTTTTAAGATCTGTTTATGCTAAGTGATATTTATCCTGGGTATCAATTAGGAAGATTACTCATTGTTGTTTCTTATAGTACTCATGTCGAAACTTGTAAAATGAACTTATAAGTTTCAGGTGGAACCTGAGCTGTCTTGGGTTCAATAAATGCCAGTTTAAAAAAAATCCAGTCCATCAAATTCACTGTTCACAATTCCTATGAGCGATTTGCAGAAGCAAAGTGTTCTTTTTTTAAGCACTTTTCAAATAAGTACTGATATATTAGCACTGCCTGTTGGGAATGAATAGGGTTTTTTTTGCAATACACCTCTTACAATACCTGCTGTGTCTGCTCTGACTTTTACAATCTTGCGCTATTCAGTAAACTTGCTGGGTGTTGCAAGTCGGTGTTTCACTCAAGCCTCAGAGACGTTGAGGGAATATAATTGAGGAAGGAGTTGGTGTGCCTGACATTGTCCCCAATGAGTCAGTGTCCTTTCTGACATGGCGGCCCACACTCGTACAGAGTCTGTGGGGGCTGGAGGACGGAAGGAGCTGGTGGAGCTCAGTCCTTGCTGGGTCCCTCTCTCAGCGCAGAGGTGGAGGAGGGCAGATGGACCCCTTTGTGGAAATGGAGCAGGGGGGAGGTGTGAGTAGACTTCCTGCTGTTGTAACGCGAGCGTTTCAAAACCTTTTGGGTTGGACAACACAAATTAACAACAAATCTCTTTTCAGCAGCTGCCCATAGGGTACAGTAGGATGTTTTCCCCACATCAATCGAATGGATTCAGTGTTACCTCATTACTTCAGTCATTTGGGTGGGCTTCTGGAAAATATATTGATATATTTAGAGTTATTTCTTATTTTTTCCATTAAAAAAACTACTCTTGTACAGGGGAACTTCCCGCATTAACAGCCCAAAGTGTGTCTGTTATCAATGTGTGGGTTTAAAGGCCTTCATTTGTGGTTATTATATCATCATCATTCTTCAAATAGGGTCATAATTCTTTATTCTGAGGCATATTTCAGATCTTTTTTTTCCTTCAGAAAATAAAACTGGTAAAAGCTAACATCCTGTCTCAAAATTGGGTCATCATTGTTCGCAAACAGATGCTTTTTATTCTGAAGGTGTTGGACTGGGAAGACAGAGTGAAATTTCTCTACTGCCTGTTTTTTGATACCTTGTATTATGAACTCCTCTGTACTGTTGTCCCTTTTTCACAGGTTAATACCCAGAATAATGGGAATGACAGGCAACAGCCTTTTGTTATTACTGCTGGGTTAGAGTTCTGATTAATCGTTTTGCTAATTTGGCCTTTCTAATCAAAGAAATCAAAGAAAGAGATTAGACCAGAGTTTGTGTTGTGATTAAAATAGTATGATATTACTGCTCATTGCTACCAGGTTTCAGCCGCTGATGGGAATATCAGTGGCTTTTGAGCTTTTATTTTTGACTTTTATCGCTGAATTCCCTTGTCTTCAGCCAATTCAGTTAAATCCTGTTTTCTATTTACATGACATCGATCGGGACTTGTGATATTTCCTTTCTCCTAGAAAGCGTAACAAGCGTTTCGCTGGTTTTGGAGCAGATGGTTGCATTCCCAGCCTGAGGGCTACAGACTGTCCTCCTCTCGAGCAGACACCTCTGAGGTGAATCACCGCGGCTGAGTGCCGACGCACAAACAGCAGCCGAGCTATGGCAACCCTCCACAAGCGGGGACTCTCATTGACTTGTTCGAACGCTTGCGGTCCGGATTCAGTTACCGCGCTTGTGAGGGGTGTCTTTGTTAATTCAGGTTGATCAGAGTCGCCGGCTGGGTTCGGACCTCTCTGCAGCAGCAGCAATAGCATCTGTCTGTTCCATTTCTGTTTATCGCTACATACCAGGCAGAGGCCAAGCGAAAAACTAGCTGACCATAGATGAAATCTGCCAGTCAGACAGACTGGAACCCAAACGCTTGTGAGAGGGAATGGGAGAAACTTTAACTTGGGTTTTTATTGGTTTAAGGTCACCACCAGGTCCGCGTTTGACTGTCCGTCCAGTTTGCTGGCTTACGGTGTTGAAGTATTGAAACAACAAGCTGTTTTTTTTTTGCATGTTGTATTTTGGGACCGAAGGGCTGTGACAATGCAGTCTAAAATGGACTCTCAGGCCTCAGTAAACAAAAACGGTTTGCCAGGCAGGTGGGCATGTGGGGAGTCTCCCATTTTTCCCCAATAAGCCATCCATTCTTAAAGCTTTAAAGACATGTCAGTGGCCGCAGCCCTGACTGACTGCAGCCGGGCAGAACGAGACCATAAGGAACAGCGCCGTCTGTCCGGCACTTACACCGCCCCCAGCTTGAGTTAAATGCCGACCCGGAAACTACCTGAAGAAGCGGCAGACTGAAAAAATAATGCGCACGTAAATCAAACCCAGCGCATGCTGAAATGCTCTTGCATTGAGAACAGAACTTGGTAGTATTTGCTTAAAGGAGCTTGTTTTTTTTTTCAGTTCATCCAGTCAGTCTGTACTATTGCCAACCATAACCTATGTGTCATGTTACCTCGTTTCAGTTGCAAACACAAAACTGAGAGTCTGTAACTTTTAAGCGTTAGCAATACTGTGATTCATGTTTCTAATATTTACAACGTCTCTATGATAGAGCAACACGCCCTGAAACCTGTCTGAGGCGAGAGGATTTCTGTGTGGCAGGCAGGCAGGCAGGCTGTCCACTGGAAGCTGGAGTGGAGCTGAGTGGGCACGGTTCATACTGGTCAGTCTGGTACAGAAAAGAAAGGGGATTGAAATTAGAATAGGTTTGCTTTTTTTCGTAATTTCAACGCTTCACACTGTATTTCTTAGGAAGTTTCCTTATTTTTCAAATAATTTTAATTTGCTTTAAAAAGCAGTTTCCGCCTGATCGCACAGCCCTGTGGCGGCAGTTACCTTTTCGCTCCCTGTGTAATGAAGCAGCATTTAGTTTTTGATAACCTTTTGATAACCTCAAGATGACCTTTACTCAAACATTTAGTCAAAAGCAAAGTTTATTTTCTCATTGCTTTAAGCATCAAGTGTCATTTTGTATTTGTAATTTTGCATGTTCTCAGCAGCCTGATATAAGTTTGCATAGATTTTGTGTTTGTAATCGTGTGTATTCTGCAATCTATTGCAAGTTTGCATATGCACATTTTTTTGAAAATGCAGAATGCTTTAGTTCACGCACATGCTGTCCTCTCAGGTACACCGAAGAAATACTGGTAGGTTAATTGGCTCCTGGGAAAATTGGTCCTGCTGTGAGTGTGTATTGTCTGTGTCTGTCCGTCCCGTCCAGGTGCACCCTGCCTTGAGCCTGTTGCTTGCAGTGATAGGCTCCAGCTCCCCTACAACCCTGAACTCGAAGATAAGATCTCCTCTTCCTTTGAAAAAAGCACTTTTGAGACTCCGGGTTGAGCTTTGGAGTATTTTCTTATTTAGAACATAAAGCGAGAGATCCCACACTTTCTTACTTTTCTTCAGTGGAAATGCAGTGTCCCACAAAAGCATTTTCTCACCATTTTCCCCAACTAAGGAGAATGTTATGCTTTTTGTGGATGACTTTTATTAGGTGTTCAAGTAATTTGGCCCATGTTAAAAGCTGTAGATGTGAAACAGTACCCATGTGTCTTGCCTTTTCTCCCTTAGAAAAAAGGCTGACGTAATGAGAGCTGCTGTCAGGAGCTGGGATGTGTGAAGTCATGCTGAATTGCTTCGAAGGCACAGCTTAAGACGTGCTTGTGATCAACCGCTCCATCTGCTGAGAATCTTCACCAGCCTTTTAAAGCGTAGTGGTAGGGGAAGAAACATGTTTCAGTGTTGGGGACGAAAAGGGGGTGCAGTTTAGTGCAGTTAGTGCTTCAGTGTGTGCAGAAGTGAAGAACTCTTGCTTTGTGAAGAATGTGCCTTCTCAAAACATAGTAAGCCTTGAACTGCAGTCTCCTAGCTCACTTCCTTATTTGAACATGCAGTGTTTTGCTCAATGCAAAAGGGAAGAGGTAACAGAAATATCCCCACCGTGTTTCTGTGGCATCACAACCACAAAACAACCCCGTTCCTTGGATTCTAAAGCAATTCTAGCCTTTTATCTTCTTGGCATTTAAAAAAGGTGTTACTATTCAGGCAAGCTAATATGATTTGCAGAGCTTGTTCTGTTTCAGCTGTTACCAGTTGTTGACTAAGTTGAACTCATGAGAGAGAAAAGCAGTGTGGTTCATTTTAACTAAACATGGGTGCAGATTTGTTCAAGAGAAGGTTCTATGGAAATGTTTTGCCTCTGGTGTGCAAGACCTTGCATTTTGTGAACCTGAGAACAGTAGTGAGATGGAAGGCCGGTCTGTTTTCCTGCTGGGAAAGTAGAAATCTTGTGCCCGCGTTCGGGGGTGAAACCCTGTCATAGGGTGGAGTGTCCGAGCTTTGGCAGGCTGTCCGGGGCCAATGGAGAGGGCCTGGCCAGTGTGGACAGGGAGTGGCTGGGTGTGCCTGGTGCTCTCAGGAGCTGTGTACTATACACCAGTCTAAGCCACTCTCATGTGTTGAACTAGTCTGCAGTTTTCAACTGTACTTTCCATGACATAGTAACGTCCTCAGAAGCCATTCATCATTGTTAAGGCGGATGGCCTCTCTAGCTGTATTCAGCTTTGTTTTCTTATGCATCTACAGGGACCAAGCCGCTGCCTCTGCACAGGGCCATGAGTTGCACAACTGTCATTTTGTAAAGTGGCCTGTGGCTTATGCAATAATGTTGTAAAGTTTGCATTGTTTTTTAGAGTTCATAATAAATAAGTGTGACCTGTAGTACAACTGAAAAACAAATTGCACTGTGACCCTCAAAATATTTTTAATTAGCCTGGGAGATGAGTCCAGTAACAGCTATGAGCAGGAGGCTTTCTGTGAGCTCTACAATAGCAGGAATTGCCTAGGTAATTAGCAGGGATGTATGATCCGCTTTCAGAGTCTCCAAGAGAAACAGACATATGAAGAATATAGCTACACGATGTGTGAACACAGCCCTTTTCGTTGATAGTTTTTGCTGTATGTTATGTAATGAACTGAACTGTTAGACCCTAATTTATTAAGATAAAAAAAATGCTTTTTTTTCTATTTGCATTGCTGCAAAAAACTTGAACGTTTCAGGTCTGAAATATACTATTGTGCCTGTTTTTTCTGGTTGTAAAACCTTTGCTTTGAGACAATGCTTCATACAGTATAAACAAAGAAAGTTATACTGAAGGGTAGTGAAAACACGTGATCTTGTTTTCAGTACTTGTTTGTGGCATTTCTAATGCTTCTCGGTAGAGTATAATTCATGGACATTTTACTATAGAGACTATTACAGAAAATGACCAAAGAACTAACTAACTGGCTACGTTTAATTATATTTGACAGTGACAACCTGCTTTATACAAAAAGGAAGTATAAAGCATGAAGATGAATTGTGAGTATGAGCAGGCCTTCTGACAAGATACAGTACCGACTCATTAACATAACTGGGCCTGTTATGATTTTGATCGTATTTGAGGCTGCATGAGTCTGTTGAGTTGAACAGGAATCGGATGCTGAATGTGAATCTGCAGCTGATGGACATTTGCGTTGGTGTTTGATATAGTAGCTCTCATTTCTGCAGCAGGTCACTATAAAGGTATTTTACAAAGCAAGTACAATTACAGTCGTTACGTACCCACCCAAACCTGGCGTCTCCAGTCGTGGGTTGCCATGGCGCCAACAGAACCCACATTGCGCGCCACCTCTCAGGGAAGCCCACTCCCGTCGGCTGGTGATTTTGTCTTGGGGCCAATGCGACCCTGCGCTCTCGGAAACAGAGGCGGTAACAAATACCGACCGTCTTGACCCCTTCATCTGTTGCGCCACTCGCACTTCATCCATTGTTCTCCATTTATTCTGAATCCCTCGAATTTGCTTTCGCTACTAAATGTACTAAATCTACACAACAAGGTCATGGCAACAGAGCAAAACATTCATACGTAGGATTTGTTTTAAAACAAATTGAAGTATCGTCCGCTTTGTGGCAGGTTAATACTGCTGTCACACGAGGGCTATTGAGAATATAATCCTTACAGGAAGCAAAGTGAAACACATGCTACATAAAGGCTTCCTGAGGGAAATTGCTAGTTTAGACCATTCTGTTACAGGTCATTCTTCACAACTAGGGATATGGGCCAGTACCACAAAAAGATAAAAGCAACCAGAACAGGAAGAATATCAGTGCGTCTGCTCTGAAAAAACCTGTTTAGGTAAAATATCTCTGAGGTACAATGGGGAGAAGCCATCCTTAGACATTGTGCTGGCTAATGTTTTTAATATACTGTATATGACCACGAAGTAAAGCCAATGAGTTCCATGTATCCCAAGGGCTTTAGTCAGTGGCCTGTGTGGGTCTGAATCTGTGAAGCATATGGCCGTGGCTGCAGGGTAGCAGATTGTGCACACTACCTGAGAACCATCATGCCGCAAATCATCCATACTAATAACCCTGAGCTGCAAACAACGTCCAGCAGGAGGTTAGCAGATCATGTGAATTTTGAGCCATCCTCTTCAGTGAAGCTGTCTTAATCCTCCACAGACAGCGAATGTGCCTGCTGCTCCATAATTGGGCTGCTTTCACACCGGGCAGCTCGACCTTTCTGTGACCTGCACCTTAGCAATACAGCTTATTTCCAGTGGTCCCTTCGTGAAAGTCGGCCTTAACATCAGGTTTATTCTGCTTTTCCCTTTGCAAGATCTCGAATTCTGCAGACGATGAAATTAAAGGTTTTAGCTTCATATGTCAACTCTTTATTTACGTCACTGGCACCATTTGATTTAGGGCGGGTAAATGTTATAACTATTCAATTAAGTAAAAGTGTGTAGAATGTCTGTACATTTAAAGTGTCTGCTAATAACAGAAAAGCTATGATATTCCTTCATCATCATATTGTCCTATGAAATGACCCTTTTAAGCTTCACTAACAATTAAAATTGCTTCAGTGCCTCATCTAAAAACAAAAACAATCTCTTTGGATTAGCTGATTCCTACATTACTACAGATTGCGTTGGGGTTGAATGAGCATCTTCATGCTCTTGCTCAAGTGATTGGATTGATAGTTTGTTTCAAGGAATCCCCAGCCGAAGAAATGTATTTTGCTATTTGTCATTTCAGCAGCTAAGATTGTAGCCGACTTGTGCTCCCGAGTCTGTGTCTGTCAGAGGTCTGAACTGCACGCAAGAGCTAAGGGACACCCAAACTGGGCTTTTAAAGCAACAGCTGCTAATGTTTTTCTTGCTCTTTTTCTTCTTGTTGGGCAGACTTTTCCAAGAGAATGACAAGAAGGCACTGAAGCCCAGGATTAACTGTGGAAGACTTTCGGGACAGCCAGGCTAATGTTCTCTCCTGACCAAGAAAACATTTCTGCTTCCACCAAAGTGCCCGTCAAGTTCGGAGAGCTGATTGTGCTCGGGTAAGAAGACCCAGGCTTCCCTGCCACAGGTCAAATATCCCTACAGCAGCTTTTGGACACGGAGTGTGCCGTCTGCACGTTGGGTGAAAAATTAGGGACCTGCCGCTGATATTTTTCGTGAACATCTTTTTCCCCTAACAATACAATACCAGGCAATTTAAAAATAATTTCTCGGCCCTCTAAGTGGTACGCGCCCCTCTGATCTCCTGCTCTAGGGTCCCTAAAATGCAGTCTGACAGCTACAGGTGCCCTGGTGCAGTCGAGCTTCACTTCAAGCCTCTGCTGTCTCCTCTCCAGGGGCACATGGGTCCTAGCAGTCGGGAGCTCCGTATAAATAATGTCCAGACCGTTCGGGATCCGGTGATGCCTGGTCCGGGGAGGGAATGTGGAGGCTCCCACGGCAGAGCCAGGAACCTTCCAGTTCCAGCCAGATCTGTTTCATTGCGGACAGGGTATATTCCAGTCTGCAGAGGAGATTTGAATGTTGTACATGAGCCCATGTGCCGGGTTAATGTTTAGCTCCCTCAAATCCTAACGTCAAATGATCCACTTAATTTTTTTCACTGATTGGTGTGTTTGACCCTCTTGTAGATGGTATATTGTAGTGCTAGTTCCTTGTTCCCTATGCATGTCTGTCTGGAGGGCACTGTGGACATCTTTTTATATAGATTTGGGAGTGTCCCAAGGTGATTAAGGTCTGGAAAAAGGTCTTTTCTTGTTTGCCTGTTATTCCAGATGGTAAATACTGTTTAGAGTCTATCTGAAGCCTGCAGTAAATACACATCATATTGGAAAGCCGGTCCTTTGTTTTGCCCTTGTGGTTGAACAGATCGAGGGTGTAGACAAGCTTACTCTCCAGAGGGCATCAGAGGCACATATTGGGTGGCGAGGGTGAAAGTACTGAAATAAAGAAGGGCCCAGAAGCTCATGTTGCAGTTGGAGACTTGGAATGGGAGAAGCCCCTCCTCAAGAAAAATATCTGTTAAAATGTGGATTAGTTTGCCACCCAATGTGTGGAAAAGAGAATGGAGAATTACGTTTAAGGAGGTTATGATTCCAAAAAATCATATGAGAATAGGCATCCATGTGGGTTTTTTATTTAGTTGTCTTGAGTCTTCTACTGAATGCCGAATCAGATCTTGAAGTCTTTCTTCAAGAGAGCTGTAAGACACGGCTGCATCAGGAATAGTCCAGCAGTCCCTGCTTTAATCTGATCAGAAACCTAGAATTAGATTTGCTCCCAGTAAGCCAGGAAGGTCACTTCTGTTTGGTTTCCAAGCAGTTTTCAGGAATGAAAACAGCTGTCTGGTCTAGCAGAGCAGAAGTGAGGCCCTGTGCAAAGCAGCACTGCAGCTCCTATAGTGCTGTCTGTGTTTTCCTTTTCTACAGTGCAGTTTTCATATGAAGCAAAGGGGTTAAGGCCTGTTCCAAGTGGACTGAGGGGAAGGAGAAGTTCAGTGGGATGCCACTTCCTTCAGACCTCTGTCTGCTGAGCTCCCTGAATGTTTTGAGCTCGATGTAGGCTGGGACACATGCTGTGGCTTGCGTTCCCCGTGTGTCTCGCGCGCTTGCAGAGACTTATCGAGACTGTAGATCTTTGACACCTGACACTGCTCTGAACATGCTGAGAAGAACTACGTCATATTCCTGGAAATGTAGGTCAGGGCAGCATGACGTTCACCTAGAGAGCTGTTTGAGTTCCCATCTATAGGGGCAAGAGTTTACGCCTTGTTCGCTATTTCTGAGGAAGTTAGATGTTGATCTACAACCTGCTAATGATGGCTGCGAGGATGGACCATTTGTTGAGTTGCCTTTTAAAATCTGAGCCAAGACCTTTCTGTTTCTTCATCAGTGTTTTTGGGAGAGTGTAGAGAGGTTGTGGAAATGCAAGACGAAAACATCTTAGAAATCTTCCAGTTTATTTAAAGGTTTTAAACAAAGTTTTTTTTTTTGCATAATTGTATATTTGTTTTTTCCGTTAACTGAGATCAATTATGGCCTTGAGTAACATCAAGGGAGAAGAGGGTTCTTTTGGGCTGAATAGGAATCTCTAGATCCACGGCAGGTGAGCCACAGTCCAGTGGGTTTAATGGACAACCTGGAAGAATGACACATTTTGACCACTTGAGCAGGTGATTTGGTCAATTGAGTAGTTTCAAGATCGTTTAAAGTAAATTTAACATGAGTGCGAGTCTGCAGATATCCGACAGGTCTTGGGAACTTCAGGTGCTCTTTGAGAGGCCTTGAGTAGGTGTGGTACTGTCCTTTTTAATTTTCTGTTTATTGAAGGACATGATTATGTCCATGGACGATGTGCAGTGACACATGAATTGTAGACATAAAGAAGAAACTTGCAAAATTAATTTCCGATGTTCTGAGGGGACTCTTGCACTAGATGAGCAACTCAAGATGCTCCTGCCTTCCAGGTTCAGTGGAGTGGAGGTGGAGAGCCATTCGGTTCATCAGCTGTCCTGTACTGTTGCAGTGTCAAGAGGGAACGCGGGAAAAACATTTCAAAACAGGACAGAAGTTCCCTTCTGAACCTGACCCCCCTCTACTGTAAACCTAGCAGAGAGTGGCCATCCGAAATGGGAAAATATTTATACTTGCAAAAGAAATATAAACTTTTGAGAGTCCTCTTTTTCCAAAGACGTTGTCATGAGTGTCAAAACAAACTTGAATATTCACAGGCTTTGGTTTCAGCAGCTCAGTTTGTCATTTTGATGCATGGCTGCTACAGGCCTCTTCAACAAACCTTTGTGTATCACAGTGTCGCTATCCCTTGTGATTGAATTAAGTGATGTCATTGAATTTAGTCTCATAATGCAGAACAGCAACAGCATGCTTTTTTACATGTCAGAATATACAGTAAATCTTTTATTTGCCAAATACATTCAGAGGGTACACCTAGGGAGTATTTTCTTTTTGTTTTTGGTTGATCTTTTGGTTGATCTTTCACTGCTGTCATTGTGTTTCACCCGCTAGCATCAGCAAACAGTAATGAACACAATGTCTGCTTTTCCCCCTGGCAGCTTTTCTTCAGCTTGAGTAAACCCCAAAACCTTGTTGCGTATAGCCTTCACTCAATTAATGTTAGAGCACCTTCGGGGAATATTGAAGGAGCTGCTACAGACAAAACTTTTAATGTCAAGTACTATATACAGTGTTGAAGAAGCATAGCACCCAGCCCAGCTGCACTGGTCTTGGCAGCTAGGGGGTCATGCAGAGTGGAGACGGGGAGAGGGAAAAGTTTCCGCTGTTTTCCTTTGGCTTGGATGTTCAGACTATTGGAGTTGATGCAGTGAAGCCGTACAGAGAGAAATTGCGTGAGGCATGATCCACATGCTTTGATAATTCCGGAAAGGAAACCGGACTTGCTAGAATACCGTTTGGGCTGACTTGCAGGAGGGGAAACTGGAGCGGTCCGACTCCGGTGTGGAGGTCAGGGAAGGGCAGGGACAGGAGTTCAGGGCGACGCATTGTCTTTGGTGGCAGAGGATACAGCTGGCAGTCGTGTTCCTGATGAGACGAGGGCAGGGGAGGACAATGAGCCGCTGCTGAAGCAGGGGCGGCGGAGGCTTGAACGTCCAAAAAACATTTACTGCTGCAAAATAAAAACATGGTTAAGGCCTGGCGGCTCAGTTAACCAGCCAAGGGGGAGACCTCATGTTGCAGAACCACCTGCAGCTCACTAACGAGGGCCGGGCCATGCGTCTCCAAGGTCGTTCTGAAACGGGGCGTGTCTGCCTCGCACTCGGGGCATTTCGCATTCAGCGCGCCCTGCTTCGCCCCTCTGGCCCTGCTTCAAATACCTCGTTTGGGCGTGAGGCCGAAAGCCCAGAAATCCAGAACGCTCACGCTTGTTTACGAGTTGATGAGCTGGGCCTGGTTTGAAGACATTAATTTAAGAAAACCTCGAGGCAGCTGGTTTAGCATAAGAGGATTTCACAGCATTTAATGGAAGCTTTGAGTGTAAACAAAGGAGGACCTGTTGTTCGATTTTGAAAGGACCTATTGTCCAGAACGTATCCCTCTTGCTGTTTGCCGTATGATCCAGCCGTTATTCCGTGCCGCTCATTTTGGTTCTGTTTGTTCTTCCCAGAAAAGATTTCGACACTCCTCCACGTGCTCTTCCCCTGTGTGGAATAGACTTAAGGCAGCACAGATGCACATCAATATGAAATCTATAGAAAACCAATCTGGTGGCAAATGTTTTAGCATCTGTCTTTAACACAGCATAGCCTTCCGATTACTCATCTCTCAGGCTGCTGTTCTGTATACAGTATGTGTAACTGGTTTTGGCTTTGTCAAAGGCTGACACAAGTGTTAAGAACCATTGTCTGCTGTATATGTGTTGATGAATTTTCCCTTTTTTGTAGGTCTTGCCATGCAGCTGTGCTCCTATTTGTTTTGCATTTTTCTTTCTGAATTTGGAAATATTTTTTTTTTATTTCCTTCCAGATACAATGGCTCCCTCCCCAATGGAGACCGTGGGAGACGTAAAAGCCGCTTTGCTTTATGCAAGAGACCAAAGGCCAACGGGGTGAAGCCGAGCACAGTGCACGTTGCCTGCACCCCTCAGGCAGCCAAGGTAGGGGCTGGGGCCGGTCGCCCTGTTCCGCCTCCCAAAACACCGTCCTCTCCTCAGGGTTGCTGTGAAAATAGCACTTCTTCTCTCCAGAGAGGAAACGCTTACAGTCTGGTGAAGAAGGCCCGCAAAATGAAAATATAGAATAAGTGTGCTGGTTTATTTATACCTTTCTTCTTCTAATTGCGGATTTGCTCCTTTATGTTGTCGGGGTTAATATGGCAGCTACCTCTACAGCAATTGAAGCCCATTTCAGCAGCTCTGTTTGCTTTTAAAAAAGATTACTGTGACCTTTCTTTCTGAAGAAAGAGCAAATTGAAGGAGTGCAGACAAATTGAAACTGGATCAATTTACTATTTGGTCCTTCATGTAGTCTTATAAAATCCCTCACTAGTGCAGATACAGAATTGTACTCGTAAAGAGGGGACTGCAATTTCAGACACTTGGCCAGAGGCAGATGAAGAATGATGCCAAAATCTTTTAAATGTGTTTTTTTTAATGGGTAACGTTTAAGAGAAAAATGAAAGATCAAAGATCACCAGAGCTTGAATGCTGTTTTTTGGACACCTATTTTTGCTTTCTTTTTTTTTTCGGTAAAAAAAAATAGCTGAAGCAAACAGGAAGTTTCTTTGTCATTGTGTACCGAAACTAAGAATGTGGGATGCTTGTGAAATTTCCATCCATCATGATGCTGCGCTGTGAACAAGTTAAAGCAAGTGTCTTTTCACACATCTGGACAAAGTTGAACAGATGAATGCCTTTTTTGTATCTTTTCCAGATGCAAATGTGGCAAGTGTTGTAATTTCTAATGACAGTATCCAGCTGGCTGTGATTTAGCCCTGTTCTCAGGAGTGGGTTTGCTGATATTAGTACTGAAAGCATTTAGAACTGGAAGGTGCATTTTTCAGCTTTTCAAGACTGGGGTTTTCCTCAGATGTGATCAGGTTTCATTCTTGTTTCCACATTGTCAAAATGACAGAAATCCCATTGTTTTTCTCTTTTAAATACCCTGTTCTTTTCTTTCCAGGCAATAAGCAACAAGGACCAGCACAGTATCTCTTACACTCTCTCTCGAGCACAAACAGTGGTGGTAGAATACACACACGACAGCAATACAGACATGTTTCAGGTAGGCTGAAATAGCTCATGTGGTTGACATCTTCAGCAGTTTCTATGCTATCTTATAGTTTCATCTCGGTGGTTGTCTGTAGGTATTGAGTAGCTCTGGTTTGTGCTTTGATCAACTGCAATTTAGAGCTCAAAGGTCAATGCTATCTGATGTGCACGCGCAACGAATTTCATTTCTATTTCCAAGTTTTATAGCTCATATTTCTCTTTACACTTACTGCAAAATGGAAGTGCTTGTTTTGATTGAAATGTGAGAGTGACACACTCATTGTCCAGTTGCACTTAATTAAAAGCCCCCTTAGAAAAGTGCCCTGTGATAGTGAAAAGAGGGGGTGGTTGTGTGTTGGAATGCATGAACCCCCTTTCCACAGAGCGTAACAGAGGGGCTGCTGACTGCCCCCCCTCTTGCTGCTTTGTTCCTCTCGGACACGAGCCCTGTACTGTTTCCTGGTGCAGCTGCTGATCTCAGTGAAGGGCTCCTCAGTCCTCCCAGTGAGGGGCTGGCACATGCCGAGTCTCCGTCACACTTCCGCCGATGGCAAAACCTTCACGTCTAACATACCAATGCAGAATTTTACCTCGGTACCGAAAAAAGTACTTCCCTGAGACTGTGGACTACATAGGACCTCAGATATTTAATCCAAGTCTACTTCTAAGCGCTCTGCCCTTTGACTTAGAGGAGTCAAGCTGTGCGGGAGTCCAGGAAATATTCACAGGTGCTTTCTGCAAGGAGCTGTTTTCTCTCTGTGTGATACTCTAAGACAGAAGGGCCCTTCAGCGCTGTAACTCTCGCTTCTGTCGTTTCGCCCCGGCACCAGATTGGACGGTCGACCGAGAGCCCCATTGACTTCGTCGTGACGGACACGATCCCCGGCAGCCAGAGTAATTCCGACACGCAGTCCGTTCAGAGCACCATCTCCAGGTTTGCCTGCCGGATCATGTGCGAGAGGAACCCCCCCTACACCGCCAGGATCTACGCCGCCGGCTTTGACTCATCCAAGAACATTTTCCTCGGAGTAAGTCGACTGAGAGCCTGGTTCACAGGTGGCCGTTTGTTTATGTAGGGAGGGAGGGGGGAGAAACGAAGGCCCCAGGCACGGCCCCGGATCAATGGCGCCCTTTTACGACGGCTTGTTTTTCCTGGCAGGAAAAGGCCGCCAAGTGGAAGATGTCAGACGGTCAGATGGACGGCCTCACTACAAACGGAGTCCTTGTCATGCACCCGCGCAACGGCTTCAGCGAGGACTCCAAGCCGGGGGTGTGGAGAGAGATCTCTGTCTGTGGAAACGTCTTCACCCTGCGGGAGACCAGATCGGCGCAACAGAGAGGCAAAATGGTAGGCGCCGGCTGCCCACGGGAGTTCCGCGTGGAGGAGACGCTGAGCTGTAAATCCCCACGCGCCGAGGGGGAGAATGAAAGGGTGGCGGGTGAAGAGGGGGTGTTGTGTCTTAGACGCAGTGCCCACAGTGCCACACGTGACTCAGGTCTTTTGTTCCGACACCTATTTTTCAAACCTGATGTACCCAGGAAAGAGAGAATTGCTTGAAAGTTAAGTGTCGGGGCTTTTATAGACGCGCATCGTGTTTGGGAATTCCCCCACCTTGCCGAAGTGCAGCCTGTGCCTGGGTAAAGAGTACCCGAGCTGTTAAGACTTGGTTTCACCCTGTACTATGCCGTACAAAACTATTCCACCCCTTCCACTGACGTCCCGGTTTGATTAAACTACAAATGACGTATACACAGCTTTTTAAAGCGGACATTTTTGATCGCAGCTCGAATGCTCCAACCGAATATTTCACTGATTTTTAACTTCTTACACCCTTAAAATGCTGCAAAGAAAAATCAAAAACTCCACATTGATGCCTGAAGTTCTGAAAGAACTTTACAAAACAATGTGCTTGGAACGCCGGCATCAGATATCTGCCTGCTGTTTACACAGCTCTAATTCCTGTCAGGTCCTTCCAAATGAGGGATTATCTGCTTAAGTAGCAATTATTGTTCAAGATTTGCTGTACATACCCTCATTTCTGTCGAGATATTGGCTTCTTGTTGTTGAAACATTCCCTTTGTTTGAGGTCTGATGCAAATCAGCAGAAAGGCTGTGTTGGTACTTCCAGCAGTCCTGTTAATCCCTAAGCACATGGGCTGTATAGACTGGCAGCAGTCTAAAGGGAAACTGACACCCTAGGAGCCCAGTAAAAGGCCTTGTGTCTTCACTGGTGTGCTTTTGGTTTTATGAGAGCCTGGAATTTAAACCAGAGGCACAACAAAAGTCCTCTGCATTAAATCTGCCACTAAATTTGTAATTTAAAAGTAATAAAGGGAACTGCAGTTTTTCCTGGTGCAGTTTAGCTGTTTTTATTTGGTGTTTTAGCACTTTATTAAGGCTATGCTTTCACCACCTTGTGAAAGGCTGGACTGGACTGCAGGCTCTGTGATGATGGTGTAGCAGAGGTCCCAGACTCAGTCCCAGTCCCAGTAAGTGAGCTCTCACTTACATCAGTGTTACTTTGTTTTTCTCATTATTTAACTGTATATTAGCAATATTGTGAAACAGACTCGGGGGTACTTTTATGGACATCTATGCCTTTTAATAATGTGAAATTTTTTAGTACTGCACTTTAAAATACCTTATGATGAATCTTACACATATAGCTAGAAATATACTTGGGTTAATTGTTTAATTGACTGCTCAGGTTGGAACAAAAAGCCTGATGATGCCAGCGAGTGGGGAGTTTGAGACTTCCTGGCTTACAGGTGTTTCCAGTTTTCATTCTGATTTATACTTCATTCTTACTTTTTTTTTGTTTAGTTCTTTTTTTAGAAATCTTTTCCAGTTTAGTCCACGTTGCTTTAGAAGTGTTTTTTTAAAAGACCCGGAGGAATAAATGGTAACCGTTATTAAGATGGAGAATTCCAAGTCCAGATTTGGCTTCAAGTATTTAACCTTTTCATTTGCGTTGCACGTGTGAGTTCAGGCAGCGTTAAAGCATGGAAATGGTATGACAACGTTGTGTTTGCTCTTGAAAAGCATGTTTGACTTGTGTTTTTCATTTTTGTTAAGAAGTATTAATGTCAATGACTCGGCATGTCCCAGGGTTTATAAAGTAAAAAGTATAAAGTTTCTAAATAGAAGCTCCTGATTTTTTTTTTTTGCTTTTGCAGAACATTTATTGCCCTGTAGTACTTATGGCTGGAATCATTCATTTAGACACTACCCCCTTCAACAGTGCGCATATGGATTCTCATACACATGTGCAATTTTAATTTTTGATAATAAGCTTTGAAGGATTGGTAGTTTTGGCAAGTGGAGGTTTAAGGTTGCACTCAGTAATGGGTTAAGACGTGACTCTAAAAGTTGCAGTGTTTCTGAGAATTGCAGAACAATCCACCAGCTTATCTTTTCTCGGAGCCAACAGCATAATAACTGGGTGATGTTTTAGACTGAGTCGGTTTTTATATTTTGCTCCTGTTTTCTTCAAAGCCCTGTTCCTGTCCTAGAGAATCCCATGGTTTTTGCACACAATGGGGTCTAGTTTTCTTTCCTGTTCTCTGTGGAAATAGGACTGGCTGCCTGTGAGTTAGTTACTGCAGTTCCTACACAGAAAAGGCACTTACTATGAATCACTTGGTAAGTTGATGTAACCAGCTCCTTGCCAAAGATCACAATAGTCCAACTGAAGACTACACTTGCGTATTGTTCAGCCTGGATGTTTTATTGAAATATTTTTGTCATTCTGTTTAGGAGAGCACTGGAATTGTAGGTTGTACAGTCCAGCCTGCCAATCTAATAACATTTAAAGCCCTTAACTAAAAGAGAACCTGGGACAAGACCCTGTTGAGGGTGAGCTGTGTAGCCACAGGACATCTTCCGAGTGGTGATGTTAGATTCCTTTTCCTTGGTATCGGTGCAAGAAACGTTTCCATATAAACTGTATTGTTCGCTTGTAGAGGGATGTCCGATACAAGTCTCCTGCTGATTCTGTGGGAGCAGTCTGCCATTTTCGTGTAGCACAGAGAGCTCAGATGGGGTGGAGTTCGCGTCACCACGGTCCTCTCTGCAGAAAGCAGATCCCTTTTCCCACGCGCTGTTCCTTTTTCCATAGATCACACAAATAAAAAATAGTATCTGAAACTAGGGAGGAACATGTCTAGAGTGGACTACATAAACATTTCTTTAAAAAAAACAATAGGATGCAGTCCTGAGTTAAACATGACATTTTCAACCCTGCTGTGAAACCTCTGTTTCACCCCTATATTTTGTATTTTTGTAGTTTTAACCCCTGTAAAAGTACAAGTGTGTGACCTTGACTTTCTCGTCTGTTGTTTCTTTGCTTTTGTTTTTCTCTGTTTTTCTCTGAGGTCAGAGACTCGCAGGCCTCGTTTGAACTGTTTCTGTATTGGGAACAATGCGTTGTAACGTCAATACAGGCTCTGTCTGACCTGCTCTGCATCACTGCAGTGCCAGTCTGAGGACAACAGTTCCTCACCGGCTGGGTTATGGGAATCCATGAAGAGAAAGACAAAAGTAGTTTTGTGAAATTGAAATTGAACCGATTGGAAAATACATGAATTAGCTTGAAGGCCAGTTACAGTAGGTGCAGGAGGCACCGTTTACATTCGGCTGTACCCTGAATGCCCTTTGCTTGTGATATTTACAAGGTTAACAGAGGCAGTAGAATTGAAGATATCTCGGTTTACTATATTTCTGGTTCTTCTGATGGCTCCTTTGGTTGTATCGGAATCTTCTTGGAAGCTGTGTACCCCTTAAAACTGTGTACCCTTTGGCCACCCCTTAGAGTTTCAGATCCATTAATTTGAAAAAGAGGCTAGAACGTTGCAGACACAGCTCAGAAATTCTGCTGAGCCGATAATTACTTGTATTGAAATACCCTTTTTCTTCTGAAATGAAATGTTCCCCTCTGTGGTGTTTTTAAGAAATGAATATTGATCAACTTTCATGCATTGGAAGAGGGAAGGAACAACGTTTTGTGTCAGGAAAATCTAATTAAGGGAGATTTTATTTCTCAACGTGCTGCAGTGACTGGGAGATTGAGCTTGAGCAAAGGACTGTGTAAATCATTGTGGCTTTAAATGCCTCTCACCGCCTGACACAGCAGTTATCAGGAACATGTACTGTACTATTAAGGTTTTGTTCGCCATCTATTGGAAAAGTTTGGTATTTCTGTATACAAACATAAGGAATTGTCTATCTTTGAAATTGTGCTATCAACCCATACATTAAAGAATTATCAGCGGGCTTGTTTGTTTACTTGTAGAGAGACTTCCTAATTTCTGTTTTTATCTTCTCGTTTTATCCAAATTTTAGTATTTTTCTGGATGCAAGTGCAGATAAACAAAGGTTTGCTTGAATTGCCATAATTAAGCATTTTTATTTTTGTTTTACGTAGATTATGCCGAAAGGATGAAATCCACAGAATTGTTTGCATTCATGTGAAGAATTTTGTAGTTAAGGCAAAAATAATTCAGCGCCCGTTCTAAAAGCAGTATTTACTTTGCAATGTGCTAACTTGAAGAATAGTTTTAATTATCAAATGAATTTCTTAAATACAATCAGTATTTTATTTTATTTCAGACATTTTTGATTAATACAGCACTTATACACAGTATTAAATATCCCTTATCATCACTACTGCCCGAGTTAAGATTTCTGTTGCATTCTGTGCCATTATATTTCATGTGTCTTATGATAATCAGAGGTTTGTGCCTTGATTCTTAATTGGAATATCCTAGCATATGTTTAATTGCAATGTCCAGTTGCTATAAATGAATCGTGTAGAATTAAAAAATAACATTTTTACCTTTCGCCTGAAAATATGGAGATGAAACTTTTTCCAGGTTTTCTGATGTCCTGTCCCATGTACTTTTGTCCTGTGAAATGTGTGATTCATCTTAATATAAGCAGTGGTTTTCAGTTCAGGGAAGTAATATTTCATAAATAATACAGTCTGCTCTACCACTCAGATGGAAACCTGAAATTGTAATAAACTGTAGTGCGATGCTGAAGAGCACAGCAGAAGAGTGGCGATTTGACACACAGATCAAAGATAGCAGCAGCATATCAAACCGAACAGGAGAAACAGAATTGAAATGAAATGAGCCATAAAGGTTACGGTTAATTGAGTTCTGATCTGGATTCTATATTACATTAGCTACACTATCCAGAGTGCTATGTCACCGCAGTGCAGCTTTCATGTTACTTGTTTAAATCTCTACCTGCCTGAAAGTAGGAAAGTATTTAATTGATTTTAGTTTTGCGGATTATCTGTTCAGCTAAGTAGATCAGAACTTAAGTGAAATGAAAATCGGAAGATCCCGTGGCTGTGGAGGGCCAGGGCCGCCTATCCCTTTTATAATTGGAGCTGTGCACAATGTTCAGGTCTCTGGAGCCAGGTGGACCTCCTGTCTGTCTCCATAGTCTAGTCCCAGTCTCTCAGAATGACCAGAAGAATGAAAGTACCCAACATTTCTTGTCTAAGCAACAAAAGTCCTAAATGTCTCATAGTATTTTCTTGCAGGTATTATTACTCTACCCAGCTAATGTCTACTATATAACAGTGTTACGAGAGTGTAATATTGTTCATCTGCACTTGACAAGAATCTAAACGTATATAGCATTGAAGATTGGTGGATGTCACTACTGTATGAGCTGTTAGTTTGGGTATCTTTCTTATCTTCAATATGTGCTGGGTCTTTTTGCTTAGATTTTTTTTCACCCTTTTTAGCTGTGGTAAAATCTGCTGGGTTTCCCAGGTGAAATGAGACAAGGCACACCAGTGATACATTCTGAGCATTTGGTTGCACTTTCCTCTAAAGAAACTACGTAACCGATAAACTGATCAGTTCACGCTGGGATAGTGCTAGTGTCCTGTCCGGCTGCCCGCACTGTCTCCGTTCCATAAATTATTCTTAAATAATTGGTTAAAACAAGTTGAGGGTGTTTTGAAATGAAACTACCTACAAAGTGTTATTTTTAGTGTTATTTTCGCACTTAGGTGTCATCTCTTTGGCCTATTGCCTTGTTGAAATCTCAGTACAGTATTCTGAATACGTGGTTCGCTGCTCACATTTTTGTTTTAAATTGAGAGCTATTCTAGGAGGCAGATCTCTTGCTTTCTTGGATTCCGTGAACACCAAAGTTTTTTTTTCATATTTTTTTAGATGAAATATTTTTGTCTCACCCTACTACACGCCCACTCGCACATATGCTACAAAAACAGACCTAATATTAGGAATAGAAGTGTGACTGTGCTTCTCGCTGGTACAGAATGGGCCTCACTTTGCCACCCGTTCTCTGCGCTAGAAGTGGAAAGAAATGGTTCTTTTAATTAAGGCGAAGCAAAGAGTTAGGGCAGTGGCTCTGTGGCTAAGGATCTGCGCCTGTGGCAGGAAGGTTGCCGGCTCGTATCCCGCAATCCTACTCCATTGGGCCCCTGAGCAAGGCCCTTAACCCCAGCTGCTCCAGGGGCGCCGTATAAATGGCTGACCCTGCGCTCTGACCTTAAGCTTCTCTCGCTGTCTGTGTGTATCATGGAAAGCAAGTTGGTGTATGCGAAAACAAATTCCTAATACAAGAAACTGTACATTATCTATCTTATAAAGAGTTTGTACTTGAGTCCCCCATCCCCAAAGCAGAACTGGATATACTGAAAGCAGACTGCTTCAGCGCGGCTGACTACGTGGTGGATGCTGCACATTGGTAGTGGTGGACAGGGGTCCCCATTACCTGTAAAGCGCTTTGAGTGGAGTGTCCAGAAAAGCGCTATATAAGTGTAAGCAGTTAATTATAATTATTATTATTTCCTCTGCGGCAGGTGGAAAACGAAACCCACGAGCTGGTGGACGGCTCGCTGATCGACCTGTGCGGCGCCACGCTGCTGTGGCGCACGGCGGAGGGGCTGGCCCGCACGCCCACCCTCAAGCACCTGGAGGCCCTGCGGCAGGAGATCAACGCGGCGCGGCCCCAGTGCCCCGTGGGCTTCAACACGCTGGCCTTCCCCAGCATGAGGAGGAAGGAGGTGGTGGACGAGAAGCAGCCCTGGGTCTACCTCAGCTGCGGCCACGTCCACGGTTACCACAACTGGGGCAACAAGGAGGAGCGCGACGGCAAAGACCGGGAGTGCCCCATGTGCCGCGCACGGGGCCCCTACGTGCCCCTGTGGCTGGGCTGCGAGGCGGGCTTCTATGTGGACGCCGGGCCCCCGACTCACGCCTTCAGCCCCTGTGGCCACGTGTGCTCTGAAAAGACAGTGGCCTACTGGTCCCAGATCCCCCTCCCACACGGCACTCACACTTTCCACGCGGCCTGCCCTTTCTGCGCACAGCAGCTGAGCGGGGAGCAAGGCTACATTAGACTTATATTCCAAGGACCTGTGGACTAGGCCTCTGCCAGGACTAGTAAGGTGTCTTATCCAGCTGAGCTTATGATGCAAAATAAGCTAGTTTTGTTTTTGTTTTTTTCCCTTTTTTTTGAGATTTTTGGAACTTTTTTAAGTGACCTTTCTAGTGAGTGCGGTTTCATATTTACGAAAACAAAAACCAGACAAAAAAAAATTAGTTTCTATTCATCGGAAAGACCCCCCCCCTCCTGACCCCCACCACATACACATACAGACATAGAACAGTTTGGGTGAAAGGTTTCCTTTTATTTCTATGTAAGTAATATCTTATTTCTAAAGTAACACAGTTGATGGGGTTGTAATTGACATTATGTCCTTTTATATGTCATTCACAGTTCTGTGTGGGGGTTTATTCCCCTTTTCCCAAATATGAAAAGAACACAAAAACAGATGTATTTATGCTTAATAAAGATACCACTCTGAGATGCAAACTATATTAGTTTATAGAGAGCAATTTACATCCATCTTTCTTAATAAATCACTATATTGTGTAATATGCTTAACTTTAATATTAGTAACTTTTATAATTTAAATATAAATGTTAATCTGTACAAAGGTAGATTGAGTTTTGGGATTAGCTAACATGTATTTGTTTTGTTACCATCTGTTGGGGTTCCAAGAGGATCTTTTTGATCATCTTATGTTACCTGGTGATACTTCATAAAATTTACACTTCAGTCATTAGCAGTGTGCAAATATTTTTTCTAAGGCATTACCATGAATTTATTAACTTCAAAGCATAAGGGTACCAGAAAGGACCTTTATGTAATGCCAGCTGTACAGAAATTGAAATTCTTTCTCGAAAAAGCCCCTGCTGATTTAATTTCTGCCTTTCTAGTACAGCTGCAATTAAACTGTTTCCATTTCTGAATGTGGCCCTTTGTGTCAGAAATCACAAACTCAAGCCAGCTCCGTCCTATTCCACTTTTAAAACTGTCACTGCCAATAACCAATTGTATTAAACTCACAGGGCAGATCTGCAGGGCCCACGTATTACTTGAAAACTCTGATTCATAAAATTCGTAGCAAGAGTAAAAGACTCTGGGATGGTTAGTGACCGTTTTAACTGTCTGTGTTAGTCATATATTAGGAAAATGCTACTATATATTCCAGGGGTGTGGAGTCTTGGTCCTGCAGGGATGGTGTGTCTGCAGGTTTTCCAGCTCTCTTTAAAGCAGCAGGGCCTGAAGAGCTGGAGAAGCTAGGAAATCAGTCCTGTTAATTCCGCCACCAGCTGTGGGTTCCAGCTCTCTAATTTTGCAGTGAAAATCCACAGGCCCATTTCCAGGACCAGAGGTGGTCATACCTGATAGATACATTGAGATATCTTTGAAATGACGCACAGAGCCTTTAAACAGTTTACAACACTGAATCATAAAATATTCAAATGTATATTGGTTAGTGTTCACTGAAGCTGGATTTTATTTGGTTCCTGAGTTTTTCTGAAGCATTCAAAAAAAAAAAAGAGGGATATCCGGGATTTCTGCTGTCGTGGCTACAATAAGACTTTTCCGGAACAGGAGAATTTTAAATCTTGTACTGTTCATTAATTGGTGTTTTATTTCCTTTTTCCAAGCTGTGTGCCTATCGCAGATGTCCTGTGTTTTTTTCTGTATGTTTGCTTAAGGAGGTTGTCACCCACTGTATGTGACAGGAGGTCTGAAAGCAGCATTAATCACATCTCAGGGAGAAGCCACAGTCTGGTCACTAGTGCTCTGAACAAGTCTGTCATTTCAAAACAGCAAGATTTTTATCGGAAACCAGATGACAGAGCTGCCTCATCTGCAGGTTTCTGTGTTTTTTCTTTTCTTTTTGTCTCGTCTTGATCCAGTATTAAATAATGAAATTAAGCTATGCTACGAACCTTTTAAAGGAACCGTGACTTGGTACAAATACAAGGGCTTTTAACTTTCAATATACTGTGCATGTTCTGTCCCTAAGCATTACTTCAATTTCTGTTCCACTGTGCTCTGAATTTCCCTGATGCTTTAAGGCAAACTGTTGCAAAGTACAGTTTTGTACCAACTTTAAACAATAAAGTTTTAACAAGTTTGAAGAGTGTGTGTGTACATAGATATGCATAATATGTCAGTCTCCCTGGTCTGTCTTTTTTTACTGCACAGGTGAGTGTTATCCATACTTTGCAAAATGAATTCTAGTCAGAAGATAACCAGTGGTCACAGAAAGATACAGTATACCTGTATTACGGCATCTCAGCCAGGTATTTTGTGGGGTTGAAAAATTCTTACTTTGGGAGGTGACAATTACTGAATCTCTTTAGTGTTGAGCAAGGAAGACTATTTCCAAGGTGGACTTGATTCACGTGGTCAGAATCCTCAAAAGATATTGACTGATGGACTTCTTCAGGATCAGCAATGAAACATGAACCAGAGGGCACAACTGGGACGCGAAGGGAAAGACCAAAAACCAGTGGACCCACCTTCCTCCAAGAAACGAGTGAACTGGATCCTTGGATCAATACGCCATCATCAACCAAACAAGTGAAATGGTCTGAATGGCTTTTCCCTTGTGTTTGTTTTAACCCCACAGCTCTAATGACTGAAATATGATTAATCTCACAGGATTGTTTTTTGTGCTACCAAAATGAGCATCTTGCAATCATAGGTTTGTTCCATGCTGAAAAGAGAAGAAAAGAACGTTTTCTTTTATCTCCGATAACCCTATTATACCGTCTTCTCTGTTGGTAATGTCTCCTGTCCTTGCTGTATTTTACTGCTCTGTCAAACAAATTTCCCTTGAATGAAGCTCGAATCGAATTCTTGGAAAAGAACAAAAGGCAGCATGACCCACTGCCATTGTCGCATCATAACAACAGTCCTCAGTCCTCAGTCCTCAGTCCTCAGTCCTCAGTCCTCAGTCCTCAGTCCTCAGTCCTCAGTCAGCTACGGTGAGTATCCCCAGGGCTACAGTGCAACTAACTGCTGAACAGCCTCTTTCTCTGGCCTGGGCCCCGCAGTTGGAACTGGAGAGGGGAGTGGGTCCGGGTGTAATGTTACCACACATCTCTCAGGTTGCGCACTGTCCTGTCCAATAAATCTATGGTAATATACCAGCTCCAGAGAATAAGGACCATCTACCTAGCAACAGATTGTGTTAGCATCAAATTTTCCCAGACGAGGTTCAAATGTGTCTCAAGATATTTAAGTTGGTGGCACGGGGGGACTCTATTACTCACTTCCATACCTATGCTGTCTCCTAGCTTCCACCACAGAGACGGTGCATGTAGCACAGTCCTTCAGCGTGGGTAATGGTTGATAGACCAGTTCATTTCTAATAGTGCTCCTCCACCATTTTGAGTCAGGGAGCCAGATTTGACAATGAATATGTCTGAAAGTCCTGTTGAACTTCAGAATGCACAATCAAATCATTGAGTTTTTGGGGCAGTCTGACCTGTACAGTACTTGTTTCACTGCAGGAATCCTGTAACATACTGCCACCCTGTGGGGGAGATTGGACAATATTTTGGTATTTTTTTCACCCTATTTAATTCAAAGGGTGACTACCATACGAAACAAGAATATTATCTATATTCGGTTCACTGCTTTCACGTTAAGATTTGCCGTCGACAAAAGAGGAACAAGAATAATTTGGAGGATGTAATATTGGAAAGAGCAGAAACATTTACTTTTGCTCCTAATGCTGTTGCGCAAATGGATCTTTATTTGCAACAGACTATCCATGCTGACAGAAAGAGGAACCCCCTTTCAAATGACGAGACACTCAGACTGGCAGGCGCTGCATAGTTCTCTTGGGGAGAACAAGACAGAGCCCCTCGCCTTCTCTGCACAGAGCACTCCTCAGATTTCAGTCCTGTAGAAGGGAAACTGTTCTGTCCCTCACACAACCTCAACTGATTGAAATCCTACTAGAAGACACGGTAAGCAAAACCATGCAAAAACACAGGCCAATTTGCAGTGGACCAAATGTCTTTTGGTGGGAAAT
The DNA here is from genome assembly GCF_055471065.1 of Atractosteus spatula. NCBI lineage: Eukaryota > Metazoa > Chordata > Actinopteri > Semionotiformes > Lepisosteidae > Atractosteus > Atractosteus spatula. The sequence goes on from NC_142720.1 coordinate 12,521,311, forward strand.
ACAAATAGTTTGGCAAATCCTTATTATAGTGAGCCACTTACGGCAGTGATATTTAAATACAAGACTATAGGGCAGCTAGCCATACCGTCTGGAGGTATTGATTGCTTTACACAAAAATAAAGCAGTCTGCATTTTTTCCCCCAATTTTCTTGCTTTATGGCAGCCACCCTTTCAAAAATGTTGTGTAATGAAGCTGTTTGTTCACATACAATAATTATGTCAAACTAAACACGAAACTGATACACATACACTGTTCCAGAGGTGCCTCGCCTCAGACTTGGGGAACTCGGAGACTTTCCAGACATATCCATAGAAACATCTTTAAAATGGGCTTATCTAAACACAAGTGAATGTAAAGTCAATACCTGCACGATCCTATGTTATTTGGGTTTTTTTTTTCAACGTTTTAAAGTGGGTGTCTTTGTTGAGAGAGTTTTGAAGCTGGCTCTGAGAACCAAAGACATACTGTATTCCAGGGGCTCACCAGATACATCAGAAAACACTTCATTTAAAGTCTAAGACTCAGTAATCAGTTTTACTTTAATTGCAATGGCTTAATTAGTCTACAAGGGAACTAGGGTACCTACAGGTTTTGGTTTTTCATATGTTACACAAACATGCTAACGCTAATAGAAACAATCTAAATTAAGAGTTCCGAAACTGGAGGTTTGAAACAGTTATTTAGTCATTGGAAGTCAGTACTCCTAAAATGAAACCCCTGTGCAAATCGTTATATTAAACAATAGTAACTGAATTTAAGTTACAGTGGATTACACGCCACCTTTTAATATTTCATTGTTAATACCAACAGCTTGAAATAAGACATCTCTCTTTGATTTTGAACAGGAAGGCTCGGTTTACAAACAAGCCTTCTTCCAAGGTTTATCGAACAGAAGGATTTGGGAACCACCGGGTGGCCTCCGCTCGCTCTGACACTGTGGAAGAGGCAGGCCCGGCCCCCGCCCCCGCCCCCGCGCGGTGCATTGTGGTCACGGTGCCGGCTGTCGCCTTGTTGTTGTCTGATGACTGTGATGGTGGACAGGGGGGTTTGCGGAGTTTGGAGCTGCTGTGTTTCATACGACAGGTACCCGTACGAAAGTTTACTATCTGGTTAAGCAGGCTCTGAGCGTAATTCTGCGCCAGTGGCAAGCGGTGCTGGAATACATTAAGGCTGTCAGACGGCCAGTCCCTCTCCAGCGGTCTCGGCAGCGGAGGCTTTACTACGTGTAAATACAGGAATATCCAGCTGGCAGGAAGCTAGGCCTCAGCCAGGTGTACTGTACTGTACCTGGGCGGATTGTGCTTGGGCATATTGTATGAATGGAGCTCGGCGTCTAACATGTCCGGAGAGAGAGCGACTGTCCTGCGAGGAGGGGAACGGGGCTGGCCGAGCCACAGCCTGTCGCAAAGTCGTGGCGACGCGACAGTGATGGAGCCCCCAGTTCCCTTCAGTATTTCGTGATTTAGTTTGGGACTCGAGTGCACGAGTACAGGTCGCCGGTAGCAGCGAGGGGTTTCTCAATTCGGGTTGTGTACGCGGCTGGCGAAATATGACAGAGCACCAGATGGCAAACGTTTTATGGAAAACGAAACGTTTTCTGGGCTTTTTAGCAAGTTCAGCTCCCATAAAGCAGTAGTAACCTGTTCAGAGAGATATATCTCCGTGTTCAGACAAATCAGGTTCTTTTCCACCAAGGTGTAAATATTTCAGACTTTCACGATGTGTGCTACAGTACCACAAGCGGAGGTGCAGGTTTTTTAATTGAATATTGATCAAATCAATTGCAAACTATAAATGGATTCTAAACCTAAAAGAAGTACTGGAATTATGCTGTAGATCCCATTCTCATTATTTTATATGCGATCTTTTTTTGTGTGTTTACTCTGCTGGTCAGCGGTGTCCCTGTATCACAGATGATGTGTGAGCCACATTAGGTTGTGACTTATACTGTATGTTTAACTGCAGTCTTTAGTGTTTAGTAAGCAGTAATTGTGTCCGAGAGTAGTTATAAGGATACCCCCGCCTTCTCTGTGTATAGAGCTCTACCTTTCTATAGCGAATTTGAATATTATGCTTGGTCTGGGTGCAACATTAGAAAGATTGCAAATGGTGATACATTACCATTGGATAGAAGGGTTCCTATGGATCTGATAACTGAGTAGTTAAATAGGGATGTGAAAATTAAAGCAGGTCTGTGGAGCTAGTTGGACCAAACCATGACAGACCTAGGTTTCAGAGGAGATGTGCATTTCCTTATTTTGTACTTGCTCTTAGTAGGCCAGCCCTTCATGTCCCACTCAGACTCTTTTCGCTACACATGCTCAGAAAAAAATCCAACAAAAACAGTTGACTTCCAAGAACTTTGTTCTTTTAATTCTTGATAAAACGGAAGGGAGTTTCCGATGACAAATAACAAGAGCATAGTATTCTGAACTTCTACCTCAATCACTCCACCACCTCCTACCTGCCACCTAAAAGAAAACCACTACCTTTTCTCACAGTTCTTACTCCTGCCTTAAAACAGAAGAGGTCAAGATTCAATTCTCATTAGTACTGTTGTTAGTACAACTAATGTGCCTGTTCTAGAATTGTATCCATCTCTAGTATTATGATGCTTAGTTCTTTTTTTAACAATTAAAAAAAAATTAATTGAAAAAAGTATTTTGTTGTACAATTTGAAACGGGTCTAAGTTTTTGGAGGGAGCTTTGATGCAGTTAAACATATGTACTGTGCACTTTAATCATATTTTATTTAATACTATCTGAAAGCCTGAGTGAGGTTTCAGTTCAGAATGTCACAGTACAAATTCAGTTGGGTTTTTACAGCATTCCTGAATTGGCTTTTTACTACATTGGTGCAGTCTTGCACAAGACAGCAGAGAATACAGAGCTGCTTCTGTAGGAGATATCTTTACTAATACCGTACATTTATATTCTTTTGAATGTGGCAAAATAATTGTAAATATATATTTACTGTAATGGCAGTTAACTTTTTGTTATACAATATTAACATCACAGCATGAAGGAAAGGCAGTATTAACATATGAATGATGAGTGATTTGATAGAGACCTCTCCATTCTGTATGATTGGGGGAAAAAGAGAAGCGTTGTCTTATTAGAATTTCAGGGAGGTCTTTTTGAATATTTTCCTAACATCCTTATAGTTACCTTTTGTGGGAAACAAATCATTCTGGGAACTGTCAAATATTTTCACAGTATTTAAGATTTGATAGCGCCTTACCAGTTCATGATGTGAAACCGGATGGAGATGTAGTAAGTTGATTTGGTAGATAGTTTTCATCGCCCCTGAGAGCCGTGATCTAGCTTCTTAGCTACGTACTACTGAAAACAACCTCAACACTAAGTCTACTAACATGTTTGCTGGCTGGCTGAAGAGGAGAGATATTGATACCTACCAATCATTCTTCCAAAGCAGTATGGAAGCACTCTTGGATTACTCTTGTGCTTCTGGTGGATCTTATTTGTTATTTTTTTATTGCTTATTGGCCTAGCAGACACTCTCATCCAGGCAGCTTGCATTGCATACAATGTTTACATTATGTACATATTTTTAAAATGAATTGCCTGCATATAATTTTATATTCAGGCTTTCTGTGCATTTTTATGTAGAGTGGTGCCATTCTGATGACATTACTTAAATAATTGGTGTGTTTATTGAAAAAGTAATGTTTATTTAAAATGTGACCTTGAAACAACTTTCATGTTTGCTTTTGCTTTTTGGTTTTGATCTTTTGGAAGACTGTTGGAAAGTGTTAAAATGAAAGTAGAGAACAAGCCCATACATTGCACACTCATGTGACAACAGCTGCACTTTCATTTCTGTCTTCTTATAACTTCCGTACCACTGAGGAAACAACAGTCCAAATTCTTGGATGTCTCAATTTATATATAATTGAGAGTTTTTGGAATTCAGCATCACAAACATGTAAGCAAATTTATTTTACTATGTTGTTGAACAGAGAATTCAGGGGGCTAAGTGAGAACTTTTTCCATATCAGATTGTCGTTGTTCAAAGTTAGAGACAATACATTAAGCAGGCGCCAAAGAGTTTTTTGGTCATGATGTTAAACCACATTATAAGCCCGGGGTGTTTCTGTTATGAACACTGTTATGTTAATTTTTATCTTTCAGTTTGGTGTCTTAGAGATTGAGTTGAACTGCTTAACATCTTATTTGTCTCTTGTTACAGCTCGCCTCCTTCCTGAGGTGTCCTTATGCAATGGCTTCAAGCCACAGTTCCTCACCAGTGCCTCATTCCAGCAGCAGTGATGGTGTCTTTAAGAAAGAGAGGGACTCTTCTGCAAAACACTATAAGCTTGTCCGGTCACTACCCGATGTTTGTCCAAAGGAGCCCACAGGTAGGATAGCAGGTATCAATGGATATGTTCAAGCTAGGGCATTGTCATGTGTAATTACTTTGTTCTTATGCTGTGTTATCAGTTGATATAATGTGTTCTTTTTGTATTCAAACCTTTGATTTATATAAAAGATCACCAATTAAACACCATCATTGTATGTAAACGTTGTATAGAATTCTGATGCATATGTTAAGAGACTCTTAGCCAAAGTAATTACTCAGTTACCTTCTATGCATCCCATAAAAAATGCTTTTGAATATATTTTGCAATGATGAGATGTGGGCTCATCTTGACTCGATCTGGACTTTATATCAGTGCTGTCAGCGCCCTTCCAAGTCTGATCCACTTTCTGAATTTTTTATTTTTTTTTCCTTCCCATGTGACTTTAAAGGGGGTGTACGCAGCGTCTGTGATGGCCCATCTGTTGTAGCTGATCAACACAGGTGGACTGTTTATAACTCAAAAGTCAATCTTCCAGCGGCATTAAATGATCCCCGGCTGGCTAAAAGGGAATCGGACTTCTTCACAAAAACATGGGGTCTGGACTTCGTGGAAACTGAAGTTATGCCTTCCTTCTACCTCCCAAATATCACAAAGGAACACTTTGCATCCTACCTGCAAGAGACCACACAGGTATTCTCCAGTGTCAATGCAGTTGGACAGGCTGCTGATGAGTACTTAATGCTCCTTTCCATAAAATAGTGTGGAAACATAAGGTCAGAGTTTGAAGAAGATTGAATACTTTGGTTCTTATCCTCATACAATATTTGCAACGGTTTTTACAGTAATGCTGCAGTGCAGAACGTTTAAGATTAAAATTGTAGCAGTGTGGAAATGTATAGATATCAGGGAGAAATGGTACTATGATTTTTTTAATCCATTTGCAAATACCACTGTGCTTTATTTTTTAACAATTTCTATATTTATTACAAACTATCAACAAATGTAAACGTTATTAAATGTTTTGCTTTCTAAGCGAGAAAAAATCCATGAAAAATGCAAGAATATCTGTCCAACCAAGGATGAACTTGGCGCAGTCTCCAATCTTACAAATAACCATGGTATGATGGCATTTTACTCTTCTCCCTACTCCTGTCATTTTCCATCTAATCGTCTTTAGAGTAGGAGAATACGTGTGTACTTGTAAAGCTTGAAAATTGTTTATTTTTATATTACATTTTTTTACAGATAAGTCCAGGACAGACCTAGAGCAAGTACCCAAGGTAAGAAATGACTGTACAGCACTTTGTGACCATAGAGTTCTGTTGAATAATGTATTCAAGGTAAAGGGTGTTGCCCATGAATTAATTCTCTTTTTCTGTCTATCTTATGTTATTTAAACTCGACAGATTTTCTTGAAGCCAGACTTTGCCCTGGATGACCCCTCAACGTTTAATGCGGTTTTACCTTGGTCACATTTCAGTGGTGCAGGGGGAAAGGGTAGCCGTGATGTAGCCTCCTCACGGTTACTTCAAGAGAAGGTGAACTTATGACTTTCACTTGGAGGGCTTAGTTAAAGGCATGGTTGACCCTGCAGTTCCCTGAACTGGTATCTTTTTTTGGGTCTAAATAATTCTCATAAACTGTCATGTGCCCCTTGTCATTTTTAAATTCTTTTAGAAATACATCTTTATTTATTTATTTTTTTTAATTCTGTACTACTTCAATACATAAAAATGGATAACCAAAGATTGTTTTACCCACCTGTAATACATATATCCACAGTGCTAATACTGGATGTGATTCAGAATGCATTCAGAATGTTATATTTTCATAGTAAGTAAATGATGCTTTAGTCATTTCACACATCAAGGCTGTTTGATTTGAAAACCTGCTTGTTTGTCTTCTAGTTGAGCCACTACCTGGATGTGGTGGAGGTGAATATTGCACACCAGATCTCCTTACGCTCTGAAGCCTTCTTCCACGCAATGACCTCTCAGCACGAGTTGCAGGACTACCTCAGGAAAACCTCCCAGGCTGTTAAAGTGCTGCGGGAGAAAACGGCTCAGATCGACAAGGTCATGTGTGAGGGGTCCCTGCACATACTGAGACAGGCGCTGACACGCAACAACTGCGTCAAGCTTTACAACAAGATGAAGCTTATGGCCACTGTGCACCAGACTCAGCCCACTGTGCAGCTATTGCTCTCCACCTCGGAGTTTGTGGGGGCTCTGGAGCTGATTGCAACCACACAGGAGGTGCTGCAGCAGGAGCTCCAGGGTATTCACAGCTTCAGGTTGGTGGGCCATGCTAACAGTTCCCAAACTTTTTGCTTTTCACAGGAGTTCCCAAATCATTTTCATTTCTTACAGCTGGGGTTGTACATTGAATTATTTTCTCAGAGATTTCATAAAAAATAGTAGTCATTTTAAATGTGTGGGAGTTGGAAAAGTAGTCGTCCACATAATTAACTCTGTACGAAGATTTGTAGTTCATTGTATGACACTGAATTTAGTCTCTGGGCTAATTAATATGTTTTTACACTAAATAAAGAAGAATGTGAGAATATTATCATTGTGAATTTAGTGAAAAATAATGAAGGTTAGATATTGGTTTACTAAAAAGACACAGATTTACAAAGCTGTGAAGTAGTGAAACCCCTTGATAGTTTTAGATATTACATTTTAAATATAATATCTTCTTACTGCCTTGGCTGTGGAACAAATTGCTGACATGGTTTGGTAGATTCTTCTTCCCTGCAATGTCAGATCAGTAATGGATCCTTTTTACAAAATATCTTACCTTCTTGAAACTTTTTTTAGTGGTAATTGGCACTCAGTTCAGCTGTTTGAAAGCTGTACATATTACAGCCACATGGTGGCAGTATGAGGCGTAATCTCTGAAGCATTTTCGGAGGATGAGGCAGGACACCGCAGGCATGCTAATGTTTTCTGTCCAGATGTTTTTTCAGGGGTAATAAAAATAACTCAGGATGCAGTAAGTGTGCTTAATGCTGAAAAGAAGATTCATTGCCATCTAGGATTACATGTGCAAACAAGGCTAACTCGCTTTTGCTTGTAAACTTAAAAACTTTTCCAGTCTCTATAACCACCCTCATATTGCTGAGACTTTTCATTTCTTTTTTTCTAGAATAAAGTATTTTTTATATTGCATAGAAGCTGTTGAGTGGTTCATACCATAACTCTGTTGCATTATTGTTATGCATTAAATTCAATTTTCATGCCACAGGCATCTAGGCTCCCAGCTCTGTGAACTGGAAAAGCTAATAGATAAGATGATGATAGCTGATTTCACCACCTATGCGAGAAGTGACCTCAACAGACCACTCGAAGATGAAGGTCAAGTGTTGGAAAAGGTATGAGGACAGTATTGTCTTTTTCTTTCTCCATCATCTTAAGGAGAATTAAATAAAAATAAAAAGAAGGAGACTTTTCAGCTTTTAGGGATCTGCTTTCATTTAAGATTCGATTTAACATTTGATATTTTAAGAAAGCCCTAACCATGATTGTAAATTAATTTTTATTGTTTTCGTAAACACATTTTATTTGTTCTTTAAAGGATAGGCTTGAGTCTTTGGTGTTTGGACTACTGAGACAGAGAAAGCTTGATTTCTTAGAGATCTACAGTGAAGAAATGATTATTGCTGCAAAGAACACTGTTAAACAGGTGGGTAATGTAGATGCTGTATTTGAATAAATTTAGTGTGCAACCAAGGCCATTTCTGGTGTGGTTCTGAATCATACCATGGAATTTAAGCATTCTGGAATAGGCATAGTAATTATGAATGACAGATACTGTAAAAGCGAGTTTCTGCTCTGGTACTTATAACTCCTAAGGTATGGTTAGTCACCCATTAAGTGCTTATTCACTTAATGCCCTATGCCACAGCAATGAAAATATTAATAAATATTACATTTTTTGCACACCTGTAATATTTTATGTAGTTTCAATAAAAATTGATTTTATCTATATACCTAATGCTAGGATTCTTGAGTGTAGTGCTTATACTTGAGTGTGGTCGTTACTTATTATATTTTACTGAAGATTTTATTGTAAGGATGATAAACTACTTGTGGTCTCAGAGGTATTGAGCGATGCGGTAATATACAGAATTATTTCTCATAACCATGCTCTTGCTAATTACTTTTATTAATGTAATTTAATTTGTACTTTGAAATATTTTCTCCCACAGTGTGTTGTCAGCACAGTATCACAAATTGAAGAAATAGACACAGAAGTTGTTGTAAAGTGAGTAAACATACTTGAAAGCAAAAAAACTTTAAAGACAATGTTTATCAGATGATAGGAAAATGAACTATATGGTCTTCACAGTGACATCATCCTCTTTCATAATGAAATTAATATAAATCATTAAATTACTAGGATTTCTATATGAGGAAAAACACTAAAACTGCACGTTCTGATTTGTGGACTATTAAGCTTGAATTTTCTTTTCTGTGTTCTGTTTTTTTCTATCTCAGAGTTTACACTGATACTCGTTTTAAAGTAGAGGTCTTTGAGATTTATAAGTGGTTATGCTCTCATGACAATGACTGTCTTAATTATTTTAGCATGTTAAGCTAAAGACTGTTTAGAGCTAGTACCTGCAGTTTCTTTACTATCTCTTCCAATATGAATTTTAAGTTAAAATGTTACTTCTATGCAGCATAGGTCTAGTAAAAAATAAATTCAGACTACATTATTCCCAGTTTCTGTTTTACATTACTTTTAAGAAGTGTATAAATTAATTGTGACTTTCAAGAGGTCCATAAATGAATAGTGACTTTCATGTCAGAGCGCATATCCTAAATTTTTCATATTTCTTTTGCTTTGCATTTAAAAGGCTTGCAGATCAGATGAGGCTGATGACTTTTCCACAGTGGTTTGAGCTTCTGAAATACATATTTGCCAACTTTATACTTTTTCTGAAAAGAATAAAGGTAGGGTGACTTTAATATTTCATGAAAAGGATTCAAGTGATACATTGCGACATATATGAAAATAAATTATTAATTCTCCTTTCTTTTATTTTGTCCCGCTAGGCAACGTTAAGTGTAATCAGAAATGTTGTCCTCAAAGTATTAGATGGGAACCAGAAGAGCAGGCTGTCTGACTGCACTTTGGCAGAGGGAAACCCAGGAAAACATTTCTATAAGGACCCGGAAGTTGCTTACTTGACTTACGAAGGCAGGTTTATTAGCGATGCTTTCGCTGAAGTGGAGCAGCCCAGCACTGGAGTTGACACCAAGAACCAAAGGACTTCCTGCCTTCGGAATGAGCTGTGCGGTAGTGACTCTGCTTCAGAGCAGGAGTGCACCACGGAGTCCTCTTCCAGCAGGGAGAAAACATCCTCCTCAGTTACTGCGGGTGGAGTGGAGATACCGTACGTTCATCGCCACTCTAGATAGACTCTAGAACCGCGTTTATGCCATAATGGCTTTACAACATCTAGCCTTTGCATTACCATGAAATTAATGTCAATTTTTATATAGTAAAAATAACAGCTCTGCACATAGTCCACCTTAGGAAATCTAAATGCTGCTATTTGATACTTCAGCTTTTACTTCTTTGAGTGATTAATGTTTTATTCCCATACTGAAAGCAGCTTGGGCAGCACAGTGACATAGTAGTTAGTGCTGCTATGTCACAGCAGGGAGGTCTTGGGTTCACGTCCAGTCTCCGATATTTATGTGTATGAATTTTGCAATTCTCCCCTTGTTTGTGTGGGTCTTACACAAACACAGTACATCAGTTTCAGTCATTCACTGAAGACTTTAGGTCTTCTCAATGAGATATGTAAAAATTCTATACTTATGTTAGTTCTTAGTCTCAGTCAGAAGTGTCCTTTGAATAACTATGTTTTGAACCAAGTACTGTATACAAACATCATGATAGTAATAACTTGATAGTAGTTACTTCTCTTTCATGTAACATAATGTAAGTGTTGATGAGAAGTTAACTGTCACCTGCAGTGAATCAAGTTTAGCACCAGCTGTGTGTTTGGTTGTTGATACTTGAAAAGGCAGGGACAGCAGGGTTTTTTGCATGCACTGTTTATTGTATTTGTCTTTTTTTCAAGGGTTAACGAGGACATGATGTTGACAGACCTTGAACTCGGCCGAGTGGCCAATAATATTCAGGAGCTGCTGTACAACGCCTCTGATGTATGCCACGACCGCTGTGTCAAGTTCCTCATGGCTAGAGCAAAGGTGAGCTTAAACAGATGGATATTTATCAGAGCCTTTTGTTCTTCACTTTGATGTGCAGGGCTTGACATTTCGGTTGAGGCAGGAGGTCATCTTTTTCACCACTGTCCTGTTTGTGAGGATGGTAATGGGTGAGTGTCGGGTTAGAAATGGGCATACTTTGATTTCATACATTTAGGCTTTAGTAATATAGTGTTCAGGGTCCTGACATCATTTTGTGCTTCTACATTTTGAAGCTCATTAACATTTTACAATGCTAACTTTTTGAAGTAATTGCCTTCAGTGTAATTTGTCATATATAACAAATCAGAATGAGGTGGGTAGTACCACAAGCTCTCATTTTTGTGTCATTGGTGAAAGGAAAGCTTGATAGGATACATTTGTTAGAGGATAAATGGCAGCATTTCAGTGACACTGCAAAAGCCCTCTAATGTTGTGCTAAGAGCTGCTGGAAGCACCTTTGCCAGGCCACTTTTGTAGAGTCCCTGAAAAAAAACAAGATATCTGTTCCATGTTTTTTAAGCTAACATAATAAGTTCGAAAATATAAGTTTGCTTACTTAAAAATGAATGTCCAGAGGTTTCTGTAATTATATTTTTGAGTTTTCATTATTACCAAGAGATGTTTTTTCACAAACTTATTATTGTCTTCATATTTTTATTATTGGTACACCCACACACATAGTTGTCTAGATCTGTCAATATGAATAGAATGGAATGCAACATTGTCTCTGCACCACACAAGTGGTGAAAAGCACTTCATCTTGGTATTAATATACTATATTATTTTACTTATTTATCCATTCTTATTCGTTGGTGGTGTATGTTTATACTTTAAAACTGTAAAACAATTAAAGCAATGAAGCATATAAGCACTAAAGACGTTGTCACTGTGAACAAAGCCATTGTTTCAGTTATTATAGATAGTTGCAGACTTGCTGCATATTGGAAGTGTTAACTGGAAAGGCAACAGTTAATTTAGTAAGTAGGATGAAAAATATTAGCTCACACCAAATTCTGGCAAAACTGGCTTATGGACTTCCTTACAATGTGCTGGTTGCCTTTGAAGAACTGTTAACTTTTTTTAGAGTTGGCTATTTTGAATGTCTTCTTTGCAAATCTGTCTTTTTTAAATTCTGCACACGCTTCCTTGAAGGTTCACATCATTAAATGCAAGTGCTTTGTTCCCAGATTTGCACCAAAGGCCTTGTTGACATGCTCATGAACAGCTTTTGCCTCATGCTTCTGGAATAGCGTAGTCTACCTCAGAGGATCTTGGAACTGAAAAAGGTTTTTCTACAGAAGTGAAAAAATGTTTTTTTCTTCATCTTTTCATTTGTGTATGCTGCATTCTCCTTAGATGAACATTAGTGCCTGCCTTCTTTTTTCTAATAGAAATGAAAAAATCAGTACAAACATGTTTGGTAATAAACTCCCGCTGTGATATGAGTATGAGATCTGGTGCCCATATGCTTTGATGCTGTGCTTTTGGCTCCAGGGTTTCTAGTTTTCTTTCCTCAGGGTAGTTGAGATTTGACTTCCTCCTATTAAAATTGATGTTGTATGGTAATATGAGATGAAGGCCAGATGAGCCATACTGTGAAGAATAAAAAACTCAAGCCTATTGGAGGGATGGATCAACCCCTAGGTGTTAGGTGACCCTGTTTTTTAAAAGAATGAGCACTAAAATAAGTATATTAGTTAAGAATGCAAATCCATCCAGTTAATGGCTACATCTCCTGATATTAAAAAAATTGTGAAAAGCTTTTAATAGGATCAACTAGATTTTTTTTTCCCAACACACAAGTGATTGATCCACACAATGTAACAGAGCTAACTGCCTGTTTCCCAGCTCTAGAAGATGAGCTCTGGTGGCCTCACAATCCAAGTTTTCTACAGCATTGTCTTAAAATCATCTCATTGTTCTCTTTCTTCAGGTTTCCTAATTAGCTGTATGATTTTGTTGTAAAACATGAGATGGGAATGAACAGACTTCAACTGGCATTCTTTGTCCTATGTATAAGACAAAATTAAATTCTCCATTCTTACTTTCCTATTGCATATGTTCATTGAGGCAGTGCAGTGTAATTATAGATTAGTCATAAGAATCCTGTATGTTCTGTTACTGATTTAAACTAGGACCCCGTTTTTAAAGTAAATATTTAATTTATTATTCTTAGAAATTGAAAAGTATATATACTCCATGGACATGAAATTAACTAAATGTTCTGGAAGGAACAACTCCTCCACAGAGTTTTTGTTTCTGGAAGAAGGCCAATATGTACCTACAGTATGTATTTCTGAACTTTGTAGTGACCTTGATCTTTTTTTTCTATCTCTGATCCCTCAGCAGTAGTATAATTGGATGCAGCAGAAGGGTCAGGTGAGGTTACAAGAGTTTTTTAAGGCTGGGTGCTTACCTGGCTAGGATTTCTGATTAACACTTTTTTATTTGTTTTTTACATTTAGCTGAGAGCTATGGGAGTCCAGTCAGACTAATCCCACCCTACCAATTGTGCGCGGCTGCTTGGGGTCTCCCAGTCACAGTCGGCTAGTGCCATGACCCAGGCTCCAGGCCATCAGTTCCAGAGCTGAGGAGCCAGTGAAGAGGCCCTCTTGAACTTTTTTCCTTTTTTTTTCTCCCCCAGGATGGGTCCTTGGAGAAGCTGAGCTCATCTGAGTTTGTGGCATTGTCGCAGGCCGTGGAGAGGTTCGTGCAGGAGACGGAGGAGCTCTGTGGCAGGAGGAGTATGTCCCTCAGGGGGGCGCTGCAAAGCCAAGCCAACCGCTTTGTCAATCGGTTCCATGAGGAGCGCAAAACCAAGCTGAGGTACTCGCTGTCAACTTCTAGAAGTGAGGCAGTTGGTTTGAGTGGTTTTGGCAGTGCTTAGTACCTGGAGGCACAAGCCATCAGTTCAGTTCTGTACATTATTGTACTTGCTTACTTCCTCTGTTGTCCCATATGGGAACTTTTCGTTGAAGGCAGGTAAAAGTACATAAAACAATACATTTAACACAAGATGAACGCATTAACAAATAAGAAACATACATGCATAAGATCAGAAAAACAGATGAGCATCTAAAGTAATCTTCACCAATTAGAATAAAACAAAAAATTGGGTCATCAGGATGTGAGAGAAGATTGGTGCATGATGAAACAATATCTAAAGTAAAATATACAATCAGTTGCCCAAATTAAGCAGGTTATTAGTCATAAAAATAAAGGATAAATTAGTTCTGTTGTGCTTAAATCTCTATAGTCTTAATTGACGACCTGAATAAAAGGAGCTCACAATCACTAGGCAGGGGGTGGTCATGACAGTCAGTGATTATATTGGCCTTCCGAACTGTTTGTTTGATATAGATGTCTGTCAGCTGTCGCTGCCGTGCACAGTTAATTTTGCAGCTACCTTCACTATCCCGCTCTGTCTGTTTTATAGGCTTTCTCTGTAATGAAGAATTAATCTTACCTCCACTCAAGTCCCTGCATCCAAACTTTCTTTTATGTGACAACTGCATGGGGCTGATCCTGCTGAAAAGCAGCCTTATGGGAGCCTGTCTCTCCTCCACAGATCAGTGGTTTAATGTTCTCTATTTTCTTGCCTGCAGTCTTCTGCTTGATAATGAAAGGTGGAAGCAGGCTGAAGTTCCTGCAGAGTTTCAGGATCTGGTTAACTCCATTGCAGATGGACGGATAACATTACCAGATAAGAAACAAACTGGTATGGTATTTTCAAGACTTTCATGCATACAGTATGTGCATAGGCACTCCTATTTGTAGATGTGAAATGAACCTTTCTTGCCTGTCTTTTAAACAATTATATGTGAGGTGTTAATGTTGATCTAAAAAATAATTGACATAGACACATTATCCTTGGAATTCTCAAACTCCATGCGTTGACTACACTGTCCATTGCTTAATCCTAAAGCTGAGATTGCACCAATAGCAGGTATTTCATTTTTCCAATTAAATAATCTTATTTATCTCAATATAAAAACTATGAGTGATGGGGCTGTTTTATTATAAGACCTTTGAGCCAAGAAAAACATGACTCTTTATAGATCTCATTATTATCTCATCACTAATTTAGAGGGCTGTTCAGCACTTTTATATCCCTTATATGTTATCACACGGTCGGATCTGCTCTTCACCCCAGTAGTTCTGTAAAATGAACGTTAGGGAAAATTATGTGCTTTTCTTATCTCTAAAAAGCTTACTATTTATTAACTTTAGGTAATGCATGGAAGGCCGCAATATTGTTTAGTCTGTCGCTTTGCATGTTTTGCTTGGTAATCAGGTCACAACCACTGGCAATAACTTTCTTTCTGTCACAGGTGCAGAAGAGCGGAAGCCAAGTGATCACTTAAGTGTTGATGGCCAGAAGTATCCCGTTGTTGGGCAAGTCTTACCTGTCTTGTTTAGTTAAATTGCAGATATAAATTATTCAACTTTCGTTCATTTTGTATACTGCATCTTTTATTTTTTTTTAAAAAGTAGTGTATATAAAAGATGACAAACGAACCACTATTTGATCTGGGCTTGCTGCTGTCAGCTCCTTCCTCTCACTCACGCAAAGCTAGTCGGCTTGACATCTTTCACTGCCCCCCGATTTGCTTATTAGGTAAAAAAAGAGCCATTTCTATTTAGCTCCTTAGTTCACAGAGAATAAAAACTCAAAATAGTTGTAAAACATTTAACTATTAAATTAGCCAAAGCTAAAAAAAAAATTATTGTTCCTTTACTTGTGGTTATTAACCTTGTTCAAGCACAGGCTATAGGAATAATTCCTTTCCCAATGAATACAAAATTAGAGTGGATAAATATATTTGTATATATATTTGCATATTTATCATTATAAATGCATTGAGTACAAATTTGTTATCCTATTTACTGCCATGGCATTTTTTTCTGTTATTTATTTCATTTTAAAAAATAAGAAGTTTTACTCATTTTGTATCTGTACAGAGTGGTTGTCATCTTGGTATTCTGTGGTTCATCCAAAATGCAGCGACATTTAGACTCCATTGCTGTACATTACTCTAGCTGGTGCAGGAAGGGAAGTGTTCTGTATGAAGATGGGCCCTAGACAAATAGCCCATGATTCTGTGCAGTGAAGTGCAACCCTTAGCAAGGACCTGTTGATGCTGTGGTTATGGTGTGCTCTCTGAAATCAGAAATTAGTACTGGAACAGTGTCACATCTGTACTCCTCTATTTCCACCACATCCTAGAAAGCAGACGGACAAAGTCTATTGAAGATCACTGCCGAGATCAATTTTAAGCAGATCTATGTTTTCCTTTACTGAGGTTCATTGCAACATGTGTTGTTCAGAAGAACCTTATTATAATACATGAAAGGGCTTCCAGGCTTTTATGATAACCAAGAAAAGAGCCTACATGCTTTATCTACTAATGAGTTGCTTTTCTTTCAATGGGCAGGACTGTGTTACTGTTGATAAGAATTTTCCTCGAATACTGCCAGTGTGTGAATGACATACCCTCCATTACTACAGACATGCTCATTCGCCTCTCAGATTTACTAAAGGTTCGTTGAAAGAATTAATTTATGTTTTTATGTTTTACTGTGTGAAATCATTGCAGAGCACAGTGATGGAACTCGTTTTAGTTGAGCTCTATATATTAGTATGTGTACCTTGAGTGTCGTTTAACTAAATTTTAATAACATTGAATTTTCATTTTACTGAAGTAGATAATATACTTTGAAAATCTGCATATGTATCCAATCATATAACGCATCACTTTAAGAAAACATCTTTAAACGAGATGCTTACCTGAAGTACTGATACATAATCCTTTTTTTTGTGCTTCTTTCCAGCATTTCAACTCCCGGTGCTGCCAGTTGGTTCTAGGGGCAGGGGCTTTACAGGTGGTGGGTTTGAAGACAATAACCACAAAAAACCTGGGTAAGGTTTGGCAGTCTTGAACAACAAAAGTGTAAAGTATCCTGTTCATATCTGTTATTGCTAAAGTTTCTGATTATGGATCCCTTTACAACTGATGTCAGTTTCTTGCCTGTAGAAATCTAGTATTAGATGTTTGTAGCTTGTTTACTTTTTAACAGTACAGAAGTCATTGCTCTTCTGAACACGCTGCTGCTGTGCCATGTCCTTTAGTCTGCCAGAGAGTTATCCCTAATTCAAAACCATTTTCAGTTCACATGTTCACAGCTGAATAACAACACACCATATTTACAGATGTTTTCAGGGAGCAAAATAATTAAAAATCCCCTTCATCACTGCTGACTGTCTCTAAATGGAACTAATGTGAGGTAGCTTTCGGACAGTGCACAAGGTAAAATATAACCTCAAGATAGAACCTCATGTATTTTTACTGATTTGGTCTTTGTAAGCTCTAAGGAGATCTGCACTATAATTTAAGTGCAAGACAGGTAGCTGTTTTAATTTATGAGCACCCATACTGACATGTTTCTAATTCTTTTTCTCTAGCTCTTGCATCCAGATGTTTGCAGCTAATTGTACACTACATTCCCATCATCAGGGCTCATTTTGAAGCTAGGCTGCAGCCCAAACAGTACAGTATTCTCAGGCACTTTGACCACATCACCAAGGTGAGGTGCAGCACAATTGCTGATGTGTTCTATACTCATCATTTTTAAGATGAAGTACATTTTTTCTAATAGTCAGTTTTCATTGTTTTCTGTATAAACCAAGAGAACATATTTCTTAAGATCTCTGTGGATAAAGAATATTTCAAAGTGTGTTCTTGGTTGCTTTGAACACAAAGCATATGCTTTGTTTGATTCACTTCCATTGTTAATGCTAGTTTTTTCACCTCCAATATCCATTTACAGCAATCAACACAAAGTAAATTCTAGTGTGGTGGCAATTATGAGAATGCATGCAATTGTACTACAAAATAATGTTCCTGACTGTTTAATTTAACTTTCATTTACTTTAGTTCTGTAATCACAAAATTAGAATGGGTATGTTGATATTGGGATTTTCAAATGCTTATATTCCTGACCTTCATTATGCATCTCTTTTGTTGGGAAAGAAGAATCCAAATCTAATTTTGCTTGTAACTGTAAATCTTATTGTGAACTTATTCTAAATGCTTTGATGTTTTTTTTTCTGTTACAGGATTATAATGACCATATAGCTGAAATTTCAGCAAAACTTGTAGCAATCATGGATAGCCTGTTTGAAAAAGTTTTGTCCAAGGTAAGAAGGATATTCCTGCACCTTTTACAATTTTAGCAGATATTTAGATATTGCTAGTATTTACACAAAGATTGTGTAAATTGGGGAAGAAAACAGCTAAAGCTTGTAAGTTCACATTTAAAAGTAGTTTAAAAGCACAAGTGTAGTGGTTCTGTTTAAGTGGACTGTAAAATAACTCAAGTTTTCTTTAATTCCTCCCAGTATGAAGTTAAGGCCCCAATGCCTTCAACCTGTTTCCGAAATGTGTGTAAACAGATGGCCAAAATGCATGAAGCTATATATGACCTTCTACCTGAAGAACAAACACAGGTGGGACAGATGAATTTCTGGAACAAGATTTTTTTATGCTGATTTAAAATACTTTTGTGGTATTGAAAGAGACATAACAATTGAAAAAAAAATTGTGGACATAAGCATGTTTTGTTAAAATATTATGTCCGTTTTCACTTTTCCGATGTGAAACAAGGATATTGGTAAAGGGAATTGATTGTGATCTTTTTTTTTAAGATGTTGTTCTTGAGGATAAATGCAAGCTTTAAACTCCATCTGAAGAGGCAGCTAGCACGGATCAATGTAATAAATGATGGAGGACCTCAACATGGGTATGTGAATCCCCATTATTTTTCTATGCTTTCCACGTGTCAAAACCTGTTATCGACCGATTGCCATTATTCATGTTTCCTTAAATAAGGACAACCAAACTGAGAAACGATTTGTACTTCTATTGATGAAGTTAATACTAGCAGCCATCTTGCCAGTGTGTGGTTTTATGAACAAAACTGTATTTTCTCCTCCTGCAGGCTGGTCATGGTAGATATAGCTTTCTACACTGGGAATCTCCAAGCACTGAAGACACTTGAAAACCTAGACTTAAACATGGCAGAGATATGGGAACAAAAGAGGTGATGGTGATCAGGCGGAAGAGTGAAACTTGCTCTTTGCATGTCATTATGTACTTTTAATCTCATGACCTTTCTGTGACCTGCAACTGGATTCCCAGCCAAGAGCCCTGCTGTAGCTGAGCCCGTCCGAGAAGGCTGACGGTGCAGTGACTGGGGGAGTGCCCCACGGTCACGTTGGGAACTAAGCTATCCTGTGACGTGTTAAGACTCTTTAGAAAGACTCAGGTTTCTCTGGTCCAAATCCATGCTTGGATATGGCTGTGACATGGCTGAGGATGTGCTGAAGAGATGTCATTAAGAAAATGACGCTGTGCATCTGTACTGCTGTGACTTTATCTCATGTGCAACTGACTAAAAACAAAATTGTGGTACAATTTATAACAGAAGCTTTTAAATCCTACAAGATGGTAAAATGACTATCTCATAACTTATTTTTTTACAGACCTTTCTAAAATCTTACTTTTAGATTTTGTTGCATTTAAGATGTATGTGTTTAACTGAGCAAAGTAAAAAACGGACAAGGTGACAGACGCCTGAAATGGTTACTTATGTGCACATGTAAAATAACCTGATGTAAATGTAAAAATTGTTAAATGAAACTCTTATATGAAATTTGTATAAATACTAGAGTTTATTTGAAGATTTTCTGTGATAATTTGGTCATGTACCTTCTGGTTTGGCAGAAGGACTTTTATTTGCAGTATCTGCTTATTTAGTACACATTTTAAAGGATGGAGTTTTAAGTGTAATTTCTGCTTGCCTTTGTCTGCCCCTCTTTATACTCTGACATTGCATTGGAGCAGCTGTAAATACTTAGATCCTCAAACCAAATCAAATACACATCCTTTAAAATCCACTCCTGTAGCCAAATTTCTAACCTATACTGTAAATGGCCCAGGTATATTTTCATTGACACTTGTGACCTTAATATCTGGTATATCTGTCCCACTATTTTTAGGTGGGAATTTGAAATTGTCTAGTATGTAAAAATGATTTTTAAATTTTAAGATGTATGGAATATAGCATATGACCAAAAGCCCTCACCTCAGAAAAAACTGTCCCAGTGGATCATTGCATAGTGTCTGAAGTACAATCAGTGTAGTCTACAACACGAACAGACCTGTAACAGTGAAAAGGCCAGACAGCAAAGACCTGTCTGACTTCCAGTGGAGAATAGATACTGGTGCCTTGCTGTTGTGGGATAGTACCACTTCCAACATCACTGGCCATGCAGTTAACCACTAGGTCATGTCACTAAGCCCCAGAGACAACAGGACATTTCCACAAAAATCATAGCCTCATTTGTTGTACTTATAAAAGCTCATGTGGCATGCTAACTGTATAAGTACAGATGCAAACTTGTATCAATGGTTCCATGTTGTGACTAGTACCAAAAGATGGATATACAATAGGAGAGGGTAAATCATTAGGTGAAATACAGACCTTTGCACATCTGTTTACTCTCCCATTTCTTTTGGTCATATGTGTATGTTAGTGTAGTGAAATACGAGTTCCCCCTGAAACAAGTATCACCTAGGTTTAAGAATACTGTCATTCTGAATAATGAAGTTGGTATTAGACAAAAGAATGTCATTCCTCATCGTGTATGAGGGGTTTTATATTATCTTTGAGTGACAGTGCTGTTTAATTAATCAATCATTGCTAAATATAAAGTGCCTACTTTTAAGTAAATATCAAAGACTATATTGACTTCTTCCAACAGTATATTTCCTGTCTGAGTGCCTAACAGTTTGTCCTGTAGTATGGAATGATCCCTGATTGCTGCACTGGCAGGTACAAAACCTTTTAACAGCATGCCTGAGTTTTAACTGTCCTGAAACCCAACAACTTTCTAAATAAAACATGGAATTACCTTGTTCCTGTTTTGTATCCTAAAGAAATTTGTCTTTTACATGTTTTGAGTGGAAGTAAACTGCTGACTTGGATGAAGGTAAAAATACAAGCATCATCGTAACTTATTTTTAATGGAACAGAGGGGGATGTCTTGAACACAAATAGAAGTTCATTTTCAATTCAAATTTTAACCACTAACTTAATTAGTACCATGCCCAGTGATTAGAGAGTTTTGTGCAAGGAGCATATTCAGTTGTTCCCACATTTTAGCAACAGGGTTAAAAAGAATATCTGGATTTATCTTTCCTATACTGTTTTGTGTTGATTTCTGTAATAAAATCATACATATTCAAGGCTAAAAACAGTTTTTATAACATGCAATAAATTCTAAGAAATATTAATGCTGCAAAGTAACGTTATGCATAGCACCCTACTGTATTTGCAATTTTTTAGAATTTGCATATCCTGAAGTGTAGGCTTCTGCTGTAGTTTCAAGTAGTGTTCCCGACTATTTCAAAACCCAAAACTACTGCAAGTGAGAGCTCTGTATGTTAGTTTTTTTGAGCACTGCTTTACTTCTCTGGTACCAAATATCACATGCTTGGACCTCTGAACTGGATGTTTTTCTTGACTTCTGAAACTTGAGCATTTAGGTTCATGTTTGTCTCGCATGTTCTGACAATTAGGAAACACTTTATGCCAGATTACCCAGTCTTGGAATCAGTACCTTTTTTGGTACCGATTCCTTAAAAGATTTTTTTAAATCATGTTAAAAGTTAAGATACATCCTCTTAAGCCATGGCCCAGTTAGTTGTGCAAAGTGGGTGTAATGATCATTTAAATAGATCTACAAGTACCAACAGGAAAAGGAAAATCTGATATCAAAAGAAAAACACCAGGTTCATTGTGAAATTTGATCTTGTTGACTTGTTGCAAAATTCAAAACCAAGTGATTAGGGATGACAATTAGAAAAAAAAAACTAATATAGGTGCTCCTTTGCTAGAAGAGCTTGCCAAAATTTGTTTTGTATGAATGCATAGTTACATTAAAACGTTTCAGGTATGCACAGTAACACTTTCATTTAATCTCATTCCTACATTCCTATTTCATTTAAAAGTGCAAATAGATCCAGTACAATTATGATAAGATATTACTTTTACTTTTCTGTATGTTTAGAGATGTTTTACTTTGTCTACAGCTGGGTGAATTTAAGTTGTTAATCTAGTTCCCTTGCATAGCTCCCTAAACATTTTCCAACTAATAAGCTTTTCAATTGTTTTCCTTTTACCACAACACCAGCCATGGCAGCTGAAATGCATAGAAACTTGCAAATCAATGCCATGCATCTACAAAAAAAATCAGAATATGCAAATAAACAACTTCACATTCAAAATTTCATAACCGGTTTAGAAAAAGAAATGACTGTGAATGTGTTTGCACCTCCAAATTTCACCACATCTCAAACAGCAACATCTCGGCAAGACAAAGTCAAAGACGACTCATTCTGAATACAAATGGATCAATGTCACTGAATTACCTGACCACCAGAGTGTAAGTATCTGTGCCCTGAGGAATTCAGCATAACTCCACAGCAAATTGCAGCTAAGAAAACTCTAGTTCATTTGAACTAACTCGATAGTTCAAAGAAATGGTTTTGAAATGCTGAATAAAGGCTGAATCTCTGCAAATCATAAATTGCTAAACATTTTAACCAATACATTTTAGATTATGTTTAATTTATAGGTGTACAACTTGCAATATCTTTACCCTTAAAAAAAAGAGAGTAAGCATATTTTGTTTTCATATTGCACTTTAATTACTGTCTGGGACTGAGCTAGAATTCAGACAAGGCTCAGGCGTTTCAGATGGAACCTTTTCAGGAACAGCCACTGCTTTCTGACATCTAGTTACAGACTACGTGCTTTAAGTTATGATAAAATCCAAGGGATGCACCACTCAAAAACACTGGGAAGATTCTTAAAAAGAACAGCGAATGACATACTGTAATGGAATAGTAAGTGAAAATTCATTACATGTAACAAGGGCGAAGAAAGAACATACTCTCTGGTTCTTTAACAGCCCAGAATTAATCATTCAGTCTTCGTTACCATTACCTAAATTATAGATGAGCAACTGGCCCTCAGTGATCAAGAATACGGAGGTTTCCTGACACTATCTTGTTCTCCAGTAAAGCTCCAGCAGGTATGTCAATCCTATCTCCATGATTAGCAATAATAATCACTGTTCCCTGCAAAAGAAAAAAAAGTCCCATCAAAACTGAGGAATTTCTCAAACATCAAACTGGCAATAAACAAGGAATTAATTTTCACATTTATTTTCCCTCCTTGTTTCTCCAAAACACCTGGGGACAGTTACATTTATATTTTCACATTTTTATCATTCAGAGCCTTTAAAAAAATAACTTAAATATTTTAATATACTAGACTGAATTCAGTTAGCTGATGCTGTTTATTTACTAACCTTATAGTATGAAATGAAAATGCACAGAGCTGATGAATTCTAGAAATGATTTATGTTTAACACCCACAGTCTGTGCTAAGTGGCTCTCAGGATTTTGGTAAACAAGTGTCCGTTTTTTTTTCACTAGACTGTGAAGAGGATCTATGCTGAATCCAGTTACTGATTAGGCAGTACCACCCATGCAGCAAATTTAATTTACACAATTCCTGTACCAACTTCAACATTTAACTAAGCTCTGGAGGCACAGCAGTTATTTAACAGAAAAGGTTCCTGATGTATCTTTCCATATAAAAATAGGTTTTACTGTGAACAAGACTAAATACCTATAGGTCCTGGAGAGCACATTTAATAGTTTTTAATCACATTGACAAATATGACAGAAGAGATCTGTAGAAATCTGAATTCTAAGAATTTAATGTCCATCAGCATTCTTAAGCTATGCATTTGTAATAACTTTTCAGAATGGGCATTTCTTTTTCACTTGCAGGTTGTGTTACAATGTGAAAATAACTAAAATAAATTCTGATTTAATGCATCTTGATTTCAGGCTGCTGGGCTACAAAATGCTATTTTTGAAAGGTTGTGTAGACTTTGTATAGGAAGGAAGAGATTTAAAAGTGTAGATATGGAATCATGATTTATCAGTTTTATCTTTCTTCTGCTAAAATCAATGTCAAGGAGAAGACGTTTCTAAATTCAATGAAATGATCTCAGATATGGACATGGGACAGTGGGTTTGGATGCGGTCAAGTAGTAGAGACTTGTCCAATTCACATGAGTTACAAAGTAAAGAGCACTGCAATTATTTTAAGGTTTTGACCTATTTGAAGAGTAATTAGATTAACAAGCTTGATTGTGACCTTGTTTAGTACCTCTGCATCTTTTCCATTAAACTTCAACCACACAAACACCAGAGGGAGCTCAGCATAACTTTTACTGCATCATCTGTGACTATAGCAGCCCACATAAAAAACTGCAGGGCCACTCTCGCTCTCACTTAAAAGCCACTACAAGGCTTGTTTGATCTGATCCTGCACACCCGATTACCAGGGTCGCTGTCACTTACCTTAAGACAAACGTTCTTTCCAAAGGTAACATCTCCAGACACTGTCAGGTGATCCAGTTCTAGCATGTCTGGGATACTCTCAAACCTCATCAAGTACTCCTGGACCTAAAAAAAAGCAGCAGTTACAGAAATGTCAGAAAGCAAGTAAGTCTGCACTGTAGCCTGGCAACTCAAACTTTTTCACGATTTTGGAATGTGGTGCAGAGAAAAATGAGCAATGCGTTCCAAACGATCCATTCCAAGGGAAAATGGATTGCCCACTCACAGAGGAGACTTCATGGTAACACAATCAATGAACTCAACTTCCATCCCGACTCCTGTAATCGGCAACCACTAAATTTCACACGGGAATAGGGCTCTTTCACTATACCTATTGCACTTTGTCAAACCCTGCCATTGACCCTTCTTTCACAGCCACTGAGGTCTTCTCTTACAGCCATGCCAGACATAATTCAAATGGCCAGCATTTTATTACACGACTGACAGTGATGGGATGAGATTAACCTAAGGCCTGGGCCACACCTGTGTGGAACCGATCTCTTTCAAGAGAGTTGGAAATGCCCTTCATTTATGCAGGCGTTTCCATTACTGTGGCCACCACCTGCATGACAAATAATATCCTCAAAATAAAACGCCAGCTGAGTTACGACGTAAAAAGAATGTAAGCGTGATTCATGCCTATTCTTTAATGCTCATCAAAATGCCTCAGGGGTGGATTTTGATTCACAGTAAGAAAAACAGGTTGAAGAAGTAGTCATTAAAGAATGCTAATGCGCAGGTCAGACCTGTTATAGAATTTAAACTACTGTACATTCTTTCAAGGCTTGTCAACCTCAACCCCGTCACTCAATCTAGTATCACAGGCTATCTCAAAACAGAAAGGAAAGGTGGTAAATAAAGGTCATAAGAACAATACATAAAACCACATTACCTATTTCAGTCCCATCTTGGTTCAGTGTAAAAAGGGTTGCTACTCATTTAAAGTCTCATTAGCTTTCCTAGGTTTATTCTACACTTATCAGGGCCCCTCAGAGCATGCTCTGCAGAGTCCAGTTTGGTGTAATCTGACAGGGGTTATCTCATATCTCATCTTAAATCCTCAGTGTCTTTCTTTACTAACATGGACACAGCCACACTTCTGAACACATCAGAGATAAGACTGTCTGAACATCCATTCATACTTAGGGCAGGGTAGCAATGAGAAACGTCAAAGCCAGTCAGAGATAATGAACAACCACTGAAAGCCATGTTTCCTATTTCAATGAAAATGGGTGTGAAAGAAAGAAATGATGTCATCAGTGTTTCCAGTTGCCTGCTCTCCCTCCCTTGTAAGCTGTGACACAAGATCAGTATGACCTCGTTATTGTGTTCGGTCCAGATTAGTTGCTGCGTTGAGTCACCATTCTAGCAAAAAAGGCGTCTGCCAGGGTCTTTAGAGATGGCAGGATAATCTTGTCTGATGGTTAATTTAGTATTACCTGCTGTCAGACTCACTGGAGCCCTTTCTTTCTTTGTGTTAAAAACCAAAATGGAATCACCCATCATTACACGCCCACACTGAAATGCCTATTGATTCAAGGCTGAGCACACAGCTGTGACTTCAGCAGTGTGTGGGAGAATGATATCCTGGAGACGTGCTCCTCCCGACAGGCTGCTTCTCCAGCGACTGGCATCGCCTGTAGGAGCACTGGAAACTAAGACAGCCCTGACTGGCAAACACACATTCGACCCTGCTCTCTGCCACGTGGGGAATCTTACTTGCAGCCGGCACATGGCATGTCCCAGCGCCATCCCTTGCAGAGCAAGTTTCTCTACTATGGATGAGCCAGTCACAAGCCCCCTCTTCCGTCTTTAAGAGCACGGACAACCCTGACATAACAAGGAAGCGCAGCCTGTAGAAAGCACAAGCTAATGCACTCATTCCTCTCGCACGCTCAGTGTGAGGGTGAGCGCCTTCGTGGCGCAAGCACTACAGAGTGGCAGCTGTGCCCTGGCCATGCACCTTGGTGAAGGAGCTGCCCAGCTTGACCAGGGGCACGGTGGGGAACTCTCTCTTCTCGCTCATGGTGAGGGAGCCGGCGTTGAGGCTGTACAGATTGGACATCACCAGGAGGAGGTCTGAGGTGGTCTTCACGGGCAGGAAGCGGCTCCGGGGCACGTTGATGCCGAGGGCGTTGTCAAAACTTTTGATGGCGGCGCCCACCGCTGTCTCCAGCTGGATCACGTTCAGGCCCCCATCCAGAGTCTGGGAGGGGAGAAATAACAGCAGTGAATGAGCAGCTCTCTCATCAGCTGTACGGTCAACTGGAAATAAACAGTGATCCGCCTTCCAGGCTCTACATGGTGATTTTCCCAAGAACCATCTAGAATACTGTGTCCCTATATTACCAGCAGGACTGTTCTTACAACAGTAGCTCCCCATTAGAGAAATTAGGGGAGCTTCCTCAATAAACGTATACTACTTTACCCATACAAATAAATAACTGAAGGAACAGCAGTCGGATGTAGCAGTTTGCAAGCAGCAGTCATCTTTTATTAATGGTGATGTACTTTGGCTGGTGCTGTGCAAGAGTTATGCCTAATGTGCTGTAACTAGTAAAGGTATGTTCACTTCCTCTCCCCTAAGAGACGCAGAAAAAAAGAGACGGAGTGTCCCATGGGCTTCGCCAATGAGCCACATCAATAATACCGTCTGCTGTTTTCGCACACCCAGAGAAAGGGACTACAGGGGAAGCACACAATACTAAACACTGGATGAGTTCGAATACGTTTACTTTCCTCATTCATTATAGTAATGAAATGTTAGCTACTTTATGCTACTGTAGTATGCTTTTTATTCTTTCCATTTTAAGGAAAATGTTAGGTCTTGATCTGAACACAGTAAACCCTCATATCTCCTAGACGTCTGTTTACAGACAGAAACGGCTGTAGAGGTTAAACTGCAGACTCACATTTTTTTTTAAATCCTATACTTTTCAGACTTCTAACACAATGCCCTTTCAATATTATTTTAAGAGTATGTTCTTTACTTTTTTCTGAACTTGAATGAGTGCTTGGATTTTTTTTTATCAGTGAGAGATTGTAGAAGCTGTATAGAACTGTAGAAAAGGGTGCAAATGTAATCAGTTAAAACAAATTTATATTTTTAAAAAAGGGGACTCTCTCAATTAACGTTGTGATAAACTTAATACACCAACTTGACTAGTCAGCTCGTCAGCTCCCACATCTTGGAAAGAGTGTTTAATAACTGATGTGCAGCCCCATGAGAGACAACACCCTATGGGGACAAAGAAAGACACTCTGCTGAGATACCAGAGGGACTCTCTGCAGGGCTTTTGCTTCATGAACACATTCTACTGCATTACTGAGAAACTGAGGCAATATCCTGAAAATCTACTTGACACATCTTTTGTGTGATATTGTTTTACGAGGGTTGGGATTAGACAGGAATGTCAGAACAGTCTGAGTCAAACAACATGGCTTTTCCCCTCTATACAGTTCATGTAGTTTTGCAAGAGCAGAACAAGGAAGACAAATCTTTTTACTGTGGATGGAAACTTTCCCTTTCTAATGTGAAAGTTTAGTATAATTTCCCCACTTACCTTTGGGTTCACGATGATCTCCATATCCAGGGCGTTCTGCTCCTGCAGCCTCTTGATGGCCGGCAGCGAGATCCACAGGTTGTTGGTATTGAAGATCTTGAACTTGGAGACTGACTTGAACTCGTCCACATGGGCCTTGGGCACCTGAGCGATCTCTAGGAGCCTCAGCTTGCCTCCGTACTGTGTCAGAGTGCCACCCTGCAGACCAAGTTACACCACTGTAGCTTACCAGTCCAACACAAGAGCAAGAGCATATCACTGTTGCACTTAGCTACTGTATACTACTTATGTATATGATCGGGAAGAACAATTACAACGCCTACAAGGGTCTGCATGACAGAGCTTTCACTGACACTCAGAAAGAGAAATTACTATTCTCTGTATCTCAACTAAGGGATGGACCCCCAGACACATTGATGAATAGGCCAATTATGTGTTACAGTTTTAAATTCATAACTGTAACTGAATGGATCACAAATATTGGCTGCTTCGTTTATAATGTTTTAATGGGCTGAAAGAATACATTCTGTCACACTCAAGCTAGTTTTTAAGCTTTTTATATTATTACAAAACAAACAAAACCTATTTAGCTCTTATTGTTCCACTTAAAATCAAACATTTCCAAATGATATCCTTGAACCTTAAAGTCCATACTAAATTTCACAACGAGTCAAAAGGAACACCAGGAATTCCAACTTCCATCAAACATTTGATCTCAGCAACACTGATGTTAGAAATTGTGTCTGTGAGCATAACATCAGTCTTGACTAACTCACAGGTGCACACATATCTTAAAATCCAAGACACTTGTGACGTGTCAGACCTAAAGCAGTAGCGTGCCATTTGGTCTGTGAGTGAAACCGCGTGTCATCATCACAGAAGGGAATCCTAGATCCATCATGTTAAACAATCTGGCCATGAGGCAACAGGTAAATGCTACAAAGTAAAGGTCCTAACATAGAACCCTGCACAACTCTTGGAGTAGTTGGAACATCCAAGATTTACAGATTGGCTCCTGGCAGTCAAACAGGGGCCAAGCCAAGAAAGGTATGTCCCAGAAATCTCTACTTTTCCATGCAATAACATCATAAACTTTATTTTAATACAGAACCTTTAAAAGTGGCTTCTCAAAGTGCTTGATAGAAAAAAAGATACACAGTGGGAGATCTGACAGTGAGGTTTAGGAATACAGAAGGAAAGCAAAGGGACAGACTCAAAACTAGTTAAATAAAGGCCCTTCTAAAGAAGAACGTTTTGAGTCCAGTTGTGTAAGAGCTCAGGGAAGGCGATTCTCTGATATCCTTAGGGATAGAATTCCAGAGCTTTGAGGCATAGAGTGTAGACAGGCTTGCTATCTATAGGAAAAGAGGTAAGAATCATATCAATCAGAAACAAAGACAAGACATGCTAGCAAAAACTGACCTGCTGATCAGATGTGCAGCTACGCAGACTTTTGAAATTGCAGTGCTCACTTGAATACCAACTTCAGGTGGCTTACCTTCACATCTGCTCTTGTCTTATCAGTGACCTCCATGACAAACTCGCAGCGTTTTCCATTAGGTTGGCTCATCAGGTGATTGAGGATATAAAGATCAACTGTTGCTCCCAGATTATCAATATTGGACACAAATATATACTCCTTTCCCTCATTTATCAACTGATCCAGCAGCCCGGAGTTATAGAAGCTAGCATATATATCACCATGCCCAGGGGGGTACCAGGCATCGGCATTCTCTCCAGTCTTGGACACATCCTTCGCTACCGGAAGGAGAGATTCCTTGTTAATCCTTGGATATCTAGGAGTAAAAAAGAAACTTCATTTTTAATTTTCTATGGTTCTGTCAATCTTCCAGTTCCTTTACCTCCCACTTGTGAACTAATATCTGGACTATTAGACATTGTAGTGAATGATCCTCCACTACTGTGAGGAAGAGGAGAAGATAAATGCTTTATGAAAGGTCTTGGCATTATTTGTGAAAAACAAAGTCCACTGTTCCACTAGTAAGTATTGAGAAATTGCTAATAAACAAAATCTGGTGTACAAAGTGTATTAGACAACTGAGCATGATCCGTAAAGTTTAAGCACTAAACAGCAAAAGGTAAATGAGATTAATAAAGTAAACTAGGAGATTTTCAGTTTATCTCAGGATTAATGTTTTCTGGCTCATATACAAACCAAGGAATTAATGCCCGGCATAAATCTGCACTGGGTGAGCTAGCAGAGGTCTTAAGATGATTACGCACTCCAATTACTGAACTCTGAGATCAAAGCTAGTGTTTGGCAAGTTAACCCATTCAAGATGGCAGCAGAACACATGATCAGAGCGGAGATCCAGCCAATACGATGATTTTGAATTCATGGTGAATGCAAGAAGGGTTAGTTAAAACTGTAACTGTACTCACACTATACACACCCTTAAAAAAGGGAGGCGATCAAACTGAGAATCTGACAATCACACTTGCTTCTCCCCCCCCCACACACACACAATTACTGATTGACATTACATCCATTCTATGAGCTGTCTGTTCATGAACAAGTATGTGAAGAATAACAAAGCTTACCCATCTCCTGTTCAGGAGAAATGATTACAAACTGACTGGAAAAACCAGACCATTAGATTTCTTGCATTTTAATGGGTTAAGGAGACTGCAAGGGTTTTCTCAGTAAGCACAAGAGAAATAACAGCTACTTAAGGCCCAAGCTGCCTGCTTCAACAGGATCTGGTACTGCAAGGTGTCTGCAACACCTTTTCAAATTAATCTTTAAATGAGGCTGGCTGAGCTAATAATACATTTTCCTGGTTTTATTTGCAGCCTGAGCAAGTTCGATTTTATAATGTCCACTTTGCCCTTACTGAAATAATTTGCATCAGTGCGTCATCTATTGCTATAGCTAGACGACTACCTCAGAATGGTCAACCAATGCCTAAACCTCTGTGATTATACCCAAATATTAGTGAAATACTGTGGTATATTTTGAATCTTGTGCACAAAAGTGGGAAACACTGTCAAAGATTACCTTAGGACAAATAGAGAAAGTGCTCTTAAAAGCCATCCCACTGGACTATTACAGCACTCCCTAGCCTCATATCATACACATGTACAGGTTGACATTAAATTCATAAAAGCCAAAACTTCAAACTTTGTGGGACATTTTGACTGATATTGTAACAATATATATTAAAACATTTTAATTAGGTAACACAAAGGCTAAATAAGATAAGTCTTACAGATAGATTTTTCTGCTTTAAAACCTCTAAAACTTTAAACATCACATTATCACAAGACACTCATTAATATTTAACACTCAGTTAAGAGTCAAGGTTTCTACTTTAGGGCAGTCCTGAATGTTACAAGGGAATGCATGCAACCTTCAAACAGCAGAGCATTGATTCATGAAGGTTAAACACATTAAAACTCTACTAATGCTTTTCAGCTTCCAATATACTGACACACAAGGTCCGTATTTGTCCAATGATGAAATGTTCTACACGCTTCACAATGCAGAGTCAGCACACTGAGTAATGCAAACACTGGTAAACTGTAAACACTACAAGTGCAAGTTCTTCGGTTTCCTAATAAAACCTGCCATCTTCATCTTACATTTAATGTTCATTCTTGCAGCCAGGGTCAGTTGAAGAGTATGCCACCTTGATGCATTGTATGGTTAATTCATATAATCAGGGCTGTCTCATAAGCAAACATACTGTATAGTAACGTGGTGTTCCCACAAGGAGTAGCCATGAGTGCACAAAGGAAAGAAATTCACAACATTTTGTGTAACGAAGAGCATGACAACCAACACGTCTTCGATTCAGCGGGTATTTCATTGTCATGGCATAAAGCTAAATCAATACAACGTCATATCGTTCAGCTAGTGTGCTGAGTTGTGCAGTTTTTTACCTGCTTTGGTTAAAGGTGTGGATTTTCAGCCGGCAGTGTGTGTATTTCTGTAAAATCTTCTTTGTGTCTTCGTCTGTGTTGAAAGAGTTCATTAAAACCAAGGGCACGTCTGCGTTGTAGGTTTTATTCAAGTGCTGAAGAAAGGAAAAAAAGGATATTTATACCTGACTATACTGTATATTTAATACCTAAGAAACACACTTGAACATGTAGCGGGCAACGCTGACGTACAAAACACATACAGAAATGAAGCAATTGTAAACGGAATAAGAGTCTGAATGTGAATTCACTCCAGGTTTTAATACTGCTGCACTAGGTGAAAGCATTTCACTCCATTTCTCTTAGAAAAGACCTTGTTCTTTACGTTACAGGATCATATTAGTGCTCCTGTACGCATCAGAGTCCATCAGTTCAATGGGAGCTATTTCTACTGTGGGGGGGGGAACTAATTCCGAAGGTACTGTACTTTGGCTGCAACATCATGATTCTTGATCTGAACATAGCCTGAATCAGCGTGTTCAGTATATTAAAACTTGCATTTCTAGCTGGCAAACAAAGTGCCTTCCAAACAGACTGAGCAGTGTTTCTCCAGGGCCTGAATTCAGCCCTGCAGCCCCTCCAGCAAGTGAAAAACAATTTCTCTTTCACGAGTGAAATCATGAGCAGATGTCAGATACTGGAAACACAGGAGTCTGTGTACTTCCCACTGGCAGGAACAGTGCCTGTGTTGTACCTTGAGAACACAAGGAAAGGACTGCATGTGGTTGTAATTTTAGACTCCAGTCCAGAAACCAGGGGATATGGCTTCCCTGACTGAGGCAGAAGAGGCCTCCAACAGCCCTCACTCTTTGTTACTCACTGTTACCCGTGGTGTGACGGGGCTGAGCCACACGAAGACGTACAAACAAGCAAGATATTGCGCTAGCCCAAAAACGGATTTGTCCCTTTCCTTCAAAACGTGCCCCTGCTGTTGCATCCTCTCCGTTTTCTCAGATTTCTTTTTTTTCTTTCGGATAAATGGTTTCCATTTTTTAAAAAAAAACAATCTCCCCCCCCCACCCACCCACCCACCGCGTACCTCAATCTGCTGCACTGTGAGGTCCAGGAACGTGTTCTCGTTCCGCACGCTGATGAGGCTCTTGGGCCCCTTGCAGCCCATGCTGGTGCCCAGGCCGCCATTGAGCTTCACCACCACCAGTTTGTTCAGCACAGAGGCGATGTTGTCCGGCAGGCCCTTGGACTTGATCTTGTCGTAAGGCTGGATCTGAAGGAGAAAGGGTTAATGGGAAATAGGAGAATGTTAGAGTTGCCAATCCAGAGGAGGCGATTCAGATGATCTAGCCCTTTTTGGTTGTATTACTACAGCCATACCAAAACCCATATCTGTTTTCAAACTGTTTCCATATCTGTTTTTTTTTTTTTGCTGTTTTTGCCGATTTTTTAAAAAAACAATTCCAGCTTTTTAAAAAATAAATAAATGCACATTTCACATTCACACAAAGAATTTCAAAGGATTGCAAATCTGTCAATAGAATAAATACTTACCATTGAGGCTCTGAAATTACAGATAATCCTAATCTTAATTATATTTGACTACGGAAGACTATCAGCAACAGTGATCACTGGCACTTGTTTAATCCGAAACTACAAACAAGAAAATTGTTCCAAGCCTGTGTTTTGGACTGTGGTTATTTCATCTGTCTGTGACAAAGATGCCAAGATGCACTTTAAAAACATGAACCACCTCAGGTGGTTTGGCACGTGTACAACATGGTTTAAAATGTTTTGCAGTAGTATCAGTCAAAGCAGAAAGACATGATTCTTCTCAGAAGGTGGAGCACAGATTTAACTGGTCTCTTTTTTTCTGCCTTCGGAGTGGTAAAATAAGCACTGAAATAAAAGGCCCAGTACACATGTTAAGAGACTCAGATGTGCCTATTAACTCTGTTCCAGACGAGACCAGAATCAATGACTTGTGGAACAACTCATGAATCACCAGTGTGTCTAATCTTTAAACAATGTTATACAAAAACCATTGCACAGTTATGCAATGACATATAGGGTATGCAATGACAAAAGGATGAAACCAATTATATCAGTTTCGGATCAAGCCAGATTGACACAGCGTATATACTACATCATGTCTTTTAAATGACGATTAATTGAATGTATAGAGAAAACAGCTGATAGATTTTCAAGCATCTGGTTTTGAACATACTGTGGATGTTCCAAATCCTCTTCCTGCCTGCCCAACTCACAAGACATACAAACTCACAGAAAAGGGCAGTATCAGCATTGTGTTCCGAACATCTTTAAACACTATATTTAAGGCAGGAAATACAGACTTTCAAGCAATTCCCCAAAGTTTTAAAACTTTACAAATCAACCTACAGAAGACAAACCTTTTGCTCAACAGCCACAGTTCTCTTTGTGCCAATAATCTCCCTGCAGCTCACTGGCCCAGCAAGATCTGAAGCACTTGAATACGCACAAGATGAAAGAAAGTCAAATTCATACACCTGGGTAAACACGAAATATTTAATATCTTTATATTTATCCCAGTACTTTATATAAAGAGATCAAAATGAAGATCTTCTCCTTGTCTGTTATCCAAGTTAGGCTCATGTAGACAAGGTAAGTTGCATGATAAAATAAAGCTCTAAGTACTAACAATTACTTATTCTTTGCTGCCTCAGAAAGCAAGTTTCTTTTAAGAGTAGCCTCAGTTTTAAGCCTTTGGTCAAACTTGATTTCCTTCTCCTTTTCGTTGAGCAAATACATAATCACAGTCCTTGCTGTGCAGCCATCTCAGAACAGAATGCCAGCTGAGCTTGCCCTGCTTCTGCATTTAGTTTCCAAGCCTGGAGTTCTATACAAGCAATAACATCAGCTTCTTTCCACAGCATAAAATGGTCTTTTTATTTCTGCATCTCTACTGCAAGGAACATTTTCAATAATCCTCACTTATTGTGCTACATTCTGCTTCTGTGATAGTTTGCATTTGCACCGCACTGCAGTTCAAAGCAAGCAGTCAGGCCGCAAGGCTGTGAAAAAGACTTGTCTGCACTTCACGATGTCAAGCATTCATATAGCCTAATACATTGCAATAAAACTGTCAATATGTTTTAACCAGAAAAAATGACCAACCTTATATTTGTGCCATTAACTTGATCGATGGCCTGATTTGAGCTTTTGAAATTGTACTAACACGTTTTGTGTAAAATCTTTTATGTTTTCACTCATACTGTATGTACACTTTAAAGGGGTCTGTCCCATCTGTCATTACTGTGAGCCATTTCATACAACACCAACTTAAGAAAAAACAGTTCATTTTATACGAAAGCTCAATAAAAACATCTATTCTCTATTTATCCTTTATTAGTCTTTAAAAGATAAAGAAAGCATACTTGATTAACGATCACTAGATTACTTGTGAATGCATTAACATCTACTCACATGGCCTTTTTATGGGATATAGAAAACTATATAGTGTATTTATTGCGTTATTATAACACCAAGTGATTCTAAAAGGACAAACTCGTTTCACTATGGCTAAGCTTTTAGAACAGCTCCCAGCTTAAAAGAAAATGACACCGAAAGCGAAAGCGTAGTGCTTGCATTTTATGATGGTCAATTATTGCTCCAAAAGAGAACAGCAGAGTGACAGTCAATTTGGGGAACTGAAAGTGGTATTCTAAACATGATGCTCATGCTAGAAAAGTTCACAATTCTTATTAAATCCTTGTCCCATTTAAAGGAAAATGTTCATTAGGAATTTTGTTGTTCTGGCATAATGCTGATGTAAGGCTTACCTTCTTCAACACAAAGTCTGAAATCAAAGGATATATTCCATACTGCAGGATTCACAAGTCCCTGGACTCGACTGACGTGTACACTGCCGTAGGGCTTGCACTGTAAAACCCATTTCATTTATCCAGAATTGACTTTCACGAAACACAGCACTACTACACCACTGTCGATCGTGTAGTAGTGCTGTGTTACATAGCTTTTAAAGGTAACAGTACACAGCAGCATTTGAAAAAATTAAGTTTAATCAGCTTCAAGGGCGAAAGAGAAAGTGAACGAGGGCTATCCAGAAAGCGCTCATGAAAATCAAAAACAATGGTTACAATAACCTGTCAAAGATCCGGCAGCTCATTACAAAAACATGAAAGTGCTTTGAGTGAAGTGCTTGAGTCATCTGGTTACAGCCCTCAGGAAAGGAAAGGAATGTCAGATGCTGAGGACCAAAAGGGCCATGCATTGGTCACCACTTCTCCCTGCAATCGCACTGTTCCAACTGCAAGAAGAAAGCCCCCCTTCGGCAGACAGCAGCATGCCTTGCTCCTCCTGCACAGCCCGTGGGATTTACTGTACGAGCAGCCCCCCTGCCCAGGGGCCTGCGGGACCGGGGTCCAGGGCTCGCTCGGGAACACTGTGTTATGGCGCCCTGATCCGTTCCACGGGACCCCCAACCACCCCGCTACAGCGCACCTCCCCCAGTGTCACTCCACAAATGCACCACATTAACTTTAACCTTCCACTAGGACTTTATTCCTGAGCCGTTTAACATCAAATCAATCTCTGTCGCCCCTTTCAAATCCCTCTGCAACAGGAGGGCTATTTTAAGTTCAGCCCTCTTGTATTTTACCAGCTTAAAAAGTGAAGCACTGAATATTCCTTTTTCTTGCAGAGGAAAGGAAAATGCCTGCTCTGTACAGCAGACTTGTAACACCAGCTAGGCTTCGTGATGTTAAAGGCATGCCTCCAGATCTATTTCTATTGAGTGAACCAGTGAACCAGATCATCCTATAAAACATCTGAGCTCCGACATGTTAGGACGTATTTCGAAAAGGAGTCAACTGCTTGCATTATCAGATGAATGCCAATTCTCCTTGTGAAAGCCACAGCAAAGGGAAAAAGGCACTTGACTGCTTCACATGACTCTGAATGGGACACCAGTCCATTACAGTCCCCTCTATCAACAGAGGAAGTGAGAGTTTCTACCACCATCAAATGTGGCGGGGAAAACAGGAGCACCCAGAGAAACCCCAAATGAAAATAGTGGAGTTGGCGCATTCTCTCACAGAAACCCCTTAGTCTGTAAGAGAACTGCGTGGTGAGGCAACAGTGTTAACTGCCATGCCACTGTGTCCTAGGTCCAGGTCACCTACTGAAAAATAAATGATCACCAGTCCCCTAGGGGATGCAGGATTACCCTGATATGAAATACTAGGTAGGGTCACCTGATGGGCCCCACTATCAAGCTGGCTTTAAACAACTGTTCGGCAGCCGCAGGCCTCGACTCCAACACACCATCGCTGGGACAACAGCATCACGACCAGGCGGCGTCCCCCGCGTCCTTCCACACCGTCCCATTCCCAAGGCAAGCCTCCGTCTCCGCGGGACACGAGCTACCGACTGGGAGGTTTTCCACTGCCGGTTTCGGAATTAGCTCGGTTCGGATTCACGGGGCAAACAAAGACGCTTTTCAAATATAAACAGATATCTTGGAGGCCCAAGTATTTTTTTTACAGCATGACCTACTTCAGGGACACAATGAAATCTGCATTTCCTCCATGTCTTTACTGAGGAATGTAGTCGTAGATCACTCGAGAAAAAAAAACAAACAAATCAAATTAAACCTGTGCTTCGTAAAGAAAAAAAGCTGTTACAGTATATAGCCTAATATCCATTCGCTGTGTTTTTGTAGAGCAAAGATTTTCAATCTGCTTTACAACTTAACCCTCTGATTTAGCCTTAGGGAGCTGACAAGCTGGCACTTTGTAAACCTGGTGATGGCGGTTAATGCAATTTGTAAGTAGAGGTAGAGTACACGCATGTATGCCAATGTACTAAAAAAACAAATTCTCTAGAGAAATTCTATTTTGCCTCCTTAATTTACTTTGAAAAATGTTTTCAGTTTTTCTTCCTCCTGTTGTTAGTAGCTGAACACTGGTTCAGCTTTTGTAAAACACAGCATTTAATACTCTGCTCTCATTGGCAGCCTGCCTTTAATGACTTGCAGAGCAGTAAAGCAATTCATAGTTTCTTGCGGTTTTCTAGCTTACCTTATGACAAAAGGAGAAGCAGTCAGGGGCAAGATGCTGAATATTAATACAGTGACAATATGTCACTGTATATCGTGGTAAGTAACAGTATCCATTTCTAATTCACACTAGGTTTCTGCGGCCTGCCAACACGGAGAACCGGAAGAGACAAAGCAGGAGTGAACCCTGTTAAAATGGGAACCCGAGACCGCAGGCCTGAAAAATCAAGCTGGGTCCAGAGGGGGCGACTGCGCCGGTTACCGCAGTAAGGTCCCAGACAGGACAGAACTCAACCCTCTTCTGTGCCTGGAGGTTTAACACAGTTCCAGGTCATTTTGCCACTATACTTCCTCCTCGGTGTGGTTATATTTCCCAGGCAATACAAATAATACATAATAGAAAAATAATTAATTTCTTCTTATTCAAAGAGGTCATTTATTACTGTACAGCACATAATGTACTTCAATTTGTGTGCATTCTATGGTTTTTTTTTTTAAATGATGTGCATATCAATACCCATCCTTCATCTAACTGCTTTATCCAATACAGGGTCGTGGGGGGGTCAGAGCCTACCCCAGCACACAACAGGCACAAGGCAGGGTACAGACACACACGCGCACACACTCACGCCAGGGCCCATTTTCCCAGAAGCCAATTAAGTTAATTCTCTAAGGCTACACACGTTAAAGCTTTTTTCTTTTTGAAGCACAGGCTTAATTTAATTTGATTTTTTTTCTCAAGTGATCCACAACTACGTTCTCACACTGCTAATTGTTCACCTCGTCGCCTAATACAGAGAGATTCTGGTCTGATGTCAGCCTGCAGAGATTTTCCAGACACATGAAAAGACCAGCCTCTGGATAACCTGGCCGAGATGCGTGGTCAAGGCTGGGGTATAACTTATTACTTGAGCCTACCTTTTCATTTATTTCCCCGACGTCCCAGCCTGAAGTTCTTTTTTTTTTTTCTATTTTCTTTTAAAGTTATTTTTAAAAGAACAAAGTTGCTCACAAGGCAGTGCCGGATTTCCTTTGCCAACTTGCTATGCAATGATGTTCCAGAATCCAGTACTGAAAGCACTGAGCCCGTGACCCCAGTCCGCTCCGTGAGCAAAGACAGGGGTGATCTACTGTACATGTCTGAGCTCTGCAGCAGTGCCCGGCCCTGCCAGGCATTACCACTGCTCTCTAGAGGCAGGAGCTCTAGGTATATTCAACTAAACGCTAATAAGCTGGTATTTGGATCCAGCGACCAGCAGCCTCTGGTGGTCATGCCGAAGCCAAGTACCCCTGGTCCTCCCGGATAGACAGATGGGAAATCTCTACTGAGACCTGCAGCTGGAGTGTTTGCTCTCCATCAGGTGACCAGGCTCAGATGGTGGTCTCCGCAGAGCGCGCAACACCTCTCAGTTTCCCCTGGTTAAAGTCAAGGCACATGACCAGCTGTGCAAAGGCAGACAGGCGGCTCTACGGCCTCCGCGTTGAGAAATCCGCAGGGTGACCGAGCCGTCCTCGTGGCCCGCAAGTAGCCAGGGACTGCAGCCGGAGTCAGGCTGCCAGAGCCTCGTACACATGGGCATGCCCAGCCAAGCCTTGGGGTTCAGGCTGCAGACTGGCACCTGCTCGGGGGCACGGACACCCGCGCATCAGCCAAATCTGCTCCGGCGAGCGCTAGCAGCCAGTGCCCCATCCCCTACTTCAGCGCAGATCCCTGGCAGAAGCCCACGCTCCCTAGGACGAGGAAGCTGGTCCACCGGCCCCTCCCCTTGCTCAGGACCCACGTGCACACACGCATGTCCAGGCCCCAGCTAGAGAGTCACTCTGGCTGCGTACGTGCATGTACCAGCCCTGGCATCAGCACACCCAGAGAGTCACTCCAGCCGCTCGGCTCCAACACGCCTGGAGAGTCACTCCGGGTGCACATGTGTATGTCCCAGTGCTGGCTTCGACACACCCGGAGAGTCATTCCGGGTGCACATGTGTATGTCCCAGTGCTGGCTTCGACACACCCGGAGAGTCACTCCGGGTGCACATGTGTATGTCCCAGTGCTGGCTTCGACACACCCGGAGAGTCACTCAGCTCCGACACACCTGGAGAGTCACTCAGCTCCAATACACCCGGAGAGTCACTCCAGCTGCACATGTACATGTCCCGGCCCTGACCTCTGCACACCCAGAGAGTCACTCCAGCCTAACGTTCTTTGGAGCGCAGCATGGAACAAAGTCCTTAATACTCAGATGTGAGGTAATAAATGTGACAAATGCTTGTAAACTGGGAAGTTGCTGAAACAGTTTTTATAGTTGCTGATAAAATTATCCAAGGTATTGAACTATGGAGCAAAGGTAAATCAAAGAAATAGGTGTAAGCATGTATAAGCCAGTGATTCTTTTATTGCATCTAATTCTGCCATTGCTGAGAAGACACACCTCAATCAAGTAAGACTAGAAAAGCATGATAATGCTTTTACTCATCAGACACTTCACATGAAGTCATAGTTGTCATTTTTTCCTTTCATGAATTTCCTGGATCCACAAACACATACACCCAGTCACACGTCAAGAAACAGTTCCATTGCAATGGGGCTGTTTTGTTATAATAAAAGAACAGTCATTCAAGGGTGTTTCTGTGAAGCAATGCAGAACCTCAGTTTTCAGCATTTTAAGTAAAGCCTAAAACATGAAATGAGGTGGACAGAAATCAGACCTGATGTTGCAAGTGGAACATAAGAAATAAATCTAAGAGCTGGTAAAAGGGTATTGATTCTGAGCATGAACAGCATTTAGCACTAGATGCAGCTTGTCATTAAACATGCAGTCCTTCCCCAGAGCAAACCTCACTTGATCTTATATTTTGAAAATATCCAAGGAAGTTCTGAAAATACTACTCTCCTGTTATATCACCGTAACACACAGGGTTAATCACAGTTGACCATTTACACACATCATCACGTGAAGATATTTTTCCAGCCTCATTGTGGTAATGAGCATTAACAAAAAAGATCCAGGCCGCTTCTAACTGCACTCAGCGATGGGTACACCTGGATCATCAGCTTGTCGTATCCCACAAAACCTTAACAGTGTTCAGGTCCAGTGGCGCAACTCTTGTTCCCAAGAGGAGAACCGCTGAGAGAAATGACCTGTGACAGCTTCATTAGCTGGCTGGGAAAACGCAAATGTCAGCCAAGTATTGCTCAAAAGGAGAGGGGACTTGTGGGTACTGCAGAAGTCACACTATTTATAGAGTGACCTTCCGCAAGTAGAAACATTCCAGGGAGAGCTGGAGATTCAGCTGTAGAAATGTCACAGGACACCACCTCTGCGTACCTGGAACACAGCAGCAGAAGTCACCAGCCAGCACAGTGTTAAGTTTCTACCTCACAAATCTCCTGCGCTCTCACTGCACACATGCAAGCTCGTCACCTGACGCGTTTCAAACCAGCTCTGAATACTGAAGCACTAGCAGGTTTGGCCAGAGCAGGGAAGCAGTTGGCTAAGGGCCCAAAACCTCTAAGAAAATCGAACACAAGCCTCTCTGTTTGGATCTCAACTCATGCAGATAACGGAGCAGTGAATAGTAGGATGTGGCCATCATATGCATACCGTGTAGAAAACAAAACTGCCGTCACAATTTGCGTCGTGTCAAGGAAAACAAAACTGTCCCTTTTATAAATCGATCATTCAAGTGTTTAATTGTGCTATTTGCCATAGCTATGAATAGTTCAGGATTCAATACAGAATTCTAGGAAAATAAACCCAATGTCAAAGCCTCCACTACAGAGAGTCTAATTTTGTGCAGCTGGAACCATTAAATGCCAAACACTGCAAGGTACAGAGCTGACTGACCTTCAGCGGAGAACAGCTCTTGAATGTTTTAAGCAGGAAATGAGCACAAGGAAAATTTCTGAGTGCATGTGTGAGAATAGGTCAGCGGTGGGTGATGAAACAAGAAATAAGACAACTGGGAGGGGGTGAGCTGGTATACGAACATCCCCAGCTGCAATGGAGAAATGGAGTCACATTCCATCAGACAAGCTGGATGTCAATATCTGGCTAGGTTGTTTTAACAAGATCCAGGCCCTAAGGGGGGTGTGCACCCTTTTAGACACTGGGCACGCAGGGGAAGTATCGAGCACCGATACCTTAGAGGTTCGTTTCATCACTTTATTATAAAGGTAGTCTCATTCCAATA
This sequence comes from Atractosteus spatula, assembly GCF_055471065.1. Lineage (NCBI taxonomy): Eukaryota > Metazoa > Chordata > Actinopteri > Semionotiformes > Lepisosteidae > Atractosteus > Atractosteus spatula. The sequence continues at coordinate 12,563,106 of NC_142720.1, forward strand.
GTCACTCTCAAAGTCACATCTAAGCCTGAGGACATTTACACAAGACGTTTGGAGGACTTCTCCAGTCTGCCTGCTCAGTGAGCTTGGAGGAGATCTAAATCTGCTGCTGACATTTCAACACTGGGCCAACTTTAAAGATGCAAGATGCCATACCAATATTTTAGAAGAACACAGTGGATGTGTTATTTTAGTACTTCATTTCAATGGATTTGAAATGTCATCACCTTGAGTATTGAGTATCAAAGTTATCTACTAAGAAACATAACAGTTGCTCAAGACTGCATATGCAAAACATACATGATAATACATTAAATGCCAGATCTATGTTCCACATTTTTCCCTTCTCTATACTTCTATCCACTATCTACACTACTGTCTGAAAACCCACTCTCTCCTGGAAAATCTTAAAGAAAAGAGAGGCAGAATATTTCAATGTTGCTAGTGAGGGGCTGGCTGAGCCCAACAGTAGATGGACAATTAAAGCTTTAAGTAAATTCTAGAATTAAGTTGAAACTGTTAAAATCAAAATTGTTCATATTTTCCAAAAGAAAATTAAACCACTGGTGAAGATAAAGGACTAAGGCTGCAATTTTATATTGTTCTAGAGGCTGGTTCTCTGAAGGAGCAGTAGATTCACTGAAGTATAACAACTTATTAAAACATTAAAACTCACCGAATCCTCTGGAGGTCTCTGAATCTTCCCCCAGTCCACAGAAGGCCCCTTCTCTTGCAAAAATCTGTGGAAGAGCTTCTTAAATCCTTCAAAGTCCTTCCTCGAAATCTACGAACAGTATGTAGAGAACTGTTAGTGACCAATTTTATTCCTTCTTTATAGTTCACATAATTAAGACACAGATATTCTCCTTTTCAACTATTAATGAAATGACTTTGCCATTACAACCAGATTCAAGGCTTAATCACCCCTGGAGGGATTAAAATTAAGGTTTAAATATGCTCAATATCACCATCTATTAGCAGTGCAGGAATTCTGTAGCCTCCCGAACAACCTCTTTCTGACACTTCTGTGTAATTGAATCCCTTGTGTTTATAAGGCCCTCCATGGGGCAAAGGTGAGGAGACCTAGAACCAGATAGCATCGCAGCACCCTGACATATGCAAAAAAATGAACAGAAAAATAAGTCTTCAACATATGACATCATCGCTGTGCATAATGACATCGTGCTGCAATTATAAAAAGGGTTACAACTCCAACACGTGTTTACAGACAGGGCTGCTTTTGTTAAAGGTCAGGACGTGCTGCATTTAACAGCAGCTGCTAGCCTGAAATGATTGGTGTTCTAGAGGGTGTGGGACCAGATGGTTAGTCCGAGTGCACAGTATGTCTCATTTCCTTGAGTGACGTATAGCCAGTAAGCACAATTATAAGCATATGGGTCCTCCACAAAAACTTTCTGAAGAAAGTGGATTTGATGTGACCTTCATATGTAAGGCAGGGGCTTAAGTGCAACCTAGCAAGAGACAGACGATTTTCAAGGGAAAATCGGGGCAGGAAAGTCTCATCCAAGAATTAATAGGATATCTGTCCGCTTCATGAAAGCTCTACCACACCTGACACCTCATGCAGCAGGATCAACCCTGAGCAGCCAACAGGATAAAGATCTTTACAGAACAGAAAATGATCTCAATTTAGACCCATGAAGGGATAACGACCATTCTAACAGGAGCTAGGGGCAACTATTATTCATTCCCTTATGATGCTCAGTGTAGCAACAATGTTGTGTAGCAACAACTTACTTAGCATTATAAGTCACTTATGACCTATAACTTTGGGAATATTTTGCCGTTATAAGAAAACTATTTTTGTAGCAGGTGCACTGACATTTCTCTGAACTGATATAACACAAAAACACAAAATGCTGATTTGCCATCAACAGGCTGATCAACAGGGGGTGTACTGTGAGAGTCAAAGGCTTGAAGCATGTGCAATCACCACTGGAAGACTCATGCTTGACACCAGGCTGGAGATGCTATCATTCATACGCGAATGTGAGATTCCGTCCCCCCGTCCCTCGTACAGCCCAAACAAGCATGTGCCTGGTCACTGGTCTCTGAGCCCTGATGTCCCACGTCAATGGGGCTTGTGTTTGGTGGGCACGGTCCATGGCACTATTGTCGCATTCCCATGTCGTAAGAAAGCCATTCTTACACAGGCAGCAGGAGAAAATGAGCCGTCCTGCTGGAACATTATCACACCAGGATGATGCAGGAAGGGCGGTCCCAGGAGCTGATAAATGTAGCTGTGCAGTCAAGCTGCCATCAATCATTACTAGCGGAGTTCTGCAGAAACTAAATACCCCTGCCAACACCATCATGCTTGGATTTGGTACATTTGGCAAATTGTCACAACTTGTAGTTCCCAGCATGCAACGTCTTGCCAGGTAAAAAACTAACTGCTAGCTGTGAACACCTCAGACAGAAAGCAGGTTTTCTGACTTCATACAGCCACCGTCTTTACAATAAAGGTGGTGCTCTCTTGACAAGTGGTGCATATTGGTTCATTTGTATGTCTTTCTTGATTTTCACTTAGCTTGGCAATCAATAGGTTCCATCACCCCATCACCTGTATCCAATCAGCTCACTCACTAACAAGAAAGTATGGTGCTTATGCACTTGACTAGCACAGTCACAATGGTCAATCATAATAATGCAAAACATTTAATTAATGTCCAAAATCCATTTTTTATTCTTCTTAAAATAAAATACATGCATAAATATAGTAATTGACTTTTTATTCTCAATATATATGGGAAAGACCCTTGGTTTCTTCACAGCATTGATAGGGATTCAAGATCTGGAAAGGCTAGAGAGCAAAAACAAATTAAAACTCCGAGGCTTCATTCTTCATACGCTGTTCTGGCTCAACAGCTCCATACGCTTAGGAAGAGAAACCTCTGCACTACACCCACCTCTGCATCGGCCCCACTCGCTGTTGCCAGCAGATTCTCCAACTCCTTCTTCATGGAATTTTCCAGTTCCTGCCGGATTACTTCTTCAAACTGCGCCATTCCACCGTTGGAAATCCTCTTGCTAAAATCTGGGATGGGGGGGGAGGGAAGAGATGTCATTACCTGGTCACTTTCCATCCTAAGCCATATCTTCCTAGAGGAAGCACTAATTAAGAAACAAAGTAAAAACACAAGAAACATAAACATCAGTAAGACTTGGAAGGCTACAAGAAAACCCCCTGAAGCTGATGACACAGTGGTGAATTATTTTCCTGAAATCTGAGCGCATTAAGCTGAAGAATTATTTCTGGTCAGAAGCCAATCTAAAAGTTTTTCTGGAGCAACAGATTTTGATATACTTGAGTTTTTTTTGTATTTCCAATGTGCAGTAACTACAGGCCATTCTCCTTTTATCAGTCTTGTCTGTCCTAGTTGATTTGCTGGTCAAGAATCCTAATTAGTAATGATTAGCTGGCTTCATTTCAGCTGAGGATACATACATTCCTTAAACTCACATGTGTGGAAAGAACTCAGAACCACAAAACACAACCAATGAAGTGAAGAACATATCTGGAAGAAGATGTTAATTTAATGGATCAGCAAGATATTTCAGGACAATCAGCCCACAGCTTCCTTGTTCCTGGCACAGGTTTAATGCGACTATCGGCGATTCTGGCTGATAATAACCACAGTTTCTAAAGTGAGCTGATGTGTAGGGTGGCTATATTCCATGATTGCATAGAATCTTTTCATTTCCAAACCATTACGTTTTAAACAGCATTAAATAGTAACAATCCACCCATGAAGAATTTTAGATCTTTCCCAGCAGCACAGAAGTCTATAGCACATTCTAAACTGTCCTGATCCCCTCTGAACTCCTAAAACAGGATTTGTACCTTCTGAATTTACGTACCGTCTGTGCATCACGTTCTCAAATTGGCAGAAACATTTTTTAAATAAAAGTTTGGAATTTAAAAAATCGAGCACGAAAATCCACACCAGCTTTAAGTTTACAGAATGTGACATCTAGACCTTTGACTTTTACACTGAGTATTTCAAGGGATGAAGGACAAGAGAAAAGTAAAAATAAAACAGCAATCATGATCTGATGCCCGCTTTGGCAAGCTATGTGACCTTTGTTCATCCATCCCCTGACTCTGAAGGAAGCCGTCAACATTGCTGTTGCGGGAAATTCCTTCCAGGGCAGATCTGAAGAGTGTCCATGCCAACAGGGAACAGACTCCCAGATGTTGACCGGATGGCAGGAAGGGACAGGATTTGCTGACAATCCTAGCACTGCTCCAATATGGATGAGAAATTGTAAGGCGTGACAGACAGGGTTAGGTGGTGTCAGACACAAAGGTTCTGTGATCCAGGCAAAGGTTACCTGGCTTCAGTGTATTATTCCCTTGTCCATAAAGCATAATGACAGAGACAGTCACTAGACTGCTCCTCACACAGCCAGACCCTTACATTGGGAGTGACTTCTGAAAAGGGAGCAGTTACCAACTCCCTATGCATAGAGTCACAATGAAAGCCGTTTTAATTCATCTTTCCAAACACAAAGGATTAATGAGTACAAATATTTAAAATGAAGCTGTCTCAGACAGACTGTGTCAAACAGGTTTGCACCTGGCGATCTCAGGTAACCCTTTTCAGCCATAGTTTTTTTTTAAAGGGAACTACACGAACTGTACAGTGAAGAATGGGCAAAAACAGCACTAAAAATTAGACTGAAATGTAGCTTTGAGAGCTCATAATGAGATGCAACTGAGTCAACGTTTACCAAAAGTACTTGAAAATACTAGGTCTTTTGTGTTGTCTTCAAGCTAGTGAAACTGTTGCAGCGTTTTACAGCACTTGAAAACAGCTCGCTTTTTAAACAAAACTAAACCTTCAATGCCGTCAACAACTTCAGCATTTTATCTGCAGTTATTTGAGAGGGAGATAATTAGATTAGGTTTAAACTTTAACATTAATAGGCGCTTAAATAAGCCATCATAAATCTAAAAAAAATAAATAGTATTTGACACTTTCGGCTTTGAAGAAACACATTGGAAGGGAGTGAGAAAACTAAATATCGGAAAAGCTCAACTAAACACGCAGTTCAAACTAAATGTTTTTAACTTCTGACATCCCGTATTCCAGTGACGTGTCGTGGTCTGACGCATTCACTTTACACTTCAGACACGGCGTACAAACACAGCTGTAGAAGATGTATCGATCTGAACACTTCACAAATTCTGTCAATTCAAAAAAATATATACAGTAGGAAATGGACATTTGCTCGATTCCTCTTCGGCTTATGGTTCTATACAATACTTCAATCACTGTGGGCAAGATTATAAAAGTAAAAGACACGGAAAAAGGGGTGCAACAATATTTAAACGACGTGCACGAGTAAAACTCTCCGCAATATTAAAGCACAGTCGCTGTACTAGACTCGTGTTCCATGTGGACTCAATACTGTAGCTCAGCATTGAACTGAACAGGCAGAGAGCCGAAGACACTTTTCAAATGAAATACTATGATCCCTGTGGCCCCTGACTTCTACTTATTCCCTGCCTGTGACCTTGCCTTTTTAAAATGTTCTTTTTTTCTTTCCCCCACATACAACACACAAGCCTTTCAATGTAAAGGCAAAAGCCTTCGCAACAGGCCAGGTAAATGAAGGATTGGCTCAGTGACAGAAAATCACAATTTCACCATTCAAACAAGATAAAAATCCATACAGACACTGACACTCAAAGTCAATTGCCAGACCGTTGCAAAACGGCTTATTGTATCAAACTTACAATGAACTTATTAGACAAATTCTAGCCAGCTTCTCCTGAAATATGAATACAGTACAGAATTTTACCAAATTTAATAGGAGATAATTAATACCTTTCTCCTAACTGTATTAATGCCCTTATTCAAATAGTAGTGAAGATAATGTAACTTACCTTCCATGTAAAGCGACATCTTCACAGATCCGTACGTTTTATAATACACTTTAATATATTACGATTTATAATAGTTGAACTATAAAAACTCGAGATTGTTTAATCCAGCAGTATAGCTCTTCCTTTTAGTAGAGTTAAAAAGTCTATTAACAAAAATAATTTATATGTACAATTCACAGATAAGCACAACCTTTTGTTTACTCCCGACCAATAGTAAATCCTAAATGCTTAAATATGCCATTACGTGTCAGAAATCTTGAAAAATTAGATACTATGTAGCCATTTCATTAAAGACCAAAGCGCGGTCTCTCTCATTTTCCTAAAAAAAAACCACAAAACAGAAATCCTTTTAAATCAGACACCTCTTCTCCTCCCACTTTCATTCGCTCGCAACCAATTAGGTAAATTTTTGCTCAACCCCGGGGCCCTCGTATAAATCTCTTGAGTTTAACAATCCAATCCCTCTTGGGCTATTTCGTATGAATATTTTAACAGTGCGAAAAATGCCGTACAATTTTTTTTTATGACATCCTAGTTCGGCCCCTTTTGCAGATAAATAATCCACGTCACGATTTCTTGGTTGGCTCGGCCGGCGAAACCCCCTCGAGTAACTAAGGGAAACCTGCCGCGCCCCCTTTTTTATCGTAAATCCCGTTTTTTAACTTCCTTGCACTCTTCTGCCCAACCCTCCCGGCTCCCCAGCTAGCCTGCTGCACACACCGGACGAGAGAAGCGGTATATGGGTCGAGTGCGAAACGGGAAATAAGCCCCAATGTCGTTAGGCATTGTGAAGGCATGTGGAGAATGAACACTACATGACATGCAGAAGTTACACATAAAAAGGGCCAGCACTAAGCACATCAAAGGCGGAGCCCTGTCATTTTTTAACTACTATAACAGCCTATTTTTGTTCCTGGCGTTATCGCAAGCCGCAGCACACACAGGGCAAGGGAAAGCAATGCAAAGCAAACAAAAAAAAACTACAACAAGTGCTGCCACTCATCTGCCTCCTAGACAGAGTATGTATTCGCGCAGAAGTTGTATGCTCTCAAACAGCCATACCCACCTTCTTTATAATAAATATATGTAAATATTCATCAACTGGGGAGTCCAGTGGCAAGGTTTTTTTTTTTTTGGCTCAACACGAGCACGTTCAGCCTATGAGTTAAGTTCGGTCTCAAGAGATCACACACCCCCAAACCGGTTCTGGTTTAATAATAAATACACGACATAAAACACGATTCACAGACGCGGCTACAGCCGGATTACAAACACCTAGCAGGAACGGAAGTATGGCGCAGGCTTGACTGACAGGGGAGCCGCCATCGCCGCCGACAGAAATCCCTGACTGAACGGCCGCTCTCACCAATCGGGACGAAAGCGACTCTGTCTGGGCCAATGAGGGCGCCTTTCTGTGCCTGTCGAGGGAGGCCGGGGTTGTACGACGAAACCAATGAGGCCAATCGCACGTTTTGAGCCGTTTTCGCAACACAGTGTCATGTGAGTGGAGGTTAAATGTAACGTCCAGGCAGCTCCTTAATAATGCAATACAGGGTTACAGTTGAGAAGAAGGGGGGGAAAAAACGGCAGTCGCCTTTTAAAATGAACGATTAACATTATAGCCGGTCTGTGGGAATCCGTTAGCTTCAATCCAAGACGAGAAGCAGAAGAGAATACTGTTAATAGCATTATTAATAATAGGTTTGTTTATTAATGGACGAGGCAGCTATCGAGGTCATACGTTTTGGATCGCATCCTGTAACTCAAAACCCGTAGCGCTATCACCACCAAAAGTATCTTGTGATTGCGCAAACTACCAGCAAAAAAAAAAAACAGCTAATTTACAGGAAATTAACTCAGCTGAACCTGTGTCTCCATCTCTCAGGTCGCTGATTTGAAATCTGCTTCCTCAACAGACCTACATCTGCCTATATTGAAATGCAGGCGAATTGAAATTTGTACCAAAAATGTTATTTTTCACCAATTTATATTGTTTTTTCTGTCACAGGGTTTGTATTTTGCACCCTGTCGAGTAAGTTCTGTTGTCTTTGTGGTTCATCCATTTAGGTAGTTGACATTTAGAACATGGTCAGTTATGAGGCTTCACATCTTCTACAAGCCACAAGCCAAGAAGTCAGGAGTAATTCTGAATAAGTAATGCTCAATATGCCAACTCATTTACCATCCCTTCCTGCTTTTCATTAAAACGTATCTGACTAAATCTAAAAAATGAAGCGTGTGATGTAACCTCAAGGAACAGCCAGACTTATTATATGAGAGGTTATTTGCCCCTTAAAATGAGGCAGTGGAAATCACATACAGTATTAGGAACAAGGATGCAGGATTTTCAGATGGAGCTGTTTATTTATGCAAAGTACCAGATCCTAGTGCAAATACATTCATATACTGAATGCTCCAAAATACAACAGGCCTAATTTTATATTGATTTGTGTTTAATGTTACATTCCTGATAAAAAAATCAATCTTACTATATATATATAGCCCCGACTAGCTCTGTTGGTAGAGCATGAGACTCATAATCTCGGGGTACTGGGCTTGTGTCCCACGCTGGGCACAAGGTTCTCTAATAACCCATACTGGGCAGCAGCAGTGTGGGGAGGCGGTGTTGGTGGTATCTGCACGGAATAAATGCCTGGCAAACTACTTCCGTATCTTGCCATGAAAACTCTATGGATAGTGACGGTGGAAATGTACACAGGGATACAAACCCGCCATGAGCTGATACCGACTCGACGGCACTCAACCACCACCACCCCAACATGTATATAGATATATATAGTAGCTGTAAGCAGTAGGTGCCATTGATCACTTTAGGATATTCTGTATAATGTAAGTTATATAGAATAAGTGTAGGTTAACATTTATTAATATGTTATGAAAAAACATTTTAAAAAAAACTTCTGTTGTGCCTACATTTCCCTTTTACAATCCTTGTAATTTTGTGCATACTGGCTGTTCGCTATGCTTGGTAAATGCAGTTTCATTTTTATTTTGTATCCTGTTGCAGCAATCTAAATTAAACTTGTATGTGGTTATACTTGTTGCTGACGTTGTTTTCTAACACAGCTCAAGGAATATTTGTTGAGCATTTTGCAAAATTAGGTTATAACTTAAACTTGGTGCAATCTTTCTGTGAGTATTCACTGTTGATAACCATTTCAATAGCTATTATGTCATACAACTGAGTATTGTCTGGCATTAACCAGCACACTTGAATATCAATCTTGCTGCCAAGCAAAACTATCAGGAATATAAGGTTTTAGTTGCATAGATACATCTCTGAAATGATGAAATAGACACTATTGAAACAGATAAAATGAAGGCTTTTTCAAAGTCTAGCCGAAAAAATGTTGAAGTCCTTATCACTAATTTTTCTCAGTCTTTTGATTGATGTGGTGTATTTTTACTGTTACCATCATCTTATCACTGGAGCACGGGAATCCACACACTTACAGAAACAATGATTTTCAAACTTTGTTCTCTGAAGCCAAGGCATGTTTCTCTGATTTGGTTGAAGTATCACAAGTATGAGGTTTATACATAGAAAAACATGGAGGGAATCTTGAATTGGAACAAAAATCTCTGAAGGTTAATTCAATATTAACAAATTAATTGAATTTTTAGAGCTCTTCATCTAAATTAATATTTAGATATGGGTTGCAAAATGTAGTAGATCACATTAGGTCAAGCAGAGAAGTAAGACATTATTTCATTAATAGAATTAAGGGGGAAGTTAATGGAGCCCAGAATGTGCAAGCCCAGAGCAAAAGTTAGCCTGCACTCCAGGGTTAATACCTCTACTCTAACAAATAGTACCATGGGATCTGTGATGGCCAAGAATTCAGTACTTACACTCAATGTTTCATCTGAAGGATGGAACCTCCTACAGAACAGTGTTCCCAGTCACATGTACTGCCACCTACTGGTCCACTACACTCCTTACAGCAGCAACCTGGTTTTCCTTAGAGGTCACCCATCTCAGTACTGACCAGGCCCAGCCCTGCGTAGCTTCTGAGAGCTAACAAGATCAGACTAGAAGGTGGTGCTGCTATTTTCATAACCCTGCTCTGAAATCTTAAAAGGGTATTGTACGTAATTGAAGAACCATTTTTGGCAAGTAAATCATGCTAGGCAATTGTGTCAATCATTCAATTTAGTAGCATTCAAGCTGTGGCCATTCTAATCAAGATTGTTCTGTGTATGTATGTGTGCATAAGTATCCTTGGAGGGCATAAGAGACCTAACAGTTATATCCAATAAAGTGATGAGCTACACAAAGTGCTTATTGTAAATCTGCTGGGGGCGAAGGATTCGCAAAGCACTTGCTTGCACACCAATTCTTTAACAACCAGCTCAATAAATAAATGAATTAGGGAAAAAATCTGATCGCAAACTACCTAAATTTGTAAAAAATTAATGGTGCTGAAAAAGATCGATAATCAAAAATCCTTATTTAATGGTGGAACCAATTCATTTTTACGTCTTTGAATGGATTCAATATTGCTTCCGTTTCCTAAATGTGCTAACTAGCTTTACTAAATCTGCTGCATTGCCAATACTGTAATTGGATGAAGAAAAAAAATGGCCTGACCAGCACACTCTGAGTATGAAAAGTTAATAGTGGAAAATAACAAGAATGTGTTATGATAAAGGGCACCCGCATTTATTTTAATATTTATTACAATATGCACTTCACTTATTCATTTTTTTTCTAAATGTTTTTACTTAAACTGTTTTAAATTGGAAGGAACCTGTGGTATACTTTTTGTTACATGAATTGTCAGCTGTTCAGAAATGTGTACAATTTCTTTTTGTTCAGGAGAGACGTATCCCATTCCTAAACCTACTGAGACTGTTTCTGTACTCTGCACCCGCTTCACTGGTAATGGCAGAGCAGAAAGGATGCTGGTTAATTAACACAGACCCCATGTAACTAGCTGCATTTTCCTGCATTTTCCAGTGTGATGTAGATGTGCAATTTAGAAAGTATGATAGATCACAGTAAAGCCTTAATAAAAATATGGTGAAGCTTACAGTGGTATAGTAAACTACGATATAGACCCTGAGAAATCATGACAAAACAAGTAGTAAGTATAGCCACCTAGAACAGAGCTACTGAGGAAATGCTGCACAATACAAACGTACTGAAGCAGAAAAAATAGAGACTCATATGAACGTTAACTGCAGCATTGCACAATATCTTGCAATATGGGACCAATAACAGTTGCTTCAATTGCAGTTACTGGAAGTTGTAAATTGATTGCTGCTGTATTACTGGCTGCTGCAAGGGCAGGAGTTTATGATCTCGCTGTATTGACACCTAGTGGATACTGGAGCTTCTGGAAATGCCCATTGTCTGCATCTTCTTCTTCTTCTTCTTCGCATTTTCCCACTTATGTGGGGTCTGCTTTTTTGCACCAATTTTTCCACTTCGTACGGTCTGCGGCGTCTCGGCAGGCGACTTTTGCGAGGTGCATGTCGTCTTTCAGCCAATCCAGCCAGCGCGTAAATGGTCGTCCAATTCGAGGGCGGTCTTTGCCATTGCTGCGGAGCACGTGTCCATACCATCGCAGGCGCAATTCCCTCATTTTCTCAGTGACTGGGGCGACTTTGAGTGTTTTTCGCACCTCTTCATTCATGACATGGTCTAGTCTTGTCAAGCCGAGGGTCCATATCCAAGTCAATAATAAACAAGGCCGTATTAGACACTGACAAGAGTCACTAGCTGCTGTTTACTCAAAGGGTAGTACATTGTCAGCTTTTCAAGGATGTAACTTGATATAAAAGTGAAGAGAAAAAAAGTTTATAACCAGCTATTTAAAGTAGAATATCCTGCACTTGCAGAATAAAACAGATTCATCGTTTTTGTCTTGAACAGAGAGCATTTGATTGAAGGAAACCTTATTTGAATCTTCAGGAATATTCTCAAAAGTGAGCTTCTTCAAGATCCATAATGAAATATGAACCAGAGTTTCATAAACATAAAGACGTTTAAACCGAGACCAGGAGGAACTTCTTTACACAGAAGATTGTGAGATTATGAAACAAACCACTTAGCAATGATGTTGAAGCTGATGTTTCTGACCTTATGCCCTTACTAAAAACTGTACCTATATACTGTACATAGGGCTGCAGTTGATTGATTAGAATTTTATTTGGAATGACTGAATTTATAGTGAAACACTTTATTAACAAATAACAATAACGTGTCTTTGCAAATATACCATCAAACGTGCAAAGAGAGAGAAACAAATTAGTATTTGAACCAATATAAATGGTTGCTTTTTTAATGTTTCTCATTATGTAGTATATACTGTATACAGCACTTATACAAAAATTCCTACGCAACTGAGTTAAATTCTGATGTGTGCATGAAATTCTGTTCTAGTCTTGCGAGGCAACAGAAAATGACTGTTTTGGTCCTAAACTGGACTAATCGATAAACATTAGAAATATGGCCTTGACATATGGAGTAGCTGTTCATCAACAGGGAAAGTCAATAGTTCTAATTCTAGGAGTGACTGAAATATTGACAAGCTTCCTAGTATGCATTATTTGATTTACAAAAACCTGAAATTGAAGAAATGATATTAACATTATTAAGTAGTGAGGCCCTAGTAGAATGACCCTGAACAGGAAAACATTACTGAAGGTGCTATTTGTCTTGAACCACATAGGTTCCCAAATATAACCTTTATATAAATTGTTGTATTGCAGCTACAGTATGTCAGTTTTAGTTATCCCATTTAGAAAATTCATAACAAATATAATTCTATAACATATGAAATCATGTGTCATTTATCTAAAGAGAGTTTATAGGCATTTTTCCATCCACAGATTTAGTGCCATTCACAGGATTTCTTTGTTTGCTGCCTCACTTGCCCTTCCTTCTGAAAAACATTTTAAAATTATTGCTTGAAATCTTGCAATCAGGCTGTGCTGCTATGTTCAGCAGAGTGCTGCACAGTATTTCTGGTCCATACAAATGTCTATTAAAGATCTGTAGCTCTGAAACCCTCACACTCTACTGTATATCATATAGACACATCAGAGGGAATCAGAGGGAATTCGGGCTTCAAAATATGTGTTTTCACAATGTGCATTCACTTCCACCGAAGAGATCAGCAGAAGAAATGTACCCATAAGGTTTTCAATAACCTGCTCCCACAAGAGGACCAGCTGGTCCTGACTACTTGGTCAGTGAAGATCTTAAGGCACCTTTTGAAACTGAAGGCTTTCAGTTTGAAGGCAGTGTCCACTCTAGAAAAAGTGGAATGAAAAGAGCTACTGTATATCATCACAACAATAGTAATTAACAACTCAAAATAAGTATCTCTATACCCATTCCATCCAAATTCCTGGAAGGAATTCAGCACCACCTGTCTTGTTTCACATTATTGTACATGAAGGGAAGGCTCAGTGGGCTGAATGATCACCATGTCACTGATGAGATGCCATACACGTCTGGCCATGTGAGGACTCAACAATGCAGTAATGCATTTCATTAAGGGAGAAGCTTGAGAAGATGTGTATGCACGCCGCACTTGGGAGACAGAAATCTGAAAACACCTCTGTTGTGCTTTGGGATTTCCACTCCGATAGAGTGGAAGATCTTCCTCACAAAATGTCAGAACTTCAAAACTTTAAAAAAAAATTATGTTTAATTTGTCAAACATTTTTTTTAATTCTCCCTTTCTTAGTTATGAGGGCTGTTTAGTAGTTTGCTGAACTGTCTCTTATGAAATGAACCTGCAACACTATGCCACTTTTCTTGGGTGCCATTGAAAATGTTAAGCTAATAGTCTATTTTTTAATGGGTTTTCTGCATCTCTTTAAATTTGCCAGCAAATAGAAAAATATAACTTCAAATTCTCAGCAATGAATGTGCTGCTTGTGAGTGGGTATTATCTTACTGATAATGCTACAAACCACTTGCTTTTATACCATCACTACAGGTGATTGCTCTCTGACTACAATCCTGTTCTTTTCTTCATTAAATTTTTCCAGATGATTAATAACCAAAGCTCTTCATTGCACATGAGCAGTAAACTTCTTGGCAGCCTATATGCTACAAATAAACATGAAAATAATTAAAACACACTAAAACAATTGAGCACCGAGCTCTGTTAATGAAGCAAAGATAATCTCAGTGCAGATCTGGGAAACTTAAAGTCTGTCTAACGCTGTGTGAAGTGGTGTGTATAGAATTAACAATTATTACAATAACTATAATAATGCATTCTCATTTAAAGAATCCTTTCACACCATTCAATATTTTTCTAAAAGATTTGGTTAAAGCCATTCTGCGTGCGCTGAGCTTTTATTTTACTCCTGAATCAACAAGTCAGTTATAAGCTCGGTATGATTTCCTCCGAGAGCAACATAAAGTCCCAGAACTCAGGTATTGCAGGATCCTCCACTGATCTTTGCCGGGCTTCTTTGTTGTCTTGGTGTCTGTACTCCCAGTGATACACAAGTTATCATGCAGACCACAATATTCCTGCTCACACATTCTTTTGTGCAGGAACTCTGAAAGAATGCATTGCTCAACTTACAGCAATCTGCAATTTCCAGTTGGCTGTCGGAAGTCTGCAACTGGTGTTTTTGTAAAAGGAAGAGGAACAACTGTTTTGTTCAATTCCCAAATCTGTGTTTAACAGGAAGGAAATACAGATACAGCACATTGTCTAGACCAAGGTCAAGTGGAAAATAATGTACAAAATATAACATTGGCCATATGATGAGGGACTGGGGAAGGGAAAAGGATAGGTTAAAAATCTATTAACCAATTTTGTCAGGTAATCAGATATGTAATTTTCCAAGTCCTCCATTAAAAATGCCTGAAGTTCATAATGCCCAGTTGAAATGCTAGTTTCTTTTATTTCAATACCTAATGCCCCATTGTGCTATAAAGTATATTTACCAGTTACATCCGCATCCTTCAAACAATATAGACAAGTTACACGAAGGCCACTTTCATTTGAACTGTTAAATTTTATGTGATGCTGTGGATAAGCTTTAATATCATCTGTATCTGCCTGAAAAAAAGTAATACTTCTGTTCTTGTCAGGATTTCCCATTAAGTATCTTTTTGCATTATTCCAGATTTCTCTGAAATGGAACTCCACATAGGGTTAAAGAAGACACCAAATTTTTTGGCATTTCTAGATTTAGAAAATATGCCGTCTTGTTTACCTTATGGGAAACTCACTCCATTATGTGGCAGAAGATACGATCACTGTAGTCACATTTTCTCAAGTTATGTTTCCACCTTAGCAAGTACCTGTCCAGACACACAAAGCATAAGCTTAAAATATTAATGAATATCCATTGTAGTCAAATTAATCCACAATTAACTACTGCCCTCCTGTGGCAGCCCCACTTCACTGTTCTTGAGAAGAAGGGAAGTTTTTTCAGAATGATTGTGAAATTGTTCTTTGCCGACCACAAAAGTGGAAGGCACCGCTTTATGAGACCTAAAACCGATATCTTCCCCTCATAGAGGCGTTAACAAAAATGGCAAAAAGTACAGTGGGGATTGTGATTCTTTACATATTTTCAGTTGTTTTTACAACCTACCTCTTCAAAATGCAATTAGCAGCTAATGATTGTTCACTTGGTCTCCATTTATTAAATGTGTTCATTGCTGTCCGAGTACAACACTGACAATACATCTCTGCTATGTTGCACAAATAGTCTGGATTTTGCAACCGGAAAAAAATTAATGCACTATACAGTAGACCTCAGCAATCTACAGGACTGGAATGCAGATGAGGGATCATCTTTCCTTTAGAAGTTGAGTTAGACTGATGTTTAGTGAAAAGCAGCTCATTTTGCAATTAAGGGTTTTAGCATTTATAAACTAGAAAACTGAATCCGACAACAGCAAAGTTAAAGGGATTGTATGATAAAAATCCGCACTGCAAACAGTACATATAACAGGCAGAACGTGCAAGAAGTCAACTGAGGAAAAAAAAAGTACATCCTCAGCATGGGAAGAATTCTATAAACAAATCCAGACACTTTACATGGTTTTTATTGTGGTATTTTTGTCACCGATACAAGGACAAGTGCATTACTAATGACATTCCCAGTTTCTTCCGGCAAGGCCTGTTAAAGCTGCACAAATGACACAGAGCTGCTGGAGTTACAGACGAGAGGGAAGGTTCTGGGTTTCTAAGTGCTGCGTTGCTGCTGGGTCCTGCCCTAGTCAGACTCCCAGGAAAGTGACGGCTGTGTCCCTCTCTTCCACCAGCTCCGCCGCAGTGGCATTCATCTTTCCACGGGAGAAGTCATTGATTTCAAGGCCATCCACAATCTTCCAGCTCTTGCCCTAAGCAGGGAAAGATGGCAAAATCTGTGAGTAAAAAAGACCTTACACCTGACATCGGTTTTCAGTCGGGCAACACCATTCAATAAATACCAATTAAAGGGGAACTACAGTCCCAATTTCTCAGACTGGTTATTAAATCTTGCTAATAAAATAAACTCATTGAGGATACAGAAAAAGTTGACATTTATTTTGTCCTTAATTTGAAATCGTAAACTTTGCGAAAGTACTCCAAGTCGCCATGTTGTCGCAAACCCCGGGTCTGGCCACGGGCGAGAGCGAGAGTTCCCACGAATTGCGACGTGAAGCGGCCCTTCCTGCTCGCTAGTCACTGCAATAATGTGACATACGAGCAAATTAAATCCAGGTTGTGCGGTGTTTCACTGCAGAAAGTTTCCAACGTGATCTGCATACCAAGTTAACAAGTAAGCTCTCGAAGTCAAGAGCAATATTTCTATTGAATGAAAAGAGATGCATTCACAATCCTGCTTCTTCACAGTGCAACAGGGCCGCTTCACCTCATTGGAAGTTTTGTTGCCTCATTCTGAATCGCAGAACATGACGTGGCACATACATGTTTGAAATGCACTCAATGCTTTCGAACCCCAAAATATGAAAATAGCTTTGCAGTTCCCCTGAACTTTACAAGAGGGTAAAAATCTTATTGGAGTCTTAAAGTCTCAAGGGTTAATGACTACCCATTGATCCACGTAGTAGTAGCTGCAGCATTACCTTGATGACGACGGGGAAGGAGTAGATGAGATCATCTGGAACGCCATAGGAGTTTCCAGTGGAGTACACTCCCATAGAAGTGAACTCGCCCTAGAGCAGGGAACACAGTAAAATGGTTGTGGCCAAAAAGCAGAACAGTCTCCTTTTTATACCATAACAGTTCTCATTGACAGTGGGTTTTAATACTCTTAGGTTTTAAAAGGATTTTTTTCCAGATGTGACATTCACCTACAGCACAGTCTTTTGTAAAATGGTCAAACACTCTTAAATAATTTTTCCACTCTTATATGTTAAGGATGATCACGACTGGGACATTTTTAGAGATCTTGTTTCCTCACTAGTTATACAACATTGCTTTGAGTTTGCCAGCTCTGCTCTAGTCTACCCCATTACAGAACAGTATGAAGGACCCAACACATCTTCCAACAGCAGAAACCTGCTTACCTCAGGAGTGCCAAACCAGATGTCTCTCATGTGGTCACAGATAGCCTTGGCGGCAGACATGGCGCTGGACAGTTTGCGGGCCTTGATTACAGCAGCCCCACGCTGTTGCACCGTCTGCCAAACAAAAAAAAGCAAAACCCAGAGGATTTACACACATGGTTCTGGACACTGCCCATAGCACTTGGGGCAAAGCTCACCAAGACAGGCCAGGCCAGCCGTCCACGAGCTCAAGTATTTAGAGACACTATGATCTTGGGGAAAAACAAGGGCAACTATAATAAAAGATGTTAATCTTTCCTTGAACTGTGGACAATGCATGAGGAAAGTCAAAAATACATTTTGGGGAAAAAACAGAATGGCGAGAGTAACTTCAAATCCATATTTCAGAAAAACCATTGAAGGGGGGAAAAAAAGGCAAAAGAACAACTCACAGAAATGAAATCTCCCTTGAGCCAACTGTCATCCTTCACAGCTTCATAGGCCCCAATCTCCTTGCCATGAACTTTGACCTTAGTGTGATGCACATCAGGGTACTGGGTGGATGAGTGGTTACCCCAGATGATGACATTCTTCACATTGTCAGATGGGACTCCCACACGAATCGCCACCTGTGTCCAGGGCAAGAAAAATGAACTACTTTCAGCCTAAATTAGTCTTTTGGTTCTACTCAAGCTATATAAAGCAGCAAGTGTGCTTCAAAAATAGTTTTGAGAAGCCCTTTCACTTTTGGGTAAATACTCTAGCTGTGTAAACAGGACCTTCAGCCTTAGACTGATGCATATTACCAACATCTTTATCATTGGGCAATGTTTAAATCGATATACTTGCTCTTTGTGCTGGACAAGTAGATGCTAGAATACTGAAGATTAACTTGAAAGCACACGCTGGTCAGCTAAAAACAAACTTATATCCCCACAGCTTCTCTAGAACATGGATTGGCGGCTATTTGATGGATGAAGCCTAACTGGTGCCCCAATTATTACAATACAAACTTTCTATCATTTGTTCACAAGGTCATGGTGAAGTCTGCAGACCTGTGACCTGGCCCTGTTGTGATCCAGACGGGTCAGGCAGGAGAAGTTCTCCTTGGGAATAGAAGGAGCCGACTTGGAGGCAATCAGGCAGTTGGTGTTCGCAGGGTTTCCCACAACCAATACCTAAAAAAGCCAACACGGAGTCAATATGAATTGCCATCAGCAGTCATAGCAGGTTACCACTCATAGATTTGAGCAGAAGCAGAGCAGTTGCGATTTTTGGAGAATACCAAAGGATCACTTCTCTTTCTTGTACCAGGCTGAAACAGGTGACTTATGTTCGTGGGTTTAATTTTTTTTTGTGTGAGCTCTGCATCCTAAAGCAGTTACAGTACGTACTGTATATAAATCTTACCATGGAGAGCACATTCCCCCCAAACAAGGTATGAACACCCCACTGACTGAATACTGGCGATTTCATACCCTACAAATAGTGTTGCGCCTATGGTGTGCAAGGTTTCCCAAAGGAATGCATTTTTACATTCCAGTTTTTAGGTGTAATTATACAAGATTTTCTCCATGGTGCAGTTTTCATTACCCCCCGCAAAAAATGAAAAGCCTACTGCATGTTTTCTGATCTGGGACTCAAAAGCTTACTTTGAAACAAGGTCAAGAAGCTGAACATAAATGGGAGGAGGTTTGGGGGTTAACCAGTTCACGTACTTGTATATAATTACATTTGATTTGTTTGTAATCAAATACAAGTCCTACTCTAGCAGCTTGGGGCTAGAATAGTGTTGCCATACATGTTCAGTCACCACTCAGAGCGCAGGGAGCCATGTGGGCTCACATCCTGGTGTTCCAGTGCATCGCAGGGCAGAGGACAAACACGCCTTGTGCAATTTAGAGATGACAATTAACATGGTCACAAGGTCTGTGGATTGTGCATGGAAACTCAAGGAGAACATGCAGACTATGAAGTGATCATTGAACCACTGCCTTGGTCTTGTCATATAGATACAATGTATGGTAACTTATGGATAAAGACTTGATTTATACAGCTCTAGTCACACCAAACATTAATTCAAGCAATCACGAAGTGTACTTTCAATGCACTCTTTTCTGAATACCACTATTCGAAATAACCTGAACAAATTGGTCACTAATTTTTATACCAATGGAGGGCAGAAACACAAGCTGTTTCTATCCCATTTCTTCAAAAGCATTAAATACCAGGAACATTCATTTTACAATTCTTCAAAATTTCTTTCAAGTGGTTTACCCCCCTTTCAGTCCAAATTACAAGCCCACAGGATGTAAGCTGAGGAATTCTGGTTATTTGCAGCACAGAAATGGGAATTACTGGCTGACTGCTGTGCGCAATGAATTAAAGCCAAATCTAACAAGCCACCAGCAAAACTGTGCTTTCATTACAGGCTCATTAATCTTAGTCACCTTGACAGTCTTCTTGGCATATTTATCCAGAGCAGCACCCTGGGACTTGAAAATGTTCACATTGGCCTTCAGCAGATCCTTCCTCTCCATGCCTTCTTTTCTTGGCATGGAGCCTACCAGTATGGCCGCATCAAGATCCTTGAACGCCACCTCCTCCTTGTCAGTTGGGATGACCTCTGCAAACCACAGAATTACACTTCATAGTCGGACAGAAGCTCTGCAAACTCATTTTTCCCTTGACAAAACAGAGGATTAGATTTACGCCAACAGCAGCCAAAACATAAAATGCTCATTTACAAGTGGCTGGAAAACTGCTTGTCACCAATATCAGGCAATCTGGTGTTGCAGGTTGCAATAAACCCCCATTATCAGGCTGAACTTCACCCTGGACTCTGTGCATTCATCAATTTCCAGTAGTATACCTTGCACACAGTCTGGTTTTGTTACTGCGGCACAAACTGTAGGCGGTGCTTTCATCTAGGTCACTAAGTGACCAATCAGAGCCCTGCAGTTCGGCACACCTCTCCACCATCCGCTGCTGAGCCATACACACAGCAGTGTCAGTTCTGCAGGGGGACCTCAGACTAGGGCTGCATTCAGTAGGCAGAGAGCTCTATTATAGCGCTGTACGGCAGGAGACGGATCTTAATCAATGGTGCTGGGACAAAGTGCTTTTCAAGCAGTGGAATAAAAAATATTACACATGCAGTCTGCAGTTATGAAGGACTGGTCTGAAAATATGTTGCAGATCTGATGTCATTAGCTTCAGCACAAACTAAAATTAACAAAGGTAGACGAAAATGAGATTAGAGGATATTTTAATTCCCCCCCCCCCCAGATAAGACACATAGGAGGACCCATCACTCCTCTTCAAGACTAGCTGTGCACTTCAGAATATTACCTAGAATTTTTAATTCACCCAAGCAGTTAGAAAAGCGCATAACGGTTTAAAGCACTAACCTACATGTTCACTACACATTTGACTAGGAATAAAATACTAATCATATTCAAAATTAAACCCTCTGTAGTAGGATAATTGTCCTCCATTTAGAATAATCTGTAGGAGTTAAATTACCCCCCCCCACACCTTAATTGCATGAAGAAAGTCCTTGCTTCACTGGGTTAAGGCTCTACACACTAACACGCTTGTCTGCTAGAGAACTGGGACTCCAGCAGACTGGGGCATCGGGCCCAGCGTACCTCTCAGCAGTGGGAGGGCACAGTCCTGCAGCTCCATCACCACGCCATCCAGGACTGGCAGCATAGGGGTGATATCCAGCAGAACAAGGACAAGCGGCTAGGAAGAGGAGGCAAAATACTTCACAAGGAAGCACAACAACCAGACCGCAGTCACTGCGCACATGCAATCGCGCCATCACAAAACAAGGTTACACTGTGCGCATCACCTTCAGAAGAACTTAACTCGGATGCACTTATTATGGACTAATAACATGCGAGCAAAAAGTTAAACTCCGCCAAATAAGCATTGCCAAGGAAGTGACTAATATTAAATTCAAGCACCACTATTTTATAATCCTAAATTGCCAGATACAGTTTTACAGCCCTTGGCAAAAGACCCGCTTACAAACAGTAAGTTTGTAACTTACACGTCTTTAGTGTCTGCAGTTTGCCAGCCCAAAATTAAAGTTCTTCAGTACCATCGCAATTTAATTATATACTGTATGAGGCCTAGGGTGTTTCCTAAAGAAAGATGCAACTAAACCGGTTCATTACTTACCTGATCTTTGCCGAAGACATCTCCCTTAGCGATGCTGTACAGAAGGGAATAGGCGATCTGGCCAGCAGCGCCAGTTACCAAAACTTTAATGGGATCAGACTGCAACAACAGGGTGAAAAATGGGGGCTTAATGACGGACCATTTCAAATTGCTTTACAAACATTTTTCCCCTCCCAGTGTCACCTCCCGGAGAAGCGACTGCAAGGACATCTGTCTAGATACACAGCACACATTCAAAATAAGAATTAAAGGAAATAAAGGATAAAGGATATATCCCCAGAAAAGTTTATGCAGGTCTAATTGAAAGAGATACAAAAACGTTAATTTATCGGTTTCAACTTCGCAGCAGGAAGAAACTTGCTGTTCTACATTGCAGTGACCTTGGGGTTTTGTTCGGGGTAACAAAAGCATATAAAACAGGCATATAAGCAGCCATTAGACTACGGCAGATGAAACGGATGTCGGAAAAAATCACAACACCATGGCGATTATGCACTGCAAGTGTCGTGCAGCGCGTACTCAAATCAAGTAACTGTAGCTCATCTTAAAAAAATGTAACGCCAAATTTATTTGGTGCAAATTTGAAAGTGCAAACTGTAAACGCCTTTCTTAAACAATGGAGTTCAAGATACCAGAAACTCCGGTTCCTACCCTCCAACGTCTTCCAATTTATAATCAGCACAAGCAGGTCAAAATTCAATCGGCCCGATGTCGGTACCTATGTACAATGCAAGGGGATAAAGTGGCAAAACCGCCCCCAAAAAACACGCCAGAATCCTAAACACGTTAAAAATGTACATATGCGTGTCTTTACAAACCGATGCCAACCGTTCTCTTACCATCTCTATGACTCTTGATCTGCTAGACACCAACGCTCCCACCTAACTGAACAGAGTGAGGGTGACCTCTATTTCAGACAGCAACTGATCACGGGGGCCGAACGAGCTGTTAATGCGCATGTGCCGCTGACCCCAGTGTATTCTGGGACTTGTAGTGTTGACTCCGACAACGATTTTTTATTTTGCTCCGAAATCGAAATTTGGGAAATACATTGTCCAATATGCCCTGCTCCCTTCCATTTTTAGAATCGCCTGCCAGTATTTCATTGGGGGAAAAGGTGATTAATATGAATGTAGAGCTTTTCTTTCTTCCTGATGTAAGCACGATTTTCCAAATGTATAAAAAACAGCGGCATTTTTTTGGACTACCTCTGAATGAAAACACTTTTCTACCTACAGTATATATGTTATTTTTTTTTAAAAAAGTGATTATCCGCTCAAAGCGTTTAACGCAATTTATACATGGGTCCACGTGCATGTTCAGATATAAGATTCGGAATCAGGAGATGACGGAGGAATGTTTTCACCTCCGTTATACTGCACACAGATGATTAATATTGGTTAAAACTTCAGTTGTCCTGCCGGGAGGAACGACTTGTCTGACCCGGAAGGTAATGGCGGTCGCACGCTGGGCCGAGAGAGTCTGAGAGTCGTGGAAGCTTCCCTGGTTGCCTGGACACGGAGAGCAAGACCTGCAAACCACTTCAGGAAGCGCTTGTGCGGCGATGACGGCGTACCGGTGCTCAATCTAAGAAGTAGCTGTAAAAAAAAAAAAAGACGTCTTCTGTGCATCAAATTTAAAAGAATGTTTTGAAAAAGAAACAAAAGGGTAAAAAATACACCTTCTCTTTGACACGGAGACCAGTGAACCGTTTTTTGCTCCTCCGTCTGAATGCAAGCTGCAGAGATTGCACCTCAGATCTCAGAACACAGCAGGTAGGTTAAAACTGGAAGTTTAAAATTGCATTTCTTTAGTGCTTGTCAAATACGCCAGTGGTTTCAAAATACCTGATGTCTTCTGCTTAAATACTGTACTAGTTAGAATTAACGCGAGTATAGACTAATGATTATACTTAGTCATTCACTGTGCATGCAATGTTTGAATGAGCCCGTTTGATTTAACAACGTCAAACTATAAATGTGTAGAGTTAGTCCGATAGGCTGTGGGATAAATACTTTCCAGCTTCTGAAATAATAGGAATTGAGCTACATTTCGTGATTTCAGGTTTAGAATTCGATTGCTATTTCTTCCTATTGCTTACATGTTCTGCAATTGCAATTGCTATTTATTAAAATAGATGTTATTAAAATGTAGTTTTATATTTTGTTCTCAGAAGGCATGAGACTCTCTAATAGAAATCTGAGTGATTCTTAATTATCAACCAGACCTTGGTTAGTATAGAAGCTTCAAATGTCTGAAATACTTTTGTATCAGACATAACTGTGCAGTTAATGAGCTCCACCGAGACGACAGTTCTACTGGTAGTACTGAGTAGATACAATACCTTTGGATAGACAGTTTCAGTATAATTAACCCGTTGTTCTTTCAAACTATGTTAATACCATATCTGCCTTTCACTTACACAAAAACTCTCTTCTTTTTAAAATCTACATAAAATGTGCAACTGATCCACGGTAATTTACCTACAAGTTAAAATAACGCCGTTGGATCATTTAAGAATTGATCTTCTTGCTAAGAAAGAACGAATACGCTCAGACACTCTAGTGTACATTTAACAAATGGGAAAAAAAGAAAATTGTTCTTTGAAAAAAGTTTTAAAAAATGACCTTTCGCTGACGAGTGAAAAAAAGTGAAAAGTGCTGTATAAGATCATTATTTCAGAAGAATCCAAGTAGATCATTGTTCCTCCTACGCTAAGACATTTTTGTTGTAGCTCTGAAGTTTTTTTTTCAATTCAGTTTGCGTTATTGGACTAAACCTTCAGATGCTGAAGCAAGTGTTACTGCACTGAAACGAATAGGAAAGAAAACAATTGGAAACAATTAGTCACCAATGTACAAAACAATTGGAATAATCTAAAATAATAAATTAAATAGCAACTAATATTGATTAAATGTGTGGATCAGTGCCTGACCATAAGGTTGTAACAGAAGGCTATATACTGATCCACCTCCTCAAAGAACCCTTATCTTTGTATAGAATATATAGAATTTATGTGTTTTTTTTGGTTGTTGTCTGGTGGTGATCACTTCTAGCTACAAACTATGTTTTGTTTGGCCTAAATATTTGCTTGCAATGTTGTGGTATCTCTATAGATTTTACTTATTCACTTTCCTTAGCAAACATGTTTCCCTAGCATCTTGAAAACATTTTGAAATGTGAGTTTTTTTAAGAGTTCTTGGAAATAATAGTGGGTGTTTTTTTTTATTACACCCACTATTGGGCAACATGGTGATTAGCTGCTTCATAGCTCTTGGGTACTGGGTTCAATTCTGGCCTGCAGCACCTTCTGGGAGGAGTGTGCATGTTCTCCTCTGGACATGTGGGTTTTCACTGGGTGCTCTGGTTTCCTTCCACAGTCCAGAAACATGTTGTGTATGTGTCTCCGAGTGTGTGCCCTGTGACTGACTGGCATCCTGTCCAGGGTGAATCCTGCCTTGAGCCCGTTGTCTGCAGGGCTGGTCTGTGGCTCCCCTTGGCCCTCTGTTGACAAAGCTGTTATTGGAAATGGATGTATCAATGATTAGTGTGATTTGGGGCTAAAGGGTAGACATGCTAAAGTACACTTTGCAGCCCGTTGAATGTTTCCTGTCAGGAGAGATGCTGTAATAATGGGGAGAAGGAGTGCATTAACACACGTTTGTGAGCTAGTTGTCATTCCGGTTTGACACAGAAAACTGGGAGAATGGTTGCAGTTCCCTGGCCAGGTGCTTAGTCCTTTCAGAGCAGGAGTGTCAGAGGCTTTCCATTCAGGGGGTAGTGTTAGGTGATCTGACTTATGAATATTTCATGGTCTAATTACAGGGTCATTACATCAGTTGAACAAAGCTGGCCCAGATTTCATTACATCTCATTGACTTTGAAAACCATTGTGTTTTGACAGACATTTCCAAGTGCCTATTAAGGGTTCTGTAGTGTTATTTATTTAATAAATAGGTCATTTTAACAGGTTTGGAATTTTTTTTAAAAGTATGTATGGTATTATTTTACTACTTTGTTTTCATGCAGGCAGAAATATAGTTATATTTTGTTTTTGGTTTTCTTCTGTTCTGTTGGATCTGTTTCCAGGGGTATCTTTTCAGGGCTGTTAAGAGTGTTAACAAACAGATGAGAGGATCGTTGGTGGCTGTAAAATAGATTGTCCTTTAGTCTTCCAGCTTCCAGCTCCATGCCTCACTGCTGCCTCATTTGAATTTTTGTGTTTGGTTTACACAAATGTTAAGTACTTCAATCAGGAATGAAGCACGGTGTTATGTTTAATTTAACCATTTTATGGGTGTGTTGCCAAAACCTCTCTCTTGCAGCATTCCAGGCTTGCTGAGATAATTTTTGTTCATAGTTATTTAGTATGAATGGAGTGAGGGAGGTTTTAACAAGTCGTGGTTTGGAGAGCTTTCAAACCTTCAGGAACTGACATTGACGTTCTGCTGTACAGTTAATCAAAAGCGTATTATCCTGTAATGTCTTAAATTCAGAAGTCTAGTAACAAGAAAAAATAGGAGATGGTGCACCTCAAGAAAATAATCTTGAGTCAACTATTTTAAGATGAAGAGGCAATGGAGCCATAATCACCCAACACTCTGTACTCTTCGTACAAGACATTTCATACAGGGGTATTGCATTTATTAAAACTAGGTTTCTTTTCTTAATCTATGTGTCCATACTTGCAGACCTATCACGCTGCCTTGGCAGTGTTAACTGAGCAATGTTTGAAATTCCTTAGTATGAAGCTGATCCACATGTGCGCTCTTATGTTAGTCTCCTAGAGTTCTTAGTCTAAACAAGCTGTGTCTTGTAATATAAAATACACTCCCCCCCCTTTTCTGTCTTGTGAATAAACTCACTGTAATACTTAACAATACAGGCTTATCTGTATTAGTTAATAATAGCGATGATCAGCTTTATGTTTGTTTTTGTTATGGATTGGTTTTGGTTCTGTAAATGATATTTATATTAATGCTAAAGAAGATTTGCTACTTAAAATTAGCAAACTGACATCTTAAAGCTATAGGAATGTGATTACTACAATAAGCTTAGTATTCTTAAATATTACCTTCTTACTATTTACTATTTACCTTCTTACTATGTGCCACTTTCCTTGACGCATTAAACAAACAAAATAAACTCTGGACTCTTTGTTCAGACATTCAGAATAATGGTCAGTTTTCGGAAACAGTTTTTAGTTGCACCTGAAGTGCTGGGTGAAGCTGGTAAATTTTGGCACCAAAGAAAGCAAATGACAAGTTTATTTACTGTAGGTTATTAAGCACTGAGTTAGAATGAAATCCAACAGACTCTTCTGATAGAAATCTGCGACTGGATCACAGAAAAAGATTTAATGAAAAATGTATTTTTCAGTCTTCCTAAACGAACTTTTCCCCCCAAACAGCCTCCAAAATAAATGGACTTTCTGATGGATGTGCTTATGAAAAGGCTTTAAATCCTTCTTTTTGTGGACAGAGTGCATGTTGGGTGTGTTGTTGCCTTATGCAGCACAAACACACCAGGGAGATATACCGTATTCTGTGTAACACCAGAATATTTAAACGTGGCTTATTCTAAACCTGATGTTTAATTAACTTGATGCAAGATGTATCTCTGCTCACACGATGACCTATAGCCTACTTCTTTCAGGGAGTCTTCACTGTGAAAGAGCTTTCACCTGGAAGATTGTACACAACAGTTTACATCCTCCTTCCGTGGATCTATAATACGAGATAAACTACTGATAGCTGATACCTGGCTCAGCACGAAGGAGGTATTTCCTAGTTAAGTGCTAATGTTTTCCCAGCATCTTAAGGATTTTTGCAGTTGCATGTTGTAGAATCTTCAGATCACTCCAGGTGAATCACAGTCGCGAATGTTTCGTGTTTATTTGCATCTCTTTGTCTTAGTAAATCTGAATTGTGTGGTGATTGCGAAGGGAATTGTAAAGTCACATTTATTGAAAATTTCATCATAACTCCAAAATAAGGCCATACATTGGGCTGCTGTTGTCAGAAGTGTAAATTCTGACACGCCTTTAGTGTGAGAAATGTGAAGGTTTTAGGAAGGTCCTGTAATTGGAGTAATGAGGTTTGAACACTAGAGGGAGGCATTTTATTTGCAATCTTTTCACTTAAGGAGCCTTCATGTTCTATGAGAAATGTTATTTTTCCTGGTGCTTGTGTTAAAAAAGAGTGCACTAGAATTTAACCACATCTGGGAAGGCCCTCATTTATACACACAACCTTTTTGTATGAAAGCACTAGATAACCATATAAAGAATATATAGAACCTGGCCTGTCTTTTTTAATGGAAAGTTTATTTTAATACTACTGTTAATGAAACTCTTTACTGGAACCTAGATAGCACCTACATTGGCACACAAGCAGTTACACTGGAGTTAGAATGGTTGTAATGTATAAATTGTAATAATTCCTGGAACCAAGGAGTGAAATTATTATTATGAATGAGAGATTATCTTGTAAAGATCATGAAATCCATTTGTTCTTTACTTCTATCAAGTGCAGGGCTAGAAAAATGTGAACACCCTACCCTAAAGGTCTGTGGTCAATTACTGTAACCAGTACTGGCAAGAATACGCATTACAGTTACAGTTTCGGTGGTTGGCAGTTGATCTGAAATTGTTATCATGGGTAATTAAACAGATCACACCCCAATTTAATAACATCTTCCTCGGCACTTCCCCCACCCTTTTCTGATGGACAAAGAGCTGTTTTTCCTATTTCAGTAAGTAAATGAGCTGGATAACCTTAAATAAAGTTTAGCTGTGAGAACACAGAAGCAGGCACAGTAAACATTTGTTTTTTTTACAGACCACATTAAAGACATAAATAAATGTTACTACAGAGTTACAGAAAAAAATCTGCTGTTCATTGACTGTTAATATCTACTTTTCAGACCTTTTATGAACACTGCAGTGTAAACCAAAATGTGTGGATTTTGAATAAACTCATACAGTAGGAGGAGTTGTTGTTTGAAATCATTCATGACAAATGCAATAAGGTGTTTTTTTCCTATGCCCTTTAAGCTTAATAAAGTATTATTTTAGTTGAGCTGGATTCTAACCCTTTACTAATCCCTATTAATCTGAAATAATGCATGTCCTTTTTATTTCAAATGGTTAGATACACTAACTGTAATATTTAAAATTCTAAATCTGAAAAAATAATGTTAAAAGCGAACTTTCTAGGTGCAGCACACAGCCGAAACAATTCAGACTTAAACTCAACAGTGATTAACAAAGGCATAATTAGAATCTTTATTGCCATTCGTAATTTACAGGTGTGTTAAACGAAGCCGTGTTATGCGTGACCATGTTGTCACTCTTATTAGGGATGAAAGAATCATTTGTTCATTTCTAAACCTATAGAGGGTGGTAGTGAGTTGCTTTTGACGTTGCCTTTGATGTTGCGATCAAGCCTTTTTTTTTTCACTGGTTTAAAAACAAGTGGGAAAAAATCCTGTTAGAAATCCTGTTGTGGCGTGGTCTGGAGTCACCGTGGAAGCGTGCTACAAGTCTTGAGAAAGAAATGTCAGTAGAGCTGTCTTGATAAAGTCTGGCGAAGCAGAATTGTATTTGCATAAGGGCAGTTAATTAAGGTAATAATTAAGGATGTGACAGTTTCACAGGGGGGTGAGAGTGGGGAGAATTAGCATCCAGGTTTTTTCTGCTTTACTGGGGTTGAATTACTATTTGAACCTTTCTGCTATCAGTTCCTCCTCCCTCCAATAAAAATCAGCATGTATTCCAAAAAAACAAGGACAATATATCTACTTTTGTGTATTTTACTGTATATTAAAGGTTTGATTGGTTTCATGTGGTCATTAAGAATTTCATGCATAAACTGATGGACAGTCACATTTTAATCTCACCACAACATAATGAAGGTATTTTGTTTGTTTCACCAATTGTTTTGTGCCACATTGACTAATCTAACTGTAAAACTAACCCATGTGTTATAAAACTTTGTGTAATAAAGCCTACTTTTTTACATAGAAATGGCAATATTTACATTTTAGCAGCTATGTTTTATATGCATGAATAAACTGATATATCTTTTGCTCTCTGAGTGAGAGATTGTTATCCGTATTAAGACTGTATCCTCGATATTGTTTTTCAATAAGTCTGAAGTTTATTTTTTTCAAATTCCAAATATTATGACAACCTTTACGAGATATTTAGATCTGTTCTCTGTTTGATATATAAGCACAGTTCCAAATTAGCTTTGTAATTTGTTGAGACATAGTTAGCTATTGTAGCAGCAAAAAAGTTTGAAAATTACCACAATTTTCATTTACAACGCAACTTTTATGCGTACAGAGGTTGAGTAGCTCTGGGGTCATGTTCTCAGACTGACAAAATAGCTGGAGATACCATTGTTGCTAGCACTGTCTCGTTCCTAACACTGTGCAACTTTTGTTCACCGAGAAAATGCCTAAGGATTTGAACAATTACATGTAAGACTATAGCTTTACAAGTCTGGGGCTGCTAGTGTATTCAGTTGACATTGAGCATAGTGGAGAATATTTTGATGTTAAAAAACGTTTTGCCCGCTCTGTCTCTTGTCTTATTTGTGCCGCATTTTTATAACACTTAGTTTATATTGCAGCTAAAACTGGTACATGCAGTTTGTTCCAGCTGAAAGCAAGAATAAATTCAAATTCCACATAGCAAGGTGCAACCTCTTGTATCATCAGTGACCTGAGAATGCAATATTTTTTGGTTAAAAAGTAGTTTTTCCCTTACACTTGTATTTAAAGAAAAAAAATATTTGATAAGGCAAAGTTATGTGAAACTGGAAACTATATATTTTGAAAGTTATTCTAAGGACTTAAACTGTCAGTGAACATTCAGCAACTTATCTTTCCCTTTAGGATACCACTCTAGTAAGATGATAGTTGATCTAACAAGCCAAGACGTGTATGAGAAATACACTTCTACCCATTGTCCTAGTTGACCTGGTGAAAGCACTTGTATTTGAAGTTTTTCTTTTGATAAAAAAGTAGTCTCAACCCTGGGTAATGTGAAGGAAGGTGTAGTACCTGGATGTGGTGAAATCGTAGCCTTATTGAAGATAATTGTCTGTGAAAACTGTGAACGTCTTATTGAGCTCTGAGGGAATCTGTCAGCTGAATTGACAGAAAATTCAGAAATTTGGTTTGATGTCTTTATTGTCTTTATACATGATATTTCTCTTGCTATTGCATCTTGGTCTAAACAGTTAAAATATATGCTAATGCAATTTGAAAGTGTTCTACCTAAATAAGGGAATTAGGTAGAAAACAAACTTTTCTGTATCCATCTGCAGAGAGAAGGAGAAAATAAGTGGGTAGTAAGTGTCTTTATTTATTTTAAATGCATCATGGAAAAAAAAACCAATCAGAAGTAAACAGTGTTGCTTTGTGGTCCTGGAGTGTATCGTGATGCTGGCAAGAAAAGCTTTGTCCTAAAGCCAGAGCTCAAGTAGAAATGCTTGTCATTGACTTAACCTCCTGTGCCCAAGTTTATGTGGAATTCTGACAGTACAGCAAAAAGAGAAAACCCCTCCTTCACTGATCAGTGGCCCAGCTGGCCTTTCGACTATATATTCTTGTGCAGTGATCTGATTTAAATACATATTCTTGTGGTGCGATCAGATTCAGCTCTTACTGGGGAGTGCAACCACATTAAGTTTGGTGAAAAAAGTAGAAGACTTTTTTCTACACTTCTTCTTCTTATACACTGACAGTGAATAAATTACTTGAAACCTTTTCTGTCACTTTTCCTTGGAAGAACATTTAGTTCAGTCTCTCGCTGTAGAACCATACATTGAAGAAAGCATGGATTAGCATAGGAGATACAAGGGTTAACGGTTACCAATGTCATCTCTTAATAGCTTAAATGCATAGGCTGTGGAAACGGCTATCGGCATTATTAGAATATTTTCTTCAATGACAAGATCCAGGGAGAAATCAGAACAAAATTCAAGACCTTTTTCACCTCGTAACTCCACAGTGTCCACACGTAATAAAATGTCTTAACAAGCTTTAAAATCTCTAAATGTGAGCTGCTCTCAAAGTTCCAGCTCACATGCCAGCTGGCATTTGGAAAAAAAAGTCAGGTGACTAGAAACAGGAGGAAAGTAACATGAGTTTTGTCTCCTCTTAGATAAGTTAAAGATTGTGGATTTATTTTTTTTTCCAGATGGAATGCAAAGCAAAGATATTTAGAAAGGAGAGAGAGTACAGAATAATGTAGGGCCAGGATGGCCTAGGATAAACGCTAATCTTGAGAGTCCTGAGCAAAGAGTGTAAATAACGATCCCACAGAGACTCCCTCACTAAGCTGTTCATCAAAGCAGAGCTTTTTGTAATGAGAAGAGTTGCTCCACCTTCCAGCTCCTGCCATTATGGTCATTCTGTTTATTTTACTGCTCTGGTTCTGAGGGCAAATACCTGTAAATGCCTTTTTATTGTATTCTATCTCAATTTAACTTTTGCATTACCTTTTAATGAGGTTTACAGAAGTTCTTAGTGTTTCTCATTTCTAGGTCTTCAGTTCCAGCCTTTTGCCCTGTACCTGCTTTCTAAAAAAAGTCATTACAGCAGCTAGTTTGGGGTTGCTGTGGAAAATGAAATCGAACTTTGTTGTGCAATTTGTG
Source organism: Atractosteus spatula (assembly GCF_055471065.1). Lineage (NCBI taxonomy): Eukaryota > Metazoa > Chordata > Actinopteri > Semionotiformes > Lepisosteidae > Atractosteus > Atractosteus spatula. Next base: position 12,595,378 of record NC_142720.1, read on the forward strand.
TGTTTCTTTGCACATCAAAGCGTATCAATTTAAGATCAACATCATCGGATTTCCAGACACAACACTGTGAAATTCAAACCTAAAATAGCATACTGGTCCTTGTATTCTGTGAAATAATTCTAAAAAAAAGCAAACGTTTAAGGCTTGCTTACTATTTTACATTCTACAAGAAACGTGCGTCTTAATACAGAGATATAGAGTGCACAGCTGTGCATATTTATACAGTAGCACAAGATGTAAAAATGTGCTAAGAACTATTATTTCTGTTTTGTTTTTTTCTTTGCCAATGTTTTTTTTTAATTGAGACTTATATGGAATGAAAATATATTTTCCTGGCAGAAGAGAGAATTACACCAGATGGTTTCCTAAGGATGTGCTGTGGCACAGGAGAATGTGGAAAGGGAGGCAGATTTGAACTCTTTCATTGTAAATCTGAAATGTCTACTACTATCCTGGAAAGAACGTGTTTAATCTTGACATTCCCAGGAGACACAAGAGAGTGGGGTTGACTTCATTAGAGGCACTGTTGACCCATTGGTGGGAATAGTGGGATCTGGGAACCTGGAGAGTCACAGTTGTAAATTGTGAATAAATTGTGTAAATTAGTGTAAATTGTTATATAAACCTGTATATGGTTACAGTACAGGAAGTTAACACATTTTGTACACATATTTGTATCTGAAACCTGGTGATTTTATTAATTAGTGGCCCTCTTATGCTTTTCCTTAAAAGGAAGAAGCTTTTTCTATTGTTTTGTAACCTGAAGATTTTAGAAAAAATCTGTTTTATCTTGCTTAGAATGACCCATTCATGAATGAATGGTGTATGCACATTTCAAGTACATTTGTGTTTATTTATTTCAGCCATACAGAGCTTGAAAACAGAACCCGTAATTTCTTAAAAATAAAAAAGGAAAAGGAAAAGCCAGGCTTAATAAGCAGGGCTGCTTTGTATATCTATATGATACATGCTCTGTAAAGAGAAGAAATATGATTTAACACTCAAGTGATCCCAATATACAGTATGTTTATATACAATATGTTCCTTTGAATACACAGTATAGTACAGTTTCTCAAGAAAGTAGTTTGAGATAGAAGGGGTTTTTCTATTTTTTTAGATTTTACCAGGATGTAAAGGCTGATCCTTCACAGTCAAATCTTTGGCCACTTCATGGGTATCATTGTTACTTTCAGTTTGAAAAGAGACAAATAGCAAAAAGCATTCCCAGCTTTGGGCTTCACCATAAACCCCCTGAAACATGCTTTCTGCTGGGCCATACTCATTCTGGTAAGCACACTGCCTGATGTTCCTCATCCAGAATGCCTGCTGGAGCCCTGGAGACATTCCAGGACTACTCCTTTTCTCCTTCATTGGAGTGCACTGTGGAGTTTCTCAGTGCAGGACTGGAAGAATTGCTTCCCCACTCAGTATTATCAATAGACTTTTCTCTAATTCCGGAGATCCTGATCCTTTGATCTTCTGTAATACTCGTTTAAGGGTGGGTCTTAATGACTGTTGCACATTATTATCATTAAATACATGCAAATGAAACAATTTATCTGAACTAATAATTTTAGTATCAAACCACAGAATATTATAAAACCTACAGTATGACTAAATAATTAACTTTGTTAAAAGACCTGATGTTTTTTGTGTTTAGTCTATCAACCCTGTTTTTCCAAAAATACCTTGTTTTCAGCTCAGTTATGAGCTGATCACCCTGGGAAAAATTAAACTGTCATTTCAAATTAAACATCCATTGAAATTTACATAAGCAATTGTTTTTTTTATCACTTTGGGGACAAAAAGACGTAAAACAGAAACTGATAAGTTTTGCAATGAAAAAACAGTGAATGCTGTGTTTAAGGAAATGCAAAAATGTGACAGGCTTTTATTAAAGGCTAAAGGAAGCATTTTTAACTAATCCTGTGTTTTGTAAGGCATTGCTGGTATTGCTGGTATGCAAAATTTTGTATTCTTTGTCTAAGATTAAATACCCAGCTACCAATTATAAATAATTGCCTGTAACTGCTTAGTGAAACATTTTTACTATTACTATTTATACTATTTATGCACTATAACATTCAAAACTTTTACTTTTCTAACTTCTCTGGTTTCGAACTTGATTTTCGTGGTTAATCTATTTTTGATAATGTTTTAATTTGTATTCTCATATTGTTTTTTTCCAAGGTTATTGCATGATCTCGGTGCCTGTCTTTTTTTATAACATTAGAGATGGCTCATGGGAAAATTCTTTAGTGTTCTGCCCAAACCAGCATCCTCCCGCTAGCTCGTATGCTGTAATTTACCCCAGTAAGCCGTACAGTTCCTCACATGTCAGCGTGTGCACTGGTTTGTCAGCCTTTAGCCATGTCAGCCGTAGTCTCTGGTTTCATGCATCGAGGAATCTGTCACCCCCCACCTCCTCAGCTCAGTCTGTATCATGTTCTGTCTTTGGCCTAAGGGTCCTGTCTTACACTTTTGCATGAACTTTTCAACTTTTAACTCTGTGCACACTCCATGTCCTGGGACAATTACAGCTGGATCCTCTTTGACCCTTTAAACCTCTCACACCCACCTATTTAGACGGTTCCTGCCAGCAGTAAGGCTTGCCTACAGTATCAGTTGTACAGTGAGTGTTGGACTTCATTAACGTTGTCAGGGGCGTGATGGATACACACACTGTACATGTCTCCAGAACGAGTAGTATTACCTTTAGCTCATTTTGTTTTGTTGTTCATAATCCTATTATCCTTTCTGTTAGTCAATAGCTTGTCTCTCACAGGAGTGTCTCTATAACCACTCCACTTGGTGTTCGGATTGTATGCATGAGGTATTTTCCCCAGGTTAATTTCGCTATACTTTGCAAACTTACACATTTCTTTCAACATTACGGCTGGCGCCACATTGTCCTTGTGCGCTTCAATAGGTGCGGCGCACTTTAGAGCATTCCTCTGTTGATATTCGCTGTTGCACCTGTAGAGAGCATTTGACTTTGTGGCAGGTTTTGTTTGCGATTTTGAAGATGGCATTTTGCAAACAACATTTTTGATCCTGATCCGTCATAATTAGGGACTAATTAAGAAATTCTAAATGAGGAAAATGGTCATTGTGACAATGTGCACTTGCGAACCCTTTGTTGGAACAAACCTTGTGCATCTGTACTGTAATTGTAGCTTCTGTGAAAAGACAAAGATCCCACAACTAAAATGGCTATTATTTTCATTCACGGAGATGCTGTGTTGCTGAAAATATTGATCTTTGTTTTTCTTAAAAATAATGTTAAGACAGGTTACACGCAAGTTATTCAACACATTGGACTCGTCTGGCTGCTAGTAGCTAATTAATCCAAAGAACTACTGCAGCTGTTTCTTACATGGCTGGGCAGCAATTTTCCAGGCACCCACAGCCCTTTTTTTAAATAATGGTGCATTCTGATCTCAGTTTTAATAAAGCGGTCCATTGGGCTGATTTTGTGAATATTCTGATGATTTTGAATACCTCAATCAGATCCTCTCAGAAGTGGAGAAAAGCTTCAGTCGTTTTAGCCTATCAATGTAGGTCATTCTTTTAAGCCTGGCGATGTATCTGGTCCCTTTTCTCTAGTGCAGCAATATCTCTCCTGTAACATGCTGGCTAGAACTGTGCACAGTATTCCACAAATAGCAAATATTGTGAGATACTTTCCTGCATTTCATGTTCTTATCTGAAATGCAGTAAACAATAAATGGCCTTGATCAATTACCACTGCATGGCCAGAGATTTTTCAGCATGTTATATTTGGGTCGAGAGAGACTTACAGTATAACCCATAGCCTAATCGTTTATTTTTTCTCCAATATTTTATGGCATTGCATGAAGCAACACTGACTTGTATGTTAGAAAGTAGTGGGAAGGGGATCATGGCAGACGCTGTGCACAGAGGGATGCAGAGAATTGTTCTCCAGTCAGGGAGTCACCAGACCAATGCTGAAAATTATAAAGCTCTGCTGTTACTGAAATCAATAGAACCTTGATGAGAAGATGCAGAGTGTCCCGACTTTTATCACAATCTTTTTAGGACTTGTCAAATGTAAATATGTTCTTACATTTCTTATTTTACATTTTCTTATTCATTCTTTTTTTTAATCTATCTACCTTGTTTATCTGACATGTTTTGCCAGCAACCCCTTTACCATGGAGATAACTTCTTATTTCTGGGAATCTTCAACGCAGCCAGCTGCACTCCATTCATGTTCTTCTGACACTGATAATCTTCCGTATCGGGAATTTTAGCTTCATCCTTCCACTCAGATAAGTTCCAGTGATGCCAAGGTTATCAAAGCACAATGGAGAAACTACATATCTGACCTTCATAACATGATCTGTTTTAATTTGAACTTATCAACTACTGTACAGTGCTCTGGGGCAACCAGCCCCTGTCCCTTGATACAGCATTTTGATCTGTGACATTGGTTTCTCTGTTTTCTCCAAGTATTGCTTTGTTTTTATTCCTGGTTTTGCTACTAAGACAGTTAGAACATGACACACCCTGAAGGACATAGATAAGAGTCTTGCTGCATTGCATTTTCTAGGTTTTAATGCATATTGGTTAGGATTTGTAACCATGCTGGTAAATGGACAAACATACAACTATTAGGGTCAAATAAAAGCTTAGAATTATCTTTTAATGTGCTATAGGGTGTAGTTATTGAAGTGAAAGCAACAGTGTGTGCTGGTGTTAACCTTAATCACTGCCCAAGGCACCCTCCTCTTGGTTTTTAAGCCATTTGATGTAGCGTATTATAACTGAAGTTGTATAGCTCCATTCTAAGTAAAAATAGTATACGAATAACATTTTTCTAAGTTATTTTAATAGTGAATTGTCATTAGTGTCTCAAAACAAATTACAAATGGTCCGAAAGTATGGGAAGGATTTGAAATTGGTTTCCTGATTAATAGGAAGTGTTATAAATGAAACACTTGTGTTTGAATGCTGTCTGACAAGGTGATCTGTAATCTCTCTGAATTTCACACACCACACCTCTGCAGAAATCCACCTAAAGCCCATCCTGGGACACACAGATGAAGGCTTGGTGTGAAAGAGGGAAAACTACATTGCATTTTGCATTTGCACTTAAAAATATTTATGCATATGTGAGAGAAAATATAATACAGATGGCCTTCAATGCCCAACAAAGTGGTATAGTATTTAAACATGAAAATATTAAAGAGTTTTTAGAAAATAAGTTGGTTTCCAAAATTAAATTCCCTTTTTCAACTTCGTTACATTTCAGATGTTTGTTTTGATGAAATCCCTTTTTCTTTGTGGCTATCACTTGTGAATTGTTGAAATTCTACATGCACAGTAGAGGAGGAACCACATGGCTGGGAAGGTTGTTCCACACTCCCAGTATAGACACGATCGAAATTAAAAAGATGTCTAGTTTTAAAAAGAGCATCAAAACCAGAGTGCTAATTCAAATCTTGACGGATGTGTTCATTGTGGTTGTATATTTTAAGCCGTGCACAGGTGAGATATCCATTTCGTCGTGGCATGACTCTCCTGCACCCCTCCGGAACAGCAGCCGTTTGAAACCGTTCCATGAGGTGGCTGTCTTCCGCCTCAGAGACGCTCGCCATGTCTTGTGCGCGGGGAGAGAGGGATGCCGGGAGTCTCCCAGCTGGATGAGCACAGACATGCCAGTCTGCAAACCGAAGGGAGCCTGCAGCGATCCTGGCCCAGTGCTCCCAACAGGAGTCACTGTGCAGTGGGGATTTTCTCAATTAAAGGGATTAGTTGTCATGAAGAGGTAGTTTTGTTGCGTTTTTTTATAACAGTATTTATAACTAATGGAGGAGATGTCAGGCTTTGCCAAGGGGATGGGTTTGTTTTGCACTTCAGATGAAACATTAAATATTTAATTCTGCGGACTGTTTTTTTTTCTTTTTCTCTTATTTTGTTACAAGTTAGAACAACAAAACCTGAATGGATATGCACCATGCTCTAGTCATTGGCACAGAAATGGGTAAAATAACATGAGAAGTGATTAATTTAATTCTTAAGTATTAAGAAGAAAGTCCTCTTTCGTACAGTAACTAATCCACTAATGGTGAGGACCTCATTTCCTCCATAAGAATGCTAAGAATGATGATGATGATTAAACTTTTTATTATTAATATTATTTGCTTAGCAGACTCCCTTTTCTGTGTATAGTACCATACAGTACATATACTGTATGCATTTTGCTTTTTGTTAAATATATCCTTTTTCTACATACATGCAGGGATGAGTCCTGATTTTGGCATGGCACCTTGGCTAAACTCTTGAATTTGCTACTTTATTGATGTGCACTCAAAGCAGAAAGAACAAGCTATTAAACAGATGAAAGTCTTGCAAAGTAGCTTTGTGAAGAATGCAAACTGTACAGTACATCTGGAGACATTCTGTTGGCAGGGTATTGACAACCTGCGTCTGAAACATGGTCTCAATGCTTTCTCAAGTGTAATAAATGCAGTTTTTTAATCAATGCTTACTTAAAATCTGTCAGTTACAATGGATTAGAAATATCACTTCCAAGAGTACTGTATATTCAAAGAAATAAAAGTTTGTATTTCTACTTTCCTGTCATTTGTCATTTTCCTAACCGTGCCCTTTGTTGTACAGGTTGTGTGCGACTCTGGTCTGGGTCACAGGCAGGCAGTTTGTTGTGCCAGTCGACTATAACGAAAATCAGCTTGAGATGCAAGGATGCAGTTCAGCACATTGGCCAGTCACATAACCTGCTACCATGGCTTTCCATTTAACCCTTGGGGAGGCTTCACAAGCTCATCTCTAAAAACTGGTGGGATTCATTTCAGCCCAAACAAAAGTGACAGTCCCACAAAGCTCCGCAATCATTTGATTCCGTCTTACTCAATTTTCTTTAGATTTTGATCATCTTCTAAACATGCAGGGAATGTGTAATGAAAAGATGAAAGAACGTCCCACTAAGACACTTAAATGGCCTTTGTGGAAGTCTTTTGTAATATCTTACAACTTCAGCATGTCACTTTCTTCTGGGGAAGAGAAACAGTGGTAAAGTTAATGCAGTCATAGACAGTAAATAAGTGCTGAGGTTAAAATAATACTGTAGCAATTGCCTCTCTGACATGCTTTCTAAGTTAGCATTGAAAGCACAATGAAGTGGCTGAGTGGATGTGTCCTGATTTTCTGCCATTCTTGTTTGATGAAGACCCGTTTCAGTTCTCCATAGTTGCATTCACTGGGGACTGGACACAGAAGTCAGGATTTAGAAAGTTGAAAAGGAATATGATTATTTTTTTTACACTTTGATGTTGAACCCACCTTTTGTAATTGCAAACTAAGAAGAGCTAATTTCCACCCATGTGTTTGGACAGGCAGACAGAAATGTTCGCCTGTACAGGTCACGTATTCCCCCATCAGGGACTACTGGATCGGCTAATCTTGAACCCCAGGATAGGGATTATTATTTGTCTGACAGCTGTTAAGGAACGCAAGAGTGCTAAATGTGCCATTCTGTCCGTAGCCTGTAGCAAAACTTTAGGCCACTCTGTGAACTTAAATATTTTGGAGATAAGAAAAAGAAGGGGGGTAGGAAACTCTTAAGCTTCTGAGAGCAAGAAGTTTCTAAGTAAACAGACAACTGTGTCAATTCAAAATAGTTGGTACTTTTCATGAACTCTTGTCTATCTTGTCCATTTCATGAGAGTTAGGCGGCTTGCTTGCACCTTTTCCTTGCTCAGCACACCATGAGCAAGCTAAGAATCCAATGTGAGGTCATCTTTTTTTTTCTTTTTTATTTATTTCTTGGCAGCATTGAAAATTCTAACTGTGTTTTTCTTTGAGACTGCCACCACATACCTGTATAGCTGGTCCATCAGGTAACCTCATAAATCAAGTACTTATTAGTTGGTTTCTCAAATATAAATCTTAGTGGTTCAAAATGTTGTTACCTGTTCAAATCTAAAATCAATTCAACAGCACATATTATTTTAGTTTTTAAGGTGCCTTCAACCCTTTTTACCACTTTCAACTTGAGAATCGATTCTTCTGTATTTATTCATTTGTTTCTCAGTATGCTATCCAAAGAGCTTGAAACTGGTCTGTTACGAGCTTATTATTATTGAAATATCCATCCATTATTTTGCATTATTAGGACAACGATCTTCAGATTTTTTCCAAAGCCTTTCAAAGTCCATCTCCTTTATGTAATGTTAGTGTCAGTCACATTATCTCTTCACAATAAGGGGTAGATATCTCTACAGATTGCTATATATAAGGCCTAGATAACCACCCCACTGCCTCTGTCTCCACAGACTCTCGGCTATCACCTCTGTGGCATGGTCTGCAATAAATATGTGTCATCCTGAACTCACACCTAATTGAAATTTGGATATACTTTAGCATTGTCAGCAGCAAAAATGGGGTTTGTCGGCTTTGGTTGTCAGTTTTGAAGTTTGAGAGTTTTCTGTGTTTATATCTCTGAGTGCTGGCCTCAGTGGCTTCAGATTTCTCAATGGACAAAGTGTGATTCTGCCCCAGGGTGCCGAGAGCTCACAGATCCCTGTTCCCTGTCTGCGCCACACCTCCTCTTGGCAGTAAAAGGTTCTGCTCAGAACGATGAGCAGGGAAGTTTTTCTTCTGGTGTCCCACTGTAAATGGCACCCTTAATAAAGACATCAGATGCTATTTACTGTGGTTCTTCCAACCAGGCAAGTTTTCATATCTCCTTTAACCAGGACTACCACTATGATAAATTCACACACTCGGCCAACTGCTTAGGAACTGTTTCCTTGCTCATAAGCCAATGATGTCTAGATTACAAACTTCTTTCTGAAAAAAAGGAGCTAGAATAGATGTTTAATGTATTGTATACAACGAAGGCTAGAACAGAGCTGAGAGTAATAGCTGTAGCCTATTTACCTGCTGCAATTCATACTGTAATTTTCCTAACTGTGATACCTCAGTTAGCTTAAATTAAGTAGCGCATAAAGTAATATGGTGTGATCACAGTTCCATAATTTGCTTTTCAGAACACATTGTACTGATGTGTCATTCTGTGCAAATCAGCTTTTTTTTTTTTAGAGAATTCCAGAGAATGCTCCTGTGGTTAAGCTGTATCACAACTGGAACAGAATTGTCCCAGCTCCCCAGCATGTTCCGCTGGTCACTTTCCGTCAGGATTAAAGTGATCCTGTGCCATACTGTTTCTTAACATGAGGAGATAAGCCTCGCAGGCCTGGCTGGGTGTTTAGGCATTGTTTGTGCTTGATTGGTCCAGTCCGATAAGCCAGCAGCGCAGCTCGAACCCTCTGCGTGTTGGAACTAGGCAAGAGCGTCTGCCTGCACCAGAGGCATGGTCACAACAGCCTTCCAAGCAACGCCTGTGCCCCTGGGAGATGCTTGGCTCTGCTGCGAGCTTGGGTAGGTGGCAAAGTGCCCCAGCTGATGTGGCAGAGACAAGGAGGAGCCCAGAAAAGCAGGATCTGCTGGTCCAGCCCTCTTCATGTCTCTTGCCGTCTCCTTCACGGTTCATTGCTAATCGGGAGCGGGCTTCACAACAGCCTGCAGTGCCTGACGCTCGCAGGAATGTAAAGTAGTTGCATCAGGTGCAAATGACAGCTTGTCAAAATTCAAATAAGCACTCAAGTTGTCTTTGTTAAAAAGTAATTACATTTCCCTTTGAAGGAAGAATGTTTAAAGGGTACGTACAGTAATGCTAGGAAATAAGCTAAAGGCTGACATAGCTGCTGAACTCTTCCTTACCAACACCCAGGAAGCTCTGCGTTCCTCGGGCGTTTTTTTTCCCTTTAATGTGGGCTCAGGGTCTCAGACATTCTGCCTCAAGTAGAAGGGCTAGTCCAGCAGACCGCTCTCCCAGTTCCAGCTTGCCTACTCTACTTGTGCTCATCTCCCTTTCATACATTATAACGTGTGCAGCTTGACACAAACAAGCGTGTTACCAGAAACCCATTAACACATGCTAATGTATGGGCACTCAAGGACTACCAATTTGTCCTCATCTGTGAACGTTGCATTAACAGCTGTTCCCAGTTTTGTAAACAAGTCATATTACGGAACACTTTGGTCGTGAGCGTGTTTTGTTAGTGGGAAACCTTTTAAATGTTAGTGACCTTACTGTACCTAGTTGCATTTTAGTCATATTTTTTTTCCTAATAGTTTATTTTCTTTGCAAAGTGGTTAACAGTGTGTATTCATATTTTTGTGGACCCACCACCCTTTTTTGAAGCTAAAACTACAAAAAATGATTATTTTTTTTTCTATAGTAAATCCTCATCCTGATGTTTATGGTCAATAACTGGTAGATATAATTTTTTATATCGAGAGGCTGTTCAATATGCAGTTTTATAGAGGGTTATAGTTTTATATAGAGTAAAGTGAAAGGAGCTCTTCTGTTTTAGAAAATAAATTGCACCTCTAGACAGTTTTTTTTTAATTAAAAGAGCCTACTCTGAATTTTTTTAAAAAGCTTGTCAATAGATTACATATTCGCTTACTGCGCTAAAGGTATTAATCAACAATACTTGGTACACTGGTTTGTAGTTTCTGATTTATCGGTATTTTTGTGGACAGTGTGTGGCTGCCTTTCTCTTCATGCAGCCTGAGGACCAGATAAGACTCTGCAAGCTCTCAGCTTTAACTACAGTATGTGACCTGTTACAATAAAGGACCTGTTACTCTGAATGCACACATTTTGTCTCGGATGCAGCTGTATATCAGCAGTGTCAGTAGCAGGAATAGGGTATTTAGCTGTTGTTGCCAGTTTAAAAGTCAAGTTTTCAACATCTGCTGTGACCTGGTCTCAGTGGCTTCACTGTGGTCAGTGGTAGCAGTATGCTTTGCTTTAGGCTGCTGAGAGCTCTGATATTCTGAGCCTGTCTTCTGCATCTTAGTGATAAAAGTCTTTTCAGAACTGAGTGATGAGTGGAAAAGATGGATACCTGCTCCCTTTTAAGTGTTATCCTGCTATAGAAGGTGTATACAGCACAAACCCCACAGCTCTTTTTCTGTGATGCTTCCACTTATCATGCTGTAAAGTTCCTGATCTGCTCAAAAACCCTTCCCAAACTCTCATTAGACCCGTTACAACATAGCAAATATTCTTTATTTTTATCTTCTGCTTTTAGAAGGGTTTTTATTTTGCCTTTAAATGAAACAGAGGAAACAACAGTTAATGTCTGTGCTAAACTGGTTTGTTTAATTCAGAACAAAAGGCTCTAATGATCCGTTGCCGAGTTATGTATTTATTTAAACCTCCTATAACAACCCTGTAAATATGCTTGAAAACTAGAAGGAATAATCCTGCGACCTTTATACTGATTGTTTGTGTTTTAAAATGAGGTGATTTTCTTTAGAAACTGTATACACAGATTAGGAGATTAAGATGGTATAAATAAATGTGAAAATGACCATTTGACTCGACCTTGGGTTGAAGTTCAGTTCGGGCCTGCAATCGCTCAGGAGTCATGGTGCTCTTAGCGTAGCTCCTGGTGGACATTGGTACGTGCAGTTTCCTTTTTAGTGAAGAAATGGCAGCACAGCTTGGCCTCTTTCTGCGCGTCTTGGCAGTGTGACTTGGACGAGGCCCAGACTCCAATGGCAGGAGGTATTCAGGTTAGGAGGAGGGTGAGTGTGCAGAGTTCTGAGGGGAGTCTCTCCAGGCCCCTGCTGGCAATGAGCCTGACTGTGTTTGGTACCAGGGCCCTCGCTATTCACAGGCGGCAAAATGACAAAGACAACAAAATAGAAAAGGAGGTGAGCTGTCAGAATTCTGTATTACTAACCACCCAAGGCTTTCCTCATTCCATCTACATAGTGTCAGATCTTTACAAACTGTAGCTCAGCAGCACAAATATCAAGTGTTGAGGGCTTTTATTGCATTATTTCACATTTAAGCAATACAATCCAATTTGTTTAAATACAATTGTTTCAAATTTGAAGTTAACAAGGGAGAGCATCCTTATGAACAGTGCTAAAATGTACAGAAGGGTCAATGAAACTTTTGGAAAATATCTCCTGATTGCAAGGTTTTTACATTGGACCCTTTATTTAACATCAAGGCATGGATGTGTTTTTGAAGAGGAAAAACACCCACTAGTGCCTTATTTTAAGCTCTTCCTTCAACTGAGTCGCATCTGTGCAGCATACTGAGTTAAATGTCAATGGTAAACCAACAACATAAAAGCCCTTTGGCGTAAAATATGACATGACTTTTGGACTGACCAGGCTTCCACAGATCACTCTACAATAGACTGGTAAGAACTCTTGTGGTGGAGAACTTTTAACAGCCATCAAGAGAGTTATCTTTTACGTTTGTTGTCTTTTTTTCTTGTTTCAACAGAATCAGGTTTCCCTTCACAATCAGATGTCTTTCTGCCTGACTGAGCTGCACTTGTGGTCCTTGAGGAGTTCCTTGCATGTCAGGGGTAATTAATCTGGCCGTCATTTGTCTGCACCTTTTTACTTTACGTGCCAATTCTGTGCAGCGGCGGTTTACATTCTTGTTCAATGCTAACCCCTTCCTACACCCTCCTGCAGGCAAGTGCCGTACGGCTTTCTGTTAAAGTGCCCACAGTAAACTTAAATATCTCATTTTTGACCTGTTTTTTGTAACAGGACATTTATTTGCACCACAGTCTACTAGGTTTTATCAATGTGCATCACAAAGAAATGGTTCATGACTTGTGCAGTCTATTGTAGATCATTATAGATGATTACTGAAAACCTCTGGATCTAATAGTGTTGAAAATGAAGTCTGTGCTCCATTTTGATCAGGCAAACTGAACTTATGGCTGAATTTGTCAATCAGATGGGATCTGAATTTTACACACCTGGTTATATCTGGCCATCTTGTATGCAGCTCTGTCACTCTCAAGTCCATTTGTGCTGAGTGGCACACTGGGCCACATTACCATTAATAATATGGTCAAAGTAAGGTGAAAGAATGGAATACTGCTCCTTTGCCATCATGGTGGACAAAGATCTGATCCTAGACCTTGATGTTATTAATGTTATGCTTAAATCATCTGAGCTACCTAGCTTTCTTCATCCTGTATGTACATCATTAAATAAAACTTAGATAAAATGACTTCTACCTGCTGGATTGTGTACTTCAGCCAACATGAGGCCTGCTATCTAAAATACTGAACCACCGCTATCCTTCCATCCTGAGATTCACTTTCAGAGTAACCCAATTTGGTTGCTTATCTCTCCTTATTTAATCAATACAAGCTTGTCTCATTACAGTACTGTATTGCTGTTTAAAAGGGAATGTATTACATCATAGGTATAGGCATGGTTTGACAGCAGTATCACAGATGTTTATTTAAACAGGCAAATTAAACGTTTGTAATTTGTTTAACCCAATAACCCAAATAAAAACTGGCAGAATGTCCTTCAAGAGCAAAGTCAAAGTAGCTCAGACTATGCTGTCAAATACTACATTATCTCATCCAAACGAGAACTCTGTCATTAATCTAGGAAACAAGAAATATTAACCACTTATGATAAGAAAATTATACACATGATCCTCCTTCAAAAGCAAGCAAGTCTTTTTGAAACCCAAAAGAGAACAGAAAGAGACAGTTGTGTCACATTAAACATCGTATAAGGTTTGCGCATTGTAAAACAAGATAAGCAAGTTATGGCCGAAAATATCAATCCAATGTGAAGCTGTCTGATGATGTACTTCTTGTTTTAATAAAGCTTTCTTGAAGAAGCGGGACTCACCTTTGCCTGACTACACTGCAGTACTGTATATGCAGTGGTCACTGAACAACTTCATAATATTCTGTTTGCTAAAATGCTCCCAACTTTCAGTTTGAGAACAGCATTAGGTTGTTTTATTCTTCTCTCCAAACATAAATGGCCATTTAGTATTTAAAAACGCTACTCTAAATCACATCTAGAAAGATGGAGGATCTGTGAGTGTCCCATGACTCAGTGCAATAGTATGTGAAGATATAGACCACCATAACAGGACCCTACCGTGCAGGTCACTGATCAGATCCCATTCACTTCACAACATCAGGGGATGTATCTCTGTCCTACCCAGGGTTAAAATGGGTTGGAGGCTACATGTCACCTTAAATCCAGGAAGACAGAAAAAAAAAATCTGTTGTTACATTCCACCTCTGTTGTCCATCTCCTCTGGATGGTAATGATGAGTACTTCTCTGCTCAGTACAGGCAGACACAGGATGCTAAATTGTATGTATTCAGACAGATTGATTCACTCTTGTTTGTCTGATTTTGTTTCAAAGATGTTTTAATCCATGCTCTAATAACCTTTCACATGGGATGATTGTCTTTAGACTGGAAACTCTGGCAGTATGTGGCAAGGTTTAAGGTTATTGTCACTTCTGTGTAACAGAGGTACACAGTGTTCTTATTTCTAGTCTATTCACAAGGCCTGTCTCCCACAAACACATAAATTAAGCATTTGGTCAGAGGCAATGTGTCTATTCAAGCAAACCCAGCTGTGTAGGACATACCTGTATAAGTCCCACATTCAAATTCAAATGGAGACCATTGCCCTCAGGTTTTATCTTCTTTTTTAATGTACCATTAAATGTTATGTAATTTGAAAGAAATGAGCGATAATTACTAGGCAGCACCAAGAATTACTTGTACGAACATCTCCTGTTGCAGTTAAGTTTGGCTTGGATTTTGCCATGATTATAATGACTGTGTAAGTGCAGTATGGATGTGATGTGTGATCCATGCATCCAGTGGTAAATGAAAATAGATCGCCAGTGCTGACCTATGCCTAAAGAAAATTGGTGCATTGTCAAAGTCACATAGTTTTGGTGCCGTGAAAAATAATGCCAGCGCTTCCTAGGAGCTGATTTAGGAAAGAAAGATATCCTTGTGGGTAAAGGCATTGATGGGCATAGTGATCTCCCTTTATTAAAATCCATTGCTGCAAATCCGTTCCTTCCACGTCTCTGGTCTTATCTCTCTCACTATGCACCAGATGGCGCTGGACATGGGAAGATAATGATTGTTTATCCTGTAGCGCACAGTTGCTGATCTGTTCACTTCTAACAGTGTTTATTTTGTCCACAGATACTGATATTGGCACGTATCAGTACTATGATAAAGGTGAACCAGGTAAAAAACTTTTTTCTTTTGCCCTTTTCCTAGCAATGACAACAGTTGCAGGTATATGGCGTGACATTTCCAAAACTCAAAAGAATAAAGATGAAGATCTTTAATCACTGTTGATTAAATAGTGTCCACTGGGGCCATATAAACAAGTTCAGATCTTAATATCACAGTTTTGAAGACGTTTTTTTAGCCTTAAGCAACGTATTGAAAACCATCTGAATATCTCTTTCAATGAACAAGAATGAAACATGCCAAAGAATAGCTTTCTTTAATCACTCAGGCCTACAACAATTCACAGAACTGAGCTTTTTTTGCTTACAATTTAACAATAAAAAAGCAAATTTCTTATATCTCAAAGTCTTGGCAACACAGATAAATGTAATAGGTGTTCATAGAAAATACTAAGCTTATGTTGTTGTATAAGATATTTTTCATGGCTGTGAAAATGGCATTGAGTCCATTTTATATCCAAAAGCAGCCACATTTATAAAAACGATTCAGCTGTGTGGAGTGATAGTGTTACTATATAAGTGGTGAGACAGGTATCAGAGCTTCTGTAGTGTAATGAATTTGCTGTAACATTTGCTATCAGATTTCTTAATACTTCCTTTCCAAAAGAATAAAACATCCTTTCTTGAGTGAACCTCTGTATTTATTTTGTCATTATTTGTGGTTCTTTCAGATACGAAAGCTGTTAAAACTTTGCAGGGTTGCAGGAGATTAGCAAATTAAGCCATGTTGCGTAAGGCCGGATTTTATTTGTGCCATTAAACAGGCTAAATTCCTTTGGGAAAGTTTTTGCTTCAGCCTCAGAGATTGTTTCAAAATGAATGCTGAAAAGGTTGTTTAATGCCTACAACACAACCTTTTGTTTCTTAACTACATAGCTGTGCTTTAAAGGTTCGATTATAATAATTTTGTTATAGAAATGAATGGCTGAACGACTGTGTGATAGATTTGCCTAAAGTAACCATCCCCTTTCTCTTTCAGAGAATCAAGGTGCAGTCATTCAGGATTGATAACTCAGTTTATAGTGTTATGGTTTTTGTTGCTAAACACTTGTTAAGCCACTTACTTGAGAACAATTTTGCTAACTATTTACTCAGAGGAGCTGTTTGTGTTACTGGTGTACCAAGGCAATCAGGACTTTTGCAACTCTCCTTTGGTCAGCAACACACTATCCTTACTGAGAATAAATCACCGAAAAGGCTGTTTAAAACAGAGGATGTAAGATAAAGTCAGACATAAAATGCGAATTATTATAAATCCCTAAGTATGCTTTTTCATTCAGTTTGATCAAAATCAGTTCTCGCACTTTGTTTTGTTAATTTTCTTGTGCAGGTTATGTGGTAGAACTGTAATCTTGGCATCGGTAACCTTAGTTTAAGACAGGCATCTCTTGACCTCATCCCAGTGGGCAGTGATTGAGGCTCTAAAACCCATGTGCAGGTTAAGCTATTCAAGTGCCAGTGAGTCTGAGCTCCTTATTTTGTTTCCATTCATTTGATTTCTTTCCTTTCTTCATGATTCTTAATCAAGTGGGTGTTTCCCTGCTCTCTGAAGCACTTTAGAGTTAGTCTGGTGTCCCTTTCATTAAAATCTTCAGTAGAGATGCTGCTCTTTGCTGAAATCCTTTTAATTCTGAGGATTACAAAAGTATTGCTTGATAACTGACTGAAAGAGGGGGGAGAGACAGAGAGAGAGGGAGAAAGAAAGAGCTGACTCATTTCTGCGTAATTGAAACTGTGCAAATTGATTTTTGCCGTTTTTATATTCTTATGAGGCAGTAATTATTTGAGCATCCTTGACATTACTAGCTTGTCATGGCATGCTTGATCCAGCAGGGGGAGTCACAGGCTCATTTGTCAGGATCAGCTCAGCTTCCCTCCCAGCAGGTGCCTTATAAAAAATAGTGAGATTCTTCTTGTATAATAAAGGGTCTTTATCTGATTAATTCTATTAATCCTGGAAGTTTCTTGAACTGCCAAAAGATCCTTCCAGCTAAGGTTGCTTCCTGTTTGGGGGCAGGTTAAGGAGGAAGCTTGTGTGGCACCTTTGTTCAGGGTGTGGCTGTAATATATTGTCTGCTCAGAGCTGCTGACAGACAGAGAAGAACTGGATTCAGTTTCAAGGCATCTCACTATCCGATAATACAAGGAGTGCTGTGGTCCTGACCCACCTGTTGTAGCTACAGAAGTATTTTATTCAGTGCCAAGTTGAGGCTGTGGCTTGTGAATGTGCAAATTACATTTTCTTCCCCTCTCTGAACACTTAAAAGGAGGTTTGAAGACGCTAGCAGCAGAAAATAGAACACTGAAACTGCTCTTGTAGAACATATAAAATGCGAGTGCATACTCTACCAAATAACTTGTCATTTGTATTTTTTAGTAACACCGACTGAACGTCACTACTTTGAAGAGAAGCAGCATTTTTTAGAAAGTAAGTCACCTTATTTTATAGCAGTTCTACCTGTTTTTTGGTAAGCCTTTATTTATTTGTTTGAATATTACGAGTTGGTGGAGAGTAGAAATATTTACAGAAAAAGCCATCCATATTCTCCCAAGTTGTTCTTGTGATTTCATTGAATTTGCAGGACACTAATCTTTTTACTTGGGTAATGTGTTGGCTGTGTTTTTCATTTTAACTCAGTCACAGAAGCACAGTGTCAAAATCCTTGTACTGTGATTATTGAAATCCTATTAGATATTTTGCCCATCGACAAAAGGTGTTTTGATAGGCTGTAGATCAGATAAATATCACATAGCTCTCTTCATTCTGTTGCTATTGTAAACTGCTATGTAAACTAGCTAATAAAAGCTAATACACACAAGCAAGTGATAGACATCTTTGTAGAAGCAACTGAACATCAAAATGAAAGAAGGAGAGAGTGCAGAAATGTATTGATGCAAGCCTTTTGGCCGTATCCATGTTTATTGGTCAACTTAAAAAATAAATTGGACAAATTAGTCTGTCTTCCATTCAACAAACTAAATTTAAAAAATCAAAATCGATCACTAAATAAAAAACACTATCCACAATAAATATTGTAAGAAATCAGACGTTTTATGCAAACCGTTTTAATTTTTTGAGTGAGAGTGACATTTGAATCTCGACTCCATCTCAACTGGCATCTAGTCTGGTATTGAGTCGAGCACATTCGTTTCTTTAAACAATAAACTAAAAGCCCAGAACAAAACATTTTTAGAGGATAACATTCTGTGCTATTGTGTTGTGTGCAATTTAAGAAAGCAAAGCAAAGAGGAAACCGATAGGGCATTGCAATGAAGAAGCTCGTTGGTGAAACCATTCGCTTGCTGTTGTAGTTCGAATGACCCATCCCACAAAGGCATGCCACGTTAATGAAAATGCAAACCCAGGTCTTAATTTCCTTTTCATGTTTCATGCTCTTTTTCTACCTGTCATCTACAGCTGATGCTCATATTGATGTTTAAAAAATACTAATTTATCTGTCCTGAGTTGGCACTTCAGTGTTGTTGGGGGGGAATTCCTGCTTCCTCTGTATTGGGGTTCAAACCTGCACATTATTGTATCATTAAGGGCTAATATAGTATAGCCATCATCCAGAAATAACTCTCAATCACTAGACCTACTCTGGATTCAAACCAGGTGCCCAGAAGGGAAATATAAACACCCTTATCAGGAGACAAACACACTGCTCTGTGCTGCCATCACTTCACTATTTATTTAAATTGATTTATTTAGTTTCTTGCTCTTTTAAAGGAAATTTCTTAATGGTTTAAAAAAAGATTTGATTTGATTACAGCATCTTAAAAAACAGACCTCGTTTCCATATTAATGCAAATATATATGCAGTGCCTGAACTCAACAGAGAATTCAATTAACTTTTTCGCTGGAGGGAAGCCTTATGGGAAATTACAAGTTTTTTGTAACAGGGAGTGAACAATATTAAGTGGGGATATGAAATATGTAATGCAGAGTGGAGCGGCATTTATTTGGTGTCAATATCGTATTACACGTAAGGGGTTGTAAATTGAGCCCAAATAAAAATGCTACCTCATTTGGTCCATTTATTGCCTTTTTAACTTCAGCGAAATTGTTCCCCGTCAAGCTGAGAAGTGAATTGAATTCAGATTTTTAGGGGAGAAAAAAAATAGCTGTTTGCTCTCTGAAGTTTTGAGTATATCTGCTCAAGATTTGTAGATATACAGTACCTGCAATATTAAAGGCAAAAATGCAGTCATTGGAAGTGTTTGATTTGTGTTCGTTACCTGCTGCATTTGATTGAAAACACTGCAAGGGGAATTTTTTTAGTACATTTGTGAAATAGACAATATTTAATATAAGTAAATTCACTTGAAAATTCAACAGGAACCTGACAAATAGTACATATTTTATACTATGCATTGTGAAGTCTGAGCTGCAGATAAAGAAAAAAGCTTAGAAAAATAGCAACTAAAACATTTTTGTAAGGATAATGCAGCAGATGGTGGCGTTCTGAGTCTTTTCAGCCATTTAACCCTTTAGTTATTGCTCAAGGCAGTGCACCACACCGACTGACACTTCCCTAAGCTTTTTGTGGAAATAATCATTTTACGATACCGTATACAAACCAGTGATTTCCTGTGTGAAAAGAATCTTCCTCAACTGTCACATATGTTATTTTGAGGTCATGTGATTTTTTAAAACGTTTCTAGAATAAACTAATTTTCCAGGATGCTTATTCCCTTGTGATTGCATTCGCTCGTTATACACCATTTATGCAGCCATTTACCTTGGGCTTGTCCCATTTCTGCCTAGCATCTTACATTACTGTGTCCTAACAGGTGTGTTTTTTTTTTCATCTATCATTCTTTTGTTATTTTGATAAAGCCGAGCTTCTCTATCTGCGGAGGAAAAATGTTTTCCCCATACTGTGTTTAATTTGAGATGTTTTTCCATCCAGAGATTTCCTGATGTGATACAGCTTGGGTAGAAGGATGAGCAAAATGTAGAATGTTCCAAAATATACTCTCTAAGCAAACACACAAAAAAAATATGCAATAGAGGATTCTTTATTTTGAGAAAAGTATATTCTGCTCTTTTGTTTGAGAACATTGGCAGAGGTGAAGGGCAGGCCAGTTTCAGCATCCAAGACAAATATTTTTTTTTTCCACAAAACTAGTCAAGATACATCACACTTTGCTGTTTTGCACAGGTAAGACATTTATCAGTTCAGTATTATGCAGTCCTTAAATAGATATTCCACACTGTACTTTTTTCCAACAAGAACAGGTTTTAAAAGATACTTGCTGGCATATTTGACCCCACGTTCCAAGCTCCTCGCTGCTGAATAAAGTCTGTGTGTCGATCCTTGCCTTTCTTCCAGGCTGTGAGGAGATGGTCTAGGGTGAATGTACTTTTGAGGACTATCATGAGCCGCTAAAGGATTTGTGGTTTACTTTTCAGGGAAGAGTTCTAAAACTATCTTGTGAATTAAAGGGACGATATAGGGACTGTAAAATATAATTCAATTGATTCTCCCCTGACAAACCGAGCAAAAAAACACTAATAACTCATGGGGAGGTAAGACTTCAGTCATACCTTCTTTTCCTAACAGTGTCTTTTCCCTGCTAGGCAAGAACCATTGCTTTCTGGTGCGCTTTCACCTAAGCATTTGCCCGAACCGGTCGAATAACAAACGTATCAAGTTTCATGCCTTCTCTCCTGCCAGCTCGTGGCTATCCATGGACTCTCAAGAACAAGCGTCCCGAGAAACTTCGAGACACACTCAAGGAGCTGGAGGTAATGTTTTTTTTAAAAAAACCTTATATGAGATTGACAACAAACAATTGTGCTTCCCCCCCCCCCCTCCCTCTTTGCCATTTCCCCTCTGTCAACAGTCTCAATATTTGAAGTGAATCAGCCAGCGGAGTGCAGGTAACTGTGTCCCAGCATGGCGACTCATCTTAAAACAGATGCATCTTTGTTTGTGCACCTCGCTAATCTCTACCAATTTGAAATCAGAAACACCTTACCCAGAGGTAACCGTGTGCAGGCTGCAAATGGCTGACTGTTCTGTTCTCTTTCAGGAGCTGCTCCACAGCAGTCGGTGTGTTCGAAGCAAATGGAAGAACAAGCACTTCTGTCAGGTAAATGCTGCTGCACTCAGCCAGTGTGTTGTAAACCAACGGACCTGAACCACTTTTCAGCACCGTGAGCTGTAGGCATACGATGGTGACGGTGATATAGAATTGAGAGCATATTTATGCAGCTCAGCTATGGGTCCATATGCTCTTGAAACAGGCATTTGATTGTAGCGTTTAGAAAAGATTACATTCTCCATTAGGCTCCCACAATTGTTTCAAGTGAAGTTAACCGCTTCACTGCTATACTTGATTGAAATCATCTGTCTGTGTGTCTCTGACAGAACCAATGTACCTCAAACCACAGTCATTGGAATTCCACCAGTGATGCTGTCAAAGTGCATCCTTGCTTGCTTCACTGGGCAGCACAATGCTTTTGCTTACAGCAGAACCGCATCTCCTCAAATGAGAGAACAGTGCTTTCCTGATGTGAGGATAAGACTTTCTTGGGAAGGGGTTAGGGCCTGGTGAATACATTCTGAAATCAAGGAAATAGAAGTTCAGTTTGGCTTTCAATGAAGCTTTGTCTTATATATAAACACTGTTTGTGGGTGTTAAGGCTGGCTAGTGTATTTAAAGTGCACGGTTTCTACAAAATATTGTGAGCATCACAAGTTACCTGATTGTAACTTGAATTTCTTATGTTTTTGGTCTGCTTAATTTATCTTCAACTGTTTAAAATAACCTACAGTTAATTGTGAAATTGTGACATTATCTAGCAACTTCCCCCTCTCCTCTTTCACTGTACTGGTTTACATTCTTTGAGAGCTGCTAATATGGTGGTTCTGTTTCACAGTTTCAGCAAACAATACACAGGTTTTGTTTTCCAACATCCGGTTTAACTGTGGTGATTCTGAGTGAGCGCATCTTCTTTCTTAAAAGATATCTTCTGAAAAAAAAATGTTTTTTTCAAACGTTGGACATATTTTTTTCTTTAACTGTGGCTGAGTCCACCAAAAAGAGATGCTGTTGAGCTAAAGTCAATCGAAAGTGTTTGTCTAACCTCCAAAGGCAAAAGAACACGAAAAAGCTAATGACAGTTCACACTCAGTTTGCTTTGCTGCAAAGGGAGGATTTAACAATAAAAAAAACCCTTTGAATAGAGTTATTTTGGTGCCAGCTCTTGTCCTGCATTGGTGCTAACTGGTGTTTCTGTGTTTTCAGCTGATCCTAGGTTCAGGTGTGCTGGTGTCTCTGAGCTTCTCAGGGCCACAGCTGGAAAAAGTGACAATTGACAGGACCCTAGTGGGCAAGCTGGCCGCAGACACCATCAGCGATGGTAATTACACACAAGAGCAAACAGACTGTCTACACTAACACTCAGGCACTAAATACACTCTGCCCACACAGCCGACAGGTGGACTGATTGCTGACTCCAGGGATTCACCAAGAACCAAGTAATTGCAAATACAGCCTTAGTCACAACCCATGAGACCCTACATATTGAATATTGTGGTCCTTTTCTCTTTCTTTTTTTAACTTCGGTTCCTTGAGATCAAAGGACTGCGAGTCTTATAATGAAGGTGACGTACGTTCAGAGTGTCACCAGACAGCTAACTTTCATTAGCTGTTTCTCCTCTGCTGTTCTTTTAAATTTATTTTTTTTCCAGCCCAAGGTTCTAGCTGGCTGGCAAATGAATGGGAAACGACATTAGAGTACTTTTGATAATTATCGTTCTGCTCCAAATATTTGTTGTAATTTAGTGATGACCTGAAAAATTTGAGCATAACCGTAAACATCAAGTGAAATACATAACAACCTTTCTTATTTAAAAATTAAAACTTTACAGTGTCTTGAATCTTCAGCATTCTTAATGAACCCATTTCTGAGGGATAGACAAGCAACTCTAGAGTCCCTTAGTGATATTTTTTCAAAAGACTGTTATTTCATAAAACTGTGACTTAACTAAAGATTATTTGTGGCACTTTGTCCATAGTGTTATACATAAAAACTAGAACCAGTGAATGCAAAAAAACAGGTTTGCTACCTTGAATACCATAAACAGCAATGTACTGTGTTACAGAAACAAAGGGAGTGTCAGGCAAAGGCAAGGCAAAGGCAAAGACCTTTTACCAGGTCAATAATCTAGAGTGGTAGTATGGAAGTAATCAGTGAAATATACTGTTGAGACATCTTCAGCAGCAGCGCCTCTGTGGTTGAGATCTTGTCCTAGAGCAGGAGTCCCCAGATCGGCTCCTGAAGTGCAGGTTTTATGGGTTTCTGTTAAGCAGAGGTGCATCGCTCCTGTCCTGTGTCATGGTTACAGTGTCTGTAAGTTCTTCTTCCACCCTGCTCTTGGTGACCTGACTGGGTTCATCGTTAGCACAGCTGCATCAATGTCCACTTAACATTAATTGAGCTAAATTCAACCTTGTCCTGAGGTTTCATGCTGTTGAAGAAAGAGGTCTACATCACCTGCTGAACAGTATCCTTCAAAGACCATACCTCTAGACCAGCAGAAATTGGTCAGACCACTTTAAGCACACTAAGACCATGACAGTCTTTAAAGAAAAGACAATAATCACTCATTTACTGTACCTGAAATGATGGCAAAATCAGATTCATTGTATTTTCCAATCTAATAAACACTTTGTGCATTGGAATCAAATAAGACACGTGTGGTGTAATGGTTAAACAGCCACCAAATGTCTTTCCAGTGGTAATCATAGTAGTGTTTTAGGTTTTGACAGTCGTCTAAATCTTGCACATTCGGTAGTGTGCTTGTTTGCAGTACAGTGTCCCTTCTGTGAACAGGAGGCTGCCAAAGGGGAAGCATCCTGTGGAAAGGGCCAGTTAAAATGGTCAACAAACCATTGTGCCTGCATTATGACCACACAAGCAGGAACACCCCTGCCTGCCATCGCAACTGAGCCTCCCCCTATTGGCTCCCACCTCACCCCCCCCGCCGCAACTCACCTGACACCTGAGACTCCCAGCTCTACTGTCTCAGGACAGCCTTTAAAGAAAGACCACAATTGTCCATTCACTGCAATAGAGGAACTAATTACTGGGGAAGAATGGAGGTATGTGCCCTGGGGACTCATCTGCGCATCTGTCCAACAATACTTCATACACCTGAGGCTCTCCAGCCCCATACAGGCCGCGCTGAGCTGCATGACAAAAAGACAGTATCCAGTCTGTCGAGCCTCGTCTAGCAAAGGACCAGGTCCTGGAAAAAAGGTCTGCTTAATATGGCAGTGGATGTGTTTATTAGAAGTAAATCTGTTTTCCATAGAAGGAATGAGATGATGTTCTAACCCATGCTGAATTCAGACTAAAGTTGTCCGTTGTTGGGATACACCGAATTACAAATAATTATGTGTTCGAAAATCAAGTGCTGACGTATACAGAACTGAATTTTAATCGTTGTAAAAACAGATTGTAATTATCTGTTCTGAGATTTATAAATGATTTTTCAATTGATACACAGAGACCTGAGAGTCCAGTCTAGATTTAGACTCTCCATACAGCTTATCCATTGTATTTATGTATCTCATGAGTACCAAAACACAGCCACTCAGCACCATGTACAATATTTCTGTGCATGACTGTGATTTACTTTAATACTACTTATCATTCTGTGATGGTGACCTTCATATGAACTCTGTATGATGTTAAAAATGAGAATGAGGAATGTCTTAAGTCATTTTTTTAGTACAATGAAATTCAAAGGAACATTTTATATTTCATCTGTTTATTAATTAATCATACTTGTTTCTTTGAAAAATGTATGTTTTCAAAATGTCATTCTAAATTAGGTCTACATTTTAAAATGTAGGGTACAATATTCTCTTAAGCAAAATGAGAAATTCAAAATGGATTTTTCTCTGTTTAATTGGTTTCATAAACAGATTAATTTTAAGGGGCTTAATTGCTTTATCATTATGGATGATGTTCACAAGCAGTTTAGCTGGATCAAGTACAAGTTTTTGAATTTAACACCCTGCACCCTTCAGGGTAATTATTCTGCAGTTTAGCAAACACTGAAATCCACAGAAATCAAACATCAGTTTATGATGATTCTTTCATATCTTTTTGACAGCTTAGATATCTGCTGCATACAGTGTGTGAGGGGAAAGGCTTGTGTGAAATCTGGCACAGCTGTGAATATGTTAGAAATCCAGATAGTTCAGTGATGGTTTGGTATGTAGGGAAACGGTTTTCAAAGAGAGTTGTGGAAGCACAAATGTGGATATCTAGACTTTTAGTTGTGTTGAACACATCTGGATTTTTGATTGTTGGATTTCTCTCCCTTTACAGCTGTACTCACTGACAGATTCATAATTTTGACATTCCTGGAGAAAAACAAGGTTTGCTACATCCATTTCACAAAGAAGCAAAGCTCCCCAGACTTCAGCAAGAGGGCAGAAAAGCTGTCCCTTTCCGAACTTAAGGTATAAGTACATTGCTACTACATTCATGTGATGTCCTTTAGGAATACAGTACTGATAATTGTGGACTGCACTGTACTGTATCCAGGGACCTCAGATTTGCAAAATAATACAAGAGGTCATAAGACTTCACAGGGTCATGCTTACCTTTAAAATGACTTTTTCATTGCTTACTTTTATTAATGTATTAAACACATCAACGTTCTGTAGCTTCTACTAAATATGTAGATGTTCATTTTTTAAAAGATATACATTTAAAAGCGTGTTAAAATCTATAGATTAAATATGTGCCCTACTGTACACAGGAGCAAGATGACAGTATATCTTTTGGAAACTGCACTTTTCACTGAGTAAATATATATATTGCTTGTACATGTAAATAGTTCTTTAAAATACTCCTTTACAAAATCTGTAAGTATATTCAATTGTCTAGTTGCTGAAACCTAATACTTTAAAAGCTAATTTTCCCATTTTTTATTAACAAAGTGTGTTAATAAAATGTTGGGAATTTTCTTACATTTTGCCAAATTTCTTACTTAGTTCTTAGATTTCTGAATGACTAAATATCTGGGCATGTAAATCTTTTCCTTGAATGATGCCGAATTTCATTTTGGCCACTCTTTTGGTAATCTCTACTTGTGCAGTGTTTTGACTGTCCACACTCGGGGACAGCAAGTGTAAGCTTGTTTTCAAATGCAAAATATCTGAAGGAGAAAAAACAGGGAAGAAGATATGCTTTTAACATACGAGCAGACACCATAATTGCATAGATTCCTTTCACTTTTGATGTTCATTCAGGTTATGAAGAGGTCAAGAATACTGTGCTTGCGCAGAAAGAGGCGCCTTTTTTCTTGGGCACATAAATTCGGCAAAGGGTTTTTAAAGCATTAACCCCATTTTAATGGCCCTAACGGAGTGGTGAGATCACAATTTGGATGAGTCTGATTATTTACTAAATACAATACATAAATGCATCGGGTCCTTAACACCCATTGCACTCTGGCATTATCGCATTACCGTCATCCTTTGTTACCACGCAGACGGGAATATGAAAGCAATCTATCCTGTAGTGAGACTGGCTCCAGAAGCATTTTCCTGATAAGGGGACCCCCTGCCCTCTGCTAGTGTTTGGTCCAGTAGGCTAAGCTGTGAGTCTAATCCCCAGAAAGTGGTTTGATTATTGCTGACCAGCAAAGGCAGAATGGCATTTTTTATTTCATTTATTTATTTATTTTGCTATCAGACAGCCATTAATTCCTTGGCTAGGAATGCGTTGCAATCTATATCTACGGATTGTCATTTTTCTTGTTTTTTTTTCTCTATTTTTCAGCCTTTTATTTTTGGGGGGCTGTGCTAGTCATCCAAATGGTCCGCTGCCCGTACGTTTTTTCCCCCCGTTTCCCCCGAACATCTGCAACCTAAAGGCAAATTGCATCAATAGTACACCCGCTAATGGGAAAGTAGAGAGTTTGACATCTGCTAGAGGAGGCACTGTCATGTAGTGCCCTGAAGAGTGTTTACTATAAAGGCAGAGATGACGTGAAAATGGAATTTGTTTAAATGAAACAATTTTTAAACTATTTTCTCAGTATTTTGAAAACATGAATCAAAATGTATCAGTAGGCACAAAGAGGCCTGAAGAATAAATGAACACTGCATTTTTATGTTTGTTTTCCCAGAAATGGCTAAATAAGCAAAGCATGTCAATGCATTTCGGTTACTTGTGGTTGGATGTTAATAAACAGTGACTCCAGCAAGCAGTGCAGGAGAACATATGTGCCAAGTTAATGCTGCCTGTATTTCCGATGGGTTAGATCTCCTATGTGGATTTACCCGGGCCTGCCGGACGCAGACTGGACCGCCGGGTGGCTGTGAACTGCTTGCAGGATGTAGTGATTTGCTGGTGGCCAGCAGTTAATGAGGATGCCTGGCCTTGGTCTCCCATTTCCAGCGAGAGGGACCGAGCTAACCTGGTGCTGCTGAGCTGCTCAAACGCTAGCCTGAAGGTAAACCACTGTTCTCCACGGCTCAAAATGTATGTTAATGCCTGTTTTGCCATTGATGTCATTCTACAAATGTTAAACTGGGGAGTCACTTAATTAATAGGGCACCTATAACAGAACACCTTATGTAATGGGGAACGTCTGCCCTGACAGAGAGTGGGCTCTGTGTGCTAAAGAAAGACCTCTCTTTCTCACCCGTCTCTCTAAATATTTCTGTTACTATAGAATTAGAAGCTGCCCACATTATGTGAAATCGATAAATATAATGGACTGAATTAATAGGAAAAAATATAATTATAGCAGAAATCTAGTAAAATATGGTTGGTTTTGAAAAGTATCAGTCGTTTCATATGTAATAATTGGGCATTGATCACATTTATGGTCTGGAGTTGATTTGAATGGAATAAAAGTACCCTGCCACTTTCACAAACAAGGACCTGATAATTTGTGATGGTGAATTAAATATGTCAAGGGTTCCAGACTTGGGAAAATAAGCTGTGATTTCAGCAAAGACTTTTATCAAGACCCAGTCCTCTGAACTCACCGATAGCCTGCACAGCCGCTTCAAGTTATAGACAAACAATTTGATGTTGAATGCCGTCGATCCCAAAATTACTGAGCAGCTTAGCAAGATAGCAGAGAGCTTCTTAAATATATGCAAAAAATTTTGTGCAGTGGAAATAGCGTTACCAATTTCATATGCGAGTTATGAAAATAAATGCAAAATGATGCAGTATATTTAGTCTGTTTGGAGTGTGTGAGGATTTATCTTAGTCCTTCACCTATTTTTTTTTACGCTCAAAGAACATTAAAGTCCTTCCTTGCATCATTTCTAATTAAAGTGTTTGTTGTCATTTTCAGATCCACAGTGTGAAATTAAGCTAGCAGTTTATGTAAGACCCATGGAGTAAATCAAACACTTTTCTCATCAGAAAGACAGGGACTTCAATCACTTCAAGCTTATATATATGTTTCTTTTGTTAAGTTTTCTATCTGCATGCTAAGCCAATTTTCTACTTAGACTCTAGCATTTAAAAGTGTTATTTAGTTCCCTATGTGGTCTTTATCCCTACCTCTTACTGATAAGCACCACCATAGCCAAAATATATATATGCTTAATTATGCAGACATTTAACATTTTTAATGATTTGTGGTCCCCAGTATTAATAATCTTGAAAGTGATTTTTTCATATCTTGCTTTTTTCACTAATCAGTTTGTTTTCATTTGTCATTTGTTTATTCATTTCAAAAGTATACCATTCTCTTCTGGCACTTTGAATTAATTTAGCGTTATTCACGTTTCTTTATTTCCAGTTTTTTTTTGTGTGAGCTACTAAATTTTAATGGATAAAAAAAAATATCAGTAGTGTTTTCTGCACTTTGAGAATGTGAATGATCAGTGTTAAATATCCATGTAAAAATTGTAGGACAGCTTTGTGGTGAAATGGCCTGTGTATCTTAACTGGATGGTTGTGGGTTCGAATCATAGGCACTACCCTTGAGCCAGCTGCTTCACTCATATTGCTCCCTACTGTGGCAATGGGTGCAAATGGAAATTATTTTGGAAAAAGAAATAGCTGAATAAATTGATGATGATAACAATAGAGTCGTGGAGTAAGATCTCTGTGGCATGCTTGCTAAAATTCAGAGCAGTACTTTTGATTCATTAGTTAATATCCAAGGTTTTTATTCAGGGCTAGAGTTCCCTTTAACCACTCTGTATATCATGGTCTATATTATGTAGTTTGTAGTACTGTATAATGTATGTTAAATAATAATTTTGAATCTGTTGAAGTGCCTAACAGCTACAGGGAGCTTGTATGTTCCTTTGGAACTCTCTGTAGTCAAAGGTTTCAGTCTGAGTTAAGAGAACTCTACCTTTTTGTCAGCATTAATACTTTGGTACCTGCAGATCCGTGAATTAGCAGCGAGAGTAGTATCTATACTTTGGTTGTCACTTAAGATCTTCTACTCATGTTCCAGTAAAAAAAAAAACATTTTTGGAAAAGGTGTGTTGTTGGTCTGTGTCAAAACATTTACATTGGGTAAGAAGCAATTGCGTAGTCTGAAAAAAAGCTTTTAAGTAAAAATCTAATTTGTAAAAATTTGAGCAGAGCTGTTGACAATCAAAGGTTCAGATTTCACATTACATCTATAACAGGCCAAATGGGGAATGGAAACAAAGTCTTAGTGCCAGGAAATCCTGGGTTCTAGCTGACTCTGTGACCTCCAGGCCAGTCTGTTGGCCTCTCGCTGCCTCCACTCTCTGAACTGGAAAATTCGGTCAAAGTGGGATACTGCTGTGAACAAGGGCTTGGATCTCAGCTGGACGATCCGGGGTTTATCTTTCAAAAATGAAAGAAGATTGGCCGACCAGTCACTGAAACCAATAAATAGGAAAAGAAAAGGAGCGTTGGGGTTTATAAGATGCTGTGGCTAGTGCTTAATTTCCTTGGAGGTGTATGCAGTCCAAATTGTACAAAAAGAAATTGCTACTACTGTATGATTTAGTGAAACAAGATTTAAATCGTGTTTATGTTTTTAACTTTTCACATTTTTATTTTTTAGCACAGTGTTTATTTTGGACCTGCACCTTGTGTAAATGTGTGCTGTGTCAGACGGCTTTTAAAAATAACCGCTTTGAAGTTGTTAAGCTGTAAAAACCTTATCGCTATAATGCAATTAAGCATTCATTAGACTATATTTTATGGGATACATATTCTTTTGTCAGCGGAGTTTTCCCATTCACTGTTTTATGAATGATGAGCCTATAAGTGTGAGAGGGCCCTAGGCTAACCAGAGAGTTCTGACCAGGCCCAGCCTGCTTTAGTGACAGCGCTGGGATGAGCTCACACTCCGAGGCAAATCTGTCTTGTAGGAGATGCCACCCAGAGTCAGAGGGATAACTGAGCTGGCAGAAAGATGAATTAGACCGAAGCAGCGTCAGCACGTTCATCTCCAGCCCCTGGAGATCATCACGAAAGAAAGATAATGGAAAATCTGCTTTTCATATAGAGGACCAGAGCCCTGGAACTGCTTTCCTTTGGCACTCATTGACAAACACAAGCTTTACAGCAGATCTGCACTTCTGTCTACACGGCAAAATGAACTGCACTCATACAGTAGACACACGCTTTAGTTTTGCAGCAGTACACACATTTTTAATGAATCAGAGACTGTGTAAACGTAGCGATACAGAAGACCAGTTACTTTCCAGAGGAAAGCCTGCGTCTGAATTCTGTTGATTTTCTGTTATTAAAAAATAAGTACTTTTACTTATCCCAAAGCTTATTGCTTTCCCCATTTGAAAAATCATTTCCTATCTAAAGAAGACTGGTTTTTACTACAGTATGCTGTTGTCTTCCCAGTTGTCTGTAGCAGGTTAGAAAATGACACTTCTAAAGAATTCATTAACTGCTGTTCAGTTGATTTATTTTTCCAAATAATCTAGCAGTTTCTAGGTGTGTTCTTTACTGGAAAGCAAACTGGAAAGCAATTTGGTTTCTTCACAATGTACTGCTAACCAGGGATTTGTTTTTGCCACTATCCATGAAAGTACTGTACCTGCAGTTTTCTCATAAATTACATTTCTCCTTTAAAATATACACTAATATTTATTAATAATACAATAGCACACAAACTCTTATGTTTATTTGAGAATTCATACATTTATTTTATAAAGGAGTTTTTTAATCTTGTTGAGAAGAATACATTTTGCATTGAAGAAGGCAGCAGCACCCACTCAGTAACAAACCCATGAAACAAATCTAAAAAATATGTTTTGTAATTTTTTATTACAATTATTACAATTTTTATTTAACTGCCCTTGAAACCTGAGTTACATTGTAAGCAACAGAGCAGTCTAAAATAAAATATTGAGTGCAGTTAATAAAGAATCAAGCAGGTATGAGTAGCCGGTTGTTTTATGTCAGAATCAAGGAAAGCTTCAGCGTTATATTTACACTGTTGAGCTTCTCTGACACGAAGGTCATGCAAATAAATGAATTTAGAACTGCCTTGTTCTCGGGCCAGTGTCAGCAAATGAGCCCTGGTGTCCTAGCCCAACATCATTTCTGCTCTCTTGCGTATATAGCTGATGTCAGAGCATGAAAAACAGTATGCAACACTGATAAATGTAAGTCATAATGAAGTACTTGTTATTTTGGTCATCGTATGTCTTATACATACATTTCACTTATTCGTATAAATAAAAAATGACAACAGAAGAGAAAAATTATACCATAAAAAAGTATACCATACCATCCATTCATCGCCTTACCTCTTCTTTCAAATCCAGGGTTGCGGGGCAGCGAGAGCCTATCACAGCAAGAAATGGGCGCAAGGCAGGGGATACCCACAGACATAAACACAGACACTCACACCAGGGCCAGTTTTCCCAGAAGTCAAATAGCCAAATACCAGTCTGTTTTGGGGATATGGGTGGAAACTAGAGCACCTGAGGGACACCGATGCAAAAAAAAAAGAGAACATACAAACTCCACACAGATAGCACCCCAAGCCCCTGCAATGCCAGGCACTGTGCCACACATGTGCAATTATTTATATACCATTTACTTTTGTGTTGACCATGTTGTACTGTTTGTTAAATTGCGGAATAAAAGAACAAGCAAACATACCTAAATAGTTTCTTTTGAGATTCTTGTCTCTAGTGGGTTCTCTGATATGTTTTGAAATATGCAGATGGAATTTGATTAGTAATTGTTGTTAATTTTACAACTGATTGGCCTGCAGAAGAGCTGAGCTGTAAGTGAATTTCTTGGCTGGTTCTTTTTTAGGTGCTGAGCTGCATTCGCACAGAGTGGGACCCTCTGGACTGCGGCTTCAGCAGCAACCAGCCCTACCAGCTCCTGACCGTGGAGCGCTCGCTGGGCCCCGAGCAGGAGGAGATGGCGGATAGCTGCGTGTACGAGTGCGTGAGGAGCCGTGTCCAACGTGTGGCCGTGACCGGCATCCCCCTGGGCTCCAAGGCCATCTCCTGCAGCCGGGACCCCACGGAGGACAAGCTGCTCCTGGGCTGCCTGGACTCCTCCCTGGTGCTGTATGACGCGCACCGCGGGGTCACGCTGCTGGCCCAGGCGGCTGTGCTGCCGTCCCTCTTGGCCTGGCACCCCGTGGGGGGGTTGCTCGTGGCGGGCAGCAGCCAGGGAGAGCTGCAGTGTTTCGACGCGGCCCTCTCGCCCCTCAAGATGCAGCTCCTGGCAGAGGACCTGAAGCCCGCCACCACTTTCCAGTTCAGCCAGCACCTGGAAACGCCAGGCAGCCTGAGCCACCTGCAGTGGGCAGCGGCCCTCTCTCCCCCTCAGAGCACAGACAGCCTGGAGGTTCACAACCTGCTGTTTGTCTGCTTTGATGGGGGACCACTGGGAGCCCTGCACTTCAAACCAGGTACGAGTTATTTTAATCTGGGCTTGCTGGAAGGTGGATATTAGCGAATTAATTTGTTATGTTGAACCAGAGAAACCTTCTTCCTGGCTTGAAACCGATGTTATTCCAAACCAAACCACAGTAACACTCATTCTGATAAAATCTGTCCCTGTCAGAATGGAATACTGATGGGAGCTTTATCATACTCACTGCCTCTCCACAGCCCTGTTGCCCAGGAACATCGCTGATAAATATTTATAAAAATGCACTTACAGTTATTAAAACGGGGACAGGGGGATCGTCAAACCCAGAAGCCTTAAATATTATACATGTCATCAGATTTGTAGTATAGCTGGTGTCAAAGAAAAAAACATTTCTTGCACAATAGAATCCGACACTTTAAGAAACTGAAGGCACTCGACCTATAACAAAGTAATGTTATATTTGAAACACCTTGCATCTGCAGCTGTGTAAAAGTTGATGTGACCTTTCAAGTCGTGCTGAGATGTGGTGCACTCGGCAGAGCTCCTCAGGCCTGACTGCGTTAAACCCCAGGCGCTCAGCCCTGGTCCACTGTTGTGGGCTTTTTTTTTTTGTGACGACTTGTTTACAGTGCAGAATGTCCTCTGGCACTAAGATAAAGCTTGCCAATCAAACTCGTCAAAGCATCTCACTTTAATTGTGACTTGAGGAAGATTTGAAACAGAGCCACAATCAAAGTCGAAGGAGTCGGGGTGGGGGGTGGGGTAAAATATTTGCCTTTTTTCCCATGATCTTTTGCCAAGGTTTTGAAACACAGAAACAAAAAATTGGTGTTTTCTGTTAATAATTATATAGACACATATGGTTTGTTTATTTGTTTATTTATTTTTAAATTATAGACGACAGAGCAATTTGAACCGGTATGGAAGAAGGGATTGGCAAGCCTCCATTTTGAGTAAGGTTTCTGCCACATGCGGTTATCTCATCTGGGCACGCATGTGACAGGCCCTGAAATGCTGTTTTTTTTGGGTGGATTTAGAATCGTGAGTCTCATTAGCCTAACAGAATTGTGGGCTGTAATAATTGCTAGACTGCCGCACGTTCTTCTCGTTGCTGGTGTGGAAACAGAAACAAAACAGCGTGCTGCACAGTCTTTATATCTGAATGAAAGACTAATATGCCTGCAGAGAAAAGGCAACTGCTTTTCCATTTAATTCTTTCAGTGTTTTTTTTTTCATGGGTGATCTGAGCAAGCAGTATGTTTTATTTATGCTGTTTTGGCTTGTTCTTTTTTTCTATTTCATTAACCTGTTTTTGTTTTTTTGTACCAAACTCGCGTTACTGTACTTACCCACCTCTCCTTGTCACTGCAACCCCCGTGCAAGCAGAGAGGAGATAAAACACAAGTTGAAAGGCTAACGAGCACTATGTCATAAATCTTTAAATATTAACACTGACCATGACATTTCCTTATTGGTATCCTGATTCTCTGCAGTCTGTTTCGTCGTGTTCTGTTGCTCAGTTTAGAAGATTAAGAGGTACTGTATATCACATTCAGGTAGCTCATGGCATGAAGTCAATATAGGGTGTCCATCCTATAGAAAACTTCTCTCGCGACACCACAGTATAGGAGAAACGTTTGATCTGCAGTATTTTCCGAGTTAAAAACTAATTCTAATGGCGCTTAATCGAATTACAGAGCCTGCCCCCAGCTACCCTGATGAGTGTCCTCTCCAGGTACCACTTGTTCAACATTTCTTCATCATTAAAAAATTGCTTTAAGTTATCAACAATCTAATAACCTGACTCATACGATACCAAATACTTGGTCTTCATGCTGAAGAAGACTTGATGGTTAGTGATGTTGGTGATGATTTCTGATAAAGTACCTGAAGTGAACACCTGAACAAATTGTTTTAACATTTCATTGCCCTTTCTAATGCATTTATATTAAGTTGCTCAATACACAAATCCAGCCTTGTGCTGGATTTTGGTCCCTGACTGTGGACAGGCACGTATTGTGAGTGAAGACACGTCGACGTGTGATTGGAAGGTACTGTAGATGTTTGTAGTTGGAGAGGAGTATCTCTTGTGGGTGCGACTAAATGTGTCCTGACGTCTCCATGTTTGTTTGGGTGCATGTTGATCATCATGTGCCTGTGTATGTGAATGCATTTGTTTCTTTTTTCCCTCCCAGGGGATTGAGCTCAGAACAGGCGCTGATGAGAGACCCAGCTTTTTTCCCTTGAAATCTGCAGCTCGGTTCATTTATTACTGACATTAGCAAGCTCTTTGGGGATTTAGGGGCCTAGCTGCTAATTGCCAGCTTGTAATTTTAATTGGACGGCCTCCTTCTTTCTTAAATCAATTAGGCAATAAGTTGGCCGTCACCTTATTCTCCAAAGCAGGCCATTTGGAGAGCTTTACCACCCACAAGAGGTCAGTTGTCCAGATGGAGATCTATTAAGGTTTACAATTAACAGCCCTTGGTTCTACAAAACCTGGCTATGAGTGTTTCAGACTGGTATTTCTAGAACCATGGAAAAAGAGAATCAACTCAGTGTCAGACTTCAGTGTCTGTGCGTGGACCATGTGTGGATCATACAGTTGGGTCTTCATCTAGCTCTCTCAATTTTAGTGTCTTGTGTTCCTGAGTAACCAGGCTGAGCGTATTATTGATTATTTCTTATTACTCAGAGTGATTCGATACTTGGGATTAGTCAGCTGCTGAATAATTAACTTTTTTTCCCCTTTTTTACAGCTAATGTAGGTGTTAGCCAGTCTCAGGTGATTGAGGGAGAAGTTGATTAGCCCCTTGCTGATTAAGTCTTTGAACGACGTGCACAATTTCTGTTTTTGTCTGTAAATGTCATAGTAATATTGAGCCGCTGAACTGACTCCCTCCTTAGTTTGCGAAGAATAATCTGAGTTATTATGAGCTGCAAAACCAACTGTTTATATGGTAAAGCTTCATTTAATGGAGATTTCAGTGCATTGTAAATACCACTCTTCATTGCACGAGTTTTATTTCTAGGCAGATTGTAAAGAAAAATGAGATTTCCTGATTTAGTTCTTTTAATACTGCTAAGTCTGTGAAAACACAAGTAGGAACACAGCTTTTGGTGCCTTAACAGAGTGTCTCAAAAAGCCACCATGTATTTGAAGATGTAAAATTCATGGTCTGTACTTCTCTCTCATTTTACATGTTCTCTTTCTGTTGATATAAAAGAGTGAGCTGTAGTTATCAGCGTTTCCAGTTGAGCACTGAGAATGAACATCAGAATTCATTATGAATAATAAATTATACTACCTACCTTATTACAATTACTGTTACTACTGCTACTAATATAACAGTTACTAATACTGCATTCGGAAGCAGAGCAGGTCGTCACAAAGGCACACTGGAAAATAGCTCCAATGATTCACAGCTTAGAAACAGCAGCTCTGTTCGGTCTATGCTAGACCCTTCTCACCCTCCTTAGATGTTTTGCATTCCTTATGTCACAATAAGTGACCCAAGAATGTCCTATATGTCAACAAGGTGAGCTTTCCCCTCCAAATCGCAACTAGCATTGCAACACTAAGAGAAAAGAACACAGCCCCGAATGACCTGCATCATTACAGGCCTCGATAAAAACCCACTGCGAGATTACGGTATGTAAGATTAGGTTAAGATGATGTTTCGTTTTTTGCTCTTGATGGATTTTGTTGTTCGGGCATTCTTTAATCTTCATTGTTAAAACATGTGCTAATATGAGTCGCTAAGTCACATGGCCGGGCTACAAGGGCAGACGTGGCTTAAGTTCCTGGGCCTGATACCCCACTGCTTGCGGCAGCTTTAGGGCCCAGTCTATAGCCTCTTCTCCAGCTCATGTTCACCATCCCTACATTTAACTGTCATTCCACTGGGTCTAGATATGCCAGTCTGTGTACAGTATAAACTGGAAGTCCATTGGAAATTACTCAGCAGTATTATAGATTTAATTTAGTTTGAACCAAGAGTGTCTTGGCACCCATTAAAAAGTGCAAAACCCAAACATTGACTAAGCGGGAAAGAAGTAACATGACAGGAATGTCCTTGGCAGAGCAGTAATGAAATTATTATAAAAATGTCTTAGTTGGTCCTTTTTAGTACATTGCTTTACAGTATGCCTTCCATTATTAGTTACTTTTATGATTAAGCATGCTTAGAAAATGTCATGGGAAAAGACTTTCCCGTATAATTTGGATTTCTTTGTACTGCATGTATTTCATGTGGAGTTCTGGCAGCCTCTCTCTCCAATTTAGACAAATGATTTGAGAGGACCTCACCATGGTACTCAACCAGTGCTGCCAGAAATAAGAACATAAAGAACTACAGTGACAGCTTTCCTTCCAGTCAGGTGTATACTGTAGTAAGTGTATGTAGTCTTGTGAGTGATGCGTCAAGGCTAAGGCTTGGACTAGCTGGCTGGACATGAGATGCGCTTGAACTGAATTAATCCTGCAAATGTTTCTGTGGCAGGAGTCCTGAATCTGGGGCAGCTGGGGCCAGTCGACATGACCCTTCAGTGTATCCGCTGTCAGCAGATCGAAGAGGCTATTAACATCTTGAGTGGCATCAACTGGAACACAATGGGACCAGACTGCTACAGGTGTCTAAGTGCCATTGTGGATCATCTTCTCAGGCAGAAGTTAACAGCAGAGCGAGAAGGTTTGCCTAACTTGGTTTTTTTTAGCAATCCTTGTTCCATTTTTCTGTTGTGCCTCTTTCTTTGCTTTGAGAACTTCTCTTCTAGGAGCAATGCTGGGAATTGTTTTGGTTTTTTCATTTTTCTGGACAGTTGATTTTTCTAATCATTTTAGTTTCCAAACAGTGCTTTAAAAAAATTCTGTATATTAGGAAATGATGTTAAGGTTGCGGTCAGAATGAAACCACATACAGTGTACATTTAAAAGCGAGCATTGTTACTTGGTTAAAGTGCACACTTTAGTTTTGAAAGAATTGTGTTTCAACAGCAAATATCCATCACCTTATAATTGGCAAGTCTGGACTGGTAAGAATGAACAGGTGGAAAAAAAGAATTGCCTCCCCCCCCCCACCCCGAGTCTTAAATGGGTTTTGAGTTCCATTCTATGTGCTTTTATACTCGGGGAATCTGAACTCTTGTGATTATTCACTCTGCTGGCTGTTGCCTCATTGATGCTTTCAGTTCTGGTCAGGTGTCTGCCATTTTTTGTCTCTCTACAAAGGATCAATGCTTCAATTTTGTAGTGTTCTACTCACTGCAAATTATCTTCTTGAGTGCTCTAAATACTTAGAAGGGTCCAATAGGATCTTGCAACTAATTAAGTACATGTACCTCTGAATCATTGCATTATACCAGACAAACTCCCGAGCATTAGCCCTGAGGGAAACAGCAAGTGTTATACTAAATAGCTGCTTTATTCCTGAACTGCATAAATAGGCAGACTTTTACTGAGCGGGTTGTTAATGATGCCCGTGTCATTTAGGTTGTTTTATGTCTGTTTTTCACTTTCATGTGCAACAGTTTGAGCTTGGCATGTGTTTATTATAGGAATTGCTGTTTGTATTTCTCACAAAGAGTGGGCTTATTCCATTGAAGATGAAACTGTTCTTCCTACAGGTTTACTATAGTTTTAACGATTAGTTTTCCACCTAAAAAATAAATTAATCAAGAAAATGAGAGGTTATAGTGTGCCTTACCCTGCTTTAGGAATACTTTTATAATTATTACTGCTGAAAATGAATTAAATGGATTTTCTGACTGACATACTAATTAATTACTTCCACTCTTTTAAAAGTACTGTTGATTAATAATTGACAGTGGATTATTGTCCTGTTTAATATGCTTCTCTGTGTTTATCTTATAGAATACGCCTTATCTGTGGCTACATGTCTTGCACCATAAAAAAGCAATCCATCTGATTATTGATTGGTCTATTGTTAGGGTGCTAAAAGTTATTCTGTTAGTACAGGGTGAAGATTTGGTTAAAATCAAAGCTGACAAAAGGATTGAATAATCTTGTTTTCAATAAAAACATATTTTGAGTTATGACATTCTTGGGTCTGGTGTGGTGTCTGATGCTCTGTTCCGTCTTCAGCTCAGCTGGAAGCAGCCCTTGGAACGTTCTATGTTCCTTCCAGACCCCTGTCAGAAACGGCAGTGCTAGAATACCGCGACCCTATCAGCAAATACGCTCGCCGCTTCTTTCATCACCTGCTCAGGTGAGAGCCGCCAGTCTGTGTTTCCTTTCAGACTGACTTCAGCTGTCATAGTGCTCGGGGACCATTCTTTAATATAAACGGTTGAGAGTACCTGTAGCACGTTTCCTTCTCAAAACCGAGACTCCAGAGGCATTCGAGAGAGCGGGCAACATCTGAAGATTAAAAACTGTAGCTCCATTTAAACCACAATGTCATTATTAATCCTTCCTTGGCCACCTTTCTCGCCAACATCTGAGACACAAAACCCAATAAGAAATGAAATGTGTGTGCTGGGGTTATGTGGCTGTTCAATGTTTTAGATCAGAAACAATTTTTAAACAACAACGTTTATTGTTTATTGATCATTTAGAGTCCCACCTTGCCATGAATATGTGACTGGTAATGAATGCATTTAGATTTAATTCCTTTTTATGTGGTTTTGAATATACTGTATGATAGGCATGTTTAATGAATTAGAAAAATAAAAATGTGTGTGCTGATATTTTAAATACTGCATAAGAGAGATTTTGAAAAGACTGATGTGTTCTCATGGTATATTGAAAACCATTTACATGGTCTCAGTCTCAGAACTGGACAGTAAACCACAGTCATCAAGATTTATTGTTTTCCGCATAAAAAAAGTCTGTGTTTCCTCTTATCTGCATACGCTGCAAGTCTGTAGTTGTAGAAGCTATGGCAGTTCGTGTATGGTATCTGGCCAGTTAAGATATAATGATATGTTAGTTAATCGCTGTTTATTCAAATCATCAGCATTGTTACAGCAGGGTTTGCCAAGGTTGCCTACAGTGAAAAACAACTGCTACAAAAAAGCTTATAAAACTGATTTATTTTGTTGAAAAACAAATCTTAATCTTTCGTTGTTAATAAGGTCACAGGGGGTCAGCACTTCTAATCCTTCTATAATACAAATGCAGTATTTAAACACTAATTGCTTGCTGACCTAACATTTACCCCAATATGCAAGTCTTCAAGACATGTTTCTGTTTTGACGTTTTGCTCTGAAATATACAAATAAGTAGTACACTTCTTGATTGATAGCTGTAGAGACAAAGCTTTAATTATTTTATTAAATGTGATTTTCTAGCGTTTTTTTATCGTTTAATGAGAAGTCAAAATTTTATTTGCTAAAATTTGGCTCTTTGCCTTGTTCACTTCTGCGAGTGACAAAATGAAAGGCCTCTGAATTTCCTTATCATAGACCTCCGTTCCTCACAGCCCCAGAACATTAAATAGGCTTGTTTTTCTGTTTCATGTCACTTTTCAAGCATGGAAGTTTTAAGGTTCGTTTTCAAGCGATATTCAGTTTCTCCACGCTAATCTGTGTCATGGGCTGTGCCAGCCTGCTGTCAGCTATGGAAGGGTTTTGCTCTTTGTCATGTACAGTATGCAGGTTTGTCTGTTTACACCTTGTTTGTTTGGCACTTCTGTCCCCTCTGACTTCAGATGCTTTTTAAAAACTAAAGTCTTATTGATCTTCTCTTCATGTTGGGAGGAGCTGAGAGAAACCAGTTTGTCAAATAGTGACAGGTGCTGTTATCTTGATGGTATAAAATAAACTGGTGTGGAGAGAAGGCGACTGAAATATTTGCTGAGCAACTGTCCGCTTCCTTTCTGGTTGTTTTTGATTTATAGGCTGATGGGACATATTTTCACACACTTTTTACAAAACTTGAGAATTGCAGCAAACATAGTAACTCTTATTACTGTAACCATTTTGAAAAATACACACTTGTGTGAACGTTTGTCCATGGCTCTCTGTACACACTGTATGCAGATAATGGCAATCCGAGTGATACAGTATGTGTTCTTGCAGCAGACAAATTCCGTAATCACATTATAATAATAAGTGAGGCTTTTGTTTTGTCTGTTCAGTTACATAAACTGATGCATTAATCCAAAACAGAAAATAGCTTATTGACCCTTTAAGATGTAAACATTAAAATTAGACACTTGTCTGACAGTGCACAACAACCGAGATCTCATTTCTTTGTTGGTGTGCGTATAGTGTAATGAAATAACTAAAGGATGCTTAAGAATGACTTTGTCCGTACACAACTCCCATTTCCTTCTTTTTTAAAGGTACCAGCGATTTGAAAAAGCTTTTCTGCTTGCGTTGGACATAGGAGCTCGTGACCTGTTTATGGTATGTACCTATTTGTTAGAAGGAATATATGTATTTTCTGCTGTTTGTAAAGAGTCCATTTGAAAGCCACTATTTGAGAATTTATAATGTTTATACAGGACGGTGTAACAGGGAAAATGATTAATCTGAGATGAAAAAATCTTCAGTTAAACATCCTTTATTGATTAATATAGAGTGCTGAAACCTGTAATAATCATATGCTTTGTTTACACTTTTTAGAAATGTTTTAGAAAAAAGTGGCAATGACAAATCTCTATGGTATTTTAGCACCAACATATGGAAGTGAAATTGAAAACACCTTAGCTTTTTTCTAAAACGAATGCTTCAATTAACAGCTGAGATTCCCAGATGGGAGTCCATTTAATAACAATAACCACCGCTTTTTACTTGTGTGAAATGGTCCCATAAGAAATCATACAATCTGTTTTTTTTTCCTACACTTTCCACTGGCAGAACAAAAATAAGATATACCCACGGTTGTGTAGTCTTCCACCTCTCTAAAAACATTAGCAGGAATCACCCCTGTGAAAACGAGCAATGACTGGAGGGTTTGTCTTTTATGACTCATGTGGTCTCAATACTCTTCTTTTCTTCCCCTCTTTATTTCTGAAGTAATAGTGCTGTATCTTTGAACCTCTTTTTTTCCCCTCCCCTGCCCTGAGTACTGCTGACACTTTTCACTTAAATAGATAGGAACAGTTCCAATCCATTCCCCACTAAGTACAGCTGCTGAGACTAGAATTGAAAGGTGGTGCCTGTTCTCTGGACCTTGAAAAGACTCAGTGTGTCACTTAGACACATGAGAAAGTGACAAATTATGAACGCTCCCACAGCTACTTTTAAAACAACAAAGCAGCAGTGAGGACCTAAAGGCATTGACGTTTCACCTCACATTATGCCCTCCCATTTAATTAGCTACAGAAGTAAAATTAACCTGCCTTTAAAAGGGCTCTGTAAAGGCCCTGCATGTGGCCCTTGTTTTGTAAGATCTTGCCCCACAATGTCGCACGAGGTCGGGTGGACAAAACCAATAGAACTCCCTATAAGTCTCCCAGCATGCCACTTCTCCACAGCTGATTCAATTGTTTTCAAAGAAACAATAGGGGGAAAGCCTTTGTTAAGGAAATACTTTGGTCGGGGACTCGTTTGCTGGGGTGTTTTGCATAATGATGACATTCTATAGCTCTAATTACACTTTGATAGTGCCAGATAATTTATCCAATTAGATCATTTGTGAGCACTCCAGTTGTGTGATGTATAACTAATTAAGAATTCTGATTACAGAATTAGATCTGCGCTTTGTTCCTAATGGGCCTTGTTTTTTGATTTGGTTGCATTAAAAAAAAGGGAAAAAAATGTTAAAGAACTGCCTCGACATCTCAGATTAGACACTGCTATTAATATTCATCACAGTACAAGCTGTACTGTACTTCAATAAATCAGATTTATTAGTTGTTATATTGAAATGAACAATTAATGCTATTAAAAGGTTAAGTCCCGGCCATATATCTGATAAATGTGTTATAAAATCCTGCACAGATTACAGTAATGACTTTATGTTCTTGTGGCTTTGTGGATGAGTTAGAACATATGTTCATGTGAAGGGAACTAATTCATTCTGCTTTTGTTTTTTTTGTTTTTTTACAGCACGGAGTTTAGCATTATTGGCCTGTGAAATAAAAGGAAAACAGACTAATGGCAGATATAAACTCCATTTCTCTTTGCTCTAAAGCTCTTATGTAAGATAACTGTGTCCTGTATCATATCTGTGTGCCCATAAATAAAGGGTGGAATTTGTGATCGTTTGTTCATCCCCCTTTAGCCCCCTCTATTCCCTTTCGAGCTCCTGACCACTCATCACTCTGCTTCCACAGAGAGCAGCTGAAACGCTGTGACCAGCCAGGGTCCCCTCCTGCCACTGTGCCCACTAACACACCAGCCCTGTCCTCTTAATCACAAGAGGCTGGCAGGAGCAGTGGCTGTGATCATTCCCTTTCTCCTCCGCTCACAAAAGGGGTGACAATGCAGTTAACCCCATCAAAACCCAGGCAGGCACAGCTGGATTTCAAGGCTTAACGACCTTCCTATTCAAGGGGAGCTGAGCGGAAGGGGTGGGGGGGGGGGGGGGGGGAGCACACATCTGCCAGTTTGCTGATCCTGTGTAACCATCATGCAGATCCTCACATCATGTAGACCAACAAATTGAAACATTAATGAAAGAAAAACACAGCCCTATTACTCTTATTCTGCCACTATTATGATGCTTATTCTCTTATTACGGCACTATGGACAGCAGTCTGACAGGTGATACCAGATTAGGCAGTGCTTAGTACTGGTTGGCGCTGGTTTGTCATGCTCACATCTACTCTCCAAAAACAGCTCTGATTCTACTGAGATGCAATAGCTCACGAATAGACAAGGAACTGCTTCAGCATGATGTTCACAATGAAGGAACAGAAGATCTGTGTAGATTTACATTTGTACTGTATATGATTTCATGACCAAACAGTGGCTGCTCAAATTGTCACAACTAGGTCTGCTGCTATAGGTAGCCCTCACCGACAGCTCAACCAGTGAGTGTCTGGAGTGCAGTGTCAGATTTTATTCATAGTTATATTGGCATAACTGTTTTCTTTCCAGTGAGTGGTAACGAATTGCAGTAGAGTTGCATTGTACATTGATGAGGATACATTGTCTGTAGTTAATGGTAATAACTCAATTTATAAATACAACATTTTTTTTTGTTTAATTTTGCTATTATGATTTATTGGCTGTGACTTACTTAGATATTTTTTTTGGTTTATAGAACATGACTTTAAAGAATTAATAGTTTTACTTTTAGTATTTTGAACCTTTAAAAGCATGAAGATGCTCTTATGTGTCTAATAAGTTACACATATTAAACATTTTATTTTAAAAATCAAGTTATATCATGTATTTAAACTTACTTCAATAAAATAAAGGTTGGTACAGAATTTTCATTACACTGTGACCCCCTTACTGTAACAGAACTCTGGCAGGTAGCGGTGAAGAGAGCTGTGTAAAGAACTGTTGTAGACAGCTCTTAGATTTAGTGCTGCTGTCCTTCCTCGATTTTTTAATTTTGAGATAAAATCGCAAAGGGAATGTGACTAAATTAAAGTTTTAAGCATTTT
Organism: Atractosteus spatula; assembly: GCF_055471065.1. Taxonomy (NCBI): domain Eukaryota; kingdom Metazoa; phylum Chordata; class Actinopteri; order Semionotiformes; family Lepisosteidae; genus Atractosteus; species Atractosteus spatula. The sequence continues at coordinate 12,639,902 of NC_142720.1, forward strand.
CATCTGGGCTGTCTGATGTGAACTTCAAGCAGATTATTTTATCTTTTTAACAAAAACGAACCATTGTTACTGGACCCAGATTCATTTTAGATTAATCTCTTATTTTGCTTTACTTTCAAAGGACATCCATTACTTAGCGCTAGATAAGGGGGAACTGGTGCTGGCTGAAGTCTCGAAGAAAAAGGCTAATGAAATTGATGCAGAATCAATATCCACTGGACTGGGTAAGAACGCTGTCAAGTAAAGCACTCTTTTGAAATGAGCCTTTCTGTAAAACATTGCACATGAAGTAGTTCTTTTCAGGAGGACTTAAAATTAGCTTCTGGTTGATTTGGCTGCTTTGTAAAAATAATTTAGATTGAAATGCTGTTTAACCTCAGAAATGCCAAACTGGTCTACAGTGGTGCCGTGTTTATGTCTCAACATGTGCGAAGCAGCAGTAATTACAGGAGACAGCTCTTTAAAATAGTTTTACCCTAAATAGGCCTCTTTTAGGCATGAACCTTTGCTTTATCATTGTTTTGATCAAACATTATTTTGGCAAATTTACTTTCACGTTTAATCTGAAACAGTTGTTTACTAATTTGTCGTTTGGTAAATATTGTTCATTGTGCTATACATATTAAGTTTTTATTAATATAATTTCAAATCTTAGCACATTCTTTCTAAGCAATTAGTTGGCAAGAATGCAGATTAATTAACTGATTTTGAAAAGAAAATATCATACTTGCACTGTAAGCCAATTCCCTGTCTAGGGCTAAAATGGAGTCCTAAAAAGCATTGTGCTGTGCAACACTAAATTTCCTACACATACTGGGCCATTAAACCATTTTTTATTTGTATCCTAAGGCATCTTCCATAAAAACCCTATAAATAGTTCTGGAAAAGGTGAGGCTGATATCACTGTGATGTGCAAATTAATTATTACTTATATGACAGCATTAAATTTCTGAGATTTATGATATGTAATTTAGGTGCACAGTACTCTGGTTTTCTTGATTGCTAATTTTCATCGGTATTCCCAGGGCAATTATGGAGAGAAAATAGGATGCAAATGACAATGCTGGTTAGAGAAGTAATATAAATGACTCTAACTAACATAACCTTTGCCAAGTTTTATCCTTTTTTTTTATTTTGTATGTGTTTGGGAGATTACCATGCGATTGTGCTTACACAATGCTAAATATCTTTTATGTATTGTTCTCGACTCCATATTCCAACTTATAGTCACTTATCTTTGAATCATAAATAACTGAGTTTTGATCTGTAAATATTTTGGCGCAGGATTGCCCTTTTAGGATAGTAGTTATATATTTCAGAGATGGATACGTTTGGAAAACCAGCTTTATAATAACATTCTGCAGACCCCAGTATCTGGGATATCTTGACCATACTTGACTGTAGCAGAAAGTGAGATTCCAGTGTGTGGAGAGGACGTCAGCAGCAGCACCAGAGCAAAGCACAGCCTCAATGAAGCTCTCGATAATGTCAATAATAATTTAAGGAAGAGCTATTGGGAAGAATTGTCAAGATGCAAAAGGTGGGGTATGGAGAATCTGTATATATTGAGAATTGACGTGATGGCTTACATCATGGAGATACAAAAGCTTTCCTTCCATGTCCGCAAAGCTGTCTAAAGATGTGTGAAGATAAGTTCTGTTTAGAAAGCCTAAACAATCTATGTTCTGGTTATCCATGTTCATGGTGATTCTTTTGCGCTGGAAATTGGGGAACAGAGAAATATTTTGTTAGTATGAAAGTTTTGAAGCAAGCACCCTCAGTCATTTTGAATAGTTGGCACTGCTGGGTGAGTGGGTATCCTGTAGCAGACTGGGCCTCGGGCTGTAGCCCTTGTGCAGACTGCTTCCTTCCCCAGAATTAAGTGGATTGCAGACCCACTGCTGGGGTGGCCTGGTAAAGAGATATTGCTGAGATTTGAACACCAGCTTACATATAATTCCCAGATGAAAGTTAAAATTACCCGTCTTAAACTTATACCCAGATATAACAGCAGAAGGGAAAAGAGTTTCACACTTGTACAGCAGAGGATCTAAGCTACTTTTTCACGATTTACAGAAGGATCTAAAAATCTAAAATGGCTTAACTTTAAGAAAAGCCTTTGGGTAATCCTTTCATTTGCTCATTAGATAAATAAAACTGATCACTTTCTTCATTTAAGAGACAATAAAGAATAGTCACAGTTTGAGTACTCGTGCAGTATAATTAAAAAATAATAATTTTGGCATTTTTAATAAATTATCCAGTTATTTAGAATGATCCAGAAGAGTATAAAATGAGTGTCAAGGTTCTATGATGTCTTTTTGAATTTGTTTAATTGCTGAGGCCAGATAGACTAAAATTGTCTTGTAATCGTATTTAATTTGGGTTATGTGTTATTCCTAATTTGAAAAGCAAAGAGGAGGGGGGGGGGTGCATTCAGGGAAGCAAATAGACAGAGTTTAACTCCTTGAGAGTTTGTTAGAAGCTGGATGTTTCCTGGGGGGATTGTGGTGTGTGTTCCACTTGGAAGCTTTCTAATTATGTCCTTGATGATTTCCATATTTTCACTTTACCTGGGGCATCACATATCCTTGGACTCTGCCAGGCCGAAGACAATGGAGAATACAGCAGTGCCGATGTAACCTTTTTGGGAGCACTTTGCTGATGTTAATAGTTAAAAAGCAGCAATTATATTTGATTGCCTGGATATTACTTTGTGGAAAACATGGCAGAGCTACCCCCTGAGCTAGATTTGAATGAATCAAATGTGGGCTTTTTCACATCAGTGTATTCCAGCATATAAATCAATAATCTAGTCCCAAAAGGAGTTTGAAGAAGGGCAGCAAATTCTGGGAAAAAAACTCACACCAGGGCTAGTTTTCCCAGAAGCCAGTTATCCTGGCAGTATGTCTATGGACTGTGAGTGGAAACTGGAGCACCTGGCAGAAACTCGGGGAGAACATACAGACACCATGCAGACAGCACCCCAAGAATTAAACCCAGGGCCCCAGAGCTGCAAGGCAGCAACGCTGACCACTGCACCAGTGTGATGCCCATCCTAGAACCGTTAATTACATGGTACATAAATGAACAGTAGCACTAATTTTCAGACACCAGCTAATATTTTATATAGAACAGTTTTATAAAAGATCCCATTGTTTGATGGAATGACTGCCTCTTAAGTACTTTCTGCAGCTATGTTTTAGTTGCAGTTTTATGTTTTTTTTTTCATTTTTATTTGATCAATGTGAAGCAAGTGTTTCAATATCTCCTACAATTTTGAAAGCACAGCGTACGCTCTTGAAATGCAAAGCATCTAGCACGAAATAGCAGTCTAAAGCTTTGTGCCTTGTAAAGTGCCAAAACTACAGACTACCTACCAAAAAATTAGCTTGTCGTTTTTTATTTGAATAGTTTTCCAGAACGATTCTGCTATGTTTCTAAATGAATTCTGCTTTCGTCTTAGCTGTGATACATTGTTATCTACTGAGAAGGAAGGAATTCAGTTTTGTGAATGTCTTCTTCTTGAGCAAGAATACTTTCTCTTTTCACGGTTTCCATTTACAATGGCTTATACAGTAAGCAGAGCACATTAGCTGAAGTTGGAATTAGAGTTATTTTTGAAGTGGTTTGATTTTTATTTTTCTTTTTTTTTTCCACCCTGGGAAAAAAAGGAGAGTTAGGCATTAGTCCGGGAATGTGGAAACAAAAACACCTACTTGAGCAGCAGCACGGACACATGCTTCACTATGGCTGCAATCTGGAACTGTTCTCAATGGCTTCTTTAAATGAAATAAGTGTTTATGAGCTTGCATTCCTTCTTTCTTAAAAAGACTGCTCTCCACGGTGGTACGGTGGCGAGGTTTAGTGATGCTGAATTCATTAAAATGTGAAAGGGCTTGAGGCGTTGGTCTGAGAGACGGGTGTCAGTTATTGGTATGCCTGTGAATCGGTGCTCTTGAGAGAGCAGTGAGAGGTGGAGTGAGGGCTGCTTTTAACTTCATTAGCCTGGACACTCTTGGGAGAGTTACAGTCTTGCAATCTAACAAAGTAGCTTTTATCTCCCGGGTCATTTTACAATTTACATGCAAGTTACACATTACTATACCTCAGTGTTCCTGCACCTTTATTCATTTATTGTACTATGGCATACCATTTCAGTTTAGAAAAGTCTAACCCTTGATTTCACATTGATTAGAGAGGTGCTTTTGTGTCTAAAACCTCTAACGTAATAAAAGGATGGAGAAAATTAAAGCTAGATCTAGCAAAGAGTAATGTATCTCCAGCCTTTAAATGCTATAAAGTTATTTTATTTCCTTTGTAGGTAAATATTTAGAATGACCCCATTCGTAGCTTGCAGTCTTGCGTGTTCACTATGAGTTTACTGTTAGGGAGATAGAACTTGTCACAGTTTTCATAAATTTACCCACCAAGATGCTAGTGTAACCAAATACATTGTTTTGGGTTCATTAAGATACCTATCATATTAAATCCCTCATTGGCATTTTTCTTTGTCAGTATGTAAATTGGCATTAAGTGTGCTTTTAAGTTAATTAGTAGCTACATGCTGTACTGGCCTAATTATAAATAATGACTGTGCATAAATAGAAAAAACGTGGAAGCACAGCTATTAAGTTCTCAAATTTTGTCTTAATTTTAATCTCATTTAACATCTGTTCACATCTTAAAAGCTTTTTAAATTCACTATTGGTGATTATAGGTTTTATTTTATCTAGCTGATATTTACATCAAAGCTATCATTTACTTCCATTGCTGAGCCGAGATACCAGACTATTCTGAATAAGCGGCTGCTACTCAATATTGAAAAAGTTTCGCACATCGCTGAAAGGGTTAAAAAAACCAAACAGAAAAGGCGGAATTGTTGTTTGTTTGTTTTTTTATTTGCTATTTTTAAAATGATGTGCGAAAACTTTTATAGCAGCCCCATTCAGAATCGTCTGGTATCTCGGCTCAGCAATGACCTCTATGTCTGCATTAGGGAAATGCGGAAATACAGGCTAATCAACCCTTCCTGCCCATCAGTCCTGCTGTGCCACGTCTCTGCAGTGACGTGCAGGAGGTTCTGCACTGACTTGATGATTGGAAGAGAGGTACATCCCTCACTGAAGTCACTGCGGGTCTGCAGGTGCCTGGGGAGGTACAGAGGTCATCGTGCACTGGGAGCCAAGAGAGCCCTGGCCAAAAACCCTAACAACCCTGTCCCAGCAGGGCGCCCCTGCTTGGGGGAGTCCCAGTCACAGCCAGCTGGTGAAATGACCCAGGATCAAACTCACAGCATTTAGGTCAAAGAGCCCTGTGCTCTGAGCAAGTTCCCTTAGTGATTTAGCCACTAGGGATCCCCCCACTGTTTGGTGCTTTACTTTATTTCCACTGTATATCTGCACAAAAAACAAGGTTGCCTGCTTCAGTCTGTAGTGGAGCAGACATTATAGATGAAATCAAAGCAAACACTCAGTGCCTATGTGATGAGCAGGTTATTACAGCCATTTGGAGAATGTCTCTCAGGCAGTACTTTAAAGAGAGGACTCATGGCCAGCCCAGAGGGATGCAGGTGTTGTACAGAGTCCTTTGGCTTTCACCTCTTGAGATCTGGGGTTCGGTTTTCACGGCCGCATCTGTAACTGAAAAGCCAAGCTGACAGGCCATGCCACATTGACAGGCCTTAGGACCCTAACACCTCCGAGATCTGCACACTCTCCGGCCGGCCTCACTTTAAAGGTACAGAGATGAAAGACAGGGAGGGCAGTTCAGATTTCAGTGAGCTTTCACCCTGTCCAACCCCACCTGACACACACAAAGCCAGTTCGAAGAGCATCGCTCCTCCGGCCAACTGAACAGCATGAACAGCCACTGAAGCTGACAGACAAATTACTGAAATAATAGAAACAAAAACATTCATGTGTCCCTCCCATTTCCCCAGAGGACTGCTCTAAAGCGAAATGGCAGGTGTAAATTGAATTTGGAACTGATTGACCTGTTTACAATATTTTGTAGTGAATGTTATCTCGTACACAATGTCAAATTTTCAGTCGCAACACTATAACTGCCACAAGAATGTCTTCTCTCAACATATTTTTAATGGTAAGGAAAATAAAAACACTGCTGTAGGTCATTTGGTCATTAGGGAATATTTTAGGAAATTGTGCCTGTGACAGTTACAGACAAACATTTTTTTTGTCCATAAGCCACAGTATTGTCAGAGACTTGATTACACAAAAAGATAAGGTCCATGATTCAACACAGCATGAATCCATGCATTTAATATGCAAATATATTATAAAAATAATGATGACATGTCTTTTTTTTCATTGGTCTATTCTATTTTCAAATAAATGTAATTAGGTGCTGTGTAAGAATTAAGCCTCAAGGGTCTCCAGCTATGGACCTGGAGAGCCCCACTCCAGTTATTCTTATAGATCATCCTAAATCACCTGTTATTTAAAGCGTAGGAATTGATCAATTAAGCAAGTAATGTTTCAGTGAAAGGAAAACTGGTTCTGGATGGTTGAAGGATATTTTGATTTTTTTATTCCAAATGATCTCTTAATTGCTTAATTGAACACACCGCATGTTTAATTGATCACAGTTAAATAGCTTCAGGCCTCTAGGAATTGATGATTTAAAGACTACCTATGTAACCTGTTGAACTGAGGCTCTCCAGGACCAGGACTGTAGACCCCGGTCTTAAGATTTACAGATGAATGGTCATAATAACCCATGCACAGGAAGGCAGCTATCTTATTCCAAATGCAGCAGAAATGTTTTGGAATGGTGCAGCTTTCACACTTCAGAATAGCTACTACCTGGTGTTAGCTAAATACAGGAGCGTGCCACCGCACATGAAAGGCATTGTTGTTACATGAAGCCACTCTGCCTTTTTGAGTGCGTGAATAATTTAGCAGCTCTACATTTAGATTTTCTCAGGGTTTTGTTCATGCCGTCTCCCCAATTTGGAAAAGGTCGGGGTTAAAAAAATTCAACCCATCTGTTACTGAGGTGAGCAAACCCTAGTGCCTTTCCCCTCCCTGGCCAGTGGGCATCTTTATCCTCCTTCTGTGCTTTGTGCGGGTTTGTGGCCAAGAGTGGCAGCTCAGCATAGCTCGTATTGACGCTGCTGAGGTGCAGGACACGACGGCCCGCACAAAGCATCACGTGGTGAGCCACCAATTCACCCATCAGATCGTCTTTCAGGGTTCCGAAATCGTTCACACCTACCTCAGGAAGTCGGGACGCCCGGCTTCCATGTCAGGTTTCGAAGTTTTTATTAGATGTCGTGTCACACAGTGGGACAAAACACGGCGAAGTAAGGTGAAGTATTGAACTTTTCATGTCAGTTCCTTTTTAATCAAGAGGAGTGACCAAAAAAGGAGTCTGCCTTTCCAACCAAAAAAAAAAACAATGTACTGTATGTCCTAGCGCTAGTTCTTTGCTCCATTATAAACAGATGGAGAAGACGTTGTATTTGTTGTTCTTTTCTTAATTTGATTTTCTAATATGAAACCCTCGACTCGATACGGTCTTTTCTATTTTACTGCTTCAAACGTAAAGATGGCAGTGCTTCACAGTCCTTAAGGAAATCACTTTTAAATGTCTGTCTGACAACTCAGCTGATGTAGGAAGATATACCATTGTCGTGTGTAATAGGGTAAAGAATGTGAGCTCGGCTCTTTCAGCACATTTAGCCACAAGGAATATCCAAGAGATGCTTATTCTGTTGCGTTAACTTCACAATGGAAGGTCTAGCTCCAGGCCTTTACTGTTGTAGTAAAGTGGAAAAGCTTTATCTCTTTGCTATTTGAGATTCCCCCCCCCCCCCACCTTTCTTGTATGAAAGCCATGTAACCGCAAGACGTCAAGAACAATATTTCCTACCTCGTCTCTCTACTTTGTGGGAGTAGCTAGGAAATGTCACTCTGAGTGGCATTCCCAAAGTACCTGTTAGATGTTTTTACCGGCATTGTTGTCAAAAGTCTGTGAAAAACAAAAAAATGACCTGGGAAGCATTTGTTAACCCTTATTTCTCTGAAATGCTGCATTTTTAAGTAGTAAAGAGACAAGGTTGAATACTGCTTTATTTCCCGCTCTGCGATGGTCAGAGTAATGTGAAATTGATTCTAGACCACAGAAGCATCTCCTGTGTGCACAAGGCATAGGTAGGAATTGAAAAAAGGAATTGTTTTATATAGGGGGTCTAACTTTATGCCTGTATTGTGTTTGTGCTCAAAAGAGCAGGGATCTTTGAATGGTGGTGAGCCTCTGGACGAAGGACTCCGCAGTTCTCCTGTGGACAGATGGAGGAAGGCTCAGAGCCCACCAGGTCCCGGAACAGGAGGAAGCCACTCGTCCTTTTGCACAGCCTCGGAGAGCAGCTTGCACTTTCAGTGAGTTGCCGGACGGAATTCTCTTGCTGATTAAAGATATCTTTCATATCTTTTGAGTGCAAAATGTTTTTATTTGCAATCTGCATGGATGTTACAACCACTTCGTAGACGTGCTTGTGTACATACTGCATACTTGTGTGTGTTGTCTTCACTGGCCCTGTACTACATAATCAGCTATGGTAGAACTATGGTAAAGCTATTGTATTTTGAAAAAGTTGTTTTAATTAAGGGATTTGTGGTTCTTAAACTTTCAATAGGAAATGGTAAAATTAAATAGTAGTATTATTATTAGTAGTAGTAGTAGTAGTAGTAGTATTGAAGAGGCTTTTGAGATCCATGTTTAGATTAACAACAGTAACCCTTATGTGTGAACATTCCTGATGGCAGTGACATTAGTGAGAGTTAAAGTATTTTGCATCGGTAAGTCCATAATCCAAAACTATAAACTATTGATTTCAAGAGCATCGAATGTCCCTTCATCTCCACTATTTTGTTACTAATCATGTTTATAATTATCGCACAGAAAATTGAGATGCAGACATCTTTTATAACAGGTGACCTTTTTTCATTTATTTCAAGAATTAACAGACACTATTAATAACTGTGTCCAATAATGTTGCACAAAGTACATTTAAAAAAAATCTTAAAATCTGGTTTTCAGTTTGCCTTCTCCCTCATAATGGACTAAGTGGAAAGCAAAATTATAACTGGGGTTGAATGATTATTTCTGAAAATAATCTTGGTATTGTTTAAAAAAACCGAGAAATTTGGAGTTATGTAAAATAAAATTGACTTAGTTTTCAAACATTACCAGAAGAAAAATAATAATCTGACTTGGGCTGAAAAGCTGAAAGGAAAGTGGGAGTATCGTCCCTTTTTTCATCTCCTGCAAGATATCATCAGGAGGCCTCTATATGAACACGATTTAAATAGAAAAGGAGTGAAGAGAACAACACTGTGACTAAACACACGAGTCAAATGTGTGGATGGCTTGATCTGTCTCCATTTGAGGGGGGAAAAGGAAGTGTATAGTTTTTTTCTCTAATACATTGAGTATTTATGTGGATTTGTATGTATTAGATAAAAATGGTCTTGTTCTTTTTATCCTTATAGGCTTTTCATGCTTGTTGACTATACAACTGGAGGCTCAGTGGCAACTACATCTTCTTCTAAGCCTTTAGATATATCTAAAATCCTCCCAGTATCGGCCAATTTAAAAAGGCACATCCAAAGAGGATGGACAGACTTAAGCTCTTTTAGAACATAAAATAAGAGGGTTACGGCAATTTGGCAGCCAAAAAAGCAGTTTACAGGTCTTCACAGAATTAGTGACAGTATGTAAGGAAGCTGATCAAGATGCTATAGGAAAGATAATGGAGACTGAAAGAAAAACAATCCCTCAATTTTTTAACCAACCTAATCTGGTCTCAGATGAAGTTTCATTGTTTCTTATGTTGAGCCAATAAGGCTTAGCGTGATGGAGTAGGAGCATTATTCCAGCTTTATTTTGGCTCAGGGAAAGCCGATGAGAAGTACAATTGGTTCGTGGCTTCACAGCAGCGTGCATAAAGCCTTACTGTACAGGGAGCAAAAGAAGGCAGAAATCTGGGAAAAATCCCAACATTTTCACTAATACTTTGCGTTTCTCCCCTTTACACGCAGCTGTGGGAATCATTTGACATTTTTATTTAATAAACAGCTGCAGTCATCTCGTGCAGCAGTCACATCCTTTACTATACTCAAGCACACTGCGCTGGAAGTTTAAGCCTCGGTCAGGTCTTCAAGCCTGCCTGTCCTACAGCTCACACCACTGGCCTGTCATGTGTGCAGACAAAGGTTTTAATTCAGCCCTTTTCAGTAATGAGGCAGGCAATCAGAGGCAACAAATCAGCGCTGGCAGTCTAATCATTCCTTGTTTGTAGGCCTTTCCTGATTTTTTTAATTTGATTATGTTAATATTTGCGTTTTAACAAAACTGTACTTTTTGGACCTGTTTGGTTTCAGTTCCTCTAAAGTTATTTCTCCATGTTACAATGCTGTTAACACCAAATTATGAAGCTACTTGACCTTTTAATGCCTGACTATGTTTAAATTCTTGGATTCTCACAGAAGATTTTAAAATAGCCATTTATGATATTTATAATGCACTTTGTTTTAGGATGAAAATTCCTGTGAAACATTGTATACAATAGTAAAAATAAATAGTGGAAATGTGTTGCCTTAGAAGTGATGTCTATTTATCTTTTTCTTGTGTGTGCTGGAGAGATCTAGTGTTTATTTTTAAGGCTTGTACCCCTGTGAGGTCAAAGTACCAAGAGAGCCAATACAGATACTGGGTCCCTTGTATTAAAAATGTCATTTTCCTTTCTCTCTGTGTCCTTTCTGCCTTGTGTTACAAGCCTTAGAGGATACATGTAATGAATTATTTTAGTGCAGTGTAATTATACTAATTATTCTAATACTGATTTTCTAGACTAATTCTGGTCTAGGTATAACAAAAAACAAATATTATATTGCCATCTCTATTCACTGAGGTAAAACAAGAGATTTCCATTAAATCTGCTTTATGGTGTTTTCAAATTCCAAAGTGATCGCTGACTGATTCTGGATTGTCAGCCTCATTGATCCTGTCTGCGCTGCCCTGTTTGTTGATGTTGTAGCCGAACCATGAAGGGTACGTCTGCTGGGCTCTGGGGCTCTTCCCCAGAATTTTTTGGTGCGCTCAGGAGCTCATGCTTCACACTCTGCAGTCACCATGACGGGCTCGGAGCTGGCCAGTGGGTCTGAGAAAGCCAGCGGGCCTGAGCAGGGCAGGGAGAAAGACCACCTGGCACAAAACAGAGAAGGTCCACTAAAGATCCAAATAAACAAATAGGTCACAGGCCTGACATGCCCTTTGTGTGTTTCCTTCACAAAAGCAGTTTAAAAAAAGAACAAAAGATGAGACATGACACACAAATGTACAAACACCAGAGCTGCCTGTCCCTAGGAGACAGCTAAGCCAAATAAATTCACCCTCTGTGTTGTTATTTTCTGTACCTCTCATACCCCTACTCCAAGTGCACCTTCTGTGCTGGGCTGCTGCTGTGAAAACAAGCACGTAAAGTTGCCTCCTCTTCCTCCTCAGGCCTCCCGGCCACACCCCGACAGGCAGGCTGGGGAGGGAGCTGGGCATCGAGGCCTACGAGGCTGCCCTGACAGGGGACCCCTGGGCCCGGACACAGGCAGGTAAGGTCCTTCTCTCTGCTCCCCTCCTGCCATTCAAGGCCTGACGGGGTAACACCGCAGGTGGCGTCTCAGTTTCTCTATTTCTCTCTAGCTGTTCACAAAAACCTGGTAAATGTGGTCTCCTTCGTTTGTATTTTATGATATAGCATGTCAGAAAAAATCCGCATGCACTCTTGTCTGATAGAGTGCTTGATTTAGGTGCATATAACATCTATATTGTTTTCTTTTTATATGAAATAGGGATAAAGTTACTTCTAGCAATACAGTATATAACATGAATACAATGAATACAAGATCTTCTGGGCTTGAGTAGGTGAAAGATGTGGAAGCTGCCTCATATCTTACCTAAAAGAGGTAGAGTGGGGTCCCCTCTGGATGGATTGCCACTTTGGGACATTTGCCCCCAAAAGAAAATCCATTGAGAACAGAGTATGAGGTTTCTAAACCTGTTCTGATGCAGCGGCAGAGCCACAAACTGTTGTTTTTGTCTTTCGGTTGAAAGAGAGGTGGTGTTCCAGAAATGTGTGGGTAAAACAAGTGAATATGGAGAAATGGATGTTTGACTAATAGTGCTCAGTTTGCTCCTAGGACAATTATTTTTTTTAATGCTTCGTATCTTTATATGACCCCCTATGATTCTTTAAAGATTTCAACACAATATTTACACAAACTGTACCTGAAATGCTCAGTGTGATTGTTCTTAATATCAAAATTCTGACTTTGTGAATGAAATAGTCACAAGCATAGTGTAAATCATGTCCATTTAGTTTAATCTAGTCTTTATTTTTATTTGTTTTATTTCATTTGGTATAGTAGCCTTTATGATTGAACTCAACTCATGGCACGGACATGCTGACCTCCTGTCAACTTTTCTTACTAAGCAACGAATCATTTATTTTTAATGTATGAGCACCTAGAGATAGTTAATGAATCGTTTTGAAAGTTCCAGTCCACCAGCTGTGCTCATTAGGTTATGTAATAAAGTACATTGAATTACATAATGTACATAGAACGGGTTTTAAAAAGCATGATTTCACATCAACTCAACACTCAACAGCTGAAGAACTGTACTACTTTCTTATTTATACCCAAGTCTTAGCATCAAATTTAGGATCAGGGATATAGCCTACCTACTTGTTTAGTTTATTTGTATTGCTAATGAGCCAATAAAATTCTGGATAAATTACAAATAAAATCATTCTTGTAATTATTTTATGACATATAAATGTATTTGAGTGTTAATGTACAGTAAGATACAAGCTTTAGGAATCTGTGTAATCCATTGTTTTTATATACAATCATAATGAGATTTAATTTTGAACCTACAGTATGTGGGAATTAGTCATTACGATTTTTTTTAAAAAGTCTAAAAAAAAAAGACTTGAAGCTCATAAATCCCTCTCAAAATCTTGCACAGAATTTCAGAAATAAAGAATTTTGTTCTTAGGACCTGCAAATTGGAGTCTGGGACTTTTGACAAAGTAGTGATGGAGGATAGCATTTGTCAGATTTGTCTCACTTAAGTGGTAAACATTGTATCATGGAATCATGGAAAACTAATTGGCTTTTATTAATCTTTTAAATTATTATAAACAGTATTCTTTGTACTTGCTACAGCAGTCTCTTTAATGCCCCAAATTACCACTGATATCCTAGAGCATCTGTATTGGAAGTGGTCTCTTTGCACTAATCCTGTGAAACTTCCACCCACACCAGTTTGTTTAAAATGAGCCTGTAGGTATCCAGCTAAGTACAGCCTCTAGTCATCTGAATCACCTGATTAGGCTTAGGCTGCAACCTAACAATGACATGCTCCTTCTCCATATGCTTCTTTGTCTCTAAAGCAGCATTAGCTGAACTGTAAGGCATCCTGAACAGAGGGATAAGAAGTAGCGCCATAATCTGTGCCACAACTTTCATAAACTACAGGGGTCTTTTGCTGAAAGGGTTTTTAATGCTTCGAAGTGAGAATAGCCATTCAGAAAACTGTTCTGTCACTGCATCTGACTTGGGAATGCTGCTTGTCTGCACATTCCATAGGCGGAAAATGTACTCCATTCCACATAGTTCCTAATGCTTGGTTGCTAATCTTGCGGCGGTGCTAACTCCTTATGGACAAGAAGAGAACTTCTGTAAGTGGGATCTGAAAACAAGATTGTTTCGCCCTTGTGACACTACAGATTTTATTGCCCACGAAAAGTTTACCATCTGTTTTCTGGAAAGGTTTAAGCCCTTTTATACAAGTAAAACAATGGTAAACATAGTAAAAATGGCTATCTGAGAACCCAGAGTGTTTTACTTACATGATCATTCTGACTTTTCTCCCTGTTTTTTTTTTTAGGAAACAATCATGCTGGCAATGTAGATCAGGTAATATGCTTCCAGTTTTTAATACCTGCAATGAAAAGCAATAATTAATACCCAAACATGAGCTTTCACTAACACTGTATGAAAAATACACTCCTTTAAGGAATTAGAGTATTACATGTATCTCTTCTTTTATGCTGAGGAATTGTTGTTTGCATCTGGGTTGAATTGTTTCTTAATTCCTAGTTTTTGCATTCTTTAAGCAGCTGACAAGAAAACACAATGTGCAAAACTTTTCAATGCATGTAAATGAAGAAATCATGAACTAACATTCATGTTAAGGTTCTTAATGCTAATGTCTCGATCAAGGAGCAGCCGTACAGTGCAGTGGAAAGTTCTGTGTTTTTTTCAGTCTGAGATTAACTTTCAAATGTTCTCTACATCATCCTTCTGGACAGCAGATATATACACTGTAACTGCAAACATGGGCTTCAGTTTTCAAGTACAGTCATGACCCTAATCGATGCTCCAGTGTAGTATTTGTTATTTTATTTTTCCACTATCCCTCCTTTACCTTTAGTTGGTTTTCTTTTAGGTTACTGAAGAATCCGGATCTCTGAAAGTCGTCCATTTTGGTTTAGTTTAAACAGGTATTTTTCTGGGGAATTTACCCTTCAAATATACCGTATATTTACAATTAAAAGGCTGTTTTTATATCTTATTTCAGTTTTCAGATTATTCTTCCCAGTTATTTTTCAAAATATGTACTTCACAGCTGTCACATTTAATTTCAGTTTAGAGTAAATACATTTTAAAAAACAGGTTTACTTCAAAGTGTCTGGCTTATTTTGGAACATTCAGTCACCTGAATGGGAGGCAGAAATCATGAGTCACTTCTGAGGAACTCTTTTGGAGTAGAGTTGGCGCTATAACACTTTGAGGTATATATTAAGGTATCATTATTAAAGCAATGTGCCTGCGCCAAAGTTCATTGCTTTCAGATATACAGTATCTATAATTTGCATGTACTGTACATATAGTGTATTTTCATATAATTTCTTTTTTAGGGTATTTTTGTAACTGGAATTGTTTTGTACTTGCTTGTGAATAGAAATATTTTACATTATATACCCTTTCTGTAATTGACTTGTGTACAATAAACGATTTTGTACTGAAAATAGTTGGTTTGGAACAAAAGTTTTTTTTCTCCTTTAAACATTACCAATGCATGAATGCTTGTGCAGATAGACTTGAATCCTACAAATACTAAAAGCAACATTTATTTATTTCGTTATTTTCTTAATTCACAAGCAATATTTTGAAGTTATTATTCAATTGGTTAGCCCTTTCATTCAAATCGTATTATTTTTGTACAGATTGGACAGTTTTAATGGAGCAATCTGAATGACATGCCTTGCTCAGGGGTACAACAACAGTGCCCTACCTGTGATTTGAATTTGTAATCCTTTAGTTGTGAATCCAGAGCCCTAACCACTCCTCCACACTGCAGCCTGCACTGTGACAAAGATCTACAACTTGTCAGAATACTGCATGTGCATGTATGTTGCATGTATGTAATTAAAATGTGAAATAAATCTTTAAATGAAAATAAAACATTGATACGCACTACATACCTTTCTATATGTGTTTTCTGAACGCTTTGTGCTAAATGTACTTGAGACAGTTTAGTAAAACATTTGAAAATTACTGTTGCAGTATTCGTTTTCAGCTGTTTGCTATCACTCCTTGTTTCTTTAAGTGTTGCTGTAACCTTTTTTTTTTTGGATATGTGATTTTGAAAAAGTTATTCAAGGAAATATCTGCATGCACCTTTAAAAATGTAACAACTGGAGCTGATTTCCTGAACAGCAGCCATGGTTGTGTCAGTGTTGTTGATGGTCTGTACTGAGGATTAATCTGACAGCAGCCAGTGATCCATAATCCTTCACTGTATCGTAATCTATTTACTTTGCATTCTAAGAGGATTTCCATATAAAAATATACAAGAAGTGATGCTGGAAATGGACAGAAGATCAGGATGGCTATGTTTTTTTTCTAAATCTGGTGGCATTTTTTATTTTATTAAAATCTGTTTATGTCATTTTTTGGAGTCAAAATCAGGGGCAAGGTACATTACAGATTATAGATTTAGTTATTTCTTTGTGTGTGTGTTTTTTCCCTCTTTCCCTTTTCCGTATCCCTACAGGTAGATTAATCATTTCTGTCAATGTCACAATTCCTGACTTGTAAGCCGACTGTATAAGTGTGTAGCTGTCACTTTTTTTATCAGTAGAATCTATTAAGGATATATTGATACCACTTGATTTTCCTGGAAGCTCGCTTAGGGTCACTTTATGATTGAACTGGCAGTACAGATTGGAAGATTTCCATTAATTTCACTGTAGTGCTGTACGGCACTGTGTTACTCTTTAGACTGCCAAACAGCTCCCTCCCATTTGCAAACCTAGTTCAGCAAATTAAAATGTGTTTCAGTGTGCAAATCACTTATCATGAAGCACTTAAACCTTTAGGCACGTACAATTTGTGTAAGTGCGGATTATATCTCTGATGCTATTTTTATACAGACCGGCCATCTGTTATTATTACATTCCTAAAACAGATGCTTTTCCTGACTTTTAGCACACCATTAGTTACTAAAGGAGGTTTTTACATGACAGAGATTAAGAAGGAAAAAAAGCTGTTTTATTGCTGTTGTTTTTGCAGCTGCCCTTTAACAACAATTTGTTTTTTTTAACCTTTGTTAACAGACACGTGAGCATAAAGTTTCCCTGCAGCTCTCTTTTCTGAATGGAGTTACTGAAGCCCAGATGGGTATTCTGTAATGTCTTAATTAATAACATATTAATGTACACTATTTATACAGTGCATTTAATATATATATAGTCGAGGCAACCTAATTGTGCATGATACAGAGCTGTATGTATATGTCTAGCTTCACAGATGGAGTTGTTTTCAACGAGTGGATTAGCAGTGAACATTTATGCTTTTTCATAAATGTTCTCCTAATAATAATGTTCACTTCTTAGTCTTTAAATATAGCAATACAATTTTAGGTGTGTGTGTGTTGTTATATTTTAAGACTAAGGAAAAGAGCTACTGAACTTAATATGTAGACTTTATGCTGGGCAGGGTGCTGTAAGATTAAACACCAGAGTAAATCTGGAAAAGGAATGCTGAAAAAGAGAATGCTTCTAGCAGTGTGCAAGCAAGCGGGTGTGATTTTATTTCAGTAACTCATCCAAGTTCTGACATTCTTGGTTAGTTTTCAAATCTAGCAGGAGGTAACAACATAATCGTAGCCTCTCTGTTGCTCCTTAAGGTCAATCATAATCTTTCACTGTCTCACACACACATAAACACTCAGAGACAAATGTTATTTTTCTTTTACTAATAAAATCTTTTAATAATAGTAATAACAAATACCGAATTTCTCGCATCTTTGTGACTGCTCTTCTTACAACAACTCTTTTGTTTTGAATAACTTCATGAATAACTAAAAAGGTAGCAAGGCATTTATTTTAATCCAGTATAGCTCTGTATGATTAGTGAAATCGGGTACCACATTATATACTATTTACTAGCTTTTAAAAGACTCAGTACATTGGACAGAGGTAATGAAATAAAAATGACAAACAGCAGAACATGATTTTTGCAGGTGCAGGGCATTATCTCAGCCAGGTAGATAAGGAGCCTGACCCCCTGGAGGGCAGATTGCCCTGTATAAAGTAACAGAAATCCCATAAGAAATTTAATGAATATGGTGTTGTATCAATGAATTGAATCAGTGCAGTGCACATCGTGAGCAACAGGTAAGTGGCTTTCATCACTGTGTGAGATCACTCTCATAGGCCACCAGATCTTCAGTGTTTTAGCACAGAGCAAAGCTTTTGTAAAGCACATTGTCAGAGGGGGAAAAAAGCATCATATTGTATCTTTTTCGGGAAGAGCTAAATGAAAACCTTCTAAAAAGGACTCAGTCAGGGATTATTAATTGTTACTTAATGTAAATTAATATAGAATGTGCGATACCTCGCATCTGGAAAAATATAAAATGCAAACAAAATACCATAAAGTGTAAGCCATTTGTGCTAAACAATTTGTAACAATTTGTTTCTAATTTCCCTTCTCTAAAAGTAGTTCACTGTTTTAAGTAGAGATAATTATTTTGAAGCTTAAGAAGTACAGCTCTCATGACAAACAGGCGATGTCATAGAAAGTAATATAAATATTTTCGGATCATGGCATTAACTGATTACATGTTATGATAATTTACCATATGGATGATACAATTTGCCAAATGGTTCTTTAGAGCTGCACATCTTCTCCCCATTTTACTGAGACTTCATGACTAAGTCCCACTTCATTGTGATACTGATGTACTCTGTTGGATGATGCTTTGTAATAGCTGTGTTTAGAATTTCATTTCTGAGAACAATGTTTTCCCTCATTGAAATGTGTAATGCAAGTCAACGGTAGTAGTTAAAGGCATTTATATAGTGATTGATAAACACCTTACCATTGGTCCAAAATCTTCCGTAGGTTAACTCAATTTAGAAATTAATAATAAATCCGTTTGAGCTGATACTTCAAGAAAGGTGAGTCAAATGACCTCCTCTGGTTTATAATTTTCTTAAGTCTTTTTTTGTAAAGAGAAATGGTTACTTCTGCAAAGCTATTTAATCATTTGTTTTTGTTACTCTCAGCCAGGGGGTCCTTCAGGGTCAAACATGCAATATATATATATTATTATTATTATTATTATTATTAAAATTAAAACCTGCCTCTAAGACCCATTTGTGTTCAAGGTCTTTAAATATAAATTACATGTATCCTACACAGCCCACCAGGGGGCAGAACAAAGTACATACCTGAGCCCCATTTATTGTGGTGGCCTCCTGATGACCCAATGTTCCATGTCAGGAAGGCCTAACTGCCCCTGACCGCATGTTCCTCATGAGCTGTGGTCGCGCTGGACTGAGAAAAAACGCACAGAATTTGGCTTCTGTGGGCAGAGGCCCAAGATCAGATTGGTTTCGAATGAAGCTGTCACTCCCAGCTTTGCAAAAAGACTGCTATCCCTCCATCTTTCCAAAACATCTCTTTAAGGCTTAAGACCGAAACTGAAGCAGATAGAATCTAAACATGCAAAAGGCTGTTATGAGTTCATTCCCTGAACATTTATGCAAGCAGAAGATTCACAAGTGTTTTCATTGCATCAAATAAATACATATTTGCATTTGCTAGACAGAAGCAATCCTGGACAAAAGACTGAGTCAATATTTTGTATTGCGGGATAAAGAAAGAACAATATACAGAAGGTACAATATACAGAATGTAGTTTATTTTTTAATTAAATAGACCAAATATTAGCAACTGTCTACTTCACAGTAGTATTAAGCACGTGTGAGTTTAAAAAATACCGAAAATCCAAACCTCTTGGTTCATGCTAGGGTGTTACAACATGTCCTGATGTGACCTCAGGTTATGTTTTACCTGAGAAGAAGCTATTTCCTCTCTCCCATAGCCCCACTGTAGATTCAGAAGATGCCCTAAACTCCCAGTGCTGGTAACCTTTGCATACTTCCTGAAAGACCACTAGCATCACTGCCTGATGGATATGCAGGACAAACAGGAACGTGATGTACTGTAACAAGATTGGAGGAGAAACTACAGTGACAATTGCTTCTGTCAGCAGTAGCATCCCACCATCTTGTCTAGATTCCTCTTGGTCTGCCCTGAAACTGAACTGAAGGGTAGTTGTGGTCGGAGTCGATGACACCAGACAGCTTCATGGGAAATAACACTCCTCTTGCTTCTGGCAGTTCACCAGTCTCATGTTAAGATGTGTGACATAAAGAGGAGGGAGAACTTCAGCTTGCCCTGCCCACCAAACCTTTGAAAACACAAGAGGCCTGTTCTGCAGTACCTTCTCATGACACCAAAAGACCAATGAAGAACTGGATCCTTAATTCAACCTCTTTGGTCAGATTTACTGGATGGATGATGTATGGACCATTGGTTCTAACATGTTTTCCCTCTGCTCATTACAAAGTGAGTTCCAAAGAATATTTTGTACAAGACCTATCACTAAATCCCACAGGGACAATATTAGACTATAGAGGTTTGCATTTCTTGTGATCTCTGGACAGAGCATAGCCTTGGACAATATAAGGATACTTAAAGACCAAACATGCATAGCATCAAACTTTCCTCTGAATTCTCAGGGTTATCCTGTCCAGGAAAAGGACAGCATTTGATGTTGGTGCCTCACCTGCAGCTCTGATTGACAGATTAAACCCAAGATTAATATAGATACCAGCTCAAGCAGGAAGAAATGTACTTCCGCTGATTTAGAATTTTCCTACTGACGGGCTCCTCTTTTGCCCTGTATACTGTATCTAGCTTGTGTCCAAAAAACAAAACAAAACTAATGGTACGTGTGTTGAACATCACTGGCTAGCAGGGAGATGCTGTGATGGTTCTATAAGGTGATGAAGAAGAAGTCATTAACTGCAGGAATGCGCTCCAGTCTTTCAGTGGGTCACCTGACGCCCACCATCCAATCCCTGTGCGCTGGTATACGCCGCAGTGAGTAATGCGAACTTGGGGCTCAGGGTCTAAGAAGCTCTGGTATAAAAGCTAAAACAGACACTTGTTGAAGTTTAGCTTTAGTGCAGATTTTATTTAAATATTTAATTGCAATTCTTCCTGTGCATTTTCCGCCACAAGTTAGATTTGACCTGAATAGATGATCATCTTTTAATAATGGAATGACAATTAACAGGTAGACGTTAAAAATGCAATTCATGAAACGATCGGGTGGGAATTCGTGTTAATTAAGAAAGGACGACAGTGCGATAGCGTAGGTCTTTGGCGAGGATATGTCAAAACTGCGCTGTGGTTTTACCTGCGGCTCCGAGCTGCGCGCCTTCGCTCCGCAATGGTAACGTGTTGCATTAATACCTCAAAGCAGTTAGAAATGTTAACACTTGGGATAAGCGGACAAAATAAATCACGCAACAGTCAACACAATTTAAATTATTTATGTTTTAAACTTCTTAACTAAAATAGTCGCATACTAAACAATCGTGTGATCAAACTGATCTTTTATTTCACTATTTACCGTACGCGTTTTTATGTACACATTTTCATGCGGTACATTTTTTGTTTTACAGCCAGACGTTTATTTTTTCGATGTTCTTTCGAGTCTAGATTTTAAACCTTAATTTAATATATATATATATTTTAGAGACTCAGAAGCGTGGCCCAAGTGAAAGCTTACTGAACATTTTCACCCATGTTCAGGGAGTTTGCTGTATCGTATTTGTTAAGGTTAACTCGTGAAAATGACTGAGACGCTCGCATAAAGCCACAAAACTGCACTGAAAAAACCGTACGCGATATATCATGCAGAGATTCATTGACCTCTTGCTCAGTTTGGCTTTGGTTTTTAAATCCGTGTATCCATGTTTTTCAGAGTAACAAGTTGGCCTACTGGAAAAAACAATACAACTATAATTATCCAACAAAGTAAACTATTTAGATGGGCCAAGGAGCCCGTTGATAACTGGAATTATTTAATTTTTTCCTCGTATAAATGCATCCCAAATTCTTCCATTTTATGCCCACTAATTTGGAAAGGTCGGTTTTCAAAGGCTCGTCTTTTTTCGATTCATAGAATTCATTTCCCCCTAACAATGAGTTCATTTACCTGACATTGTACGCGTAGCAATGGAAAACATTAAAAATAAGCATCCCTTTAAATATAGAAATGTACTAAAGTTGCTTTTAAAGCGTAGCATAAACATAAACGTAAATGCTAAACCAAAATTAGTTTGGGCTCAATTAATAATTAGAATAAACTTACCAGCGACCAGATTCTTGATAGGGAGCTATCAAACTCGGACTCAATTGCGATATTGTTACTTAAATCGTTTTTATAAAGAATTCAGGATAACTTTTAAAATTAAGCGCAAACACAAAAAAAAATCTCTAGGAGTATTTAAGGACCGCAAAAGTGATCATCTAGCCAGCAGAGTAACCCGGCAGGTGCGTCAGTTCTCCGTGAACTGCAGAATTAATCTCCAACGGTAACTGAATTCCTTAAAAACATTAATTGACCTTATTTGATGCGAATTGGCAGAATCCTGTCGTGTTTAAATGCGGGCTGGAATCAGCAGTAGTATACAGCCAGCGCACCGTGGCTCTTTGCATTTTTGCGGCAGCGCAAACAAATTTTACGTTCTCGTGGGCGGAATGTTTAACTCTTTTATTTGTTCAGCTGGTACACGATATTAATTAACATACAAAGAACACGGGCTGGTGTTAATTGAATTCGTGCGCTTTTGTCTTGTTAATTTTTTTCCTTACCGTGATAAACAAAATTAAACATTACCATGATAATACAAAAAGAACCTGCGCACCAACGAGCAAATATTTTGTTTTTCTTTGGTTTGTCCATTTCGTTTGCTTTCGGGGGTTCCGTATATGAGCCCTGCCGATCAAGAACTTCACAACAGTAGAGGTGTTAAAAAATTAAAGGAACTTCGAGTTAAAGGAAAAGGGCGCGATTTAAATGTACAGGAACAAGTAATAGGTTTATTCCCTGCTGAAAAGTAAAGAAAGAAAACAACGTTTCGGCTGTGGAGCCTTCTTCGGGTGTGAGGGTGATTTAAATGTATACTTATTCGGGAATTTAAAATCGAGCTGCCTTTGAAAACATGGTGATCCCATTTCATTATTTCTCCAGCAAAACCTGCTCATTGCCATCTTGAGAGGCACTTCTTTTAAATATCAAGTGACTTGGAATAGTCTTCCCCTCGTCAACTGATTAGACATACTGACGTAACACCCCCCCCAACTTCAGTTCCATTATGGCTGATTTTGTCAAATAACAGCAGCGACAAAATATAGTGATCTTTTGTGCTGGGATAGTTATTGCCCTCAGCGAGTTTGTTTTCAAAGATCTGGGCAAAGCACGATAAACATGTTTAGCCAAGTATTTTTTCATTGTTAGAACATGTACGTAAAAACAACCGAGAACACGCACAACTGGCTTTAAAGAAAAAATAATACTGCCTGACAGCATCATCTTCCTTCATATACTTCTCCTCACATTTGACCCGATCACCTAACCCCACCCACATAATCACAGTATTTTAAGTAGTAATATTGCTTTAGGTTACTTCAGATAAATCTGACCAGTTCTATACAGCCTAAGCACCGTAAACGCCTCATAACTGGCCCTTTTATTTTATGTGCGATTGTACATATGCCCAACAAAGGTCTGAAACTTTGCTTGGACGTTTCTCATTTAGCCTAGATCCAGCATCTCCTAAAAATGGACACTAATTCTGATTTTTGT
The DNA here is from genome assembly GCF_055471065.1 of Atractosteus spatula. NCBI lineage: Eukaryota > Metazoa > Chordata > Actinopteri > Semionotiformes > Lepisosteidae > Atractosteus > Atractosteus spatula. The sequence goes on from NC_142720.1 coordinate 12,663,224, forward strand.
TCTGAAACTTGCATTACATAGAGGTAAAAAAAAAAATCAGGAAAACGTATTAGCGTTTAAGATGCAATCGGCAAAGGGTTAATTTCACAAATCTATACTTTAAAAAGACGTGCAGCCCCAAAAATTAAAAACAAAATGAACGTCCATATAGACGCGCTACTACATTGATTTTAACAAGTTTGATTGCGCCCGAAATCACGAATAAAAGTGGCAAAAAAAACGCAGCTACATAAAGAAAACGGAATCAATTCAGAAATCTGACACAAAACGAAACCCCAAATAATCCGATCGAATCAAAAGTTCTGCTGTAGCATTAACCTTTCCGTTTTCCGTGTCAGGCCAGAGCGTGAGAATCTGCTCATTCCTATTTCGCTTTGTACGGTTGTCACATAGGTATGGCCGAAGCCTACAATTTTAAAGAAAAATATTTTGGCCAATTATATACAGTATATATATATATGTAATGAGGTTAGCAAAACATTTTTTTCCCCAATAAAAATGTTTTGTAATACGTCTCCAGAAGGCAAAACTGAATAGTTGAACTTAACGATCGGTTTTTTGGCCTCACGCTATTTTGTAGCGGACTTTTATTGCGAGTAGTTCATGGCAATATTGTTATTTTTTTTTGTCCAGAGAGTTCGCGACAATTTTCAATTTAGTAAACTTCAATGTTGCAATAACCGCGGCAGTAGTTCGATTACGTTCTATTTTTTATATATATATAAAACCTCCATTAGCGCTTGAAGGAAAACAATTTAGAGAAGAGATGATCGATTCACTTGAAACTTCTAGATATTAGTTATTTTATCGATCAACACGTCTAGATATTTGCGAGGTATTGTTCTTCACGACACCGACTGGTTTGGGCGCTCCGAGAAACACCACCCCATTCATTTACAACTCAATAAATCACTTTGGATATTTTGTTGTTAAACTGATCTTTATTTTATGGACATGAATGTAAGGGCGTTTGCCTTAAATACATTCAACATTTCACTGGCATACCGAAATTGTATGTCTAATCCACATTTTTTTTTTTGCTCATTATAAAAAAAAGGACAAATCAGTCATAATTAACAAAGATGTTCAAGTGCTGCTATTAAAAATGAGTCGGCAACATACATCACTATTAGACAATGTATCTAAGGTTTACTAGATATCGTTTTAATTTTTTTTAAGATTTGAAAAACAGCAGCTTGAATGGAAATCCAATATAATCAATATATTTTTTTTGTTTTCCTGGGCAATAACCTATGATTGTTCGCCACAAAAGGAATCCTACTTGGATATTGGACATTTACAGCCGATTTTCTGGACATTCAGGGACAATTCATTTGACTGTTTTGTCGTTGCTCTTAAACAATTTCAATCCAGCAACACCAACTAAACGTGGTCACTGTAATGGACCCAAATACATATTTACAAAATTTCAGCTTCTTTATGCAGCTGTCTATTTTTGTTCTTCCTAAAAATAACAGAATACGAAGAAAAACCTATACACAATTGAACTGGACTGGGGGGGTGGGGGGGGGTCACCAGACCGAGAGTTTTTAAAAAGTTCCTGTGTGAGAAATTACTCTCCATGAACAAGACCTAAGAAAACCGAGAGTCTTGACGCACGGGCTTCTCGCTGCAGTTTGGTTAAACAAATCTTTGCTTTTAAAAAATAATGATAATAATAATTGTCCAGCATTTTCGGTGGTCCACAGACTTTTAGATTCGTCACTGATTAAAAGGGGATTAAAACTGGAAGAAAACAAAAAGGTCGATAACGCAGGCCAGAGCTGTGCCCAGCAAGAGAAGTTTTGGTTCTGTTTTCTTTAAAAGGGAAAGGCGGGGGGCAGGAGTGTGGGGGGGGGGGGGCAAAAAATTATTTGAACGTCTCTGACAATTCAAGTTCGTCAAGACTTATTCGTCTTAAAAGATTAAAAAAAAAACACCTTGAATTCACAAGACCTGGAACCTCCAGGATGCCTGATCTTTATAGTCCAAGCAGTCCGTGGTGTTGAAGTTGAGCTTCCAAGAGGAGGCGGTCTGGTCTTTGTAATCCAGGCAGTCCGAGGAGTTGAAGGCCAGCCCTGCGCCACTGTAGCCCTGGTGGTGGTGGTGGTGGTGGTGGTGGCCCGAGGACTGGCTCAGGTGATGGTGGGGGTGTCCGGACATGGAGGACGCCGCCATGGGGCTGAGCTGGTGAGCGTGGTGGTGAGAGTGCATGGGGGTCAGGTAGGAGCCGCAGTCTACCCCGCTGAAGTAGGAGCCCGAGGGGCCCGGGTAGCCCTGGCTGTAGCCCGTCGCCTGGCTGTAGGACATGGGGTAGGAGGCGGCCGAGGCCCCGGAGACGGAGCGCTGCATGCAGGAGGCGCTGGTCGGGGGAAGGGGGTCGGGGATGGAGACCGAGGGCGGGGCCGAGCCGGGAGAGATGGAGGCCGGGCTCCAGATGGACGAGACGGGGGTGCTGATGGAGGCGGAAGTGCTGCTGAGGCCGGCGTGGCCGGAGGAGTTGGAGCCGGAGGAGGAGGAGGAGGAGGACGACGAGGACGAGGAGGAGGAGGAGGAGCCCGAGCCCGCGCTGGACACGGCCGGAGGGGTGAACTGGCCGCTGCTCTCCGAGCCCGTGCTCTCCCGCGCCGGGGAAGACTTCTTCTTCGCCGGCCTGGCCTTGGCGTTGCTGCCGCTCTGCTGCTGCTGTCGGCACTTGGCCCGGCGGTTCTTAAACCACACCTGGCGGGGCAAACACGCAGAGCTTTAAAACAGGCCCCCAAACAAAAGCCATGTGTAAGGTCTGCTAAATTGTTTTGCATTTTGGTCTTAACATTTTCACTGCTGGCAATATTTCATATGATACAAGTGCTCCTGACTTCTGTTTTGAATAAAGTTCCCCTTATTCATGAGGTTGGCCTAATCATGAACAATTTCCTCACGCACTTTGGAGAACAATGAGCTGCAGAGGCATCCCGCATTATTCTTTATATTATTTATCCCAGTTCTGCTCTATTCCAGACTTCAGTTATCCCTGTGAGAAGCAGTTTTGATTGTGACACTCCGAAAAGTCTAGGACTTTTAAAGTATGAACTTTCGTGGTCATCTGTCGGAAAGGCCCGATTTACACGTTTACCAGAACTAAAGACTGTGGCTCTCCTCGCTGGTGGGGAAATGACCGTCAAGCAACAGATTGTTCGTTTCCCATTAAGTACGTATCCGCAATTAATTCAAGGCCGTCTATAACGAAACGGGATGAAAATGTTTATTTGAAACCGACGTCTGGCCAAAAAAAATGAATGTAAAATGACGAGTAAAAAAAAATATAAATGGAAAGAATGATCTACTTGAAAATGAAAAAGACAAACACGAAGGAGCGGTCAACTCTAACACAGTATAAATCGCGTCATGCAATAGATCTAGGGTAAAACACCATGTGAGATAAGTTTACTTCAGCTCGATGATTTGATATACCATGAACAAAACGAATAAAATTCTATGAATATCTATATCTTCTGAGACCGCAGGGGAAGTAACTATTGATCGGTTATAACCGTTATCCATTGCAAGATTAAGGTTCACACCCTCGGTTCTGCAGCGCATGAACTCGTGCTGACTAAATGTTACGAAGATATTTGAATATTTAGCCAGTGTCTATGCCTTTTACATAACTCATTCGTTGACTTGAGAATTCTTTTCGCTTATTTCCCGGATATTTACAGATAATAAGCGCAAGAGGGGGCCACTGAGCGAATAATAGAAAGTCCCCCCCCCCTCCCGATACAATTTTGCACCGTGCTCTCAAAACGAGATGTAAAATGGTTGCGTACAACACATTCAAATACGGTGCTCTTAATCAGATGAGTCCAACGGTAGCAACAGCGGCATTTAAAATACCTGTACTCTTGACTCGGGCAAGTTGATTTTTAACGCCACCTCTTCCCTCATGAAAATATCCGGATAACGAGTTTTCGCAAAAAGCGCTTCCAGGATGTCCAGCTGTGAGCGCGTGAAAGTAGTCCGCTCCCGACGCTGTTTTCTCGGGGTCGCTGGAAGGCAATATTAAATATTTCATAAATCCGCGCTTTCTTTTTATTGCACATTTAACATGCTATGAGACTCACAGTCTGCCGTTTTACAACTGGTGTAATGTAAAGGATAACAAAACCTCGCATTACCCCTCCACAGATCATATTCGTTAGCCATGGAGTAAAATGGTTTCTTTACAATTCTGAACATGCAAAAGTCTTTTGGCGCTGTTTTGAATGTCTGTACCTGCGGAAAATCAGTCTCGCTATTACAACGCCATTTCGAGAAGGCTACAAATGTTAAAATACAGTACATTTTTTTCATTCTGTGTAAAAATAAACAACAGGAAACATTTCGAAGCTTCAGATTAATTTTTCATGAGGCAGGCCTTCGTTAATAATTAACCCGAATCTGATGCCGGCCTCATGCAGGTGTCACAGTCTGCAAAGTTTATGATAGTAAAGAAAAGGTAAGACAGGTTTTTATACAAAATCATGGCCAACTCATGTTAGTCGGCACTTCCTAAAGAAAAAAAAACCCAGGCTTTTAGACACGGTAACAAAGACCAAAATATTAACATTAAATCATAGCTCTGGGCCTAAAAGTTTTCTTCTCTTTTAATTTGGGGGAAAAAATAGTGCGATTACAGAACGAATAAGCCTGAAGCTGGAGCACAAACCATGCATTTAGATTTTTCTCTTCTCTTTACCTGGATATCCCACTGAAGGATGTAGTAGCTCCATAGCTGTCCCGCTCAGCCCCAGCCCGTTCATACCGTACGGGGGCTGTTTGAGGTATGACATCATGCTAAAGGCTTTATCAGGTTCCTCCAAATCTTGCCAATTATTCTATATTCTCTTATATTAAACTCCGGGTCAATAGGGCGATCAATTGAAAGCACTGAAAAATAATCATAAAAAAATCAATTAAATTCTTCATTCAAGTTACTATCTCTCTGCTAGAATTCAACACGGTGCATTTGAACTCTCTAGAAAGGATACAAGCCTTGGTGTTAAAGCCGTGCCCACAGCATTTTCGTGACTGGCAGTCTGTAACTTACAAATGTCGTGAAGTGATTGAAATTTTACTTCAATCAATTTGGTCACAAAAATGAGGAAAGTACTTTTAAGAATTCAAAACACGGGGTGAGGTACGCGTTTATGCACTCAACAGAATGTCAATTTTGATGAAGCGACCCCATTTTTTAAGTACGAAAAAATACAATTGCTCTAAGAAGGAATCAATGGCATAAAATATTACTGTTAACCTATTTATTATTTATTGTATTAAAAACACCTCAAACAGCGAAGTTCGACAAATAGAAAGCACTGTGTAATACAACCAACACTCCAATATTTTTTGTATGTAGGTGTCAAACTTCATTTTGATGGAAATGTAGTTCAGTGTTGTAAAAACTGTCAGGAGAAATGTGAAATTCTGGTAATATTAACTAGGTCATAAAGCCAAATAAAAAGTTTTTCAGCAGCGAGATATTTACGAACTATAGCTCTCCACTTTGGAATTGTTCTTTTACTGTAATATAATACAAATTCATATTTTTAAATGACATTATACTGAAATAAGCTCCAAACATGTACATCTTAAATCGTAAATTAAGAATTTCCAAAAAAAAAAGTGTCACGTTACTGAATTAATTTGACTTTCTAATATGGCCACCATCTTCCACAAATACCCCACTATTCATAATTATTTAGTAATATTGAACACGTTAATTTGTTAATAAACAGGAATTTAAAGGCTTCCAGTTATAAACTAAATTCCAGCTGAAGCAGATAAAGGAAAAACGCTTCAAGGTACAGTTATACATCTGAACGACATGTTGTTTCCAACATTCTTTATCATTTAAAATGTATTCGCATTTCTTCGAAACCTAAACCTGCCAATATCGTATTTTCGATTCAATTATTTTGTTAACTACTAGAACTCCCCCTCCTAATCAAGATAAGATCTGGTCCCGTGCTGTGAAAATGAACCGGCAGTAAACCTGGCGTATTCTGTCTATTTAGATGTTTCTTAAACTGCATTTGCAGCTCCACAGGACGGAGATAAACTAGATTGAAAAGGCGAGAGCTCCGTGCAAATGAACTCAATTACAATTTAGATTAGACCTCCAGGGAGACCATTTAAAGAAGGGGTCTTATCAGCAAAATAAATTAACAAAAACCAAAACACGCCTCTCCAATTATCTACTAAGTAGATTCAACATTTTTAATGGGCAATCGGTCTCTTATAATTATCCATTTCCATGGGAATAAATATATAGGCTATATAAAAAAGCAGTCCAAACAATTCTCACATCAAGATCGAAGTTGTTTTAAATTCCCCATACTCTTTGCTGTGCACATTAATTGGGATCTTTAAATTGTTCTCGGGGCAGCTAAACACCTTCTCTAGAGCGCACAGACAGAACAGCAGGCTTCTCAGACCGTACGTAGGCTAGCCTACGTGTAACTTTTATCGAAAGACGTATTGTACACTAAGAAGATTAATTTAATTCTCCTATCATTATTATTAACACAATTAATGCCCAACATTCAGAAAATTTAGTGAGTTTATGTTGCATATTAAAACCACTTATATGGTAAACTTTAAGAAACAAAACAAAAAAAAACAAGCTATGCGAGTCGTGTTCATACACGGCAAATTTCTGAAGCGAAACAACTAGATGAAACCATGCAAACTTACCTTCAATTTCTTTCTTTTTTTTCGATGGTCAACAAGAAGCGTATTTATATAGAACAATATCCAGCAAGTGAAGAAGTCTGGGATTCAGCAAGGTGGAAGAAAAGAAGGAATTTAAAACTACCTATATCATTCGCTATACTTTTTAATGGTTAAAAAAAAAAACCGTCGTGCGTTTACGTTTCTGTACCAACACTTGGCAAACCGCACGTGTTCGCCGTCGTTTCACTGCTGCAATCAGTGAAAGTTTCCGGGTTGGAAAACCAAATAAATCAAACGCATTACCTTGGCCGCAATGTATGTCTTCCACTGTGTTTAAGGTGATTGCTAATGTAGACCGATGAAGATTGATCACCTTCTCTCCGCCCTGCCCTTCTATGAGTGTGAGACACCTGCGGAACCGCCCCCTCGCACCAATCCGTGAGCGCCCTTCCCATGATTGACATTGCAACGAGTCAATAACTGAAAAGAGTTAGGGGGAAGCCCCTCCCCTTCATACTGGGAACAACATAAACCTGCAAAGTAAGACGAGGGGGATAGAAAATGTTTTAAAAATGAATTGGTGTTTATTTTGTTGCATTTTCGTTAGCCACTGAACTGAGGGCCGCTAAAGACAACAAAACAGAGTGTTTCTGTCAGGTTGTAGCGGAAAGTTGTCGATTTGCGAGCGTGAACGAGAAAATCTAACCTTTAAAAGAAGTATTAACTTTTACAGTATTTTCTGTTTAAGGATTATTTTTAACAGATACGGAATTTGGCGAAAGAGGGGCCTGTACACGTGTTATTTGAGCAGGAAAGATCAAATCTGGAGATTTTACTTGATCTCTTGAAACGGTTAGGTGCATGAGATTTCTTCAGATGTTACGGATTTTTTTTCGCAGTGGAGAATTTATACTTCGTGCCACCTACAAAAATACAGCGGCTTTTATCAAATGTAAAATTAAGCTAGTTTTAAGAATTAGGCACTTGCTACGGGACTTTAATGTGTATTTAATGTGATAAACGTAGACGTATTAAAATTACTATAGGTTTGGGAGCAAAGTTTTTGCGAAATTAAATTTTCTTTTAGATCATGAAATTGTGCCTTACATATGTCCATATTCTAACAAAGTAACAAAGTAGTATAACTTTAACTTTATTTTATTTTGGAACGACCTATTAACTAAAATCCTGAGTAATTGTTTTTTTTTCTGCTGATTTAACATGGAGATGGTGTAACATATTGGTGCCAAGATCTGTCGACCAATGTCCTTTCAAATCTAGTGCGCATTATTTCTGTTTTAGTAAATATGCCGAAACAATCTGTATTACATTTTTTTTTATTTTAGCAACCATCTCATGAATATTGATGATGAGTTAATCCCCCACTTAGAATTACATTTCAGAATAGTCAGCGTAAAGTTTAATAGGGACTGTCTTTTACCAGAGCGGTTGGGAGGGGAGAGTGAAAAGGACGAGAAAAACCCAACCGACACCAGAAAATAAATGAAATCAGGCAAGAAAGCTCAGTGGCTGGGTATCAAAGAAAGCACCTTTCAAGCGTCACTTTCCTAAAGAAATGCCAATAAAATACGGTAACAGAATATCATGGAGGGCACACTGTTTCCTTAACTGTTTCTCAAAGGGTCGGGATATGTTCTGAGGACCCTAATAAGCCTTTGCTCGCTCCTATTGTTGATCTCGCAAAATCAACTCATTCTAATTGAAGCCGGAGCTGAAAGCGAGCTAATGTTCAAAGACAGTGACCGCCAGACGAACGAAATTACATTTTTGACTATATAGGACGTCTAATCAAAGGCAGGGTTTACACGATTCTTCTATAGATCCAAAAAGTCATCGACATGAGCACTTTTTTTTTAAGAACAAAGGTGCCGCTACAAAGGCACAGAAGGTTTGAAAACAAAAAAAAAAGTTCTTACGTGAGGTGTTTTTTTACACAGACACTGACAAACAGACCCATATAGGCCCATATGTAAGTACCCGTGTGTCTGTGTGTGTGTTTATGCACACAAGTTTATCTGCGTGCTGATAAAACACAGTTTTCAAATACATTTGCACGGATCTGATGTCAAAGTATGTACCCGCAGTATTTCAATTACACACCAATATTTGGATGGACATAGTTTCCCCACACGTTAAACCCAGATGATTTCTTGCTTAAGCGGATCTTTGCATTAATACAGAAAAAAACGACAACATTGCAGATTAAAATTTAGTTTAAAAAACAACAACAAAAAGTCTTCTTTTAACAATTCGCCAGATTTGCTGCTTTTATTCGTGATCTCTGTTTAAGATGTGATCAACCCTGTGCAAGTATCAAGGTATCAAGTAGCACTAACCTTTTGTAATAAGAGTATTTGTCTAATCCCAAATTGCAGACGAATTTTCTTAATGCTGAGCCTATAAAGGCCGGGATTAAGGAAGCGGAGGGAAAGGGGAAAAAAAGTTTTGTCTCTTTAGCCGACAGGATTGTATTAGATCGTGGATGTTGTTGGGTGCTTATTAAAACCGTGATGCATAAAATACGAAATCTGTAAGAGCCCCAACACAAGAAGATTTGTAACGTCTTCCCTGGGTTCATTTTTTTGAAAACTAGGAGGGAAATTATACAGGACACAACGGCCGGGGCTCCATGAGATCCGACTGATCAACACCTGTGAGGTGAAACTAGACTTCAAAGTGTTTACATCTACAATACACAGGAGATTATTCCATTCTCACATCGACCTCTTAAGATATTTTCTGCAGTGCTCTTCGTAGCAAAAGACGCATCTTTTCTTTCCGTTTTATCGTTTTTTTCGGGGGTCCTCATTCACCACCGTTACTGCCGAAAAGCTACAGTACCAGTGCAGGTAAGCACCGAGAAGCATATTTTATAGACTTTTCTGTGTCAGGAAATCATCTTTTTCCAACAATTATACCGGATGTTACAATTCTTAAAAAAAAAAAACAGATCGTATGGCGATTTCTGATTGTACAGCGGAATAATGGAAATCCATATATCTGTGAATTAGGAGCGCATCTGAAAAGTTCATTCGAAAACAATTTAAAGTTCGAGAAGCTAAAATTAATCTCAGTGTAATCTGTGAATATTGGCTACAAAATACAAATGATAATTCTACGAAAAAAGTATGTTTTTCTTAATGCTAATCCTAAATAGACGGGCTATGTTTGCCCTTGAAGCGGTAGCACTTATTTGACTTACTTAAATCATAGAAATAACCCAGATATTTCCTATATATATATATTGATATAATGTAACCGTCTTCCGAAAGTCGTCGTTAATAATTTAAAGTTTTTTTTTCTCATACAATGTTGATATTTGTTCTATTAGAAATTCTAGAACCATTAAAAACAAAAGGCTTTACATGAATATGCACCATATTCTCGAATTTTTTGGTGGTGGTATTAAAATGATTATGCTGTCGATGTTCTTTGTACGCCAGTGTTCTTAAGAACACTGCTACGGTTGCATCAGCGGCCAGAAAAGTACAGTGTACCTCGGAAAATAATGAACTGGATAGTGTCGCGTCCGAACACAGGTTTGTTTTTTTTTATAATACTGTGCTTCCCGATTCATATTTCTTAAAAAAATAAATTTGCTAAGTTTAAGTTACAAAGACGGGTATTCATTCAATGCAGCAAAGTTTTTCGGAAGTGCATTCGATTGTGAACGTTATTAATTGCAGGGTATTCAACAGATCACGGTCACCAATAATAACAACATCATAACGAAAACAAATCGCCTTAGAGGACATAATATGGGTATACAGTTGGACCCAAGCAGAGAGCCGATCAGCAAATTAATTTGAAAGTATTAGAAAGGCCAGAGAGGACGTCAGCTGTCAAAACTTATTTTTCACTATTTAATCACAGTGATGAGGACGCAGTGATGAGTATTCCGTGGCTGGTGTCATTAAGAGGCGGCTCTTTATATATAAAAAACCTTGCTGGAGAAAGGACCGAAGGTAAACAGATGTTCCGTACAAAACGATTTCGTCTAATCTGCCTCTCAGGAATGAATAATCTGCATTAACCTAAATTAAAACAAAATGCAAACACTCATTTATAAATGAATTTAAAACACGGGGGAATTCGGTAAAACTCCTTGTTAGAAGAATCATTCAGATTCAACTTATGTTTCAGCCTATACATCTTACATTATATGCACTGTAGACTGGTTGCCTTTTCTCTTTAATTGATGTGTCCAATTTAATTCCAAAACGACATGTTGTAAATAATGGCAAAGTACACATCGGGTATTTTACTGAAAACAAATTTGCAAATGCTAAACATAAATTAATGTAGCATTTAAAAAACCTGTTAATTATTATTTTCAGCAAATACTCGGCGTTTTATTATGAGCATCCCGTCACTTTCTTAAATGTTAGTGGGTTACAGAAAACGCTTATCTTTAAATGTGATTTTGAGATTTTAATCCCTGACGGGTGAAAAGATTGTGCAATTCTCTAACCTTCCACTCTAAACGGATACCCAATTAAATGGTTCATTATCGCACGCAAAAACGTTATTTGAAATAGTCTGCGCTACTGTACGTTTTACTTTACGACTTCGAAGAAAAAAAATTAAAAAGTTTTAGCGACGAAAATAACGAAAATGTTATTAGTCGTGACTGCAAACTTTATAAGCGTGTACACCCCCAGAATTATATAACACTGAAGAAATGAGAATTTATTTGAATTCTCCACTTTCCAGCAAGCGAAAATATAGACAGTTTGGAAAGACCGATTAATGCACTCGTTTTTCAAAGTCTGTTTTTTGGTTTTTAACTTCTACTAGTAATAAAACCTGGTCTATAAAACTTAAAATTTCGCTATTGAATTAAGTTTTATTTATATCTGGATCCAAGATTTCAATACAGAACATGTCGCTTAATAATATCCTTAGCTATTATGGTCAACCCATGTGAATAACAACCGTAAACAATATGAAAGTACTTAAGATTTTTATTGTGGACTCATATATGACACTGGAATAAATAAACAGGTAACTGTTTACACAAGAACACAGCCCATCAGCTGCAAAACCAAGATATCTGCACCTCAAAGCAAAATCTTTATCTTAAAGTATACAATAAATATTAACAAAAGTCCTTGAGCAAAAACACATGATCAAGATGTTATAGTTACTAACATGTAGCTCAAGTATGGAAAAACTGCAATAAATAATTAGATTAACAAGGTGGTGTCTCAAATTGTCTTCTGAGGAAACTATTGCAAACTAACTTAACCTCATAGCAATTACAGTATACAACAGCTACTGCTTTCTCTCTTCTAAACAGACCAGTTTCTCTAAAAAATCTGCTAAACTTTAACCTAAAAATGAATAATGTCCTTATTTTTAAATATTATTCTTTCCTTCTCCTTAAGATTTCTTAAATTAAAAAAAAACATTGAAGCAACTTATAAAGTAATTAAAAGACTTCAGGGCCATCATAAAATATTTAAAGTCTGTAAATACAAAGTTTTTCTAATTGAAATTTCCTTTTTCTTCCACTGTTGACAGTTTTTTTTTTATCTTGGCTACCTATTAATAATGTAACAATTAGATTTATTTTCCAACCATTCATTTTACCCTTCCCCATAACTACACATTTGGATCAACAACACTGTGCTTTTTGCAGGAACTCTTATTAAAAATAATAAACAAAATACAGTTGAAATATTCTTGATTAACCATTTAATCACATCATATCCATTTCAAAGTGTTTTGAGAGCGTGAAGCCACATCTTTTACCTTTTTGCTCATGAAAGTTTAAGTACAGGTACCTTCTGATTTAATAAAAACAGCTGGATTTCTGTTGAAACCCATATAAAGCAGTCAAGGGACCATATTATTAAAATATTACACAGTTTGGGGACCAATATGATTATGGGACTGCAGGTTCATATAACTGAGTAAAGTTCTAAAAGAGTCGGTATTACAAAGATACATTTTTTTTTGCCATTTGATGGGAATCACTGAATGACACATTTTTCTTCTTTCTTAGCCATTTTGCCTTTGTTTTGTTCCAGAGTTCTTTCCAAATGTTCGTCCTCCTCTTCAGCCCTGCAGAAGAAACAATGTGTTTAATACACAATATTTTGTGGTAGCTAACTATGGTCTTTAGCATTGTACAACATGATAAAGGAAAGCTTGAAATAGTTATAAAGTACTAGGCATAGCACACAGTATGACTACAGACCTAATTTTGTTAAAAATCTTCTTAAAAGCTTATTGATCCTAAGGTTTACTGTACTTCCTTATAGTATCTTTCTATAGTTGTGAACACAGGAGTTACAGTACAATGCAGCATCATCCTTTTCTACTCCTCTCACTGCATAATCCATACTATTAGAAATACAGCATGTTCTCATCATGTGCGCCTTTTGGGACTTACTGTTTTTCCTGGGCATCTAAGTCCCTGACCAGAGCATCTCGTTTATTAACCAGAATAACGAGTTCATCCAGAAGAAGCTGCTCTCGTCTTTTCTGGGCTTCTGTCTTCTGCCAGTCTGAGAAAGGCAGAGGAAGAGAGAATTATTTGGGATTTTTTTTTAAATTAATGGCATTCAAGACCAGGTTTAATGAGACAGGGCCTACTTAGAAGCTCATCAGTATGCGTGATGTCCCAAATTGGAATCTTTGCTCTTGAGCACGATAGCTCTGCGCGCGCCCTGACCCATTCCACACCTTAACACCTTCTGCTGGCACAGCTGTGATTAATGAGCATGTGTGTGTCTGCAAGAGCAAAATATCAGCTTCCCCTGTCTGCAGGTTCTGGATGCAGATCGACACAACCAACTTTCATGTCTGTAGTATGAAAGTATTCCATAATACCATCAGCTTTCCCGCAGTAAGGTAGTTTCAAATTTTTTATTTTCTGCTCCACTGACATGTATTCCAGTGCTATAATTTATGTGAATCTTAATCTTAAAGGAATTTCAAAAAAGAAGTTAAAGCATGAATAGCATGTAAAAATAAATACAGTATTTTTTTCTCATGCTGTCGAATTGCAACAGTTGGGCAGATTTCACGCTGGGGACCATATGCCTGCCCTGAAAGATCTGCTCTATTCCAATTTAACCTCAAGTGCTTTGATGTCACAGATCAAAATTACAGTTTCAGTATTGTCAAATCATGTTAGGCATGGAATCATATCATTAATAATATCCCTTTATTTTGGGTTTACATATTGAAGACTTTCTATCACATTTTTGCAGTATGGTTTGATGAGTCATGCATCCAAAAAAGTGATGCTATCATCTCACAGCCTGAAAATGATGCTTTAACCCTGGTCTGTCAAAGTGCTACAGAACACTAAGGGAGGCTGCCTCGTTTCTAGCTAGACAGAAGCCCCTCAGCTCTGTGCAGTTTGTCACATAGATGTTGACTGTTTCTTTAAAGCCATGCTTGCTATTTATGGTCGCCGAACAAAACCTACTGAAAGACAAGCAGGGGCCTAAATCCTCACTATTTGTCTTTATGCTAACCCCAGTTCTGTTGCCCACTGAAATCCCCACTTGAGTGAAAAGGACAGAGCCAGGGGAAAGGAAGGGCAGAGCCAACAAAAACTTTTCAAGAATGCCACATATCTGCAAAAAGGGGGTAGATATTTTTTTTCCTACACACCTCAGAGCCAAAAGCCACAGTGCCTCCCCTTGCCAGGCAGACAGTGGGAGCATGTGGCTGTCAATCAGAAAGCAAGCTGTCCCGCCCACCTCATTAGGAAGGTAAACAATAAAAAAGAAGGCGCAGTAGATGATGAGAGACATAGCAGAACAAATGAGGACCAGGAGGGAAATCAGACACCAGCTTAAAAAACCTACAGCCACTGACTGAAGCAACCGCCTCCCCCCCAGTACACCCCCTCCTAAAAAAAAAAGAAGAAAACAGACCAAAGAGTGTGTGCAGTCCTTTTGGATTACTCTCTTCTCTCCCTTTCTCCATTGCTCTGGGCAATCACGCTAAAACTCACATGGCCAGTGCTTATTCAGATAAACCTAACAATGCACACCATCGGTTACCATGTGAATCTTCACAAGCCACACAAGAATGCGCTGGTTCAAATCCCCCTGACCCCCCTCCAATGCAAAATTTATTCAAGAGCGCAAACTGCTCAGCAGCTTTATGAAAGCAAGTGGTTCTTCAGGGAGTTCTGGTTTATATTTACAAATTTACACTGTGATACATCTCCATATGATGGAAGCTTTGTAATAACACACAGATTGTCTCCCGTGTTTAAGAGATTTATGCAGGTGTATATATATATATTTATTTATTTTTGCCGTTTTGCAGTTTTGTTAGTAGTTAAATGTTTTAATTGAAAAAGAAGAGGAAAGAAAAAACTCATGGAACAACCAGACAAGGATACGCAATCTCGTTTCAAGAGATTTTTGGTCCGACAGAGAGAAATACAGACCAGCCTAAGATGCAGATTTGGTTTTATGTTCTCAGTTCACAGATCTGAAATGACTTTTGTTTTGGAAAAGTTAACCGCTGGAAATAGTTGTAGAAAAAAAAAAAAGATTTGTGGGACAAAAGCCATGTTATTTGTAAAACAGAACACTGAAAGTAATTTAAAGTGGTATTTTTCTTGAGGTGATTGTGGACCTACAATACAGAATGCTTTTCTGAAAGAAAGGCTCACTTTTTGAACACAAGGTTACCTGCCTGACAAAGGCCAGGTCAACATCAGAGAGAACAATAATTGGCTGGATTCCAGAGGGCGTCTCTCGTCACACTGTGCCCTGCTGTCCCAACAAGCCAGCCAGCCAGGATGGAAAACAGAGGTAGAAGTTGATGGAGCTAACAGATTAATAAATAAAGAAATACTGATGACTAATAAAGACTTTAAGAATGTTTGGATTATGCCCCCAAGATACATTCCTGGTGATACAAATTTGCAGTTTGACTCAAATTGTTGTTTACCACTACAACCACTGGGAAATAGGATAAAGGTTGCTAAATTACACTTCCACACACACTGCTTACAAAAAATGCATGAACATTGCTTTTCTGTTACTTTAGCAATCGTTGCATATGTGCGCAATTACTTAGCAATTAAAATCAAAGAAAAACCTGTGACCTGTATTTATAACAACCTGTACCTGACTACAGAATACAAAAATAAATATGAATGTGATGCCTAAGTGATGTGGAAAATGAGAATTCTAATAATAATGCTCACAATGACAAGAGCTCAGTTACCGAGTCATGTATTGCAATATTTCTGGTCACATCGGAATGTAAAAAAGTTGCAGTTCCTTAATCTTTTTTTTAGGTTTAAATGTCTGTTATTAAACCCCAGAATTTCTGTAAAACTCAGGCTGTACTTTAATGGAAATTAACACAGTTTTTGTTAAGAGTGCACAGGGGATTGCAATCGAGTCTTATCTTTAGTTCCAGTCAACTAGCAATCCTGAAAGAGTTTGCAACATCATCAGAGCAGGCCATTTGATAGGATTCTACTGCTGAACCTAATCAATCTGTGGAATACTGTGGCTGGGCTGTGTAACAAAGCTAAAATAGATTTACAAATGGGGTTTTTAGGGGATAAGCTCCTCCACAGGATTACATATTGATTTTAAATATATAAAAAAGCTTATCATATAAACCGTAACTACAAAAATAGTGAACCTATGCATAAATCCCTTTAGAAGAGCGTCCACTTTCAAATACTAACCAGGAGTGAATCAAGTCATACAGAAATCCGGGGGAAAAAAAAAAAAAGATCCATTTTGTGGGAGAAAAATAAACACGCCGCGTTCTAAAGACCACCCCAGGGTGTGTAAAACTAAACCCAAGCAGCTTTTCTAGGCAAACATTAAATACGCAAGGACAAACAACAGAGCTACCACAAGATTATTCCAACATCATTTTAAGTATTTGTTACTCAGTTAGCTGTGCTGTAAATCCACTGACCTAACACACGAAAATCCAGGATCAATTTTTTTTCTCTTCTGTAATCCGTTAATAAAACTCAAGACCTTTTACTAGAAAATCACTATCGCTTTGCTATTACTTAAAGGAAAAAAATTCTCATGTACCTAAGTTTTTAAATAATGCCAGGAAGTTTTGCTTCATTGATCTTCTTGCGAAATATTAAGCTTATTTGCACAATGCGCGGCGGCTATATCCGAGTAGGATGCCTGGCTCTTTGCTGGAAGATACAAACCAGCGATTCCACAAGATTTATTTCAGTAGAGTCAGTCTATCTCAGTTTCAAATCTTATCTAACTCTCCCTCCTAAACATTCCTCCTAAAAAAAAAAAACTCTCCACACATATGATATTTTATCAACAAGCCATGTGAAAACTGTCCACACATCACCAAGTAACACAAAGGTTGACAAATAAGGAACAGGGGTTGTCCCCAAACAGCCAATGCTGACAGGTCAAGCCCATGTCTGATAAAGTGCCTTCACTTTCCATCAGTAGGTCTCTGCATGAGCACTTCAAGAGGCTATGTCTCTCTGTCATCAACTGGCCAAGCAAATCAGCAATTACCTGTCTGTATTGCACAGTCATGAATGGACCTGTTGGAGCACTAAATAAGAAATGATGTGCGCTCTTCCCTCATCACTAGGTCAGAACTATCTGTCTCAAAGAAGAAAGCCCTACCTTTGAATGTTAAGTGCTCCTTTAAAAAAAAGAGACAGATAAGTTATATTCTGTAAATTCAACAAGTTGAAGTGCAAGAGCCTAGAACAACACAGGCGCCTGCACAAATGTATGCAGCATGCACAGGCTCAAAAGACGCTCTGGAAAGTTAACACAGCCCGGTGGGATTTTTCTAAAGAGTCATCCACTGACCATTCAAGAACTAATGATCACATCCGGAAGATTGTTTTCTTAATAAAAAATAAAAGCTTAATATGAATAGCTACAATCTGTTTGTCTTTTTGCCCATTTAACTATTCTTGAACATTTTAAATTCATAATGTCAGCTATCAGAACCTCAGAATAACACAAAAGATGCTGACTTACTTTTTTTATTCTGAAACACAATAGATACAACTTTATAAATAAAGCAGCACTTAACACTGAAGGGAAGAAATACTCCTACAAATGTGAAATGGTCTAAGAAGGATTCCATTATCTGAAATAAATATTCTGATAAAAACTAATTCTGAGCAAAGACTAACATTAATACAAAACTTTTATCTTTAAAATTCTGTACTTTATTTGACAAACGAAAAAATAAAAACAGGGTAAACTGACAGAAGTAACAACAAAAACAATCTGTTTTCTATGAATGCATGCTATCGGTGAAGACTCCAAACTAATTAGAATTGATTTATTATGGATCAGGTACCTTATCAGGTGAAGAAAGAAATTACCATGGCCAGCCAAAGGGTTAAGAGGTCACCATCGAATAGCAAAATCAATTTGCATTGATTGTAAAAGGTTCATTTTGAGAAACAGGACACAGTCAAAAGGATTAAACTTTAGCAGACAACTTTGATACAACACAATGGCCTCTTTTATAGCCTGAAAAGAGTCTGCTTACCTTGATTTATCTGGTGACTCAAAATATTTTTTTAATTTATAAACATGCACATGTATATCTAAAATGAGTTGAATATTGCACATACACATGTATGATTTTATATACACATATTCTTAATTTTTTAATTGCAAGATTTATGTCACCTGAAAGTCGGTGGACCCGTGCTAACCCCAATTTTAAAAAAAGGTAACTGCAGAATTTTGAATCATGAATTTAAAATTACTCTGCATTTTTGGTTCACCTTAAACTAAAACGCTTTTAAAATTAAGGAGACCCAGTAAATAACGTTGGAAAAGATAAATGAACTTCTTTTTCTGTAGTAACGTTTAGAATTACCGTAAAATCAGAAACCTGAACCAAACAGCCCTGCTGATGAAAAGGAGAAGAAATAAATCCCAGTGTTGTGTCATAAAGAAGCACGCTTTTACTGCACGCTTCTGGGCCAAAGTGCAGTCTGTTCATATTCCTTTCAGAAAGGCTCTGTGCTCGTCTTACCTTCTATCGCCAACATAGCCCGCAACTCCCGGTTCAACAGCTCAAACCGCCTCTCAAGATCATGTTCCTTTTCCCTAGGCAAGTTGCAAAAGTTCATCAATATGTTAATTACTAAATCATTAAACACTTAAAGAAACCTTTAATAAACATTGATTTAAGGACTTGTCAGCACCTTTTCTCCTTAACATTAATCTACTTCAAAAAACTGATACACAAACCTAGAGCCATCTGACGGAACTAACAAAAAGGAAACGTTAACTTGCAAATTTAATTTTTATTTCATTTTTTTCTTTTGTAAGTGCTAGAACTGTACTAATTCTACCGTAATAGAATTTGTCCTTCAGTTCCATTTGTGTGACAAAGACTCGCTCGGAAGAGAAATCACAATCAGGGTTTTTCTAATTTTACAGCACTGCAAAATGATTATTTTTAACAGAATGTAATACTCTGTTGATAATATTAAATGATGAAATTCTGAAGCAGAAAGAGCACTGATCCCAGGAATGCTCGGACACTACGGTTACAAGTGGAATTCATTGACTGTTTAAAAAGAAAAACAAGAAGACTGCTATATTATGATATTTTCCTTAATAAAAAGTTTTTTTTTTAAATAAAATCTTGTGGTGCTTCGAATAATCATTGCCTTTTTGTATTAAAAAAGAAAAATTCTGGGATAAAATTCTGGAATAATTTCCAGAAAGAGGCAGACATCAAGAACACTCATTTTTTGGGTTAAGCACTGGAAAAATCTGACTCTTATAATGTAGAAGTGTTGCATATTAATTTTAAAATAGTTTGTCCATTTATTTGCCACTACCCATTCTTAGGGAAACATACATATACAGTATAGTCTACTTTTATAATACAGATTGTGCGACATATACTATATGTTTTAGAAAGAAATGCTCTTTCAGCCTGGTTCAAACATTTTTGCACACATCAATTAAACAGCACATCAGTTACTTACAAAAGAGAGAGCTGGTTCTGTCTTCGTATCAAAGCATTCTTTTTGTTGACCAGTGTAAACCACTCCTGCATCATGGATTCTTCTTCCTCTTTATTATTTCCTGTAATCACAGACAAATGGCATTATTAAAATTTAATACTTTATCATTTACATTCAAATTAAATACATAATACAGATATCTGCAATAACGAACATACCAACAATTAGTTACTGAAGTAACATATGCTCCTTTCTGAGTTTCTAGCGTTGGGAGAACGAAACAAATTAGATTATGTGGGGCTTCATTTAAAGCTCCAAATTGCTGTGTAATTTAGGAACTCTGTCAGATGTGTTGCAAAGGCAAAACACTAGACACTCAACAGAAGTTCTTTTTGTTAACAGAAGATATACACTTAGATTACTGTATTTGTACAAGTGGGCACATGATTTTAAAAATCAGAAGTGTGGACAGTCCCTCTGCATCATTCAGCATGACTGTAAAAATACAAGTTTAATACCCTTAAACATGATTATAATACATATCAAATTAACACTTTAGGTGTAGGTAACAAAGAGATGCTAAATCTAAATCCCTGCCAGGGGCTGAATTGTTGTTGTGTTTCAAGGAGAAATGCCTGGTGTTGACAGATATATGGCTGTGATTTAGGCCACTGAAAACAATATTAAAAATGTGAGGGGGAAAAGCATTGTAATAAACACTGTAGTTTTTTTTCTGGAAGGATATGGCAATACTTGAGTGGTTATTTTAAAACAGGAGATCAGACCTTCATGAACAAGCTAGAAGTTTACAGGTTTTCAAGAAAAGCTGCCATGAATAACAAGATGTAAATTCAGGAAGTTCGAGGTTAACACAGCCATCTCAAACACTCAGACAGTATTAGAAGTATGTCTGTGACACTAATTAATTTGTTTTTTTTTAAGATCCTTTAAGCTTCTGTAATCATCTCAACTCTTCGGTGATTCTTAATGCCTGGTGCTTAGACTGACAACTGCTTCAGAAGTCCTTCAGTTTATTATCTGACAATTACATATTAGAAAACAACAACCAGATCTAAAAAAACTGCATAAAAATATTGATAACTGATTTAGCCAACAACGATGCAGTCCAAAACATACCCATTTCTTTAACAAGTGTCCACTGAACAGCGCTGTGGATATTCCGAAATAAGGCAGCCTTACCTTCTGCTAGCTTCATAGCAACTCATTTCAAATGTAAAATAAACACTGTAGCCACAGAAGAGTGACATTTCCAACCATGTAAATAAAAGCAAAACAGGATTGTAAGATGTACCAAATGATGAAACTTAAAACTGGATTGATTTTAATGTTTGATCCAAATCTGTTAATAACAAACCCCTTTGAATATTATAAATTGCTGTACACTATTATTATTTATTTAACAGGCAAGTTACAGTGAAAACACTTTGCAACTAAATTTCAAGTTTCAAGCTACTTAATTCTCTTACATTACCGGCACACCTGTATACTTAAAAACTGTCAATTTTAAAACTCTCGGTACCAATGTATGCATAGTGCATATAGAACAAAAATGGACAATACATTCGCATAAACTGCCACATAAAATCTGCCTGGATATTAAGTGCTATATGCAGCAATTTAGGAACCGCAGGAAAGAAAGAATAATCAAGGCAATTGAACATTTTCTAAAGAACTGGGAAGGTTGCTAACACTAGCATAGAGATTTATTTTTTACTTTTTAAATGTCGTCACGTCCAGTAAATACCAGAGTTTTTTTTTTGTGGTTTCTTTTGTCTATCGTCAAGAATTAAAGGTAGCGAGCGGCAGTTGTCGTCTTTTTTCTGCCATGTGACAGCTCTGGGCTGGTCATGTGAGGGTGGCATGGCAGGCAAATCCTTGGGCAGCAACAAAAGAAGCAGAAGCAGGCCAGAGGAACCCGAGGAAAAAAGACCCGTCATTCAGAACAAAAAAAAAAAGGCCAATTGTTCTGCAGGGAGACCCTTTTTAATATGTGGAGTGGCATATGCATGTAATATTATTAATAACTTTAGGATTTAGGATCAGCTTTGAATTGCGTTAGTCAAGTTTAAAGCAGGGCGTGAAGGATAAAGGTGTTACGACAGGTTGCTTAAAACGAGGAAACCTGTTGGATTTTAAAATATTGCAGACTCCAGTCTTGCATTTTTTCAGTTATTATCCAAAGAAAACTCATTAAACTTGGTCCATGTTTGCCAGAGTCTCACATGCAAGGGCTCTAAAGGGTTCTGGAGCTTACTGTGAAATGGAGAGCCAATGGAACAGGCACATCACAATAGCGGTATCAGGCACCGGGCACAGACCCTCTCCTCAGGTTTTAACCCTTTAACGCCGACCTACAGTATGATAATATATTTCCATGGCAGTACTACCATCTTCGCTCTTTGACATTCTCTTCCAGGAAGAGGAACTATTTAAATTGGATACGCGAGCGTCTGCAAGTACGATTCAAAGAAAAATACACCCCCGTATGTGCTCACAAAATTAAGTATGCATTCCGAACGTGCACAAGTGGTACAACTGAAAAAGAAAACTTCAAAGCGGTACAAGAAGATAATTTAGCAATTAACATTTAAAAGATATGTTTTGCAATCTCACACTTTTAAGTTTAGTCATGAGGTGACAATAATGTGGCTTTACATTGTGTAACTACAAGACTGAAGCAAAGCTTTTTCAATCTTTAGCATTTTAAGAAACCATCCCGGAAAAGATCACTTACCTTCCTGTGTGGGAAATCAAAAACTAGAAATTCAGAATTATCCATGGCCTTAGAATTAAACTTGGTTTTAAATACAGGCAGAGATCTTAGGGACAGAAGGTTTAAGCAGCTAAACAAAGCACAGTGTAAGGATTTCACTAAAATGTGCTCAGAAATCAGTGAACTGCTTTGAAATCTCTTGTGTTTCAACCAGTTCAGTTTTGTTCACACATCGTATTTCTTACAACCAAAAATGCAGGGAGTCTATGGTGCCGTTATAAGCTCACTCACAGTTCCCTAGGAAATCAATCGCACATAGTGAAAGAATATTGTACTTGATATCAAAGTTACATAAGGTTTTACGATTAAAATGGTCTTGTACTTTTGCTCCCACTTGAAAAAAAAATCTCACCTGTTCACAAGCCGTGGGAAATTTCATCGCCAAGGTGCATCTGTCAGTAAATGTCAAGTGTAAGCAAACTAAATGGTAATTTGAGTAAAAAAAGTCTTCTAAAACTTCAAAATAAGACTGAGCAACACTTGCATTTTTGTCAACCCATTCGGATCCCAAAGTACAGTACCAGTAAAGGTCTTTTAAATCTGCTCAAATATAGTGATTTCCCAATGTCTTCAGCTTGCGTTGATGTGTATGTCATGAGCCATGGACGAAGAAAGACGAGACATTTCAGTGGCCTGCAGGTCGGGAAATAGACCAGTGTGTAAGCAAGCTTCAATAGCCAAATAAGATTAAGATAGTGATCTTGGCCACTGCTACATTCAAACTCAGACAAAAATAATGGAAAAGCCCTGTGGTGAAACACTCCTGTATATTTCTGGTGTCTGTTTCTGCATTATTAAAGTGAAAGTTTTTATATACAAAAATGAAGAAACTTATCATACCTTAATAAGCCATAGGAGATAATCCTAAAATAATTTAAATTGCCATTCGCCGATGTTTGCTTATATTTACATAGAAAATAAAATTGATATATAAAATTTCAATGCATGCAGAAGTTATTCATTTCATTACACGTGGCGAGAGGGTTTTTCAAAAAATAAGCTGCAAAAAATAAACCTTAATCCATTTTTTACTTTAAATTGATAAAATCATTTATCAGATCATCCACACATTTCCTATAGCCAGATGGACACAATACTTGCAGCAATATAAAATACGCACTATATAAGTGAGTAAAACAGGGACAGGAATAGGATACATAATTTGTCTTTTTACCAAAACAAAACCATTAAGACAATTGCTCTTTGAACTTTCCTTTCTCTTACAATCTTCACAAAAGCTTTGTTTGACCGATCCCATTTCCAGAAAATACAAGCGCCAGGAGAGAAGAAAACAATTCAAATTACAAGAGAGGGAATAAAACCAATTTGGTAAATTCTACTTTTTTTTTTGTAAGAGTTTAGATATAAATCTTAAACGACAATGAACAAAAGCGACCATTACAAATTAATCCCGACTTTTAATAAGTAGCTGAGACCTGGGTTTCCCTAGTAAAGAAAAAAAAGAAAAAATATATTAAAACCCTGTGATCACAGCAAGCTTTTCTCATTTCTTATCCAATCATTTTCTTTTTAATCCAATACCAGTAATCCAATTTGTCTATCAGACTTTTAAGGGGCAGAATGCAACTTCCATTTCTTTAACACTTCTGAACATACAATATATTTTCAGAAGAATGCGGCATGTTTCATTTTAGCCCTACTGTTCGCTGCTCTAATGTCTTGAGGAAAAAAGAACAAGATGAACATTGTTCCTACTGATTAAGTAAGAGCTCATTAAAGACCTGTCAGTGCCTTACTTTGAATATGCATGAAGCACATAATCAGATCTCGTACCGTCACTAGAGGAGAATACGGTAAGTACAAAGGATTGATTTAATTACTTAGAGTGGGCTGTGGTGTGGAGCTGTCTTGTTAGCAAGGAAGAAAAGCAGGCTGTATTCTTGCTCTGTTCGAAAAGGTAGTTTAGCTTCTGTCACAATACCTAATCTCAGGATAAAGCACTGTGCATTGTGGTTTAAGGGGCCGTCACTAGCCTAAAATGAATGTAACACATTTTCTCTTGTTTAACTCAACCTGGTTAACCACCCTTATGCTGACAGGTCAGCTTCACTTCAATAACCTCTAGATAAAAGTAACCAAGCGAAGTTTTAGCTTCAGTGGAGTGAGGAGTCACTGTGTCCCTCTATCTTTACATGTTCCAAACCAATAGAAAATGTAGTAAAATGATAATACTGTTTGTTACACAAGTACTTAAATTGAATTCCTTGGTTAATGAACCAAAATGTTACAGAAGGTTCGTCATTAGTAATTAACACCGGTTATTCAAAGCAAACCCACATTATAATGAAAATTTCGTGAGGCGAAAAGGCAGCTAAGTTGCGGTTTAGCTCTAATTCTTTTTATATATTTTTTTCATACAAGAACCTGCATTATTTTCTTAGCGTTCAAGAAATTTTGTGCCTAGTATATTATCACAGCTGTTATTGATGTAACTGTTAATAATAATGTCACAACTTAACATTCAATAATCAATTCTCCCGATTAACAGGCATTCTTTACAGGGTGAGCTGCCAGTTTGGCACACGTAGCAGATTAACATGGAAGCAAATTCACACTTTACCTGAAGTATTTCTTGATGTCGCCAAACACCAAACGGACTTAGCAAATGTTCTTGAAATGGGAGAAGCATGGCTATACATACAGAGTTATCACCTATGCTTTTATGTAATTGTTAGAACGTGTGCTCTGAGAGAATGCATTGTTATTACCCGAGGAAGATAACTCTCCTAATAAATTTCTACATCTCTAGTACGCAGTACACAAACACCCCTCAGCAAACACCTCCTCCCACTGCTAGCGGGATAACAACATTCAGTTAATAACGGGGAGGAGGGGGGCAAAAACAAACATGACTCCGATAACAGATTTGCCTTTTAAGCCCAAGTGTTAATTTAATTTCACCTTGCCTAACTCTTCTCTCTCTGCTGTTTTTATTTCTCATTGGTTTACTACAGGAAATCTCAGTTAGAAACAAAACTGCCCCCCAAAAAAGCCCCTGTTTCTGAACCGCCCCAACACACACACACCCATCCACCCCCTCCCCTTTTTTCAAATTGCATTCTTTAAATCAATAAACATTAACACAGGCCAACAGTCTATCAGCTACTTGCAGCAGCAGCTCTGTTTTTTTAATTTCAGACTAGCATGTCCACATTTTCCTGGAGCTCTGAGGCAGGTATTGATGCTGACAGGTTTACATTAAAACGTACACCATGTTCAGGAGACATAAAAATAGATAAGTTAAAAACAAGATCAAGGCCACTTCTGTGTTTCAGACAGAAAATAGCTTGAATTTATTTCATAATCAAAAACGTGTTTGATTTTAATTTTGTTAGTACACTGCCCGCAGTGTAGTTTTCAAAACTGTTCTCTAATCGGCAATGTAGTCTTCTGCTCTTGTCGGCGTGGCTCATAGCCACATTGAAATATATAATTACACACAGATTCCAAAGTAAAGGCTTCATTTAAAAGCCAAGTGCTAAATACCACATATAATAACACATAAAGCTGCCTTTAAGACTTAACCTATTTAAATCACAGCAGTTATATTGCATATACTGGCTGCACCATCACAAAACGCCAGCTAATATTGAAAAAGCTCTCCCAAACAACCTCACCAAGAGGCTAGATGTGATAAATGACCATATTTTCGTTTTGGGAACATTGGAACCTATTTACAGCTTGCTTTTCTATGTTGAATATCGAGGCAAAATCAAGGACCTTTAGAAAAGCAGAACACTTCAGGTAATTAATACTGGAAGAGGGGCAGATGAGAGATCAATGACAAAATCACCTGGTAAAGCCATAAAAAGGTGTTGCATTAAAAGGCTTTTACTATACATGCCAAACAATACAGAGAAACCAGTATTTTAGCACTTGTACTCAACAGGCACTCCAAACCAGGCTATGATGAGAACAGAAACCTATCCTAGCTAATAATCTTGTAACAAAAGCTAAAAGACATCATCCTATTAACTAGTGATCTCAACTGCTAATGCTGAGTACTTCCTGGTGCCTTTTATACAGAACGCTGCTATTAAATGAGGTCTAAACAGTCACTGGGAACACAGACTTCATTCACCTTTTATCTGTCTCTCTTGTTGGAAGACTACGAGTGGGGCTGAAGGTGTCAGTGATATTATAGAGTGGAAATTAATCAGAAATTTTTCTCATATTTTTCTTGTCACACTAATTTACTTTTTGTACAAATTTTGCCCAGTTAAAAAGTTCAAACCCAACCCCCTGTTGCACTCTTTTTACTTGAGAATATTCAATGAGCGAGCCAACTGAAAAGCACCAAGTCCTCACACAAAAAGCGTTCGAAATTCTCATTTAGTTGTCTTTATTTTGTTAGCGCCATGTGGTCCTTGAAGATGTAGAAAACACGGGAAGCTGAGTAAAGATCAGAGCAGGCTCATTAGCATTCTGACAAAATTGGAGTGGCCGAGATGTATAGTTTGCCTACTTTGCTGGTCTGTGAAAGCTGCCGGTGGTAAGCTCTCTACTTCATTGTGCTTTTGTCTTTTCTTGGGGTTTTCAGCGCAGCAGGGTATTTGCTAGCCCCAGGTTGCACAGAGAATCATGGGAAAAAGAAAAACGTCCCTGTATATCTCGACAGCAGTACAATTTCTCAATACCACACCAAGTTGGCTTCTAGTCCTTTTATTTAATCTCCCGAGCTTCTGATTAATGGCAACGTTACTGGTGTGTCGTTAGTCTTCTCCCTTTTTAAACTCATCCCCACAACACTTCAAAAACCCCAATCGCATGCGAAGATGCAGAAAAACCTTTGAGATTTTCTTCGAAAGGAAAACGGCGTGGCAGAAGTCATTTCTGACTGGTTGCCCAATGAACCTTAATCAAGGAGCTGCCTTTTTTTGATAAGAGAGTAGAGGGGGAGAAGACTAGAGAGATCGTGTATATTGAGGGTACATAAATAATGACTTGCCCGGCAAAACCTGTAAAATGTACGATTTGGGTCATTTGGTTTAAAAACATTTAACTAAAAAAAAAAATACGGCTCAGCTTTGATGAACAAGAAAAAGGCTACATTAATGCTCACTATCCTGCATCAACCTTTCCAAGTTGTAGTGAAATGGATAAAGGTCTCTCTGGATGGATTTATCTGCTGAATCCTTGTGGTTGGCCTCCTATCTTGGATGGTGACCCGAAAGAATGTCAACAGCTCATTTCCCAGAGAGCTGGAAGGAGTCGCCATGCAAGTCATAATCTGCTCCTTCTCAAAAGCACTGTTTCAGACATTAAATTTCACAAGCTGTTTAACGAGATTTTTCGTATCATCTCCCACCCCGCCGATACTTTGCACGCATCTGATGGACCAAACAAATTTTTAAAACGGGATTGGTCTGCAAAGAACCTCTTTCAGCACACATAAAATGGGATCCCTTTTTAGATAATCTAGTTTGCTGCAGATCTTGTTAGGGAAGGGGAAAAAAAATCTACACTATAAAGGCAAAGTGCACAGCAATGATGATTAAATTTACCCCATACATAAACACGGCAAGTGAAAGAATCAGCAATTTCCCTTCACAATCAAAATATGAATCTGGGACTAATTGGAAATGACCCATAACCTTGAGATCACACGTCGACTGCATCCAACAAACAAACTGTAGCTGAGAGCAGAAAAACTCCTCTGGTAGGTTTACTATTTTTTTTATTTCATGGCTGTCTTCCGCACAGTAACCAACTGCACAGAGAGGTGAAAGCCTTTCAAAAGCTGAAATTGGGGACTTTTTCCATTTTATTGCTTTTACGGAATCTTTTTTAATTGGAATCTTAAACCGCCTGGGTGAGATTTGCACTGTTAGGTGACGTCCTAAATCTCTGTTCATACCGCAAAGCGGCTGTCAGCTCGCAGCAAACAAAAATGTGCCTTACCTATTGTGTGTTTACTGGAACGTTTTCAATTCTTTTCTTTTTTCTGCCGGCTTCTAAAATATTTAAAATGTTTAAACAAAAATTAAACAGATGAATAATTCTTATGTTCAATTTTCTCTCTGCTAACTGCAGCAAAGGAAAAAAGCCCGTATTCTGTTCCTAGTTTGGGACCAGATGTTTCAGAAATGACCAACAATTGGGGGCCTAGAATAAATTAATGACTGATTTCTGAGCTTTGATGGAATTAAGTGCACTCCTTTTCTCAATGTGCCATGTGAATGTCCTCCCGTTAAACGTTTTTTTTTTGACAAGTGAGGCCACCCAGCAGAAAGTAACTGATGCAAAACCCAGGAGTAATCCCCTGTTTAGCTCAGCTCCGTGGTTAGTCTTAACACTGCTTCTATTATCTGATGGATTTAGGCAAACTTTCATTTATTTGTTGGCCTCGGTTTTCAACTTTGTTGCCTGAGTTGAAGATCCCAAGCCCCATTCCAATGTAAATAGATTTGCATACAGTTACAATGCTTCTTGCCGGGGTTCTGATGAGAGAGCAGTAGGTAGCTGCTCATGTGGAGTCTTAGGCATACATGTATATGTTAAAATGTGGTTCCTAATAAAAAGGACTCAATGCACACATGCATATCCGAGGTAGCCAGAGTTCCTCTTTCAGAAATAAAGTGTGTTAATTAACTTGCACAGCTTTTGAGGTTATTTTCTTCATATGTACTGTAAGCTGCACCATTATGGAAATGGTGCTCAGATTTGTAAAGTTACCCTTCCCCGCCATCTAAAAGGGTTTATGCATTTTAAGGATGCATTTAATTTGATAACGGTGCTAGAGTAAAGTTTAATCAGCAATTAATCTTGTTTATTGTCTGCGGTCAGTAGTATTGTGTGCGTTACAGATATCCCCACAATAAATTCCTGTGGTGATGATCACAGGACCACAGCAAAACCAAGGGAAATTGCAGGTTTCAGGCACATCGCAATTTCTATCAGGTACCACCTGGAAACGATTTCAAGCACGGATCCCCAGGTCTGACTCCGCTGTCGTGTTGAGAAACTTGCGACATGACAGCCGGGCAGGATCTGTTTCTCCTTCAGGGTGATGAGCCATTATGGGCCCCGATCACAGGAACATGCGGCTACAAACTAAAGGCACAAACTGCTCTTTTCACTTGTTTAGAAAGAGAGAGGAAAAAACAGCCTTCCCAGTTTATCTCTGGTGTTTATATACTCAATTCGTCCAAAACCGTCCCATCCTCACAAGCATGAGGGGCTTTTAGTTTGATGACCAAATTATAATACTTGCTTTTCAATATTCTGTGCCATGAATCTAAGGGGGCAGCTATAAAGCAGATTTCTAATTTAATAACACTTGTACCGATTTTGACTTGACTTAAAAAAATGTTATAGTACTTTAAATCTGTTACCTGTTTTGACTACTACAGGCCCCATGTCTCGTCTCTAAAAAACCTCTTTATTTCATTTTCAAGACTGCAGATGCATAAACACTTATATTGTTCCTTTCATTTGCTTTCTGTCTACACTGCAAATCCAATATTGTGCCTTTAAAGACAGATTGTAAAAAAAAAATCTCTGACACATTCATGGTTTATGCAGAACCTCAAAAAATCATCAGGCATTCGTGCTCACTGGGGTAACAACAGCAAACACTGCAGATCCCAAGTGGGATGAAGAAAAAGAAGGGGGGCGACTTTGCCAAAAGAAACTCTTACAATGGAGGTGCCAGAGCCTGTTGACAGTCCCAATTTTCTTTGCATAATTTTCCCCGCCTCCTCCATTAGCTGTATACTGCTCCCCAGGTCCTGCGTTATAACAAATTTGCCCAGTGTCATATTACGTGTGTCTCAAGATGGCCAACAAGGTTATAATTGCATAAACGTAATGAAATAATCTGAGGTAGTAATGGTTGTGTGAACACCACTGGTTTGTCCCAAGCATCTGGATGAGAGCTTTATTCTATTACTTAAGGTTAGTGGCAAGAACAGGCTTCAACTACTGGTTTCAAAAAAGTGGCCTGGCAGCTAAAAGCTCAGCAACAAAACATTTTAAAACATATGAAGCCAGAAACTTAAATTTACTCAGAAACACTCAAATAACATTTTTGCGCATGGCTTCTCTGCTCCCATTCTGCTGATTACTAAACAACTAAACTGAGTGGTGTTTGTAGGCAAAACAGAGTAAGACAATAGGAAACCAACAACTACAAAAGTGCCAGAATAGCAAGTTTTGCAAGTGAATGGCAGCCATTACTATCAGGACCCTAGTCATTACACTTAATTGTATAGTGCATCTGAATCAGTTAACATCTGAAAAGGTTGATTAATTGACTGTATAGGTAGAATTCAATTATGTTGTCGGAACACAAGTTGTAAACTAAATAAATGATCAATTATGCAAAGTACTCCCCCCTCAAGCACATCCCAATTCTGTTATTTTATCTGATCACTTAAGGACAGAGAATTTAAAAACCATTTAAAGTGAGAGACCTGGAAGTGGTCTCTCGCTCTTTTCAGATGCATTACTTGGCACTCTGAGCAAAATACACATCGCTGGTAATTTCTTTATATTATTCAGTGTGGATAGAAAATCTGTTTTTTAAAGGTGCGGGTTTAAAAAAAACATTATACACATATAATATACTATACCCTGGTTTTTGTCCTGTTTTACTTGAATCAATGTCAAAATGCTTCCAGATGAAAAGGCAATCGCACCCTGGGATAGTTCAATAAAAGAGGGATTATAATAAGCACAGGCATTGTCCCTTTTCAAAATGCTAATCTGCTATATCACTTGCTTTTACAATGCAGCATGTACGAATGTTTAACTAAAGTTCAAATCAACAATTTCAAGATGACGGTCTTAAGGAAAACCAAACCACACAAAAAAAAGAAAGACCTAAAAAAAGCACAGCAATTTGTAATTGGTCTCCAGTAATCAAAATATAAATTACATGCATCCGAATGCTCTCCCTATCTTTCTTCCCTCTCTTTTACCCAGCCAATACGTTTTATCTTAAGATTCTCAGACAATGCCTAGAGGATCCCATTCCCTAATCTTCCTAAAAATCCCTTTTCATCCGACTGTTTAAGAATGTTTGAAAGCCTGACACCAAGTCGAAAAAACCATTGCACATCTGGGGGAGGGGAGTCCTTGCAGGTTAACTAATTAAATTGTTTTGCTTCTCTAAAACTTAACTGGCTTTAGAGATTAATTAAGAACTAGGCATGGTACTTTTTTTAGACAAAAAGCGATAGAATCTTATCTCATCTACACATCATTTTAATGTTCTGGAAACAAAGAGGCACCCATGACTAAAAGAGATGGAAGTTCGTCTTGAAACTTGTCATGAGTTTTACACACAAAAAGCATAG